>NC_064440.1:4396222-5027472 GCF_023343835.1 Lagopus muta | reverse complement strand
AGACCTTTATGGATGGATCAAAGCTTCTCGAGAGAGGGCTGGGCTCAGAGAACAGACTGGAGGGCAGCCTGGGCTGGTTGCATCTCAATGCTGGTATTACAGTATGCCCTGGCACCAAGGCAGGGATGCAGTTAGCAGGGGAAGTGACATCCAAAATGATGTTTTTCTATGTGCTGCTCAGTTGGGCTGGTTGTCACTGAATTTTAAAAAGTACTGACTGTTTCTGTGAATCAATGCATTGCTTAACTTTTATAAGGAAATATAATACCTCTTATTAAGCCAACTAATATAAAACAGATAGGCTTTCAGACAGAGTCCTTTTATCAGGCTGTCATGAAGAACCCAAATTCAACATAAAGTAGATCAGAGCCAACAGCACATAAACCAGTTTTATTGTGTTAATCACTTTGTGGTGGTGAAGGGAGCTGGCACTTCAGAGCAGCAGGGGCCAGAGTCCAACACTGTAGTTTGGGTGGAAAGGTGTTTGGTACAGCAGGAAGGATGAGAAGAAGATTGCAACACACTTCTCACTTACTACTGAGGGATCTGATTTTGGATTAAATTAACTGCATTTGTGATTCAGTAGTTGTCAAGTCATCTGTGGCACCCTACAAAGGGGCAGTGCCTCAGGGAAGATAAAAGTGGGGACAGAAACCACAGAAATTATACAGCCTAAGCTATTTCTGGCGCTTCAGATAGTTTTTAAGGTAAACCAAATCAGCACATACAGCTGGTGAGACAGAGGGCACCAGGCTTTAACCAGCTACCTTATCTTTGTAGCCATGCCAACTTTAGTGCAATTATTTCTCTGTTTGTAAGTAGAGCTTAACAAAATGCTATTAATCCCATCAATTCACAGAGGCTACTCAAGCCAGAAATGGTTTCCTTTTAAAGAGGTCAAATTGCTGTTTGAATCTGGCCCTCACTGCTAACAGTACATAGCGAAAAGATTTAGAAAGATTAAAACTAAAGGCAAAAAAAGACACGGAAATTGTTTGAAATCTTTTACAGTAGGATCAAAACAATTTGGACTGTGAGGAGTGTGCTGACCCTTCTGCTTTTGGAAAACACAGTGGGAAGGTACCACTTCCCAAAGGTTTCTTGAAAGGGTAGAAGGCAGAAATGAGCACAGGGAACCAATGTGATCTCTTAAATATGACACTATTCTTTTGATAGAAACTAGAGATATTTTGTCTTGTTTTCTTCCTTTTCAGAGAAAATCCTGAGATGATGACCCACAGATGTTGCCATCTTGTGGACAGCGAAGCAGAGGAGAATGTCAGTGGCTGCTGGAAAAACCAGCCTCTTCCAGTTCAGGTTACAAAGCTTCCAAGAATCACTGCACAAAGCTGAGCCAAATTCTGAGACTGAGATGCAAACGAACTCAAACACATGGCTGGCCTGTTCAGTTTAGGTTACACAGGTTGCCTAAACATGCAATTTGCAACCGGCATGCTTTTATAGCTGTAACTACAATCTTGATTACTCTGTTAGAGAAGCTCTGTTTGAACAGGTATGTGGTTTGCTCTAATTTATCCAGTACGTGGGGTATTGGACACAGATTTATGCCATCAGTTATGCCAGCCTCTTCATGACAAGAGCCAACATTGATTTCATGCTAAGGTGAAGCATTGTGTGGGCTGCAGTCAGGATGTGTACGTCTCAGTTACCGAAGGCCCACAGAGATTAAAAGCTGTCTACAGCTACCGATAACAGTATCAGACAGTTTCATTTACGAGCTGCCTTTTGGAGTCCTCATTCTCCAGGGTCTGTCCCTGATACCATCGATGCCAGCAGCAACCTGTGGGTGTCCATGAAGCAACTGATGCAAAACTTCAGCCGCCCAAGGCAAAACTGCCAACCCTGACCTCAAAATCTGATCAATTTGCAAGAAGTTTAACACGCAGAATTCAGGCTGTGGGATATGATAATGTGAACACATTGTGCAGAATTATCTCTTCATACATTAATGCACGGGGAGGGGGTTACATTAAATTAAAAATGTGTTTCTGGCCATAATCTCTTCAGGAGAAAAACATGGTGGCACATCCCAAGGCTTGATCCCCAGTGCTGTCACATTTCCGTTCTGTTTGTAAGTGTTCTCTCTTCTGCAACAATCATACAGCCTAAGCAAAGCTCTTTTTACATCAAAATAAATCTTATTCTCAGCAGCTTGTCTTTTTCTTTATTCAAAGCAAACTTTTTGGAGCTTTTGTATACTGCAGTATATACTGAAGACATTCTGCATCTATTGCACTCTGTCTGAGTGTTGTTGCTCTCCAAAGGAAGTATGCTGCAATGTCATTCTTCGCCTGAACTACCTATATTCTGAGTTTTGTTCTGTGTTTCACAGAACCCTGTCTCTCCAGTTTAAGTGCTACTCCAAGCAAACGATAACACTTCGCTTGTATTTTAGGATGTAGATTGAAGGCTAAAATTGCTTTTCTGAAAAATCCCACATCTTCCACAGCTGTGGAGATTTTCTGCAATGCAGCTCACGCTGATTCACATCAAGCATTTTTAGATGGCTGCCCCTATCAAACTCTTCAGTTGGGTGTAGAAATCAATGCCTGAACTCCAGAAAACACTGCTCAAATTATCATTTAAAATGTCAACACTGGCCATTATGAAAACTGAATTTCCAACTACTTCAAGTAGCAGCTTACAAAAGGAATTTTCTAGAGTTTTGAGATTATTGTGATGTATAGGGGAGAAAATACAACTGTATTTATAGTCATTGAAATGTATAAAAATTGTGCATAGATGATATTGCATTATCGTTGTATTAACGCTTAATGAGTTGATTACCATAACAGAAGGGTGACTGTTTCTACACAATTGCAAAAAAATAAATGAATTTAGTAAATAAAATCTGATTTTCTAATACTGTGCATGATAAATTATTTCATGTAGTTTTACAAAGGGGTGAGTGTCAAAATATTAAAGAGAAAGTTTATTACAGATAATTGCTTTGTTTATGCTGTTTCTCTAGAGCTTGGGTAAGCAATTTAAGTTACAGAGATTTATAATTGTTTCCATGAAGATGTATGAAACTAAAAAATTGCAAGCCTATTAAATCCACCTATAAATCATTCTATACATTTAATTTCTTCTGTATAAATTTTATGAGTTCATATATAAAACACATCCTAAAATTGCTACATGCTTTCAGATGAACTGGCAATCACATTTCTTCTCACCTTTTCATTATCACAGAATCACAGAATCACAGAATTGTAGGGGTTGGAAGGGACCTCCAGAGATCATCGAGTCCAACCCCCCTGCCAAAGCAGGTTCCCTACACCAGGTAGCACAGGTAGGCATCCAGGCAGGTCTTGAACGTCTCCAGAGAAGGAGACTCCACCACCTCCCTGGGCAGCCTGTTCCAGTGCTCCGTCACCTCACTGTAAAGAAGTTCTTGCGCACATTTGTGCGGAACTTCTTTAATTACCTTCAGTCTTCAAATAGAATACATAGAAGTTCCCACAGGTTACTTAATACTAAATATTTAATGGCTGTTACAATTCTATATTAAAAATATTTGTGTAGGAATGTCGGGGATAAGTTCTGGAAATGTTGAGAGTAATGAGGCCCTGCAATGCTGCCCAGAGGTGCTGTGTTTGCCCCATCCCTGGAGGTGCTCAAGGCCATGGATGGGCCCTAGACAACATGAGCGGGTGGGGGGCACTGAACTCATGCCATGGTCTTGGGTGATCTTTAAGATCCCTCCTAACCCATGCAATTCTATGATTCTATGTTTATTTTTGATAGGACCAATTATGTGTTTATTTATCTGGAAGCCAGAGCAGCACTCAGCAAGCAGAGGAGAAAAACTGCCCAGGGATGGCCAGGGGCAGTTGGCAAGGCCAGGTAAAACCAGCTCTGATGCAGGCAAGCCCCAGTGCTCTGGGCAAGAAATAGCAAAATCCCTGTTTTGCTTGCAAAACTCTCTGAATGTAGTTGAAAGCAAGAGGAGAGCACTGAAGCTCTTTCTCCTCCCTGTCCTTGGTAGCTCACGCTGTCCTGCTTTCCTCCCTCTTCTTGTCATTCTCAGCTGCTGCCAGCACAGAGCCAGACAGGCTTCTGTGAATCTTGTGGAGGTTTTGCTATAATTTTCAGAGGAAGCAGGACCTTGAATTGTGAAATCCCCTATAGACTTTTCAGAAACCTGTCAGGCTGCAGCATGACTGTGCCACTTCCATGGCAACAATGTGACATTGTTTACTTCTAATTGTTTTGACTGCTTATTCAATCAAGTGGATTATTATGCACATTTGTGCCCCGTGAGAGCTGATTCCTGAAAAAAAAATGGGTGAGAAGATAGACTTAAAATGTCCTTTTAGCATTACTTTTTCCATATAGGTCAAATCTATGTGGAAAAAAGCTAAATGATGCTAATGTTCGCATTTTGTCTAACAAAAGCAGAATTCTGATGGCTGTAATGATGAGATATGATTATTGAGGTTCCTTTTACAGTATAGGTAGATGAGTTAAATATAATGTGGAGCTGAGGTGTCCATTTTGCCCAAATGTTCCATAGAAAATACCCAATATGAAGTTTTGGTTAAGGTAAATTTAGCAAAACTTTTCCTAATATAATCCAACCTGGTAATGCAAGATATGCGTTCTTTCTGTGAAGGAGCACTCTGGTCCCTCCTACTTGCTTCAGACATCATATTGACTAACTGATCCACAAGGATTTCCATTTTCTTCCGCCCTGCTACATGCATTTTAAATACAGCCAGGCTTCATTTATAAATTTCTTACTTGTTTCTGCATCATTTTAAATGGTGTTTAAGAAGTTCAAAGCCATTTCGTTACTACTGCAGAATTTATCTATTGGGACATTAGAATAAAAAGTACTTATTTGCTTGGTGACTTCAATTGCACCATTGTGGGGTATCAGCTTGCATTTTAAAACAGTAAATTCACAAAATTACATTATGTTTATAGTCGTCATCAAAATATAAAAAGGAACATTAATCTTCTCAAATTTAATTTTGCTTGGGTTTTAATTCCATTGCTTATTGCCAGAGGGATTTACAGAATTTTTCTTAATATCTCTGACTTCACAAAGTTTATGTTTGAAAAAATGATATGCTATACTGCTGAAGTCATTTTCTAGTTGATAGTTTTAGTATTGCCCTCTTATTCTCTAATTATTTGCGTACAAGTATTATGATACTCCATTTTTGTCCCAGTTCAATAGAAATTTTATATCTGCAATATTTCAGTCCTCAACTGAAGCACAGTGCTGGGACTGTCACTGTGTTGGAAGAGGTTGAAGTTTCCACACTTCTCACAGCTCTGCTCGGATTAGACGTGGAACTGAACACCCTACTGAGAAATGGTGCTCTGATACTTCTTTTTGCTGAGAAGAGCTTTTTATTATTCCTTTCAGGTTCCTTTTCCAGCAAACTTTACCTCTCCATCTCTTTCTAGTGTTAAATCTCCCAGCACATAGGCTGGGGCTTGCTGTAGTTGTACATGTCTCCACCTGCTTCTCTCACATGAGCTGAGAGAAGGAAGAGAACAACCCAGTAGATGTATTCCTCCGGGCGAACAGCACCATTCTGTACAAGTTTAACTCAGAATAAATATTAATAAATAGTTGTAAATAGTTGTAAATATTACCACGTAAGTACCAACTTGTCCTCCATGAAGAAAAACATGAAGATTAATTTTCCTTTTCATAGGGAAGCATATAATATCTCTGGACATACCTGCTTTGTTCAGTTTTGAATAAGAGAAGGCAATTTTGTCCCGAAATTTCAAAGTCTTCCATGAGATGCAAAGAGAGAAAGGTGGATTCGTCTGACATGGCACATTTGTTTCTTGTCTGGCTGTGGGAAGAGGAGATAAAGTAAGAAGAGATGCTACAAGAAAATGATACTCTCGCCTGCAGCACAAAATGCTTCTGTAGAACAGTTTGTACTTGTTTGCTTTGCTTTTTGGCTTCCTAATAAAATAGAAAGAATATACTGAGAAATGGTGAGAGATGACTTACAGCAGGGCCTGCTCTTTTTCCTTTGCAATGAGGTGCCCAGGGTAACCTTGATGAGCCCCATTCCTTCGTGGGGGCTGCCCCAAATTTTGATGACTTTTGGGGTTGATTGTATTTGGTAGTAGCCATCAGGGTGAAGAAATCAATCACTGACAAAATGATCACTTGGGGCAAATGTCTGACACTGGGGATTACAACAAACGTCCAAGATCACAGAGAAGTCTATCTTTTATCTCTAATTTTTTTCCTCATTGCCTTAATCCAGTTTTCCCTTGCCTGAATTATTAGGGGCTGTTTTTCAGGTGTATCGATAGGACAGCAGCTCTTACATTATGACATGAATATTTTCACACAGGCCAGGTTAGATCTTCATGTATTTCCTCGTGGATGTTGCCTTTCCAATTTCTTCTACAAAAGCATGCAGGGATCAGAAGAGATGATTCATAGTGCTTGCCAACCTGACTGGAGATAGGAAAATGGTTAATATGGACACATTCATTTAAATGACTCTTTTACTAGTCCTTGTGGGAAGACAATGAATTAATTGCAGAGATTAAAATCTCAAAAAATGCAACTGAGACAATAGTTAGATAGTCATCAGACCTTATAAGTATTCCATGTGCCTGGGATTTTATATTGCATTTCTGTAATTTTCATACTGCTATTATCTGCATCTATTTTCAGCAGCTCTGATAACTTCAGTAAAAAGCTTATTTAATGAAAACAATAAAAAAAAGTTTTCATAGTAGACCAAGTTAGTGTGGTTTTGGACTATCAGTCATTCTTATTTCTGGTTGGGATTTATTGCCTCTTTGTCACTTGTAGTCTACAGATTATACTTATCAGTTAACAGAGACCTGCCTGTGGTTACAGCTTAAGCATGTCAAGGTTGATTTTTTTACTTTCCACCGACATCATACAAGCCAATATCTGAATATCCTAAATTTCCAGATTGTCAGTGCATGGGATGCTTTGTGACACCCTCGCTGACATTGTTGAGGGTATAGCTGTGTTATGCATTATCTTAGTGTCTAATTCATGGGTCTCTGAATATACAGATATGAACAAGCTGTTATGAATGGGATAGTTCTCACAAGATCATTGGAATTGAGATGGTTTGTGTTCAAGTTTAAACTCAAAATTGAGAAAAATGTGCTAAATTTCAGACTTTTAAGAGTTCTTTTTCTATTATCAGTCTTCTAAAGTCTGTGTCAAGGAGGGAAACTAAACAGAAAACTTAGAAAAAAATAATCCATGATCTTCCTACTTACCTACCTATATAGATCAGATTATTGACACAGGGACACAGAGGAGGCATTTGGATAGGGCTACATTCTTCATACGCATTTCAGACATACTAAATAAATAATAAATCCATTACCAACAACTCAGCAGGATGATCTTTCACCCTTTTGCTCTATTCTCCAGGAAGCTATTGTAGTTCCAGTTACAGTCATGCTTTTCTAATTTTTGAAAAGGTTAACACAGTTTTATCTTTAATAGCTGCTTGATCATTGCAGAAGCTAACAAGTCATGTTGGAAACATTAGTCAGGGAGACAGGGGAATATATCTGGATGTCTTGCACAATTATAAAGAGAGTTATTCTCCTGCTGTTATCACTGCATTAACATGGCTGGTATAGAAATGACATATTTATTAAGAAAGAGTACAAGAGGTTTAAGAAGCTTTGGGTGCCTGCCAGCTGCAAAGTTTTTGCCTCTTCCGTCTCATCATCTGCCCCAGTCATCTTGTGAAAACTACTGGACTGTTGTTGATTCTTTTGTGTTTAAAGATCCTAGGTTGGCACTTTCATTAAAGAGTGTCACCAACTTCACTGATACAGTGATTTGATTTACTGGCATAGTGCTGTTGAACAGATAAAAAAACAAGGGTTTTGTGTTTCTGTTTTTGTTGCTTTTAAAATAACCATATACCTTTATGTGAAAATTCTCTTTGAGAAATGAATTGTAGTTCAGTGCTTTTTTTCATTTTAAAAACTCAGTTTTTGCCTTGTTTTCTCTCTGATCATAGCCAGCAGAACACTGTACTCAGTAAGAAAAAGCAAAACCTCTCAAATCCTTCTGGTTTGGGTTTCATCTTCTCTTGATATCCAGGCCAATCATTTCAGATACAATGGCTTGGAAAATCAGAACCTGTCACTTCTTCCCTGCTTCCCTAGCTCAGCACTCAAGTGCTCCAGCATTACTCAGCAGCTATGCAAGCCCAGTTGTGCTCTGTTCTCACCTCCCTCCTAGTGTAGAGAACAGATACTGAGGTGGAGGCAACACTTGTGTTCATCTGTGTGTGTGCTGCCTCCCAAGAGTTGCTGATTGGTGCCACATACAGAGACATTGCTTATGCATTACAGCTGAAAAACCTCACTAAAATACAACCCAGCAGGAAACGTCAGTGAAGTCATTGTGGCTTATGTCTTGCATATTTTAATGGTCACGTACATCTAGGAGAAGCTTTTCCTGCTTTGTATAACAGTTAGGAAACCAATGAAATAAAACTGTGAAAGCGGATTGCATTTCTAATATATTTGTATGTCGAACTCCTTGAGAGAGCAGAGAGGCTTGAAATGGCCTGAGCAGGAATCAAAATATATATGAGAGGGAGAAAAAACCTGGGGTATCTGGAGACACTTTGAGAAGCACCGCTGACAGTGCTCTTTCTGCTGCCCTCAGCCCGATTAGAAATGATGCATTTTGCTCTCCACGGTTTCCAGGTCATACTCAGTATTTCTTCACACCTAAGACTGTTTTAGCTTTTCACTACTGGTATTTTGGTAACAGTATTTGTAACTTGTTTCATATTAAATTGCTATCAGATTGCATTTAAGGCATTTTAGCGTTACTTAGTGATACCACTGAATAATGTTAGTCACTGTAATTACCTAAAAATTCTATATTAATTTTAAATGGGGAAAAGAAAGTCTAATTAAGTTATATGATTACTCACGTCTAATTGTTGAAAAAGCTTGTGAATTGCTTCTATGCAGCTATTGTGTGTTCTTTGATATCTTGTGTTTAACAACAATAACCCAAATATCAAAAGCGGAAGCTTAAGAGAAGTTAAATGCTCCCCATCAAGAACTGATGACCTGAGATTGTCCAAAAGCTTAAAAAGCTTAAAATTCTATCTGAAAGCCCAGACTAAGTGTATTATAATGCAGATATTGCAATCACATTTTGATTTTAACTATGACATCAGAAAAAAAAAAAAATGGAATTAGAAAAATCTATAGAAGAGGTAGGAGAGTAATTCTTTAATTTGGACAACATCAGGAGAGGTTTCCGAGCTGAGCTCAGGTAGTGCACTGTGTCTGATGCCTGAGGCCCTTTTTTTGTGTGGCCACCTCCCAGTATCCAGAGTGAGATCCTTGAGTCTCCCTGAAAGCCTACAGCAGGGAGGAGTGCTGAGACATTGGAAGCATCTCTGAGATGGTACAAAAAGTGTCTTTCTCTATACCTGTCATATCAATGCCACTAGCTGGGAAGGAAATGCCTTCGACTGAGACATTTGTAAAGAAATCTGTAATGATTCTGGGCCGTATTTGCAGCAAAACTAGTGGCAGCACTGCAGTCTAGATATCAGAAGAGTAAGTTATTTTTTTATGCAGTAAAGGAGCTCAATAAATTAATTTTTGAGCTCCAAATGAATTTTATGGGTGATAAGAACATTTCTAGCTAAAGTACACTCTTCATTCTGTTTATTTAGACTGTTTTCACTCAAGTACTATGGAACACTGAATTACACTGCAGCTTAATGTAAATACTGGTCTGATGTCTCATTTTATTCAAGAGTATCATATTGAAAATGATTATGCCAACATGAAGAGACCTAGAAAAAACTCTAAATAATTGTAGAAGTATCTTCCATTTCAACCTCCTGTTGAGTAAGGGTAAATGAGGATACTATGATGGAAATACTGAGACATACTCAGTATACCTGAGACATAAAAGGCAAAAAGCTAAGTGATGACTTGTTTTTTAATTATGGGAACTAACAGAGTTGCAGCAAGTACTGTTTTGAATCCCATTTACTTTTGGCATAGCCTTGTCAGAATAAGCTCAGCCAGCACCCAGTGCCTTCCATCTGTTTCTGCAAGGAGACTGTGATTTCTAGCTATTCTGTTTCTATTCTCTCTGCAAAGTTTTACCCAGCACTATAATAGTTAAGGAACTTCAAATCACACAGGCTTCATGTACCTCTTTTATGCTTTCTAACCTTGATAACAATGACGTGTCCTTGCAAAAATAATACGTAGGAAATTAATTGTATCAATGACCTTTAAGTACAATGTCCGTAACATTTGTGGTACCGTGGTCCACAGTTCTGTGATCGTCAGTGAAGAATCAATAAAAGTCTGACAAACAATTGCATCAGTAAAACAAAACCTGGCTCCAGAAGGAGGGAAATGGAACAATGCTGACTGGAGTCGCATCTATAAACGGTGACAACTTTTGGCTCTGCTCCACCACCTAAATCCACCTACCTATCCACTGAGTTTAACCCCAGTGTGACAAGACATGAAGTCCAGCTCACACAATCAAAAAGACCAGCTAGGGTAACTTTAGTTGATCTGGGAAACTCTAGCAGAGAGAAAAACCAGCCTTAAGCATCTCACAGCCTGAGAAGCGCATCTCAAAAACTATCTGCAGATACCCAGACTGTCATTAAAAGGGCTCCTTCAACCTGTCAAGCTTTAGAAAACAAGAGATAGGAACAAACTTCCAACAGATGTAGCTGTCATTTAAGATTAAAGCAAAAAGCTGGCAGTACAGAACCTTATGATGTGTGCAATCACACACTTGCTTCTACCAAAGGAAATGTTGCAGTACTTCTTAAAATATTTCAGTTAAAAATAAAAGAACAAAGTGTACCAACAGTAAATAAATCAAAACACTGAGTAGAAGAACTCTACTGTATGTCCACGCACATACCTTGTAAGCACCTCAAAGCCCTGTCCTGAAGGTCTGATAATCCCTCAGACAAATCATTTACTTTATGTTTTAGAAGGCAAGTTGAAACAAGAAGGCATAAATTCTCATGTTGACAAAAGGAAAACATCATTACTGTAAAGCTGAGAGGAGAATGGAAGAAGTGGGTTAGCAAAAACTGCAACATTGAGCAGTGCTGGGCTAGGAAGGAACAGAGCTTAGCCCAAAACCAAATGCTTAGAAAAGAAGAAAAGAGAGGTGTTCTAGGCAAATAGCCCCCTTTCAGACCAAGTAGCCACCCTGCCTAACACCAGTTTGTAATGCTTTGAAAAACAAGTCTCTTGCTAACCTAGAAATAAGTAATCCCAGTATTAATCTGCACTATGTCAAAACACCATACATATCCTCTTAGCCAAACTCATATCCAAAGTCCACTAATCCAAGTAGAATCAGGCAGTTGAAAGAGAGAAAAAAAATCTTCCTGGAAACATATCTCAACTCTTGCATATTACTCTTCACTAATACAGACAAAAACCTGTAGATTTCTGGTTACACTAAGATTTTGTCAATAATCTCTTTCCTTTTCCACCTATAAGATTTCAAAACATTCTTTTGTGATGCTTTACCTAATGCCTTAACACTCACATACAAAGGAATGTAATGCTGAAATTACTGCTTCTTCCACACACATTACATTTCTTCCCAAGTGAGCAAAATCCTAATTTTTAAGAGCCTACCCAATTATTTCCATTTTAAAAATCATCTTGGCTAATCACTGACAAGCTGCATAGCACAAGAAATCAGCTGAGTGCATATTTTATAAAAGTACTGTATAATCAAACCATTTAAGCGAGCATTTTATATGTCTCAGGACAAAACAAACCTTCGTCAATAAAATTACAAGGCATATCACTACCTACAACAGATGCTTTATTGAATTCTTTAAATGTATTACTCTATTACCATCAGTTCATGTCACTGTTACACTTCAGGTGAAACCTTCTTCAATGAACACTAGATAAAGGATGGACCTATTGCAGCAATAGATTTACTGCTATGGATTTAAGAGGTCCCCACTGTATTCACATTACTTTATTACCATTTAGCACATTCTAATTAAAAATAAAAAGACTTCTTCCCTTTGCCTTCTTCCCCTGTGCATTTCAAAGTGATTTAATTCTAGAGAGAAAGAGCAAATGGCAGATCAAAAGAAAATGTTAGACTATAAATTACCTGCTTCTCTGGACATATGGACTATTCATTAAGTATGAGGTTGAATGCTAGTTTCATTCCTTGCCTGTCAGATATGCTAATTCACCCAAGTCATTTGACATATCCTGTAATATTCCCATGCTGTGATTTAGGGAATTACTTCTTAAATGGAAGAACCAGTTCCCAGAGAATCTCTGGTCACATCAGTGGAGAATAGTGGTTATCGCTAGGATGTGATCCCCCTGCTTTTAACTTCTAGGAAGGAAAAAATTGGTCTTGCACAGTCCTTTCCTGCCCACTATAGTGTAGAAATGGCTGTGCCAACCTGGTTTTCCAGCATGGCCCTGCAGATCTCCCAGCACAGGCACGGGCTGTACCAAGTACAAAGCAGAACTGGGTCAGATATACTAAAGGGAAGGCTGTTTACTATGGGGAAAGGCTCATTGCCATTAAAAATCTAAAGTTATTAGTTTTCTTAGCATTAGGTCCCATCCCCAGAAGCAATCTCAGTGGGGAAGATAGCAAAAACATTGTTAGAAATTGTAATAAGACTTCAAGAAGCTGGTGTTTAGAGTCATAGAATCATCAAAGTTGGAAAAATAGCTAAGATTAATTAGTCCAACTAACAACCCATCAACCTGTCCTTTTTCTAGGAAAGACTCAGATCTATCCCCATGGAAGTGGAACCAATTGGGCTCCATCATCTCTGGCAGCATCGTGAAGTATAAAGACAGCCTTTGTCCAGCAGTACTTGTGTTTTGTAGTGGTAAAAAAGAGAAATTACATTCAAATGGAAAGGGAACTGTAGAAAGAATCTACTCTGCTGCCATCTTCTAAATGGGTTAATGATAGCGGGCAGCTGATGCCTCTTCTGTATATTGGGAACAGCTGGCCATTAGAACCAGGTGAAGAATTTTGTTTGATATACACAGCCACAAAATGCCTACTTGGTCTGAAATAACATCTTATTTAATTATTTAATTACCCCCCCTCCCCTCTTAATTTGTCATATTTATGTAAAAATCTACAGTATGGTAGAATTGTCATTATTCACTTCCAAAGGCCTTGAATACTTATTGCTAGATTTTCTTTAATGTTGATGACTCTTAATATTCATAAAAATAAGAAGCCAATTTGCAATGGATATACTAGGAAAATCCTGCCAAAATCAGCTTAGCCTTCTCAGTAGAGCTGAGTGAATGTAATTTAGCATTCTCCAGCAATCCTTAGCACTTCCCAGGCTTCTTTTCATCAGAGACTTGCCAAAGAATTTTAAACTGCTTGCTTTTTTTCTGACTTAGACAAGAGTCCTGTAGGAAATTAGATTAATACCAGTTCACAATGGAAAACCTTTGCCACCCTATTTCATTATTACTACTCAGATCATCATTCACATCATGAATAAAGATGTGGGGTATTGCTCCTGGAAATGCATTATGCTGCTGTGTGTTTAAAGCTACCTTAGCCTCGCTAGGTGATGTTGAAGGAGCTTTATCTATCACCAAATTGTGTGGATGAAGTGAACTTCCAAAAAGCAAATGTTCTCTATTGAAGATTCAGGAGCTGGTGATAGTTCTCTAACTGGGAACATGGATTATGTCCAACAGACTCCCTGGGTATAATGGCATGGTGCTCACAAAACAATCTTGCTCCACACCCTCTCTTCAGTTATGCCAGCAGTGAAAAGCTAGGACACTAAAGAGGGGATAAGGGAAGTTGTCTTGACCCAGGAATTCTTTTCTTTATGGTCTTTTATAGCATACCAGCACAGAGGTTCATTTTTTTCCTGGCCACTAAATAGGTACACATCAAGGAAAATGAAGTTTAATCATAGGTTTTATTGGGTAGGTTACCAAGAAGAGGAGCATAAAGTTAAAATTTATCGTGGAAGGGGAAGTTTGTACACAATAAGTTTACCAAAAGAAAATTCAGTTCTGTGGCAGAAGAAATTTTTTGCACGTGTAAAACCACTTCAGTCCCTGGGATATAATGAAGAATAGATTATCCAATGTTAACACGCAGATGCATGTCACAGAATGGGTTTTAAATACTAAGGAGGAACTTGATTATAGACATTTTTGTTTCCACTGTCATTCTGTGCAAAGTACTATTGATTAATCATGTGGTGGTAGGAGTCACCAGACAATTCTGTTTAAACTTGGTTGTTTTTTGTTTCTTTTTTTCCTGAGGGAAGGAAAAGCAGAGATTTTGTCTAGAAAATACTGTGTTATTCTTTGTTCTCCTAAAGAGCAGTCCTTCGAGAGAAATTGTCAGATAGCTGAGAACATGTTCTTTCATTTTATTCTCCATCTCTCAAGGCAGTTCCCAAGACAGAATAGCTTCCTGGGAACTGAACCGTGGTACATGGGTTAAAGTTTATAGAAGGATCATAGATTGCCTGCTTATGACTTTATTATGAGATTGATGTGCATATGTACAAAGTAAGTTAAACTCTGACCACAGCAAGACTCTGCTTCATTGATCTTTATTCCCTGAGAGCCACTCGTGGAGTCTCTGAGGGCAATTCCATCCCTCAAATATACATAGCATACCAGAGTGTATCACTAGCCAATTAGTGAGAGCATAATTTGGAACAAAAATATCCTCTTCCAAAGATTCTAGTTACTCACGCTGATTGTGATTGCCCTTTCTTTTTCAAGAAGGAAATTGTGCAGTGGTTTTACATAGATTTATTTGTACATAATTGATATTGCGCCTCATTGGCAGTGGGTATTGAAAATTTACAGTGGTAGGAAAGATGAGGGGAGGAGTTGGCAGTTCACACTTCAGTAGACAGAGGTGCTAATCTTAAAATTCAAGCTATATTCCCATAAATATGAAATATGAGGAGGAAGAAGTGATTTGAATTTATGAATAGGGAATAATGTTCTTCTGCTCTAAAACTCTCTTACCATTTGCTATAGCTAGTGATGGAATGGTTTGTTGAATTTTCTTTGAAACTAAAATACAGTTTTAACCAAATCTGAACTTTTTAAACATCAGTCGGATGGCAAGCAATAAAATGTAATTGTCAATTATCAAAATATACCCATAAAGCCATTACGCTTCAGTGAAACTGCAGATGTTTTGAAAGCTATCTAAATGCTTCTAAATTTATCCCAATTAAAATAATATATCAATGTAAAAAAAAATAAAATAAAATTCAGTCCTTTAAGGATTCTGAGGGGGGAAAAAATGAAACCAGTATCTAGCAGTCTGTGCTCCATATAAATAAAGCACTAAAGATTCTGAGACAAGAGACCTTAATTGAAGTCCATTAAAATCAATAGAGGAATAAAAACCAGACAGAAATAGAGCAGGAAAGATAACATACCAAGGGAGTTTCAAAGTACTGAGCATACCAAGGGAGTTTCAAAATATCGAGTGCCCACTTGTGATTTCCACTGAATTAGCAGGAGTTATTGATGATCAAGATCTTTCTCAGAAATCTGTCTGCTCCTGGGTTTTGGCATGAAGTCCTCCTCTAAGGACATTATTTCCATGACATCACAGCCTATCATTTCACCCCTGGTCCTCCATTTTTCTTCTGTAGAAGGTATAGAATATAAATATGTTATAATGCTGAATTGCACTCTCGTTCTACAGTGCAAAATTCTTCTATCTGCTATTTGTTTCATCTGAAAGGGTAGGGAAAAGTATTTATGTCTGTCCTTGTACCTTGACAGCCTCCAATATCTCTAAAAATATAGCTGTTGTTCAAAAAATACTTGTTTCCACCCCTGTCCTCCCATTCCCTTTGGCTATATTGTTCCTGAGGAGCCTCGCTGAAGAACAGGGATCTGTTACTGCAGTGCTTGCCATCATGTTCTGAATCCATGAACTGGGCTTCTGTATCAACACGTTTTACCTTTGTGTTCACTCTCTGCTTTTTAAGCTTCCAGTGTAAAGATTTTCTTCCCAGCTATGAAGAATTCTCTCTTCTTTTTTTTTTTTTTTTTTTTTTCCCCATCCAGGAAAATCCATTTTTAAATAATGCAATTCAAAGAGCTGAAGTTTTAAGAAAAAAAATTAAGCAATGTGAGATCTATAACATAATTAAGTGAGATTTTATCAGTATACGTCCGAGGAAATCTTCCCTTATTTTCCTCTGCTCTCTATTAAAATAATACAAGGCAGAAGTCTACAGCATCCCCGTGTATTCATCACCAGAATTTACAGTGCTCTGGTACCCAACTGACCCATTAGTGATTATCACTACAGCCATATAGTGCTTATTTCAGGAAGAGAATCATATTTGATTATGAACCATAGAATACATATAATTTTAATATGCTATACTGGTCAGATTATCCAGTCCTTCCTTTCACAGTATAAGTAGCCTCATTTATTTCAGTAAGGCAAAAATTAAGCTAAGAGAAAATAAAGGGAAAAGGGGTCAATTTAGTAGCTGGGAGGCTGCATAGCCTGCACCACGCTTTTCTGCTTCATTCAAGGCAAAATGCTGTGCTAATTTTAATTCTGCTTGATCAATGCAAAATGTGGGCCAAATGCTGCTCTCCTTCCTCATACCAGCAGTCCCACTGAGTCCTAGGGTTTATAGCAGTTTCTGTACTCCATCGGCCGGATGCCATGAAATGAAATAGGATAGTCCATTAATTTATTTTATTGCAGAACTGGCTAACTGATGAGTGTGCCAACTGATGCACAGAATAGAGGAGCTGGGGTGTTAGAAATGCACCTGACACTGAATCTTAGCAAAACAGCTCCATTAAAAAATGAGCATTAATCAATAAATAGCAAAATGTATTTTTTTAGAGGAATATATTCTAATAAGAAATCAGCTACTAAAAAAGGCTGTCTTAAGTATCATAGAAAAGACTGGAAGTTTTCCCATTTTGGGTAGGATTTCTGGCTAATAAACTAAAGAATCATGATTTGGCAGCCACACTTAAAAGAAATTTTAAGTACATCGAGCAAAGTTATGATGTGCTACTGTGACTATGAGTGCATTCCTGGCTCAGAATCTTCTTTCCTTTCATTTGATAGACTAATTAATTCCCATTTATGTTTAAGTAAACGATTATTTGCAGCACTCACTGGCTGAGTTCTTATTGGATAAACATAAACAGAATTTACGGATAACTCTAAACTCAAGTCCTTGGACTGCTGAGAGGACTGTCTTGAGATTTCAGCCTTCAATTCCCAACTTCTTAAAAAGACCACGGTAAGTAATGATGCTCAGTATATCAGCCTGATACTGCTTCTGCACATTAGTGCAGGTTAGATGGTGTCCATAACTCTTGAAGTGCTGAAACCCACAGTAAAAACAAATACCGTCATGAGGCTTTTCTCCCTCAATAAAAACGTTTCCTTAAGTGAAGACGTATAAGCCTATATCAAAAGAACTGG
The DNA here is from genome assembly GCF_023343835.1 of Lagopus muta. NCBI lineage: Eukaryota > Metazoa > Chordata > Aves > Galliformes > Phasianidae > Lagopus > Lagopus muta. Next base: position 5,009,942 of record NC_064440.1, on the reverse strand, counting down.
TCCAACTAAATAGGCATTTGCTGAACTCACTTTGGGGAGCAAAAAAAGAGTAGAGAGGAGCAGACAGGAATGGGTTATGGTGGCCTGAGCTGCTCCTCTGGCTTTCTTTCCTCTGCTAGCTGACAGAGCATGAGCCCAATGGTGGGCAAAGTTTGATATACTGGTTTGGAAACTTGTACCTGTACATTACCCCAATTAACTAACCTGACATTTCCAAAATATCAATAGGGGTGACGTTTACTTTAGTACTTAAAATCTAAGCATTTACAAGTAATCTTTAGGCAAGGGCATAAAATTAATACTGATGGAATAAAAATCATCATTACTCATCTACTGTATATACTAATCGTGCACAGTCCTTCTTTGGCCAGATTTAAACAAAATGAATGTGGTCTGGAATGATGGGCCCTTTGCTGGTGCAAAAGAATTGTTGAAAGAAAAAGAAAAAAGACAAATAGGTGTTAAAAAAAAAAAAAAAAAGAAACAAAATCACATTTTCACTCAGAAAAAGAATTAAAAAAATAAAAGGGAAAACAGGTTCTGAAAGAACAAGTGTTCTTAACAGATATACAGACATTTTTAGAGAAAAATCCAGACTACAGGGACATTAAAATAAAAATGGAGCAATTTAATGAAGAGAACAAAACATTTCAAGAGCACTGAAGTACATGTTTTACATAATGAAGAATTCAAAGAAAAAGGAGGAAAAGAATGAATTTTAAATACTGTTTTCAGTAGTAACTATCTTAAAGTCTCTAATCAGAAAAAGGAAGCCTTTATAAAAGAGCAGAGCAATTACGGCTATCAAATGCTATATGTGAGTTCTATTCTCTATCTCTCTTTCTTTCTTTCTCTTTCTTTGTTTCTTCATCTTTTTAGTACTTCCTTTCTTTTTCTATACTTTCTTTCATGTTCTCTCTCCCTGTGTTTCTTCTGACACGCACATGCTATCTCTTTTTCACAACTTTTTCAGAGCTTGTTCTTTTTGTCTTTTGACTTCATACAAAACATCAAAAAATAATTAAAGGCAATGTTGGCATACTGAAAACGTGTTTAAAGCAGTCCTCCTGTTGATTTCTTAGTTTGTAATACAGACACTTTCTAAAATTGTATTTGAGGTTCGATCGTGAATAATTACATTTAGCATCTGATTAGGTAGCATGACCCTGATGAAAAAATGCATCTCATTACCTGCTAAACTACATTTGGTAGACTCAAATATGTCTTGCAGAAGGCTTGCATGCTAAAGTGCCTTAACCTCAAGGCAAAATAGGAAAATAAGTAGTTGAAAATTCATTATTTTTAGCTGGGCTATGTTTGCTGGTACTACTGACTCTGAAATGAAGCCAACACTTGTATCACCCTTTACAGACATGGCATTAAATGGAAGATGTCTAATAACACAAATAAGACCACATTCAACATCTTGCCAGCTGTGACCAAAACCAATCATTTCAAGATCACACACAGATTGTATGGCCCCACAGAAAAAAACTTTGGATAACTTTCAATCTTTTTTTTTGAGGTTACAGCCTATCCCTCTTGCGGTTCCTTCCTTCCTCCTTTCCACATGACATATCTTCTTCTTTCTCTGATATATATTTCTCCTGCATGATATATCACGACTGGGAATTAAATTGCTTATATAAAATCACAGAATCACAGAATTGTAGGGGTTGGAAGGGACCTCCAGAGATCATCGAGTCCAACCCCCAAAGGAGAAAAAGAAAAAAAAAAGCCAATTAGGCAGAAAAGATCAGTTTATGTTAACCTTAAAACCAATCAAAATGCTGGAATGAAAAAATCACAAGGAACTTTAAAAACTCTATCACTGCCCTATATTGTTAAGTAAAGTGATGTAGACAGAAAAAAAAATGCTGTTGTGTAGTTAGTTTACAATGCAAAGAAATGCAGAAAGGTAAGATATGCATGTGCCTATTTACATGTTTTTTGGCATAACACATCTTTGGAGACATTTTTGAATGTCACAACACTTCTAAGATGTTCCATACTCAGAACTTTGCAGCATCCCTGTCTGAAAGATTTTTTTTCTCATTTCAAGCCCCTGCTGTTATTGGGGCAAATGAACTTCTTGATTCAGTAGCTCATAACAGCGTCACTGTTTTCATTAACATTATAAATATCTGTGAAGCAATATGAAGCCTCCAAAATGATTAATGCCCATTGGCATAATTTCCTTTTCAAGTGAAACCTTAAAAACATTTTCAAAGGGTTGTCTGCAGTCATGTCTGTAGTGCCTAAGTCTTCTGATATGTTCACTTTCACGGCGATACATATTATAGAGGAAATTAAAGGTTTTAGACTGAGCATGAAGACTGTTAGACTGCAAATAATAAACCAAAATGTGAATGCATAAGCAAATTAAAATACTGGAATTTTTAAGCTTATCTACAAGTGTTTCTTTCATACTGCTTCTAGTATTTCAAGATTTAACCAGAAGGAAAATAAATTATTTCTCGTAAAAAAAAAAAAAAAATCTTGCAAAATTAATTTAAAATAGATCCTAAATGCTTGTTTCTCAGCAAAAGTCTGGGTATAATAAATCTGTCGGTATTTTCCTCCACTGGAAGAAGACAAAAATTATGCTGCTTTAGCATTTTCTCAGCCTCTTTTTCCAGTTCATTTGCAGCACGTAAAATCCTCCCAACAGAACTCCTATGAAAAAAAAAAAAAGGAAAAAGAAAAAACTTAGAAAATGCTTTCTTCCAGATTCTGTGGACAGTACTTCAAGTAAGACTTCTATATTTCACCTGGGAATAGTTTTCGGTCGGTTATCAATACCAACAATTTTATTCATTTAGAAAACTCATGATTGGTTTTGACACGTAATTGCATAGGATGCTTCCAATTGTGCGGCTCCCAGGCTCTGTGCTCTGAATCCCAACCCAAAACATTAAATCTCTACTTTTCCAGTGGGTCAGATGCCATAGTCTTTTGCTGAGGAGATCAATTTCCTCGATGTCAGTAAATGAACGAATGAAGACACTGCTGTGTCAAAAATCATTGCTGGATACTGGTAGTTCACATTAACAAAAAGAGAGAAGCCGGCCAGTGATTCCTACAGTTAACCTTCACACAGATACACACGGTCCTGAGCAAAAGAAAATGCCACATAGAGCAAAGCCATAAAGGCAATATCAGAAAGATAAATGTTCCTGGTGGAAAATGATCTTTCACCTCCAGGTCACTGGTTCAAATCCATTCAAAAACTATAAGAATAAGGGAGGTTAGAGGATTAAAGTTACTGGGAGTTTAAGGCTTTAAAACAAAATGGAGCTAATATGTTTACAGTATCCTCTTTTGAATGATAGATATGACCATATTTTCACAGGAAAGAAGGGACGTAAAATATGATTGGAAAAATTAACAGTTAATAATGATAACAAAGATAACAAATGATAGTAATAGATGAAAGTAAGAAGAGGATACATATTCCAGGAGATAATCTGAAAAGAAAATACAGGTCAGCAGTAAATGTAAATCAAATAACATTTATGACATAAAAATACTATACAAGCAAGGTCACCAAGCTAAGCACATCAATCTCACTTGAGTTCACACTTGCCAAAATGTTCAAACTATATTGCCACACAGACTGGAATAGAGATGACAGTGAAAGATCTTCTTAAGAAATATTAACATTTTTGAGATATACCACTGAGCATACACATGAAAGAAACCTTTACAACGTACCCACACGTAATGCTTTCTCTGCAGAAAATCTTACAGTAAAACACAAAGCTTTCTCAGACTCGTTCTCTTCTAATCAGCACTTACTCTATCCACAACATTTAAAATATCCTTGAGTGAAGAGTTGGTTACAGTACATTTTCCACATTGATATGATTTTCTGTTAGTAAAATTATTCTATGCCAGACCTGCGTAACCTGGGTAAAGTGAATAATGCAAATGCATTTCTGAAGGTCATGCATTCAGTAGTAAATGTAGGTAATACAGGGACCAGTGTGTAACAATACTTCTGAAGCTCTTCCCGATGCTAAATAATACAGGTTCCCCACGTACAATAATCTAAATCACCATTCACTGTTTTGAGGAATTATTCATTTATACCTGCTTGTTCAATTAGCATGATGTTTTACTGTTGAATCTTGAGTTTTTGATGCATGGCTTACTGGATAGACAACAAAACTCAGCATGACAATTAGCACACAAGTATAAGCAGCCGAATCATGCTTTCTGGACAACACAGTGAGTGGTATGCCCTGATGGATGTATTCTCTAGTTTACTTGCAAAAACAACTCTGCCATTTCCTCATGCTGAGTTTCAGTTAGAATTCAAGAGCAAAAGTGGAGAAGTAATTGACAAGATTCCTTCAGCACAGAAAGTTAATTTAATTTAGTACTAGACTGGCTTTTCAGAAAAAAAGCACCACAACATCTGAAATGGCATGTTTTCTTCTGTGACTTAAATTTTTTTCACCAATCCTTATATTACCACCTTATTCTTAATGGTTCAGTTACCAAATGAGAAAAAGGAAAATACCCTCCAACTGCTTTGTAATATTCAAAAATAATTAATAACCTAAAATATATATATATATATTTTTGAAAGAATCGTTCAGCAATAATGGAAACAATGGATTTTTTTATTAGAATTCACCACGGAGGGAATTCTGGCATTTGCTGAGCTTGTCAGATGCCTTGATAACATTTCCTGGTTTTGCTGGTACTTTGTTACATTTTTTTTTGGGCCTCACTGCTTTATTTCAGAAATCTTTATGTTGACAAAAGTATCCACAGCAAAGTGATTTCTCATCTCTCTTCCAGATGTGTTCCAGCTGCCAGTGTCACTGTGCACACTTCAAGAATATTGCTCACTGCTGTTCTCATCTCAATGTGTCAGATCAGGAAGCGACAGAGAAACACTGATCCAATAAATTATGCTTTGGGTACTGGCTCTGTGCTTATATTTGCTTATCACTCACCAGAGGGACTGGCTTCTTCAGGTGTAAGCCAGATTTTTGAAGGAATCACCACTGTCTTTCAAAGAGATAGGCCTCAGAAACTGACCACGTAACCCAAAATACTGCTTTGAGGGAATCAACCAATGGACAAACTGCTGAGGAAGGAGCCAACAGTCAACCAGCAGAAGATCAGCAGTTCTAGATTTTATCTAGATTTATTTGAATAGTCTGTACAAAAGCACAGAAAAAATGTAGGGTGGAAAATGGACCAAAAATGGAGAATTATGTATTTGTGATTCCATATGAATAATAAAAACTAAAGTGGAATGGAAAAAAAGGGGACTAGAAAGATTTGGTAAACTTCATATGAAAAAATGAAGCAGGGATGAAATGAGTCAGGAAATAGCACTATGTGAGAAGTTGTAGTGAATTTATCTCTAAGACAGTGCAATGTTGGAAAAGTAGGAAATAAAGTTTCTGGATAATGACAAAAAAAAAAAAAAAAAAAAGCATTGTAAATGCTAGGCATATCTCTGGAAATTACTGAGTGACAAGACCTTAATGAATTTTCAAAGTCTCCAAGAGACAAAAGTGCAGAGCTGAAATAGGAGCAGCTCACACATTCTTTCCAAAGGAAACTCAGAGAACTTTCTTTCTGTTTTGCATTAGGGTGCAGCAGAGATAGAAATCAGCTCTCAGACCACCTGATATTAAATAAAACAGTGACTTTAAAATTATTATTTTCAAGCACAAGAGCCCTAAATTTCTAACCAGGTGATTTTAATGGGAAATGTACTGGACTAATTCCAGGCATTACATGAAAAATATGTTCCTACATTTCTTCATTAAAATTATGAAAATGTTGCCATTTGGCTAAACCTAAGAAACTTATCCCTAAATAATCCTATTATTCTTTTTCATGATGGTGCACTAGCTTAAAGCATGCATTGAACCCAAGGCAAATCAATACTTGATTTAAAAAGGAACAATGGTGAGTCTTACAATGCACTAAAGGGGTCAGAATCTCTACATGTATTTTTACGACAGCCATGCATTTCAGTAACAAAATTTCTACTGTCTACTAAAAAAGTGTCAAAGAAAAAATATTAGATTGACACTTACCACAGGCACTAAACTGAACCTGATTGAGGTTATATTAGCAGTAGGTCAGGGAATCACAGAATTGTAGGTGTTGGAAGGAACTTCTGTAGATCGAGTCTAACTCTCTGCTAGAGAAGGTTCCCTATATTAGGTTACATAGAAAAGTATCCAGGAATGTGTTGTATATTTCCTGAGAAGGAGACTCCAGCACCACTCTGGGCAGCCTGTTCCAGTGTTCTGTAACCCTCAAAGTAAACAAGTTTTTCATCATGTTGATATGGAACTTCCAGTGTTCCACCTTGTGTCCATTGCCCCATATCCTATTACTGGGCACCACTGAAAAAAGCATGCTCACATCCACTTGGCTCCCACCTATTAGATCTTTATAAGCATTGATATGATTCCTCCTCAGTTTTCTCCAGGTTGAACAGCCCCACATCTCTCAGCATTTCCTCATATGGAGATGCACCAGGTACCTGGCGTTTCCATAGCTCTCCACTCTCTCTCTATTGGACTCTCTCCAATAGTTCCCCATTCTTCTTGAACTGAAGAGACCAGGTTTGTAAACCCAGGTGAGTCTCATTTATGCCATTTTAAATACCAGAATCAACAACCGACCACTTAATTTGGCCTGTTTGTTTCACATCTTACATGATCTAAGAAGTGATAAGGTTTCCCTTCCAAGCATTCCATCACCAAAACTGTCCATTGCAGAGTCTGATCTAATCCTCCCAGGAGTTAATTTCCACTCAGTTCAGCAAAATGATCGAGACATTACATATTTTCATCTTTCATTTATAATACAAGCTTTTGGAATGGATTCCTCAGGATACAGTGAAATTTTCAGCTTTATATTTTTGTGGCTTGTCCTAACTTTAGAGAAATATCATTCAAATATCACAGGATGTAATTTTACTGTTCTGCTTTCTTTTCCTTTTAATAGTAAGTGTGAACATTAAATTGTTGCATTATTAAAATACTATTAAATAAATGTTAGCCATCTAGATGATTTCCAGACTGAATAACCCCTTGAAGTCGTTGATGCTATTGACAAAGTCAACCAGTACTTTGGAATTCTTGAAATAAGATTCCATTTTTCTTTCTTGTTTCTTCCTTACATATTTTCTGCTCTCAGACTCACTCTGTGGCCTTTTCAGTGAGCACTCTCCTTTCTGGACATACCTGCTGCTCTGTTTTGCCCATGGAAACTGGAATCCCAAACAGATAGAGCCACATTTTTGCCTGCTCCAAGACCAGGCCATCCAGCCCCAGTTGTCTTCAGCACTTGCTTTATCTTGCAGATAACTGTTTGTCTCAAATGAGTTTTTTAAGTAGTTTAGTTTTTCTCCTCTTTTTCAGCTATTTTTAAAGGTGGGAAGATTGATTACATTCTCCCCTTTTCTTTTTAGCTGCCATTTGTCACTGTTGTGAAAAACATCAAAACAAAGGCTACTTCTATTAAATGGGAAACACTATAATTCCCATGCAATCTGTCCTTGTATAAGAAAAAGAAGAAACAGACTTCTCTCCATGACTAGGTTTGATTTCCCCACATAAAATCACACCTCAACACATTGCACCCACACATCATTTTGCACACACTGCAAAGTTAGTAAAGTGGCAGAGACTGCAAGTAAATATTTTAGAAACAATTGCATTTGTCTTGTGAATGGCACTCTCTGATTAGCTTTTTTATAATCAATCACACTGATATTTGATTCACAAAACCTCAATTATGTCTCCGTAAAAGCAATTAGATGGAGACCTTAAAAGAGCAGATTAAAAGGTTTGAATACTTGGAGAGAGTAATTTAAAAATATTAAAAGGAAATTACTTTTTAATTTTATGTATTCATCTATTTGTAAGTTAATGAAATTAATGAGGCAAGAAATGAAATGGAAACTCCACAACTTTGCATCACTGTAGTTAGTTTGCTTGCCAGGAGCTATGCCAGAAAAACCATATTTACAACCAGTTTACAGCTAGAAGTAATAAATAGTCTAATTGTAAGAGCATTTCTATTACATATTTTGCCTCTTTTCTCTCATATAATCTACAAAGGTACTAAATATCTTCCTGAAAGAGCCTCTGCTGACCAGTATGAGACTGAAGCCCTACTGTAAAAGTATATAAAATTATCCCAGTAAAATTTCTCGTCTTTTTTTCCCTTCTGCAAACAATATCTGTTCAGCTTTCTGTGTCAGCATAGTTTTGAAACAAATCATTCGAGAAACTGAAAGCTGTGACATAAGGACTGTGGAAAATAGCAGTTTTCGGGAGATATGTGTACTAGAAGTGTTCTCTTCCTACTGTTACAGATGGAGAAAAATTTGCTTGCATTTTTAGTTTTAACTTGGAAAAAGCAGTACAATCAAAATAAACGTAAGAAGTGGGCTGAAACTTAACCTGCAGTTCCTTTGCTATCATTGAATGCCTGCCAATTTTGATCAAGTACCTGAGCTACAGACGGAGTGAATTCCAGTGACTGGACCACATATTCTCATGATACAGCTGGGCAGCATCACCTGCTAATAGCATCTTCCTTGGTATTTTCAGGAAAGTTCTCAGTAGGCTTTCATCCTCTGCCATTAAAATAAACAGTAATTTACCACCCCAGCTCTAGGACATACAAATACATATGAAGAATTAATACTTGGAGTGTTGAAGATACAGAGTGGGATAGTGTGGCAGTTGGATTTAGAGGAATGTGTCTCTGGGTTAGGGTGGCTATGCTAGGAGATAACAAACTCCAGGGACACAATAGTAGAAAGATTTGGATTTGTTAGTCCCTAAGGAGCATTAACAGTAGGTGTAGACTCAGAGTGAAGTGCTGAAATAAAGTAGAAATGGAAACCTATTGAATGTTATTGAAAATTCTTCTCACAAATGTTTGAAAGATGATTAAAGGAAACCTTATTCAACTAGATATTAATATTTGATAATGATCCAAACCTCAGATCTGATTTTGGGTGGACAGAATGGTAATATAAAAGTTAGGTTTTGGAAACAACCTGGTGTTTCCTTGTAAGAGTTCACAAGTATCAGTGCTGTGAATGCTGGGATGAAGTTTGGTGTTTCTGTCTATGTTTTCCACTTCTGAAGATGCCAATAAACCTGTCAGAGCTATATTATCTGTTAATCTGTTTAATATTAACTTGAACATTTTTCAAGCTTTCATGCTCATTTCCTGAAGAATTTGGAAGTCAAGCAAGTCTGATATTATTGCTCATAAAATTGGTAGGAGTCACATCACTGAATCTTAAACTCCTTTGGGATTGCACTTAGAGGGAGCAGGAAGAGGAACAAGTGGTGTCAAAATCTGAATAATTGTATCTATGGTAAAAGGGGGTCAGCAGAACTGTTTGAAGAAAGTGACATCAGTAGCCTTCAGTTCTTGTGTGGATCAAACTGCGGAGGTAACATTGGAGAAAAGCAGAAAAACACACCATCAGGGCTGGTGTCCCAGATTGATATTACACCAACTGAGAATTCATTTTGCTTTTACTAGAAGCTATGAAATACTTAATTAAAAAGATCATGTTGGCAAGAAGACTTTTTATTAGTTATATCTAATCACAAGCAATTACTGTAGTATTAAACAGGTAATGTACCAAAAGTGTCATTTATTGTTATGAGATTCTATGTAGTTTAATGCTCTGTTTAATGATGATAATAATAATAATTGACAAAGCATTAGCAGGAAACTTGTGAGATCATTCCCCATCTTGTTCTGCATAGAAGGAATCCTCTTGTCCATTTGGGATAGCAAATGACACCATTAAGATCCAGCCTGCCAGGCAGTCACTAAGTTCAGCATTTCACAGAATCACAGAATGGCCAGGGTTGGAAGGGACCTCAAGGATCATGGATCTCCAATCCACCTACTACGTGCAGGTCCACCAACCTCCCCATCCCCATTTAATACTAGACCAGGTTGCTCAGGGCCCCATCCAATCTGGCCTTGAACACCTTCAGGGATGGGGATTTGAGTCTCACATCATCAAACATGAATGCTTTCAAGTCTCTCCACATGAAAAGGAAGTGGGTGAGCACTTTCTGTTTAATCTGAATCAGGTTACTCCACTGGACTTTTCACATCCTCCAAAACCAGAGTGCAGAGGGCTTTTGAAGGGCTTCCCATGTCAACATCTTTCCCTGTAAGCAAGGCCAGGAAGTTCTCTTTGCATTAATGTCTTTCTTTAAGATGAACATTTAAATCAGATTTCTGCCTAAGTAAGTAATCCAAAGAGAATGGTTGCAGAGAGAGATGCAGCACTACAGCAGAAGCAAACATTTCAACCCTTTCAGAGGGTTGGAACTTGATAATCTTTAAGGTCACTTTCAACTGAAGCCATTCTATGATTCTATGATTTGCCTTTAAGTGTTCACTCCTTACTTTGGCTGGCATAATGAAGAAACTGATCTGTATTTAACAATAAATGTCTGTAAGTATGTATTTTCTTCATTTTCCCCATTTTACATAAAAACCCTGACCCCTAATAGCCTTTCCCATATGCTGTCTCTCTTCTGCTAAGTAAGGACCCTCAATCTCAATTAACTGTTAAGTTTTCTTCTCTTAGTTTTCTTCCCTTACTGGTTTCTCAATTGGCCTTTAAGTCTTTTTTTTTTCCTCTTATTTTAAAATATCCTTTTTTTTTTTTTTTTTTTTGTCTGCCAGCTGAAGCATTTTTTTTACATATCTAGCACAGGGATCTTCCCTTCTACAATTTCAAGTTCCATTTCAAGTTGACTCACAGATTGCCTGCAGGAGGAGTTAAGTGTTGCACTGTGATTTTGCACCAAAACAGTGGCTGTGTTTTGGGTCTGCTGGTGGTCCATCTGCCTGAATGGCCAGCAAGCTTTAAGTGATTTCCATTTCTGCGAGAGAAAAAGATGCCAATGGCAGATTGTATGGTTTGGTGTGTATTAAAGCATCCAATTAAGGAACAATTTCAGAGCCTTACCCAGAACTGATAAATTCTCCTTAAACAGATTCCCTGAGCCATCACTGCTAAGTCAACTGTGATTATACACGGGTAATGGTGTTTCTGTAAGTAAAATAAACAAAAAAGGAGATGAAATTATAGGTAAGATAACTTAAAAAAAAAAGTTCAAACTAAACAAACAAACAAAAAAACCCATCAGGATTTAGCGCACATATTTCTCAAGACAGAATTTGGTTTGAGATATTCAAAAAGCTTTAAGTATATGGATAATGAACTGTAGTAAGCCAGTTCATTTCCCTACTTGCAACACTGAAATCACAGGCCCTGCTCTGCTGTGAACCTGACCTCAAGATTTTGGACCTGCCAGGTGAAAGACGAAACAATTATACTGGCACAAAGCCATTACTATGTACTTTATCCTAGATTTGAAGGACGTTTCTTTTGAAGGTTTAAATCTATGCACAATTTATATTTACTCCAGTGATCTCTATGTTATTTTTTTCCGAGAGAGATTTTGATTTCAATGTCTGCAATCCAGCATAATATCTTGATTTTCTCACCTACTCAAATTGTCAACATGAAGGCGTGCTTACTTCTCACTGAAATTGACATAATTGCCATTAAATATATTGGCATCTACATGGTTTTATGTGTATCAGTGCATCCTTAGATATTTATTATTTGTGTATTTCTCATTGCTGTCTTGTTTTTTCTTGGCAGCAGCTTTCTCACCTCTGCTCATATTGTTGTCTAATACAATTAATCAACAGGAACTACTGTTCTGTACAGTCACTGACTCACAAATATTATAAAAGCTCTGTCATTTGGCACCACGACAATACGAAAATAACAACATCAAAATGTGTTTCTCTTCATCATGCAGTTACTTCTGCGGAACTACAAATACATTTTTTATTCATAGGAAAAAAAAAAAGAGAATGAAAGGATCTTTCTGGTAGGGTTTGATTTCTAGAAAAAAAAATACACTCTGTCTCTCCAATTCCATTTATTCTTCATTTGCTTAATGGATAATTATATCCAGAATATGGAAATGTAATAACTGAATCTTTATTTCAATGACAGTGTAAAACGAAAAGGGCATGGTTGGGAAACTCTCTGAATCTGCTCAAAAGAAAATAAATTTCCAGTAAATAACAAATTAGCTTTGCACTACAAAATAAAATAAACAATGGATCCAAACTTTATTTTGTAGTTGTAGAAGTATGGAATGTTTTCAAAATGGTAATCTAGCAAATTGGATCCTCTAATTTATTTAATGTGTTTCAGGCTGATCTGCAAGTGGAATTACTCGTTAACCAAAGCGGAACTGAGAAGTAATAAATTTGAGGAAATACTTAGAATAAGCCTAAGAAAACAAAACAAAATACATATTTTTACCTAAAAAGGTATTTAGTATTAGTGTGAGAAATGCATAGGAAATTCCAGTTTTCTGTTTTCCACTATCTTTTGCAATGTGATCTTAGCTCCAGTGAAATCCATAGCAAAATAATAATAACAAAACGAAACCTTTGCTGGAATGAAAGCAAGCGCTTTGTGAAATACGTAGCACATGGCACACTGAGAACTACGACGTTAAAAACTGAAACTACTTTTTTTTGTGCTGCTTTCTTATTATGACCTCCGTGAGCCCTCAGAAACCTTCATCCTACTTTTCATGGGAATTATAAGCACATTTCTGGCTCTATGTTTTTAACTGTTCACCAGAGCAGAAGACACTTATCTCCTTATTGGAAAAACAGAGTTTGGAGCTATTGTTTACCCACAAAACAGACATAATATAAGCAATAGCAGCCAAGAACTGGTGTCTTGATCTCTTTCATCCAAAATATTCTGGTTTTTGGAAGAATAAACTATTACTTACTTAGCTGTAAAAGTCCTTCATTTGCAATCCTCTCAGTGCGTCTGATTTTTCTTTGGTCCCTGCCAATAAGACAGGACATTTATATTGGCCAGAATTCAATTGTGATGACAAGGGAATGAGGAAAGTCCTAACCCACTTTACACAGGTCGTGATACATTCTCATCAAAGAATAGCATTACTAAAGTAGGACTTACGGTGATTTCTAAGAGGTGAAGAATACTGTGAAAGCGTGAATCCTTGGAGCAATTAAATCCTTCAAAAGGCAGCCATGTAACAGGATTTCATCTAGAATAAGAAGTAAAAGACCTACATTCTTGAGTCACATATAAGATAAAGCTCAAATTCTGCATTTCTTTTCCAAAGAAATTATTTGAAAAATATCCTCTTTATTCAACTGCCAGACCAAAAGCTTTCCAAGAGAATATACTGCTTCCTTTGATCCTACTTTGGCACAGACACAATCTGTTTCATTGTAATCTGAATCCTCTCTTTTGTTTCATGTTCAACATCAGACATTTTAACGAAGAAGAAAAAGGCCCTGTTCTATCCATCACTCACAAATATCTTCTCTGCATCTTTTTACTCTACCTCTGAAACTGGCAGATCTTACAAGCATAAGATGCTGAACATCGCATCTCCAATTTTACTGTGTTCTCTGAAAGTTTCCCTGAACTATAGCTCTTCTGTTTGCAAGTCTGTAGTTTGAACCTGTCAAATACTCACCATTGTTGCATTTTGGAATACAAAAGTTCAGTTCTCAATCACTCACACATTTTTGGAGAACGACTTGATTTTACTAGCACTGAGTTTAAATGGAAACTCAGCTCTACCTCAAGGGTTGCCAGCCAATACATCACAACCGTCCAGCTAAGGTTGCTGCCATGAACTCAGGCCCTCAGATTATTCACCCTGACAACCAAGAAGTCAGGCTTTAAATCTAGGCTCACTGTCATTGACTGCAGCTAGGATTTATGACTAAGCTTCTCTTAAATGCTTATATCAATAAATCATAATTGCTCTTCTGGGACAAGCAGGATTTTGCTATTCAAATCTTTCCACTGCAAAATCAGCTGGCTGCCCTTGACATTTGCATTTTTAAAAAGTTTCACTTATTTTCTTCCTATACTCACAAAACATTAGCCATGCTTTTGAATAATCTACAATAAAACAGAGTCCAGTTTTACACTTGGAGCAATGTCAAGGTTCTCAACAAGGGCTGTTTTTGAAAAACGAACAATAAACCAGCTCATCTTTATGACTAACCACTTCAGACAGGACAAGAAGAGTTTTAGGAATCCTTGTTGCCATATATCCCTTGCTGCAAGGGATAATCCTATAAACAATTATACAGAATTCTAGATATCTTTGTGTTTCCTCTTGTATTTTTCTCCACTGCTTATCAATGACCTCAGCTGCTGCATGGAGGTGTTGGTCTATTCTATATAGGCTTTTTATCATTTTATCTTGACAGAAAATCTTTCAGTCATATGCTCCTCACCAAGTTTTATTTACTTGTTTGGATATTATGGACCCTAGTTTTCCTGACTACCTTAAAAGAAACTTCTTTGGCCACCTGGGCACACTACTGGCTCATGTTCAGCTGGCTGTCAGCTAACATCCTCAAATCCTTTTCCTCCATGCAGCTTTCCAGCCATTTTGCCCCAGACCTGTAGCGTTGCCTGGGTTTGTTATGACTGAAGTGCAGGACCCTGTTTTTGGTCTTGTTGAACCTCATCCCACTGACCTCAGCCCAGCTATACAGCCTGCCCAGATCCCTTTGTAGGGCCTTTCTTTTCAGGCAGATCAACACTTCCTTCCAAATTGGTGTGATCTGCAAACTTACTGAGGGTGCACTCAATCCCTGATCCAGATCATCAATAATGATATTAAAGAGGACTCTCTCCGATACTGACCTCATGGGAGCAGCACTCGTGATCAGCCACCAGGCTGGATTTAACTCCATTCACCAAACACATGCTCTGGGTCCAGCCATCAAGCAAATATTACACTTGTCTAAGCCACAGGCTGCAGCTTCTCTAGAATACTGTGGGAGACAGTGTCAAAGGCTGTGCTGAGGTCTAGGTAGACTATGTCAACAGCATCTCCCTCATCCACCATGCAAGTCACCTGGTCATAGAAGGACATGAGGTTGGTCAGGTAGGACCTGCCTTTCATGAACACATGCTGGCTGGGCTGATCCCCTGGCTGTCTCACACTTACTGCGTGATTTCACTCATGATTATCTGCTCCATAACCATCCCTGACACTGAGGTCAGTGAGAATGAAATCTTTTCTGGGTGCAAAAGCACTGTACATTTTCATTTCACTTGTTCAGATAAACATGGATGAGTGAGTCAGATGGTAATCTTTATTCTTTCTTTTTAAGTATCTAGTGATGGAGTACTTATCAAAAGGCTGAGTCATGCAAATGTATTTCTGTCCAAAGGTTTGGCTCTTCCAGCACAATTCAGAGTATCTAAAGAGGTATGGATAATCTGCACCCACTTCAGTTGTCTTTATTGTAATGCTCTGAAGTGTTGCAATACTCTCAATTATTTTAAAAGCAATGGTGGAAAGAAACAAGCAAACACAGGAAAATGGAATAATATTTTGACCTAACTGAACTGAAGCCACTACTTCTGTTACAGGAAGAAAGTTTCTTTACAGAAGCCAAAACCAATTACAGTAAAATATACTGCAGTCCATCTTTGACATCAGAAAGATCTATGGTGAATTTTTATTTTCAGCATAAAGAATGTCTGCTAGGCAGATACTTTATTCTATCATTCTCCATATACAGGAGAGGAGAGGGAGGCACTAAAGGAGAAGGAAAGATGGAAAAGAGAGTAATGGTAACAGGGTAGAGGAGAACCGGGGCATCTTCAAATATTTAACAAAAAAAATTAACTAACATCAGTGATATGTATCTGGAATTATTAATGCAACATGAAATCATGCAGGACATACAAGGAAAAGATTTAGCATTACTCATTTGAGTGGAAAACGTGTCAAGAAGTGTACTGTCCCTTTTCCCTAGAGAATATGTAGCAGTCAGAGTTACTTAATCTTAGAGGATTCTCATATACATTTCTAACTACGTTCTTCCTAGATGAGTGGATGAAACGAGGTCAGAAGTTTACTAAGTATATGAGGAAAGAATAATTAACAAAGAAGTGCAGCCTCTCAGGGGAAAGGAGCTAAAGCAGAAGGAAGGACTGGTCTCGAGCAGACTGTTAGGACACAAACTTTGGCTGTGCAAACAGGCTCTGACTCTGAAGCAGATACGCACACATGCTAGAACAGGGTTTCAAATATTTTTAGCCCTGGATTGCCTCCACCTTGTAAACTTTCAGTGGGTCTCTGCAGTTCAACTCTTTTTCTTGCAGCAAACTTCCTCACCTTTGGGGAAAAAACGTCTAGAGATTATGTTAGGAGAGTGAACACCCTTAGCCCTAGGTCTAGGTCAAACACTGACTTGAAGAAACAATAATTGTGTCAGTAAATTTTTTCTGGCACAATATCTGTCACCTGTTTCAAAAGGGTTGAAGACAAACATGCCCATTCCTCAGCTTAAACAAACCTGGCTGCCTTGTTGTTGTGCTGGCAAGAGGTGGATATGTTTGTTTTCCTTTTTTTTTTTCTTTCAATCAAGTTTTAAAAGATCCTTGTCACCAGGTCTCCACAACAGCCATTTTAAGCACTGAGCTGTTTGGTTGTTTTTATTTTTTTCTTGCCAACTCCTGATTTCTTCTTTGTTTTTAAAGGGGGAATTTGACAGTTTCATTCTGCAGGAGGTGGGACAGCCTCTTTACTTGTGTTCTTGTCCCCCTCCTTCTGGAGAATCAGTGCCTGGGAAAGACATAAACCCTGGGGAATCATTAGTGATTAGCAGTCATATTATTCCATGCAAATATTTGTGGAAGCATTAAGAACAATGTAACTTACTGTATAAGACAATTATATTATTGAAATACATATGTATCCCTGTGGTCATCCACAGAACTTCTCTCTTTATGCATAGTTCAGGATACACTGAATGCAATGACTTATTCTGTAGGAGCCTGTACTAGTTTAAAGCTTAAATTCAATGCTATTATTAATTGGTTAATTGATCAGGGTGTTTTTTTCCCCTCATTTTATCCATTTCTAAAGACCTTCTGTAATAATTTTTTTTCCATCTTAATAATCTTTTCCATCTTAAATGTAGACTAAGATGGGCTACAAACGGCCTTGAATTTATTCACTGTTCTCCAAGAAAATTATGAAATCCTGTAGTTTTGCCTACAACACCTCATAAGTAGACCTTGGGATTCATTAATGACTAAAAATCACATACTTGGTAGAAAGAATTTTTGTAAACCTTAGTAAAAAAGCCTTATATGTACTTTTCATATTATTATGTAAGAGAATAATGACATAAAATTACCCAGAGTTAAGTGCAATGTAAATCTATCAGCTGAGAATCTGCACAAAAACATGAAGACATATAAAATTCTATAGCCAATGCATTGTTCATATTTTAAAATATTGTGTAAATTTAAAAAAAAAAACAAACTTTATCCATGTCCTCTTAGCCAAGAAGACCAGAGATCTAAAGGCTTGTCCTACAAATTTATAAAACAGTTGTTGTTAACATGCTGATGCAGAAATAATGCAAAATTCTTCACAAAATGAAATCAGTAAAGAAGTAAGGGAAATGATAGAATATTATTTTAATGATTAAATCAATTTAGGCTGAGGTCACACTGAATTTAAGGAAGACATTATATATCCAAGGCTGTATTTTGCCTTCCTTTAAAGAGGACTAAAGCATATTTGATTCCTACAACAAAACTTGTGATGCACTGTCATTCCAGTTGCAAATGAAAGCTGCTCCTCTTGAATGCAAACCTTGATACTATGACCCATGTATTTTTGAGTTTGGATTTGAAAAGGTTATGTCACTAATCACTTCAGAAAATGAAATACCAGGTGTAACTATACCTCCTCCCATTCAATGTTTTAAAAGACATGACTCACTGTAAACAAGCTCTTCTCATCCACTAATCTTTTAGCCCTTCTCTGTACCTATTCCAGCCTAGATTTGTCTTATCTGAAGATAGACAACAGGTAATGCAGGCAGCATTCAGAGATGCATTCAGTAGCCTAAATATTTTATCATCTTCACTGGAAAAAAGGCAGCAGTTGCTGTTTTTCTAATGCCCTACAGAGTGGCTTACAGGCAGAATCCTACTGAATACTGTATGTTGCATTTTCATATGTCAAGCTGATGACTTCATCAACATCTTCTCTACCTGAATAATTCTCTACTATGTATCACATCAGATGCTTTAGAAAATACAAAAAACAAGATTTCCAGTTACTTTTTCTTTCTTTTCTTTTTCTTCTTTTTTTTTTTTTTTCTTTTCCCAAAAATATATGTCATATGTAAAAACATCACCACGATTTAGTTTTAGTAAGTTTGTGGAGAATTTTACTTTCTTCTCCTCACATGCAGGTTTCCTTTCTGTTCAGACTGAAGTGAGCACAGCAGATGCACAAGCAATGGTTTCACATCTTGCATCAAACCATTCTCACTCAAGTCCTCCTATGAGTTGAAAAGGATGCATCAAGATCTCTACACATTGTATGTGCGAAGTATGCCAACAGATCAGATTATTTACAGTTCTTATGATCTTACTATAAATTATTACTCAGTCACATTGTCAGCATCACTTTGAGAAGGAAAAATATAAAATAAAATGGACTCATTTTTGCACCATGCATATGTAATTTGCTGAACTCATTTCAGACATTACACTTAGGACAACCGTAGAAGTATTCAAGGTAACGATTAATCTCTGGCGTGGATGGAAGTGAATGCTGACTGTAACATCGAACAGAGAATGAAAGGGCTACAAAGCATTGTGCTCTAGGTCCTATGCTGCAGTTATCTGCAGTGCTTAGGAGGAAGATACTGTTCTGATTTGTTCTTTCCAGCACCAAAAAATTTATCATTCTTCTGAAGCAGAAGTGAAGGAGCACAGGATGCTGCAGTAGATAGACCATAAGACAGGAAACAAACCCAGAAATTCAGAAATTCTCATTTCAAACCTCTTAACCTTTTCTATCATTAATTTTGCCTATTCTATTTGTAAACTCCATTAAAGTGCATTAAAAACCATAATACTGAAGGCAGACAAGAAATCTAATTATCTTTTGTTGCAAAGCACCATATGTTTCTTTTAACTTCAAATAATAGAGTGAAGAACATTAGTATTTTAAATGAATCTTTGATAAAGTTGAAAAAGAGAGAGGAAAAAAAAAAGGTTACAGTGTACAGAAGGGTACATCAAAACAGGTGACATGGTATGTCATGGTTATGTCAGACATCGTTTTGCTTCCAGCTGTGGCCTAATTGTTGGATATTCTCCTTTTTTTTTTTCCTATTGTTACTGTATTTTTGTGTGCTCATCTAGCTGCAAAAGCACCAGATGTCTCCATTGACTTTTTGAAAGTCTAAGCAAACTGGAACATAATCATAATTTTAAAGCTCTTCATATAATGCATACATAAGAGATGGCTCTGTTCTTTGGAATTTGTTATTTATTCCAAAATTCTATCCTTCAAGACAAACAAACAATGATTTCTAATTCAAAGACTCTTCGTCCTGCAACATATCTTTGCTAGATGAGGAAAGCGAGGGTGTGTGGTTGCAGAAATTGAGTCATCAGCCATCAGCCCATCTCAATCCTCGGGCTTGATGTTGGCAACACATGAGGGATACCTCCAGCCCAAACTTCATAAAGGAGTGCATTGTTCCCAGGACCCCAAACAAATACACTGAGCTCATCCTGTTTCACCCCTTCCTGGAGCATGGAGATGAGCCATTTGTCAAACATGGTATCCATTTATCAAGGGGGATCCCTAAGGAGGCAAACTCTTGAAATGGTAGCCCTTCTGATGACAAAAAATGGGAAAATATTTCTTCACAAATGTTTCTCTTGCCCACCTGTGAAATCATCCTTTTCCTCTTCCAGTATGATTTCATGAAATCACTGCATGCTCTTCCAGGTGATCACTACAAGTCTGCAACTGAGCTGGTGTATTTGAAAGAAAAGCAAATAGCTGATTAGATATTTTGATGTCAGCTTTTTCTACTACTTTATGTATTTCTCGGCCGCTTACTTGCATTAAACTTCACAGCCTGCACTTACTTGGACTGAAATTAGATACTTATTTAGCAAGGTGGAGATCTGGTAGAAATTTCTGTGTGATCAGCAAATATTTTTACTCCTCGGCCTGTTTCCCAACACATAGAGTATATGTAGATTGTGGAATTTGGAAGTTTTATGTTTTAAATGTATTTTGCACTTTCATGTTCTCAATGTGGCATGGCATTTTCAAATCAAATTACATCTTTTTGTTAAAGTACAACAAATGTAGTTGAGGCTTAAGGGAAAAAAGAAAGATTTTTGTACATGTGTACACATTTGTTCTGTTTTTCTTTTAAAGGATTACTTACATTCTTTCCAAAAGGGCTAGCAATACTTTTATTTTTCCCCTCAGATAGGAAATTAATTATAACAGCAACTTCTGCTTTCCTTAAATATACTAGGACTTTAATATTTGATACTGGGTTAAGATCTGAAAAGAGAAATAAAAGCTGTTAAAACTTTAACACATTGCTTCATTTTCCTCAGAAAGTCTGGGAAAGCAATTCCCTATCTATTCTATTCATTATATGAAGCAAAAGAGGATTATTTTAAAGGTGTTCAGAGGCCTTAACTATGAATTATCCTCGTGGAATTGGCATGTAATGAAGATTTTAGACAAAATTCTGCTCTCAGATGAAGCCACATTAACTTCTTTGACTTCAGGATAGGTTCAAATGAAAGCAGATCTTGAACACAGTTTTTTAGGAAATGTCTCCTTCCTTGCTCAGAGAAATATCCATGTAGGTCAGTCCTGCCCCAGTGGGGGACCAGGGTCTGTCAGTCACCTGTAATACAGAGTGAAGGAATTCAGAAACTAGGTAAAGAAATTGAATATGAGATAGCCAAAGTATTTTACTCAAAGTAATAATCAGAAAATTGCAGGTTTTTTTTTTTTTTTTTTTTTTTTTAACATCTCCTAAGAATTTCAGTTTTGTTTTGTTCACAGAAGGGAGAGGTAACTGGCTGATATAATTTTCAGATTGAAAAGAAACATCTTCCCAGCTAAGCATTTCATTTGAATCCTGACATTTCCTTCTAGATCCTCCAAGTTTCCATCTCTCCACTTCAAACATATTATTCCAGATAATAGCTATGGTATTTGCCATTTTTATCTTCTCCTCTCAGTGGTTTTATACAAGTGCTTTTTGCATATATTGGTCTAAAGTGCTTCTTGCAGGGTTTCTGAGTGCACAAAGGAGCACTCCAGGCAATGTTGGCCTGAAGTAGGTGCTTAAGACACTTTTCACCTGTTATTTTTTCCACTGTTATGAACTGCACTTTTGTGTTGTCTCTTTAAAATTAGCCCATCGATACTAGTATTAATTGCACATCTGAGTTCTTCAAATTCATCCAAGAAACAAACTTCAAACACAAAACAGATATGATCCAGACTGCAAGAACACTGAAATAAAAGCTAATTTCATAAGATCTATTGAAAAAAAATATGGAAACAGATGTTTTAAGACAAATAAGATATTAATGCATAATTGATGTGTCAGGTCAGTTTGAATAGTTTCCTACATCGTCAATTAACCTTTGTAATGTCTGCTAATTCTTAATATTATTTTTAAATTATCTTTTTCTTTTTTCCCTCAGGTGATATAATCAAATTTTAAAAGAAATTATTCTGTCTGGGATTCAAACCATTGTAATCTCTGTTAGAATGCGTTATGCAAAAATATATCCCTGATACCAAGAAAGTGTTTCTACTCTACATCCCTTTTGCAATGATTCTTTTACACCTGCTTTCTGAGGGGCAGCACTTTCAGTTTTCCTGGTTTAATGAATCTTATGTTCTGAAGAGTGGACTGAAGATAGAGGGAGGGATTATGGTGTCCTCACCAAGAACATCTCAGATGGAGGCATACATTTCATCTCACTCCTAGCTGAGGAGGTCTTTCAGCCCCATCACAAGGCTGATAGTCTAACCTCAGCCTACTCATAAAAAATGCAAAATGACTCTTCTGAAAGCACCGTTCTACCTTTAGCACACAATCCTGTTTTTAAGTGAGCATTCATCAGTCCTTCAAAGAAAGCACATAGATAACCCTCTTCATTAGATGATTTCAATTGAAATTCAAGTGGATGATGGCCAGGCTACAAAATCCCAAGTGAGAGACCTGTGCTGCAGTGGGACTGGCATATAAGGCACTTTCATCTTTTTCTTCCATCTTTTTTGGAGATGTCTGCTCTCAGAACAGTTTTGGATCTTTGCTTTATAGATGAAGTAGGATGTTTGTAAATGAAATCTATCGCTGTTTTTCATTTTATTTAATATATTCTTTATTTTATGTTATTCTTACTGGGTTTGGTCTTAAGCATCTTTTGCACTAATAGCCTCCCATTCTGTCCTTAGGCAACAACTTTGTAAGCTTCCTGTCTTCACTGTAGAGCAGTTCCCTACCCAGCCAAAAAAGAAGAGGGAAATGGGCAGTTTCCCCTGCGCCATCATAAATCTTTCCTGCCATGACTCCCATGATGAGATGGAGCAGGTGATTTCTTCTTGCAGCTGCATCAGAGTGGCAAAAAGGAATCCTATAGTATTACTGTTTACAGAGTCCATAAAGCCCTGTTGAGATCACCGTCTCCACATGCTCACAGTACAGAATGGATACAACAAAGTTTGGATATCATCCAAAATCTACTGTCTCCAGTTTTCTGTTTTCAGCAGGCAAGCTTTTAAAATATATACTAGGATAATGTGAGCTCAGGAGATCTTTATTTAAACAAATAGAATTAGGTTGTACAGCTATGTTGTTAATGACAGTTCCTGAAGCACATTTAACAGCAATTTGACATTATTATTACAGCTAAGTAGTTTTCATAAGTCCTCAGATAAATATTTCTCCACTAACTCATCAACACAAAGAGTTGACCTCAGCTTTCTTTCAGACCCCATCAATAAAGCTCCTTGGGAAGCAGAGGGGCCATTTAAAACAAAAACAAATTCAAGAACTTCCACCTCCTCCTGCTCTATATTAGCTAAACACACTGAGCC
The DNA here is from genome assembly GCF_023343835.1 of Lagopus muta. Classification (NCBI taxonomy): domain Eukaryota; kingdom Metazoa; phylum Chordata; class Aves; order Galliformes; family Phasianidae; genus Lagopus; species Lagopus muta. The sequence continues at coordinate 4,986,873 of NC_064440.1, read as the reverse complement.
TGCAGGGCTGCCCATCCCCTGATGGCTCGTAATAGCCATTTTCATTCTATTCTAAGGGTAAAGTTGCTCATAAAGGTGGGCTGCCTGCTGGGCTTCTGATGGATTTAAGATCTTGATATTCAGATTACAGTGCAAGTAGCTAAAGAGAAAGGAAAATGGATACTAGTCTTGCTGTTGTATTCAACAGAAGCCTAATCATATCCGGTTGTTGTTTTTTTTTCCTTCCAGATTAGCATTATTTATGTTTAGCCTTCATTAGCAAGGTTTAGATTAAGCAATCAGTTACAGCAAACCCTACACAAAAAGGAATGTGCTCTCTTTTAAATAAGGCACTGTAAAAATCTGCTAAGCTTCTCTACAGAGGAGCATAAAGACTGTACATCTGTAGAGATACACAAACATATTAGAAAGACCAAAAATGCCAGCTTTTTGCTGTCAAACTCAGCATATCTAAATAAGATAATGCTGTTAGCAGGAAGGAAAGATATTCTGCCAACAAGGGAGCATCACTGTGTTTTCAGCATGATAGAAATATTAAAGGAATTTGTGTCCAAGGTATTTTCTTCAGAACATGCCCACTGCAAAGCACACTACCATGATCTGCCTCCAGAATTCCTTTTGCATTCTAAGTGGATTTAGGACTCTTGTGGTCCTCTCCTGGTCACCCAGAAGAGCTGGACTTATTTTCCATCCCATTCGCTATATTGCAAAGAAGAAAGGGAGAGAAGACACTAGGAATACTGGTACGCAATTACCACAGACTGCAGCCACACAAGACCTCCATGGTTTTTTGACAACAGTGTACATGATGTATCTGACAGTGATCTCCCTGGACTTGGACACCTCTCTGTGCCACAGGCAGATCTGCTGTCCTGAGGTGACTGGTGGGCTCTCAGAAGAGCTCCTGCACGACCTGAGATTTCTCTAATACCCAGAAAAGTCCTTCCAATCATAGCTTTTAGTCCTTGTCAGTTCATGGAGTCGCTCTGTTACCCCTAATATCCTTGTCCATGGCTTCTGCTTGCTTTTAAACCAGAACAAATATAAATCTACATTCTCCAAAATGTCAAGGCACATTTCCTTCAATCTTCATTTTATGAGCATTAACTCCTAAACAGTATGGGACAGAAACAGTCTCCTTACTGGCACACAGCTCACTTCTTCAGTTCACAGTTCTCTTTCAATTCTGGATAAAATTCACAGCATGAACTGCTCTTCCCTTAACTTTGTCAGATTTTTTGCATCATGCTCTCATATAATAGGGTCAAAAAATATGTCTTCAGAGACCTTTGAATGCAGTGCCTGGCTGCTGGGGGCCTGGGGACCCTGTCAAAGTCTACCACAGCCATTTCGCTGCTTCATAAGCACACAGCAATGTGAGATGTTGCAATAGCAGGATGAGCAAATTCAGCACCAAAGTAGATCAATGGCATGGAAATCTCTGATTGTTCTCCTTGATCTGAAAAAGCATCCAATACAACTCTGTGCATGTGTTAAAATGAAAAAGTACCATTATTTTTCTCTTCTTTGGAAAAAGCTCTGAAAGCCCTTTTTCCTCTTTAATATACTAATAGATGTAAATGATTTCAGATGTCAGTGTCAGATTAGGATGTAATGACAGAGGACATAAGGTATTGCTGGACAGTAAAATGCCTCTGGCCACAAGCAAGCCTGTCCTTGTTAATTTTATCTCAGCCCCATCTCCCTGATTTGTCACTGGCTCTGAATGTTTCAATCCCTTCTCTCCATAAAAATGTTGAGCTGTCTCTTAAATTCATTTATGCTGTTGCCTCTTATGACCTTACTTGATAACTTACTCCTTGTGTTTTCCATCCTAAATAAAAAGCCCTGCATGAGCGAGTTCCCTCATTGATCTTAATTTCCTGATTTTGAGGTTGTGTGGCTGTCCTGGGTAATTCCTCCCCAGTGTGAGTGTTATATTTACGGTTACTTATTTTGATTCACTAGCTAAAAATATTGCCTGTTTGTTCATTTACTAAAAGATCTGTTGGCAGCCCCTTCTGCATTTTTATGCTAGATGCATTTGGAAAAAGTTTTAAAATATCTTACTGTTGAACTATACATATATACATACATAACAGGTATTCTTCACCTAGGCTGGGCATGGGCGCAGTACACACAGCCCAGAGCTGGGTAGCCAGCTCTGGCAATGGCTTCTCCCAACACTCCAGTCTTTTCCTATTTCTATGGATGGAATATTTGAAACCATCCTCCTCCACTATTTCAGACAACAGACTAGAGCACAGCTTCTACAAAACGACTGCATCAGGCTGTCATAATAATTTTCACAATGCTACTGTTTCAGAAACGTTATTAAGAATACTGTGCTCACCTCTAGTTTCCATACCTCACCTTTGATTATTAGTTAAACTATTATATATGCATTTTCTATTTCAAGACTTTGTGCTCCGATTCACTCAAAAGACATCATTAAGGCTTTCCCTGTTTCATTTCTGTGCAGATTTCATTGTCCGTCATGGGCAATATATCTTCCCTTAATTTTCAGAGTCCAGCCAGGTAGGTCACGATCAGATTCTTCTATAATCTTTTTATATATTTAGAGACTATAATGAGATCATCAGCCAGTCTGCTTCTTCTTTCAGACTAAATATGCTACACTTTCTAAGACTTTTTCTCATGCAACCACTCTATGGCATAAATTTAACCCCGTACCTTTCATGCACTGTTCTGAAACCTTTCTGAAGTATCAAAGCTGAAGGTGGTATTTCACTCTTCCTGCTTTTCAGTTAGTAGACAATTTAAAGATGCAGTGTATCTTTAAAGATGCAGTGTATCAGTAACTAAGATACCATTCTTACACCTTCATGAGCAGAGAAGCCTGCTTCCATGGCACCACAGAATGCTACAGAAGCTGCCATTTGAGAGATCTTGGATGTGTGGATGCTAATTCTTCATGTTAGCTGTTTGTGCTTGGCCTACCACCTGCAGGGTACTCTCTTAGAAAGGTATTTTTGTGTTACAGGCTTATTAGAGGGAGGAAAACATGGGACACTAAACCACGGACTGAGATATAGCAGCTAATAATAATAACTGGTTCTCCTGGTCTAATCTGAGGACTAGTAGTGAAAGTACTACATCCTTCCTCTTGGTGTTTAGCAATGTTAATTCCTATATCCCTGAGTTATGTACAACACATAAAAAAAGAACCCAGAGGAAAATCTGCATTATTTTTCAGCACTGTCCACAGCCTCACAGGGCTGATATACTTTATACTAAGGAAAGATAATAATTTATTCTACATACAAGCAAGGAAAATATAATCTCAGAGTCACTTAGCACAGTTGTATAAATAAGAAGATTTTCATGCTGATTTGGGGATATATGCAATGGGATTGTCAGACACATAAAAGCCTGCTGGAGCCAGAGCTCAGAACTGAGGCCAGACAGCAGCATTGTGGACAAGGTTACACAAGTGCAAGTAAGATAGTGGGTAATGCCTGTATTGCTTTCATCTGCTGCAAGCATGGCACTGTGTAGCACTTCAGAATGTTTGTTCCTAGCTATAATTTCATATATGAGCTGCAGCTGCTCTGCTTGGCTGCTGTATGTCCTTCTTCTGTGTTTGTATACAAAGGAGAAAAAGTTCTGAGCAGAAAAAGAACAGCTAATACATAAAGCATCACGGGGAAATGTTTGAATGCTGGTAGAGTGAAACTAGCCAAAGGTGATAGTTATCAGGAAAAAAAATGCCACTTTTGGCTTGATTTGCTGATTGTACTAGCAGAGCTTCACTTTCTCACATCCACCACATCATGCCTAAGATCTACTCCTAGAACTGTGTCCAAATGCTATTCATTAACAGTTTTACCATGCGTATTTGTTTTGCGCTGCAAATGATAATGTGTGAACAACAAAAAGGATAATGCCATTAAGGAGATACAAGTAACAGGTCTGTAGTTATGAGAAAGTTTGTTTTCATTTAAAACTACACAGCATTTTCTACCCCAAAGCAGTAACCAATGTACTTGCATAAAATAGAAGACAAAACTTTGTATAAGAAAGTTTAAATGTGGATAAAATATATCTCTGTATTAATTACTAGAGCACCAAGTTCTTGTCATCTTACACTGTGTGTTTAGTATACATCTCCCACATGCTAGAAAATAGCTAGGGCAGAGATAGTCTTACAACCTTATCCACATCTGCTACAGGAATCACAGCCACGACAGTGCAACTTAAGCAGCTCACTGTGGATAGAGCAGCTCTGGTCACATCTCCTGAGGTGATGTGTGTCTTGACATTACCACTTCACACCCTTTACTTGATCACAAACCAAATGTTGCCAGGATTTGTATGAATGTGCATGGGAAGCTCTCAGAACTCCATTGCAGCTGCCTTTTGCAGCATTTGCAGGTTTAGGTTTTATAGCATATGTTTATCCATGAGCTCCATTCATTTGCTCATAACTGCATGAAGCACAGTGTGATCATTGAAGGAAATAAAAGAAGATATAAAATGGCTCTAAGAATAATGTCAGAATACAAAGAGACTGGAAAATGTGAATTTTTCCTCATAAGATGGATCTGAAATCCATTCTGAGGAAAACAAAAGCAACAAAATTACAAAGCACTTTTACATATCGAAGTGAAAGAGCAGGCTCCGTGTGTATTTGTTATAGCTTAGAAGAATGTACGTGCCCTGTGCATGCACAGGGTCCCTCGTTAAAAAGCAGGAGCTGTCCTGCCTTGTGGCAGAACTGGTTGCTCTCACCAAGTCTCGAGCCCTGATTTCACATATAAACAAGGAGGCTACATCAGTACCAGGCACATCTAGCAAAATGAATTGCCATCAGCATAGAATAATTTATCAAAGCTGAGCCTATTTTGGTAGGAAATACTAGCTGAGCAAATCTTGTCAGGAAATACTTTCCAACTGCAAATTCTGCTCAGGTTGAAAAATGTCCACACTGAAGTTATCAACAAAATAATACCAGGACAGTTAACAGGGTTGTACGAGGAAAGGTCACTTTTCTGATGAGCATACTTTTATTTCTCCATGTGCGTATGAACCAAACAAACAAGACTAAAAGCCTTCTCTCAACAGTGGTCCATGACTACATTTTTCCATCCAATTCTCCATTCTGGAAGATGGCTCGTTGACAGTGCAAGGACACGAGAGTTTGTCCCAGGACTCCAAAACCAGACCCCAGCTTTCCCAAGGAAAAAATTATCTACATCTCAGTATTTTGCAGGAAAAAAATGAGGGAAAAATAAAGTTTTTTTGTCTGTTTGTTTTAGGAAGGAAACAATTGATTTTTTTGTGCTGACTTTTTATGAGAGCCATACAACTTTGCAACACCATCTTTTGGTTGAAATGGCTTAGCCCTAGTTCAGAATCACAGGAAGAGTCAAGGGAAATCAAATATAAGGAAATAGTTGGATGTTCCTGAGCTTTCAGAAGTTTTTTAAGGTTTGGCTGAATGTGAAAAGACAAAGAAATTCTCAGAAGCCACAGAATATGTAATCTTATGCCATCTGTGTTTGCAGGCTTTCTCTACACTCAAGTTTGTTTGGAGGAAGCAGGAATTCTAAATGCCTGTCTGCCTAGATCTTTTAATGTTTTGAAGGTTTGCTGCTGCCAGGTGAGGATGAGGAGCCAACTCTTGCCCTCTGTTTCATGAGGGCTGTGAGGCTGATGGAGTTATTGTGGGGCTACTCAAAGAGTTTATTTTTCTCAGGTTTCATTTCAGTTTTCATCTTCTAATGTTTACACTTCACTAAGGGATAACAAAGTGTCAAAACAAAACTCATCGCCAGTCATTGGAAAGCACCTAAATGGGTTTAGAAAATGTTGCAAGGGGACTCTTCAATAATCTGAGAGCTTTCCTTTCTGAAGAGTCTTATATTAATACCTGTGAAGACAAACTTTTTCCTGATTTCAACATGTCAGTATTTCTCATAACTGTTGAAGCTCTTCCCTAGTTCAGACCATTGCACAGCTCAAACTCGCAGAAACCCTCTAACTTTGTTTAGGATTTTTCAAAACCTCCTAAAAGAAAGGCACCATTTTCTATTCCAGATTCTGGAGTATTTTCTGCAGGGGGAGAAAACTGTAATAGTTTAATATTCACTGGACTTTTTCCTCAAAACCTCAAAAATAACAGTTTACTATAAGGTTCTCCAAATCCCTAGACTTAAATACAGTGGATCCTGAAGAGAGACAGGCATTATCTCATCTCACAGTGATGATAGGCATTGGCAAAGAAAACAAAACAAAGCACCCAAACAAACACAACAATACATATTCCAAAATTATGCTCTTAAATCCAGGTACCTCTCTGGGGAAACTGAACACATATTATCTGAGCTTTACCAACAGAATCAGCCATTTGGACATGGTCCTGCTCCAGATAGCTATTCTTAACTGGTGTTATACAGAATCATTAAGCTTGGTAAAGAAATCTAGGACCATCAAGTCCATCTGCCCATCTACCAACAGTATTGCTTATGTCTCTCAGTGCCACATCTCCATGGCTCTTGATCCTCTCCAGGGATGGTGATTCTTCCCCACCTCCCTGGGCACCCTGTGCCAATGCATCACTACTCCTTTTGAGAAGAATTTTTTCCTAATATCCAACCCGGTTTTGGACCAGCTGTCCTCCAGATTCTTGTTAACCTCCAGTATTCTATGATTCTGTGAGCCACTTGTATTCCAAAGGAGCCCAGTAGGTAATTGAAAGCCACCTCTCTATGTATGGATTAATGCATTTGGTACAGCCTGTTAGTGAGGCGCCAAACACTCCCCCACTCAAGTAATAGACTGTAATCTCCCTGACATTCAGGAGGAAACAACAGAATACAATTAAGAACAGAATACGTAATATTTGCTGAAATGAAACAGATTTCCAATCAATTAAACAGACTCTTCTTCCAATAGCACCAGACAAATAATAAATTTACAAAACTAATCGGTTCTACACAAGCTGAGCTAATGAGTGTCATTTGGGTCACATCCTCAAATTGCAAATAAATGTTATCATTTATCAACCTAACACATTACTCAATAAATCTTCTGCACCACTGTTCATACTTATCGGTGGTGTCATTTAATATTCCTTTCTGATTTAGAAAACTATTTCCTCTGGTGCCTGACCCCTTGTAATGGAAAACTACTGAAAACAGACAGTAGCTAATTCGCAAATTTTATAATTTAGAGCTAAGCAGATCTGGGGACAGTACTGAAATGATCTAATATTCATTTTTCAGTGCGTCTCTTCCCAGGTTGGAAATATTGCAGGCTTTTGAGATAAAAGTTTCATTTAAGGACATTCAGACTGTGCAAAATGCAGTAAGATCTTTTATATTAAGTAAAATCATGGAAATGATTACTCACTGCCCAGATAATGAGATCTATTTTCTCATTTGTGCAAACAGAGAACTATGGACACTCCCAACTGCAGACACAAAACCTCTCCACCTCACCATATGACATGCTGCATGGTGATTTGGGTGATTTCAGAATCTTGCAATCCCTGCCAGGAAAAGAATGAGGAAGGAGGAGCTGCCAAACACACCTGTAACAGCCCGCCTCCATCTCCATACAACCAGATGGGAAGCAGCTCTAACAGCCCCACGGGCAATTCTTGGTGGGTCCTTTCTTCTATCCCAATCTCATTCCCCACAAACTGCATCCTCTTAGGGTTCCCTGCAGACTTTTCTGCCTAGCAGATCCAGAGACCTTTCTCTGACACTTATCCATTCCAGAATTGAATTATCCAGATTCATCTTTTTCATCACAAATAAGAACACAGGTATAGAGCCACTGGGACACATCTAAGAGGGACATCTTATGATCGACCTCTGTAAGCGGGCTTGTTTCTGCGCCTCAAGAGTGTGCTTATGGTGAGTGCCAGCCAATAAAGAAGTTATGAACTGCAGTGTCCTCTCTGTGCACTTGCTTTACAACACACTCCATAGCTGCATACTACACATAGGCACAAGACCACACTTTTCCACAAAGGTCCTTACTCACATTGCACCAAGCATCAGGTCTATTCACCAACCAGAGGTGAGCTGAGTGCACCAGTGCTTGCCTGTTATTTGTTCATGTGTGCATCTAACTCACTTCTTGCTTTTAATTCCATTTCTCTAGCTGTTTCTTCTCACTGCTATTTTTCCTATCTCCTGCCTCATCCCTGCTCTGATGATGCCCTTTCATTGATCCAGGTCTCCTCTTTACCAGCATCATCACTCCTATTCTTTCTTCTCTATGGCTCCTAATATTGTCATCAGTTTTCTTATAACTACTTTCACCCCAGAACCCTTCCATTTCCTATGACCTCACTTGGTCTCTCTCCTTCATTTCCTTCCTTCCATTCATCTCATTCCTCACCCTTCATTATCTGAACAAGACCCTCTTGCTTACCCTCTGTCTGCTTCCAGCACCAGCAATGTTGATTTCTGCTGAGCAGGAGTGAGCCTAAGACTGCAAAGATTTTCCCCTTCGGGAAATTTTTCTTACAAAGTTAGCAAAAATAACCTCTTTGATGCAGGACAGCTCTGCTGCCAAAATTTCTCGTAACTATAGCCGGAGATGAAATGCAAAACAATGTGGTTTAAATTATGCAATCAGAAGCAAATGTGAGTGCAGAGAAAGTTATAAGCAAGTGAAAATTAGAAGTTGCTTATGGGAACAATTGGGCAAACTCAACTTAAACATATCATATTTCTCATTATAGATATGGTTCCCATATCACTTATAAAGAAGTCTAGCTGTAAGGAAACACTCCAGCATATGCTGCTTCACAATCCTCGTGAGCTGGCCTTAACATGTTAAGTTTTATCCTATCTGATTTCACCAAGGCTGTCTGTAAATAGGTAGGGTTGCCATTTCAGATTTCCATATCAATAAAACTCAGATAAACATGCCAACACTTCAATTGCTCATTTGAACTGTAATTTTGATTGTATTTTCTGCCATGAGAGTCCTGAACGCTTAATGGTGTTGGGATATCCAAACAGGTACCTGCTGTGCAAATCTGAGAGGGAACTTTACGCTTGACTCTTATGGTACATTTTAATGTTTGTTTATATAATTTAATAAGCAGAGAAGTACTACAGATGGAATCTAGCAATGTGTAAATATCTCAGAAATAATACACAGAACATTTATGGCACAGGATAGTCATAACACATCAGCCACTATTAAAAACACATTTGCTTGAATTTTTGGGTAGCACTTCACACTGCTAAATGTCTTAAATACGTTTAGCCAACCATTTCTAATGTAACATGCAACATTAAAGTTCAAGTAAATGCGTTTGAAATGCCTGTTGACCATTTGAACCAGTTTAATAAACCATTCATGATAAGATATATTCACAGAAGTGTTGCATAAGTACTGGAATAATCAGCATTATTAGAATACTCAGCACTCCAACTAAAATAAATATCTTTACTTGGAATGTTAATATGCTGGAACTCAGCTGAGTTATAAAGTCTGTGCACTTTTGGTAAATATTTTGCTTTGTGTACCTGGTGTGTGTGTGTATTGTGTTTGCTTGCAAATGCTCGAGCTGAACGTTTTTTGCTTGTATTTACATTTCCATAGCACCTCACCTGCAATGATAATGAACATTTGTTAAGCATCTTGAGGTACTTTGTCTTTGCTCCAAACCATTTCTTTTCACTTGCACATAAAGAGACCCTGTTTCCTTAACTAGCGCCATCTTAGCACTTAGAACAAGCTCTCGTGATTTATACCTTGGGCACTCATTGGCTTAATCATCTCTACTGGGGGCAACTTTTTAAGCAGTATCACCGGTGGTGAACACATAGGCTATTCCATAACGGTATCCATTTTCACAAACAAAGGATCCACAGCGACAAGCAGCCACAATACACCCTTCTAGTTTTTGTTATTTCACCCTAGTTTTGTATTTACATAGCAGTAGCAAAGACACGTCCACAGGGATGTGAGCTTCGTACAAATCCCCAGCCTGTTTATTCTGTGAAGATATATACTACACCTTTATTCCTTTGCTAAACCATTCTTCATTTAATTACCTCTTTGCGCCACATATTAATTACACCCATGCACAGCCAATTTCCTCTCTTAGTGCTTTCTTCTCATTCTTCTCCCGTTCAATAGTGAAAAGAGCCCCAGACATTCCCTGCATATATCACTCCCCTTTCTATCACTGCTCCTGCAAACCCTGGTTTGCGAGCCAAGGAAGAGCCAGTTCCAGGAGAAAAAAATGCCAGCAATTTAACAAGACTTTGAGCTCTGTCATCTGGATTTACTCTGCAGGTCTTTAAACTGGTATTGATCACAAGAAAACAACACTGAAATAGTAGAGTTCTTTGCAAATAAATAGGAACAGTAGAGAGGTTTTTCACCCATGCTTCCAAGTATCAAATACTCCATTATGAAAGCCACTCTGGTTATAATTCCTCTTCTATCCCAAATTCTTTCTGCAGCTTGCTATTTTCAGTAAAACCTAATAAATAATTTCTGTGGGGTTTTGCTTTCAATGATACAGAGTAATGGCTGTAACTACTGTGAGGTGCCTGCTGGCCATGGTTATCACTTTTTGAAGAGCTGGTCAATCACTGAGGCTCAAATCACAAAAGTATGGATGGGAGGAGTAGGCTGGCCAGGGGAGCGGCCTGGTGGTTCACAAAGTGCCAAAAAAGGATTGGAGAGTGAGTGATATCAGCAGTGGCAAACTTCTTTATATTTCAAAAACTTAGGGCATCAGAAGCTTTAAAAACAAAATTTGGAAAGCCAGGCAAATTAACACAAGGAAATGATGCAAGATGCCAATAGATAGTGTCAGTTAGTCTTGCAAAGACTTTTAATTTCTTCCCCCCATGTTTCAAAATATTCATGCTGAGATCTGCCATTTTTAATTTTGCTTTTCTTGAGAACTATACACTTGGTTTAAAAAAAGTTGCCCATAGAAATGAGCATGTATCACAAAATGATTCATTTTTAAGCTTTGGTTGCATGCACATTTGTACATCAAGAATGCATCAACATAATACTGTTCTGAGACATGACCAAAGTATATTCTTCTCTCACTGGTTTTATGGCTGTAGAAGTCTGACTTGTATGAAGGTACTATAGATTTATTTGATTATATCTGAGAGCAAGATGTGCCCCATGTAGTGTAGTGTTTTCCAACTGGGTTTTCAAGATTAAATATTCTGTAAAGATAAGATTCTGAAAAACACATCCTAATCAGTGTGCCATTGCCATGGATTTTATTGCACACATTAGTTGGCATTAGCAATCTGTTTTACTCTAAGCTCTACAGCATTTTGGACATCTTTAGAAGCTATTTCAGTGAAGTTTTGGTACAGCACTCAGGATGTTAAGCACATGTTCACCATTAACAATAATGGGAGTCACGTACATACTACTAATCATTACCGAGGTTTAATATTCTAAACCAAATTCAAGAGCATTGTGGAAAATATTGTGCTGAATGATTTTCTTTCATTCACGCTTCTGTTTGGTCTCCAGACAGACTGAATATTCTGACTGTGTCAGTCTTTGCTTCTAAATTGGATACAAACCTACTCACATAATTAATCACTCCGAATGCTTATTGTACATCTTTCTTACTACTATGCAAGCAGATTTCACACAGCTTGTAGTTCATTATCAGATTGCATGAAAACAGCTGATTACTTTCCTTCTCATAAAATTACATCAACAGCAAAGCCAGCTTCTATTCTCAATGTATCTTTAACCATGTGAAACATTTCAGGAGAGACTCATCAGGAAAAAAAAATAATATTTCCCTTTATCCAGCTTTCTATTATGAAGATCAAGGTCCATATGTTCAGAAATACCCAGAATTCCTGTCCGCATCGAGAGCAGAAATAAAACATTCATAATGCTTCTGAAATGACTTCTGTGTCTTCCCTTCCTCCTTCCCATAAAAATAATAACAATAACGGTAACAAATATATATATTTATAATATATTAAAAAGAAAATCTTTACCTTGTCCAGATATTGCTTTACTCTATAACTGAATCCTGAAGAATGTCTGTTTAGAGTTTTTCTTCAGCAATGGGACTGCCCAGAGTCCTCTGCATTCCTCTTGTCCAGACCCTGCGTGCTCTGAACAAACCGTAGACAGTTCTTTCTTCTCAAAGAGAGGTGGATTCCCTTTGGATTCGTGCATTAATAGGAAAATAAGATAAAGCCACAGTTAGGCTTTTAAAGACAAATAGAGCCTAAATAGCTTCAAAAACATAAATTCACACTATCAATATATATAGTTAAAATAAACTAGAAATGATGCTTAGTGGCTGTTATTTTATCTTTAAAGGATGCATGTGGGTTGCTCCAAAAGTAATGCCTTCTGTTAATTTCCATGAAAATTTCAACAGGTACAAAGAGCACAGTAACACTACTCAATAGAGTGAATTCTCAGATCAAAACAGTGCTTTTCGATATACTCACAAACTTTAGTGTTCATTCTCACCATGGGAGCCTTCATGTCATCCTTATAAAATTTTACATGGCCATCTGGAATATGGCTTGTGCTTTATTTCACTGTCACCACTGTTGAAATGCACAACTCTCTGCTTCATTGCTCACATCCATTGGTTGGTTTCCATAAATGTTCAGAAAGCATCAATGTACGTCAGTAGTTCCCTGCATGGAGGAATTGAATCCCACACCTTTTCTCCATATGCACTTCCATGTCAAAGGCTATTCTGTCAGAATGCTCCACTGCTGCCATTTGTCACACAGCAACAAAATGTCATAGAATATTAGCGATAAGGTTCAACCACTACTGCCATCCCACCGATATCCTCCTTTGACATCACTGTACCAATATCATAAAATAGGAGGCATTACTTTTGGAGCAGCTCCAATATAACGTTTTAGTTTTCCTATTTGCTTGCAGGTACATGTACAAGATTTTATCTTCCCTTTTGAGCTCCCATATTAGATACTGTGCTTCATATTAAATCTGAATTGTACTAATTGTAATTGCCCCTTTTTGTCTGATAAATTCCAGGAAAGATAAGAAGAGTGGCTTCAATTCTATAAGGAAATTAAGAGCTTTACTGGCAAAAGATTAACACTCTATTGACCCACTTTAGTGTTCTTTTCAAAACCAACATTAAAGGAGAATTCATGGTCTAAAATCATCCTAAATATCAAGCATTAGCCCATTTCTTACATAGGAAAATATTTCTACTCTTATTGAAAGTAATAGTAAACATGAAACAGAGAAAAGTTTGGTCAAGATACTCTAATTGGCTTGATTCATTTAAAATAAACGCAGAACTGCTGTCTCCCAGAACAGTAGATAAAAATCACCCTAGTTCTCCCTGTGATACTTTTGCTGACATGCTCATACAGCTGGGCAGATAGATTTTATTCACTCCATATTTCGATAGGAAGGACTGCCAATCAAGCATTCAATTGTAGGAGTTGTATAATTTATGTTGGTAACAGTTGCTTAAGAGCTGTGGTTTCTTGTAAGAAGATTCCTAAGCTCAATTCTACCACACAGTGTAATTACAAATTCTTGTTTCTTACCATACTGCTTTTGTTTGAAAAACAGAATGTCTGAGCAGTTAATATGCTTATTTGCATATGGTTATGCTACAGCACACACCAGCAACTCTGTTCCCTTATGTAATTATATCAGCTCAGATTTTTCCTACGGCTTACTTCTTTGTCTCCTTATGCCTTCACCAGCACTAAACTTCTCTACAGGAGTTTCTACATATTTTCCTTAGCCCAAGCAATACTTAAAAGTTTAATCAAACTGAATTGAGCAGCAGGCCCAGGTGAACCTAATGAGGTTCAACAAATCCAAATGCAAAGTCTTGCACCTGGGTTGAGGCAATTACCCATTACCAAGAAAAGCAGGGGGAAGAAAGGACTGAGGACAGCCCTGCTGAAAAAGACCTGGGGGGGGGATGGGAAGCTGGACATGAGCCAGCAATGCGCCTTCAAAGCCCAGAAAGCCAAACATATCCTGGGCTGCATCAAAAGAAGCATGGCCAGCAGGGCAAGGGAGGTGATCCTGCTCCTCTGCTCTGTGCTGGTGAGACCTCACCTGGAGTACAGCATCCTCAGTACAGGAGAGACATAGACCTGTTGGATTGCATCCAGAGGAGTGCGACAAAAAATGGTGCAAGGGATGGAATGCTTCTCCTGTGAGGAGAGGCTGAGATCTGGGGCTGTGTAGCCTGCAGAAGAGAAGGCTGAAAGCTGACCTGACAGTGGCCTTTCAGCATTAAAAGGGGAGCTACAGAAAAGAAGGGGACCGAGTCTTTAGCAGGGTCTGTGGTGACAGAACAAGGGGAAATGGCTTCCAGCTCAAAGAGGGGAGATTTAGGTTGGATATAAGGAAAAAATCTTCTACAGCGAGGGTGGTGAGGCACTGGAACAGGTTGCATAGAGATGTGGTTGATGCCCTGTTCCTGGATACTTTCAAGGCAAGGCTGGATCAGACCCTGGGCAACATGATGTAGCTGTGCTTGTTCCTGTTTGCTGCAGGGGAGTTGGAATAGATAGTCTTCAAAGGTCCCATCCAACTCCAAGGAGTCTGCGATTATAAATTAAATCATGCATCCTTTGTCATGAGTTCGGTTACACCTGAACTATAGAGACAAATAATTATTTCTATTATAATTTTGAACCACTTTGGGGATGAAATCATCATACAGACATCATCAAAGGGGAGGAACCTCATCAACTTTGTACTGCCTTGGTTTGTCACATCTGTGTTTAAGCACTTTCTGCTAACACTTAGATCTTCACTTACAGAAATAGGGATGGGAAATTTTCAATTAACCTCTATCATATCTATCACAGCAAGTTTTCTGTCATCACTTTTAGACACTTGTACTAGATAAGCGTATAATCAAAGAATATTAGGATGTTATAATCACAAAATAAACAAGAGAGTTAGGCAAAGCAGACTATGATAACAAAAGAGAATAAACAGAAGGCTTACCCCTATCCTGGGCTCACTCACAAAACACCAGCAGAGGTGATCTCCAGAAGAAATCCTTCCCCCCTGGTAGCCAGCTCTTAAATAGGTCTTCTGGCAGAACAGGAGAATTGCCTTCACCTGTGCTCCTCTGGCTGACTCATTGCTCGCCTCAGGTGATCAATCAGAGGTTCAGGCCGTAACTCAGCAGTTCCCATACAATAAGGAAAAATAGATCTTCACTGTTAATTTAATGCAGCCTTTGAAATCTATGAGATGCAGATATATTTTCATTTGTACCATATTTTCATTGATAAAATACTAGGTTTTTTTTTCAAATTATATGCAAGTTCTGTCCGTGCAAACAAGCATTATTTTGCTTTCCTACAAAACTAGGATGTAAAAGAAGAAAATTCTTTGCCTTCAGAAAATTATGCAAGAAAACTACTTTCATCTTACATCAAAACAAGACAATCACTATGTTGCAGCAAAAGACATAGTAAAAGTGTTTTTAATTACTCCCATGATTCTATGTGATGAAGGTAAAATTACAGCTTCAGATTTTTGGTAGGAAGGAATTATATCTTGTAGCATCTACTCAGTACTTCAGGAAATGCAGGATGTTTCCATTATAAATGGATTTGAGATTTCAGCCTTTTCTTGCCTTTCTCTGCCTCCTACATTCTGTGGCAAACAACATTCTCTAACAAATACCTCCTCTGGCCCAGATTGCAGCACTTGAATTAGTGGAGCTCACTACATTTCTGGAGGGATGCTCAGTCTGGAGGCAACACTGATTTGTCCTTCTGCCTTCTGACTGTGTCAGAAGCAAAGTCTGGATCAAACATCCTCAAAACCAAACACTCTTGTGACGGAAGAACAGATGGATGTCCACAATTTAAAATCTCTCTGGAATTTTACTGGGATATCCAGCTGCATTTCATTTTTTTTTTCCTATAGATGTTGCAGTTTTATTAAAGAGTTAGATTAAAAAGTATCATCTCACTGAAGAAACCAAAAATTCTAATGAGTTTTGTGGTCAGGTAGTAATTATATTAGCTTTTCCTAAAACTGGATACGTTCAAATTCTCATCTAATTACATTTTCAAAATGAATCATGGGAGTGAAAGGTCATGGTATGATAGCCAGCGTATTTTGTTTTCTTCTGGAAAGGGAACAAGTATAATTTCAATGGAAATGGTTTGAGAGTATGCTTGATAATTTGTAATTAACTCTCCAGGGTGCTGTGAGGCCTAATTAATTACTTATTGGAAAGCATTTGGAGATCTTTGGATGAAAGTTGCTACAGTAATGCCAAGAATTGCTGTTATTGTTATTGCTAGGTGTTTTCCATCCCCAAATGCGTTTAGCAGGAAAATGTACCTTTATTACTTTACACTATCTTACAAACAAGACTAATCTGATGAAAAGCAGCATTTAAAATCTGAGAATAATTTTCTCTGCAGTGGAAAACTGAATATGTTTATTCTTAAAATGTGAACATAACTTATGAATAAACCAAATACATAAATTGCACTATGAAGTTCCACAGTAATGACACATTTATATTCTCCATCTACAGAGAAGCGAGAGCATCTGTTTGTAGAATTTTTCTTCTGTTATGAAACTGTCTTAAGTGTTAGGAAACCACTGTATCATGACTGGTGATTTTTACACCCAGCATTTGCTCTGAAGCCTATCAAAAAGAACATGCTGCATAAATGCAATTAACTCAAATTAATGTCATAATGGAGAGTCAAAAATATATTAAGATTCCTAGCCAAATTCGAATGATACTTCACTGAAAAACATTGAGAAGCCAATTCACTCCAATGGGTGGAACTCGTCTGTAAGAAAGAGAAATGATAGTCCATCTCCCAAAAGTCACAAAAGGGCAGCTTGGAATAGAACAAAGAACTTGCTAGCTAAGGCTAAAGCATTTAGACACATTCATATTCAGTAATCCCTAATCTTATCTACAGGTTTATCACAAGTATTGAAAGCCCTTGAAAATACAAGTTGTAAAGGAAATATTCCTGAGGTTTCTTCTCCCTGAAGAGCTAACAACCAAGAGGTTAAAGCAGGAGGCTTTGTTGCACTCTGCTTAGACAAAGCAAAGGTAAGATCTGAAGTGAGTGTCTTCCAAATGCAGATCTACTCAGTGGGAATCCTGCTGGTGTTATAAGAGGGTGGTAAAAATTGACACCAATATGCATGTGATCTATGGTACTCATAATAAATATATACTGAAATACCGTTTACTAATAGTAAACAGTATATGTAATCATAAAACCATGACATAAGTCTTCATGTTTTCCCCAGAAGAAAACAGATCTTAAAATTTATTGCTTTTAATATTTTCCCCATATAGTAATACATTTATGAATAAATCTCAACATGTGCACGAGATAAATATACAAACCTTTAGATTTTTTTCTTGCAATGGAGTTGAATGCAGAGTTCCCTCAAGCATTAGCTGTCTCTAACAAGCAGGCTGCCATGTCTCTCTGTTTACCTTGTCAGCAGTGTTCATTTCTGTTATCACTCTTCTGGAAGAACAAAGTTTCTAGATATGCCTCAAAGGTGAACATAATTATGCTGTTTACATTGTTATTCCTACAGGGATCATAAAATAGTACTTAGAACAATGTTTACAGTCATCAGTGAAGCAGAAATCACTCTGTACATACCAGAAATGCAGAAAACAATCCCCCTCACTAACTAATTACAGATGGGACTGCACTGCATAAAGATCTCCCATCTTGCCTGTGATCTAGGTTCTGGGCTCTTCGATAGCCTGAAGCGCCCAGCAATTATGCTGTCCATCAAATCAGAATTTCTCTAAGGTATTTTCTTTTCACTGGGGCCCTGCAGACAGTTTGACTTGCCAATTTTTAAATTATATTCAGAGCAAGGCAGCAAATAAACCAAATGTAATGAAGCACAATTTAATGTGCCAACTAAGATGTACCATTCTTCCATGGGAAACTTTTTTCTCACTATGCCTTGTTTCATTTAATGTATACTGTTAGGCCTTGGGACAAAGTTAACTGTAGCTCATAGAAGTGTTTCCTTTACCTTCCATTGTTTTGGGGTCAGATGTGCATCGCACAGCAGTATGGTTCACTGATGGCAGGCACTGAGCAAGGATCCTGCAGTACTACTGGTCCTCCCCTCCAGCCTCTGAGACACCAATGCATGTTGTATTGAGAACCAGCAACACTTCTGAAAGCTAATTCTGTAAAATGTAGAAAAAGTACTGATTTAAGACAACATAGCAAAGATGTGCCTTGCTCACAGATGATCACTCACAGGCAGTTGGGTGTTATTACAAAAATTGGTCTTCTCCTTATTTTCTGATTGTTAATCACCAGTCACTCTGTTCTGTTCAAGCTAAGGTAGCTGTGATGTGATCACGTATTCACATTCTTCCTATTGCTATATTAAGTTTTTTTCTGGTTGATACTTTGCATTCATCATGTGCTCACTTGGTAGTTAGCTCTCCAGGCTGTTTGCTGGAGGGAGCAGGGGATGCATCAGGCCCCATCCCATTTGTGGGAAAGGCAGAAATAGAAGTTCAAGCTGATCAGCCAGCATCATCAAATATGCATCATAACAGCCTGAAAACAATCACTTTACAGACAGGAAAAATAATAAAAGAGAATAGGAAATAGAAAACAACAACATTTTTTGAAGGAGTTCCTGGACATCATTGACCCAGCAGTGTTAGTTTTGAAAGTAGTTATACTGATATAAGCCCCCTGGTTCAGCTGGACAGCATAGCATCTAGTGAGCCCTGCAGGACAGCCATGTTGTCCCATCATGAATACCTGTGGGTCTCCTAAAAACCTCAATGATGAGCCCAGGGTGGGGGCAGAGAGAAGCAGAGCTACTTGGTAGCAGCATGAGATGCACTTAGGTGCTCTGTAATTAAGACTTTGGACTTCAGTCACACTTTAAAAATCATGGTCCAGAGACCAAACAGTTTCATAGGGTTTTCAATCATTTGACTTCTTTTCTGTCATCTGGCTCAGGATGAGAGCAGGGGAAGCCACTAGGAACATAGCCATGGATAACAGCGAGGTCAGAGATTACATCAAACTGTGAAGTTTGTTCTTAACACAGTGCTTCCAGCTGCAAAACTCAGGTCAAATCTTGGGTTACTGCCGTCACATTCATTTAGGAGGTGACAATCATGGAAGAGAGGACAGGAGATTCCACTAGAGGTATACTACACACATCATCATTTTCACAGCCTGTCTCTTGGATCCTGATCTTTTTGGACTTAATTTCCAGCACGTTAAAACAAAGTTCCAAAAAGAAAGAGATATTTTTCAATCACTCACCAGACTGAAATAAGACAATTTCACATGATTTTCTGCATTTTTTTCACCATGTATGCAGCATATTGATTTTTTTTTTTTTTTTCCTCCATCATTCACCGTATTCTACATTTGTACTATTAAAACTAAGAGTGGAGTCTGTCTTGGCTAACAAACTATTTACAGTTCCATATTAAAGAACTTCTGAGATCTCAAATGCATCAGTTTTTCAACTGTGATCAGATGATAAAAAGAAAGTTTTGGTGTGCTTATTTTTCCAGGATCCAATTCATATTATCCTCTGGAAACATGGAAATACTTAGAACTCTGCACTAAACCTTAAATATAAGAAAAAAACAAACCAGAAAAACACCAAAGTTATTTCTGATCAAATTTGTTGGCATGTATGAATGTTTTCATTATTTCTTCTTCATCTTAGACTAAATTCTCCAAGTTCGATAGTTGATAGAGAGAAAAAAAAGAGAAAATGCTCACTATTTTTCAGACATGAGAAGAAAATAGATGAGGTAAAGCGTCATGGAATTCATTCCTGTGCACTAGTTGAGCAGAACCCATTGCTATAGCTGACTTTTGATGCTGTCAGTTGTCTTCAGAGTGCCATTTGCAGGCAGCGAATATGACTTTATGGTAAAATCACTGCCCGAAGAAAAACTGATCACATCTGATGGCACGGCTTCTAGAGAAAGAAAAGTGCTTGGAAAATCAAGAACGAGTCACCTTTCAGCTTGACGTAATTCCCTGGGCTGTGTTTGTAAGTTACTGCCTTTTCAGTCCCCAGGATAAAAATTTTACAGTTGTCATCCCTTATCTCAACTATTTCTTGCTTCTTTTTCTTTTTAACCTTCAAATTGCTGCCAGAATTCTTGCACCCTTCGTACTGATCATGCTGCATTCTCTTGCAGACATCACTACTCCCTAATGATTGTTGCCTAGCCCTGCCTTGCCTTCCCTTCCCTTGCCTTGCCTTCCCTTCCCTCTTCCGCCTTCATTCTTTGTTGAGACCAGGAGGGAATCTGAGTCAATGCACCCCACTTTCCATAAGTCATGCCTAGCATCTGTATGCCAGAAAGTGATAGAAATGCTGAGTTTGGAAGGGAACTTAAAGATCACCTAGTTAAACTCCCTTCCGTGAACAGGATTGCCACCCATTAGATCAGGCTGTTCAGTCACACAGTCTTGATATAAAAGTCAAAAGTCTTGTTAAAATCAGATTTATAATTTCCATTGCAGTTTTCAATATCTTTTTTTTCTTTCTTGTTTTCTTAGTAACTCCTTAAGTTTCTTTACTGTGATCATATTCTAATTTTTATGTGGATAAATTCATGCACAGATTCTCAGGTAGACCAGGAGAACTACAATATATTCAAGAAATCTGTTTCTAGGAAGCTCTAAATTACATTAGCAATACATTGTAGCAATAACAATCAAGTCTGGCTCATTTCCTTGGCATTAATGACTAACTGGGAGAGCTGATGGCCTCAAGAAGTAGTCATTATTTTATTAGGGATTTTTATTTTGTTTTTAATTAGAAAACTGTTAGAAAAAAAGTTCTTCTCCGTGTTTAAGACTAATGACAGAATCACAGGAGAAAAAGTCCAATCACTTTGAACAAGTAAAAAGTCTCTTTTAAATATTTAATAATCCTTGGTTAATCCTGTAGCACACCAGTGGTTTCTGCTGACTTCATCTTTTCTCCAAGTGTTTGCATTTGTCTGATCCCAAAGGGACTGCTGTTGATGTTTTGAAAAATGAAGCATGCAGATTTTAAACAACCCTGGTAAATAGATTGTACACTTTTGGATAATGCTTTTCAAAAAGATTACTTGTGATAGGTAGCTCTTTCTGACTTTGAGTTTGTTGGCTAGGATGTACTGAAAATGGGTGAGGAAAAGGAAGACTGGAAAGCTACAAATGCCTTTAACATACTGAATAAACAGAAGAGACAGATTTGCAAACCAATCCACTTAGCCTCTCTTAACAGAAAAAAGATTGGAATAAATCATTAAATAAATTACTTTCAAACAACTGGAACTTAACAGGGGAATGGGTAGGAGATGAAACCAGATCATTAAAAAACTGCGTCAGAGAAAACTGTTTTCTTTTATAACAAGGCCAGTATTCAAATTCAAAAGGATTCAATGAGTTGTGGAACTGAACCAGGAGAAAAATATAAAATTAAATAAAACATAAAATAAAATAATGGTGCTATGGGGATATTCAAAAGGAACAAACTTCAAGTTTAACAGGGAACAATCAAATGCACAAATCTTAAAAAACTCTCGTATGCAGGTGTGTAGACACGGCCAGCATCCTTGTACATGTGGAAAGAAGAGGCATGGTACTAAATGACAAGGTAGCACAGAAAGTGAATTCATAGATAGAGGATGAAAATGTTGAAGAACAGTCTGAGCTACTCAGGACACATTTTTCTACCTGTGACTGGCCAGGAAACGTGGTGCACAAAGTTCGCATTGATTTGATGCCCATTTTCCCATTTTTAAAACAACATACAAATTATCATGATCTGCAGGCTCTGTCTTTAAGATGTGTTATTTGTAACTTTAAAAGTTATAGCTGAATGGGATTAGTGACCGTGACAATGTTTTCTGTTGAGGAGACTCTTGATGACTCTGTTTTTGTTAACTTATTTGTCTTTGCTTTGTGAAATTATGTGCCATTAACTCACCACGTCCTGTAAATCCTCTGCAGTAATAACTACATGTAACAGCCCTTCTGTCTAGTCAGTTGAGATTTGACAGCCTCTGTTTGCTAAACGTATCATTTCACTGAGACTTTGGAACACACTTTTCACATTTCTCCATTCTCATTATCGAGCTAAGGTCCTCATAACATATGGTCCTATTTTCCTAATCGCATTCACTGTTACACGTCAAACCGTCAGGCTAATCAGTACAAAATGCATGGCCACTGTTTGCACACATGCTGGTAACGAGGTGGGAACAGGACCTACACAAATCAGAAAATGCCACTGAATCCCAGCTGGGTAGTTTATTTCTCCTTTGTTTTCAAAGATGATCTGAAATGCATCTTCTTTCTCATTTACACGTTCAGAGTCATTTTCCCAGCAGATTGCTACTAACACTAGTGGCTGATGTCCTATCCAGCCAGACCTTCACCATAACGTAGGGCTTTGGCTAATGATTTCCATGAGACATATCTTAAGGTGAATGACTAAAATTGTTCAGGATGTTATTACTATTCACAAGAAAGTACAACATATCATTTAACCGCCTCTAAGGACGCAACAATGTAGAGACAGTGTGGTAATTACCACTCAGTTGTAGGTTTCTTATTTGGTAAAAATAACAGGTAACACACAGACTGTAATTTACTTTTCATACCTCTGATACAATCACAGCAAGTCTGATGATTCCCCCTAAAGCAGCTTAGCTGGGAACGAGCAGAGGGAAGTGAAGTGATGGGTTAATTTGTGTTTTTAAAGGTACAATTGTACACTATAACAAAGCCAAAGAAAACCCTACACTTGCATTGTAAAAATCTTTGATTCTGGGGCCAATTGAAACATCATATTCAATTCCATCAAAGCTGCATTAATTCAATAGATCTGAACTGAATTCTAGCTTTTCTTTAGTAATAGTCAATGAATTTTCCCTAATCTTGAATATCAAAAACCTTAAGCATGAGCCATCAGCACTCTCCTGAAGATGCTGAAATAGCTAGAAACTTTGATTTAACCAAGTAAGTTTCAAGAACTAAATGCAGAACGCACACACACCAGAAAAGACGACTCACTGGGCCATTCAGCAATTGTATGTCGACAAAATTTTTTCTCATTCACTTTTGAAATCATTTTGAGTCCCCCAATCCAGTAGGTGAGCAGAATCTTCATGCTTCCAACCCCAGTGGTCAGACTGAATGTGCATTCCCTATAGGCACATCATAAATACACACCTATAGAGGTTGATGTAGATGGTAACAACCATGTTAACATGGATGTACCAATGCCTCATAGTTTCCCTCTGGTTGATCATGATGAAGGTCCAGCCATACGTATACATGTATACATGCTATATGGATCTCTCCAGCAGGTAGGCTTGCACAGTCAGCCTAGTAGCTAGCCCTGTTTGCTCCCATCTTTAGCTGCTGTCAGCACACATACAGGAAGATCTCCTAAGCAACCTTCTGACTTCACAAATTCTCCCACAGCTACTGTGGGCCAATCTCTCCAGTAGTCATCTCACAGAACCACTGCTTTCTCCAGAGCCAGTCTTGAAACTTTCCCCATCTTTACTTCCATACCAAAACATCTTACAGTAAGTCTTTTTATTCCACTAGCTGTGAAAGTACGTGGGAACAGCTTGAGAGCACCTTCTCAGTTGACTGGATAAGAAACATCATCCATTTTTAATCAATATCCAGTCACCAAGAGATGACTGGTTTGTGGGATCAGATTCCTAACTATATTTAAGCAGAAGTAACTGTTTCAAATATAATTAGTACAAATCCTCAGAAGCCTTCCTCAGAAATTAGCTTCTATAACAGAGGTTATCACCTTTCCTGCTCAGTGGACAGCTCTTTATAAGGCTCCTGATTACACAGATCTTGGGTTTACTGCTCTTGGAACAATTCAGCCTGATGCCTAGCCCATGCTAATGAGCAGCAAATGAGGGAAAGGACTTTATTTACCCAATAAAGGGAACAAATGCACAATTAAAGGGTCTTGTTTCTCTTGCATGTATCATGTCTCAGACTTAAAACTTTCGAAATGAAAATTGTGAAACTGTCTTCTACAAGAGCAACCTAAGTACTGCTCCATGGAAATGTGTGTATTCACAGCAGGACTCTAGAGCTTTAGTTCAATCTCTCATCTAAAAATGTATCTGAAGTAACATCAAAGCATGATTTTGGAAATGTTTTTCTTACATGCATTACATAGAGATGACTTTATACAGTTCGACTGATCCAACTCAGACTAGAAATCAAGTAGTTAGTTATTCAATCAATGTGATGTATGTGGCAGTGCTAGGAAAGGCATATAGGAGCAGGCTCCATGTGGGGAGAGATTAAATAGATTAACATAATCTGTTTGGGAAAGCGATGCGTGAGGTGGGATGTCATGGGAGAAAGTTATGAACAAGACAGAAGAAGTTAATAGGCAGCAATTATTCACTATTTCTTGCAACAGAAGTGTTTGGGAGTGTGCAATAAATTAATTTGTTTAATTTAAGAATAGGCAAAGGTCAAAGTTTTTGTTGTGCAGTCCTGATTAAACTGAAGAACTGACTATTATAGGGTGTTATGGATAATAAAGTCATAGAAAGGTTCAAGAGCAATTAAACCAATACAGGGAAGAAATGCACTTCTGGGGCTAATCTGCACAAGATGTGGCTGCCACATCTCTGAGCTGAGGGTTAGAGCAGAAGGGCTGAACTGCAGGTGCATTCTCATTCCTTTGCTACTTGAGAACAGCCACTGCCAGCAATGAAATATTGAACTGAATGGCTTCGTGGGCATCTTTGTGGCCATGTGCCATATTCTGAGATTTCCTCTGTTCACAGAGGTCTCTCAGCAGGTAGCTTCAAACCTGGCCAGCACAGAGCCACGACCCACCAGCAGAAGCCCTGGGGTTCCATGCTAAGCAGACAGAACAAACTAGTAATAATTGATACTGGTCACATAAGCTACAAAATAACTTGCTTCTAAACACATTACTAATGTGTGGCTAATGGCCAAAAGAAAACAAACTGTAATTAAGAACATGAGATACTTCTCCGTATTTTAGAGGCAAAGCAGGAAAAGGATGCTTAGGAGCTTGAATTTTCAGATTCAGATAATTAACTTTGGCATTAGAGGCTTATTAAAATATATTGCCCAAGAGATAGCTGGGTACAGAACTCTTCTAGATAGAGAGAACAAAGCTTTAAGACTTAAATGACCTTTTACAGTTCCTGAATATCTTATGATATGATGTTTGAAAATGAAGATTGCCAAACAGATGGAGCTGTTAATAAATTTAGGAAACAACATGACATATGCTCAAAGGAGCTTTAGGAAAAAACTTTGTTTCATGTGAAATCCTGTGGGTCAGCTAACATCAATCAAAAGTAAAGGAAAAGGAGAGGAAAAGGCAAAACTTTTTTGTTAATTAAAGCCAGAAGATACAAAGGTATACCTCCAAATCAGCTGCAGATTTTGTGCATCCAGATGATGCCTCCGACTGGTTCTGGTACGTAGCAGCATAGACAGTGCATGACTTGGAGGAACGGGATTGAAGCTGACAGGTATGTAATAGAGCTAACTGCTATGGCTTATGCCTAAATAAGTGAAATCAATTAGACGTAGCAAAAAACAAAGGATACTGAGCCAGCACTCAACTGTTAAGAAAAGAGCTCTAAAAATTATGACAATTTTTGAAAACTAAGAGAGGAGTTACCCTTTACCTTTACCTTCTCTTGCTGTAACATTTACAGTATATAATTCACAGAGAAAAAAAAGAACTTTGCTGCCAGTGGAATAGAAGAATATTTTTAACCTCAGTTATTTATTGCTCAGTGAAAACCAGAGTTTCTCTATGAAACCTGGTCTCAGATGCTTTTAATTTCATGCTAGCCAGCTGGATGAGCAGTTCCCTGCCTCCTGGAGCATAGGACAAACACAACATGCCTAAAAGTGGTGCTGTTACCCATGGCTGGCACGACACATCCCCTCAGACAGTGCACACAGCATTGCATTGGTGCAGTCATCTGGCCTCGAAATCATGAGATGTGCGTCACTACAATGCTCATGGTTTTCTGTTCCACTCACATTCACGGAAAACTGAATGAAAAGAAAACCTCTCCTCTGCTTAGTTTGCAAGCTGAGGAAATAGCTTAGCCCTGCAAAAGGCATTTCTGGACAAGCCCCAGCATGCCAGAGTGCTTTCACAAGATGATGCCACTTAGGCTACTGTTCCTCTGCATCCTGACATAATATGC
The DNA here is from genome assembly GCF_023343835.1 of Lagopus muta. Taxonomy (NCBI): domain Eukaryota; kingdom Metazoa; phylum Chordata; class Aves; order Galliformes; family Phasianidae; genus Lagopus; species Lagopus muta. The sequence continues at coordinate 4,960,619 of NC_064440.1, read as the reverse complement.
TGTTTTTTAAATGGCATTAGCGCTCTGTTTTCTTGATGAGCAGCGATCAGCAATTTCACTAGCTAGTTCAAGAGCAAGGGAACCACGGGCAGTAACTGACAAAGCACATAACATCCAGACCATGCAGGAACATCTGATGGCACCATGGGGTGTTTGATGGCTGCTGTCATCAAACTTTTCTAGGAGGAACCCAATGCTCAGAAATGGGGCCAAGTCCCTGAGAAAGGGGTAGGTTTATTTGCAATCTCTTTCTTATTCAGATTTTTTTCCATACTTTCAGTTTCTCTGAATTTTCTTTCTTGCCAGAAAAATTTGCTTTAATTTAAACCTCTCAGCTTGTTTTCTGTGATTGGAAAAACAGTGCTCCCAGCAGCAATTCAAATTTAGGGTCCCAGGAAAGCCAAGCTGAAAGACACCTGCATGCATCTTACCTACTGATTAGGCCCATGTCTTGCCAAAGTATACCTGACACAAATGTTAGAAAGGCTTTCCATTACATTTCATACCCACCACATGCAAAATATGAATGTTAATAACTTATTAACATTTGTTGTTAATAATTGCAATGCCAAGCATTCATAAGTCAACATGTCTGGACAATCTTCTCTGTTGCTCTCATGAACTATATTGATGTGCTCTCTAATTACACCGCGGCACGCTCATATTTCCACAGGACCCTGGACTCATTTGGTGCACAGATCAATCAGGGCTACTTTAATGAGTACAGCTAGTCAATATTTTATCTCAGCATCACTGTTAATTGTGCGGTTGTTTATATTTACCAGCAAGGTTTAAACACTGTACTGAGGACAGAGCTCTAATCTCCACACCGACTTTCTAACCACAGTCATTACTTCCCCCCTTTTGTGGGGAATGACCATTGATCTTCACCTCCATGCTACAACGGCAGGACAGTAGCCTACTAATTCTGTTACAGGAGGCTGAAGTACAAACAGATGCAAAACAAAACAGTTTGCTAATTTGGGACATCTAGTCTGAGACTGCTGGGATTTCGGTCTTTGTGATCAGCAATAGTGACATGCCATAAGACGCATACAAAGCACCTCTCCTGTTGCTTCCAGCTGCATCTGCAAGAGGTCAGCATTTCTCCAGAGCGCGTGAATGTGTTGCATTGCAATGCCCAAAAATCTTGCACACGTGTTCACAGGTGGAAAGAAGGTCCCACCCCACTGCCTAACTGCCCTCAGGGGTCTGATTTTCCTCACTGCTTCATAACACCTGGAAAAGGGACCTGTTCTAAAGCACTCTAGCTCTGTAGATAGAAATGTTTTGCTTTGGACAGAACTCTATGATTTTTCCCATTTAAAAGATTACTTAGTGACTGTGAGAGATTGTTCTGTTAACGCCTGTGTCTCAAAGCTGGGGACACAGATGGATTTGTTCAAGTCCCGAGCAAGGACTGTGAAATCCTTTGTCTGAAGGACACACATGAACAAGTCCAGACAAGTCCTGGGCAAAGGTTGTGAGATCCTTTGTGTGGGGGACGCAGATGGACAAGGCCAGGGGCAACGAGAGAGAGATCAGCTGCAGCTAAATAGCTGAGAAGTGCTCCTTTGTGTGCACTTATCTCAGGATGATGGCCATCTCAGGGGGTACTCAATGACTCTTGCTCAAGGCCCATCCTTGTCAATTAGGCAGGAGAACAAGGAGGATAAAAGAGGAACCGAAAACCATGAGGAGAGGTTTTCTGACAACAGATTCCTCATGAAGAAAAGAGGTTTCTGCCATGAGAAACCTCACGACCTGCCTCTCTCCCTCTTGGACTTGCTCTGCGCTCTACCACGATGCTGAAGAAGAACAAAGATGTCTGCCATCAGATTCCTCACTACGGAATTCCTGCATCCTGAACGGCTCTACCTGAGTCCTGCTGCTTCCTCCAGATTGGCTCTGCGACTTCTTGCTGCTACCTGCTTGCTGCCCAAGGCCGGCCACGCTGCTGCTCCCCCTCCCTGCTGCGTCTGCGTCGGACCTTCAAACGCCGTGCAACGGGACCGCTGCTGGATCCTGGTGGTGACTCTCCCCGCTTTACGCAATTCTTATGCAAATCTTTCCTATCTTTTCTATCGCCCTCCTTCCCTTCCCCGTCTCCCTGATTAGGTTTTGTAATAAACTGGTCGGACCAACATATGAACCGTTGTTTCTTAATCTCACGCCGGGCATGCAGATATTAAAAGAACCTCATCTCCCTCCTATAAATTGGAGCGAGACAGTCACAAAAAATAAATTATGACTTGAAAATAATACAGAACTTACCACATTAAACAGAACTAAGCACTTCTATTTGTCCAAATTATGTTGTGCTTGCAATGTGTTTCTGTGCTCTTCAGACTTTGCCTCTCTTCTCCCTGTTATCCTGGAGAGACAGAAAACATCCATTTCTGAAATCGTAGAATCATAGCATAATAGAATGGCCAGGGTTGGAAGGGACCTCAGGGACCATGAATCTCCAACCCTGTTGCCACATGCAGGGCCACCAACTTCCACATTTAATACTAGACCAGACTGCCCAGGACCCCATCCAACCTGGCCTTGAACACCTCCAGGGATGGGGCACCCACAGCCTCTCTCTGGGCAGCTGTTCCAGCACCTCAATGCTCTCATAGAAAAGAATATCCCTGTAAAATCCAACCTAAATCTTACCTCCTTCAACGTAAAACCATTTCCCCTTGCCCTGCCATTATCAACCGTTGTAAAGAGTTGACTCCAATATAATACAGGATTACATGGAAATAATCCTTGCTTGTGCTTCACTGGGCTTGTCTGGCCTCTTAGGGATGAAATGCTGAACTCTTCTTTAACATGCAAGAAAGAAGAAGAGGAAAAAAAAAACACATTTCAATTATTTTAACAGCTCACTACTAATTTTTCCACTTCATTTGTGTTTTCTTTCAATGGTTTAAGATCACTTAGTGCTTCTGGAGAGGTGAGAGCAAGGCTGCACTTCTCCACAGCGTTATTTCCAGTTCTGAAAGCTTGCAGCTCAGTGGGGCAAGCCAGCAAAGTTCCTACAACTCTTACACCTGCAGATTCCTGACCTGATCTTACTTCCCTGGAATTAAATCTTAGACTTTTCAATGATTATAATGCAGTCAGGCTTTCCCCAAAATGAAAAACATCCAATGCTTAGTTCAACCTGGTAAATAATGTTTTCTCATGGCATTGCAAACAGGGATGAACTGATCCATGCAGTGACCTATGCTCTTCCCTCAGTCCCTCACCTCACAACTAAACAAATTAATGCAGCTTTGAGGCAACTAAGTTCAGAAAGGATGGTAAACAATGTACTGTCTTCCCAAAGCCAAAATAATCTGCATTTGTTTTGGAACGTTGTCATGAATCACTTTAATGTTTCATTTCTTTAGATGCTTTTTTATTTCCTTCTATAAATCCCATCCTCAGAGAGTTGCACAGTGTCCATTCCGGTTACATTTGAAAACTCCTCAGATGAAGGTTTTAGTCATTTGCTTTTTGGTGAGTAATTGTACTCATTTTCAGCCAGAAGACAGTTAACCTTTAGAGACAGTCAATTGCCCTCTCTATGTACCTATCACTGTACTTACTGGTAGTGTAAGACTAAAACTTAATAACCTAGAAGAGATGAAGCATTAGCTTTGCTCTGACAAAAACTCATTCTAACTTTTAAGGCTAGAAATTTTCAAAGGAACCTGAAGGATTTGTTTCTTAAATAACTATAGTTTGGTAGAGTTGATACTTGTTAAATAGCAGTAGATATGAATCAGACAGCATCTGCAGAACTGTTTTTTATATTTTATCATAATAACTACTTGAGTTCAAAGACTACTGCAGAAATATATTGCCAAATATACACAATGCACAAATGTATCAATTGTAAAATCTTGCTTTGCTTTAGAAAATGAATCCTAAGTACTTAAATTAAATGATGGCTATCTACACAAAAAACAAAAGGAGATTGTGATTATCTATAGGCACATTTAACTTTCTATATCTTTGAAACAATGCTATTAGAAGAAGTACTATATGCAATAAAAATACAAAACAAATATTACAACATGGTGCTTTGATAGTAACTTAATAAACACCAAATTATAAATGATTGTGAAAACATAGTAGCCATACATTTTTTTTTTAACTGTTTACATGCAAAATTTCAGCCCACTCTCTGGAAAGACTCATACTTATCCAGATAAAGCTCAGGCTAACCTCTAAGGATAAGAACTGTTTAAGTGATGTGAAGGGGGTGAGCTCTTTATCTGTCTGCTTGGAGTGCAAGATGGGCTTCCAGCTCTTCCATTTCCTTCTGCTTTCTCTCCTCTTTACCTTGGAGAGCCACTATTAGTACCCTGGACTAGGATATGATCAGTCTTACCTAGAATTAGAAGATAGAATGAAGAGGACAGGAAAGATGGGAGAAGATCAGACTGGCCTGGGCAGTTCTCCTCAGTCTGTCTCAGACTTCTAACATAACATGTGTGTAGTCAGAAAGTAATTATAGGAGGTGGATTATAGGAGATGTGTTTCAGGGAAGGGAGATGGGAGAAGATGATGACTGATGACAGTCTGTGACTGCTGTCAGGAGTGACACAGGAGTACAATCTCATCTAAAATACAAAATGAGAAGATGACCTCTTTATGGCCTTGGTTTTGTTTTTCTTTCATTTTTGCCCATGAAATGAGAGGGCACATGGCCTTTCTGTTTGGTCTGGATGGAAACTGGATCTGCACAATTCTTCTTAAAGTGGCAGATTTGCTTTCCCTGCCTTCTCACTTTCCATGTCATGGCCACCAGCAGCCTGGTGGGAGGCAGGGAGCTCAGTGTGTACAGAAATGGCTCTTTCTTCATTCCCATTTGCAAGAAAAGATCTCGTTTTTAGAAGATTTTGTGTGGGCTTAAGAAATTCTTAGTAAAATTAATCCTTTTCACAAATGCTCTAAATTCTTAATTCCCCAAATGTTGAGAACATTTACTGCTGAGAAATAGTTAGAAAAATTTCCTCACTGCTAAATCTATCTGCCTACTTAAAGACAAAAACTTATATTACTTAGCAGCCTTCAAATGATACATTCTCCTGATGTGTCAATTTTCAGATGTTTCATATTTTCTGCAATCAAAATTACAAAACTTTTTTAAAAGATAGCTCTGGTATTATTATTATTATTATTATTATTATTGTTGTCATTTTGACATATTCCTTCAAATGATAATCGAGTGGAGGAACTATAATATTCTTTAGGCGGCCATTATCTGGCAACTCTTAAGCAAGTCCCTTGCCAAAACTAGAAAGGAATATCCCTACAAAGATACTTAAAAAGAGACAATGCCTGCTTTGTTGATTACTCCATAGAAACTCTTTGTGAGAACTGAATTTAGGAAGACATGCTGAAAGCTGGAAATCTCCCTTTGTTCGAATAAGAATGAACTGACCTGAAACAGCATTTCAGCTCCTTCAAACCCTCAAAAGCATTTCAGCTCCTTCAAACCCTCAAAAATGCAAAGGTGTAGCTAAAGAAATGTCCTGCCTGGAAAAACATAAAATGGAAACTTTAGCACTGTAGAGAAGTTTCTGCCCAGACAAAAGACATGAAGCAATAAAACTCAGTAAAAATTATAACCCGACAGCAGCACATTTTGCAGCATATTAACTAGTCATCACCTGATCCTGCTGGCATGGTAATTCCATGGAAACACTGGGGAAAGGACAGAAATGAAGGGAATGAGAATTTTCATCAACCAGTGCCTGGCAGAGGTGTAGTCTCATGTTGTTAAATGTGTGGCGAAGCCAGGCAAACATAAGCCCTAGCTCTGCCAAAGAATTACATTCAACTGTGCCTTCTAATTCTTTTATTGAATAATTAGATGATAATGTAACACAGAATGTCACCACCTTCTCTACCGTACGCATCTGCTCTGCTGGGTTAGGATTATGCAGCCAGAACAGAGGCATCAGTTAATCTTGATAAATTTTAAGAGACAATGCTATGCTATTTGCAGTTTAAAATGTTTAATTTTTACCTATTTGGCTGTTGCAAAACACTTTTTTCAATAATTTTTGAATAATTGATTCAATTACTTTTTTGATCCCATGGGATTTAGTCGAACATTTAGCTTTGACCATATTCTAAAATGGATTACTATGTCAAGCATCTTTCACATGTCTTTATACAAAATTATTCTATTCCTTCATAAACAACTTCAGTTTTCCCTGTATCATCATCACGAGGCACACTGGGGGGTAAAACAGTTTGGCTTTGTCTTTGTTGGGACACATGCCTGGTCAAGCACAGATTTACCAGGAAGTTTGAAATCTTTGTCAAAAGCTTAAGGTTTCATAAAATATATGATATTCATATGATCATAGAATTTTTTTAGTTGGAAGTCCAATTCCACTGCAAGGAAGTGGAACATCTACATCTCCATCAGATTACTCAGAACCTGGTCCAACCTGATCTTGAGCCTCTGCAGAGATGAGGAATCCACTGCCTCTCTGGTGCTTCACTACCCTGATATTACATAACTGGTGTAACTTCTGCTTTCTTTCTACCTTCCTGCAAATTGAAGGAAGATACTGACATGAAAAGATAGCTTATTCTGAGACAAGGCAAAGAAGAGTAAGTGACTAAGCTGTATTCCCAAATTTATGATGCAGCCAAATGTTAGGATGAGACCTACCACATCTGTCTGTACATTGTTCCAATGTGGTGGCATGTCTACTGTCATGAGTTAACTGAACCAGTGAAATAGCCATGGGTAGCATTTCATAATTCATGTGGAAATCATTGTAAACATCTCAAGTTCTGCATTGCTAGCCTGTATGAGGGGATTTTTCTGTGCTAGGAGTTGCCCCTGCAGCCACAGAAGGGGTGATGAGGAGCACATCTGCATTGTGCATCCATGGGATGAGCCCACAGATGTGGTTTCATGCTGAGTCTGATGCAAACCATAGGCTTTTTCCAGTCCAGGACACCAAATGCTGCTTGGAGTGTGACAGTGGAAAAACTCATGTTAATAGCAGGAAATCTGCACATGAAGGTTTGTTAATAAAATATGCACAGATGAAGGCATCCATTGCACACAATGTCCTTTGGCGTAGCTGTAGAGGATGTTCTTTATCTCTGAGAACATGTGGGAGGACAGCTGTAGGGGCTGTGTCCCCCTGTGCTTTCACAACGTACTCATGAATTTCTTCTGTCAATCTGCTGCTTTTGTGCTTCATTTGGCAAATTTATTGGCTATGCTGTACATCACAGCCCTTTGAAAAACAGTTTAAACATATGTAGTACTTCTTTATAATCAGTAGTTCTCTGTTTTCTTAACTACTAAGCCAGACAGTGGCTTTCTATAGTGTCCTTTTATTAGGAACCTTCACTGTACTTACATTTTTCATCATTATCAATTGGGGTTTTTCAGTCACTCCTCTTGACACAGTGCCCGGAAATTCAAGAAACTTGAAATATGTTTGATTCTCCTAAGCTGCCTAAAACACTTCTCCAGATTCCCAGCAAATCAAGCAATGTTTATTACTCAATTTTCATAAATCATGAAATCTCCTAGAAAGCTCCATTTTCTTGTTATATTTATGATTTAAGAGAAACAATTATCAGTGCCTAGCCTTACTTCAGGGCTGCAGTTTTCACATGCTGAGAGCACTGTGATTTCATTAATAATCAATAAAAAGGCAATAGAAACTTCCCCTTCAAGCATCCTATTCACTATGAGAGAATGTTCTAGTTTAAGGCAAAAGTGTAATGCAGATGGATGATGACAATATCACTAGAAAGATCTTCAGGCATTTGCATATTTTTCTGATTCCAAAACCCATTGGAGAAGTCAGGCACATTTCACACTCACTTTTGAGCACTGTGAACACTGTGAATTTAATAATAATAGGAGTTCCAAGTCGTTGCTAGCATAGTGCTAAATGCAACTTGCATTTCAGAGAGGCTTTTTTCCTAAGTGACAATCTCAACAAGTCTAGACAGATTTTTTCTCCTACACATTCACTGAGTTCCTCCCATTTTGTTACTGAACAATTTCAGCAGTAGCAGCTGCAGTGAAATGATGCAGCCAAAACTAAGCATAAAGCTAAGCTACAATCCTTCAGTGAATAGTTGCATGGAAACTTCTTTCTCTACCAAAAAAAAAGAAGAAGAAAAAGTATATCTTGAACAACTTGCCTTCATATATCTAAATAAAAAAAATCATATTCTCTGATGGTATCAGGGAATTGCTTGCAGGTGAATAGATACTACTAACATTTTCCTGCTAATATTATGACAGTAACATTGATATTGCTGTGATGGTCTTACAATATAATAGGAACAAGTTTTTTGGGGGGAGAGGTAATACCTTTTATTAAACTTGCTGGCATAGCTGGAAGAACAGTGTGCCTGTGCCCCTGGTGAAAGTTTTGTGCCTGAAAATACCTGTTGTTTTCTTTTTTCTTCTACTGCAAGTAGTTGGTCTTCCCACAACTATTTCACAATTAATTCATACCGACTGTGCTAGAGAATCCTCTAGCCTTTGCCATCTGTGGCACAGTCACTGATAGGCAATAAAAACCTCACTGTAAACTGGAATCCAGAACATCTCCACCGCCTGAAGAAGATGGGGAGGAAAACAACCTGGGCTGAACTAGCTGCAGTCAGGTCTTTGCCCAAAGAACGACTGTTTACATGGGTTGATAGTGATAGGACAAGGGGGAAATGGTTTTAACTGAGACAGGGGAGGTTTAGGTTAGATACTAGGAGGAAGTTTTTCACACTGAGGGTGGTGAAGCACTGGAACAGGTTGCCCAAGGAGGCTGTGGATGCCCCATCCCCGGAGGCATTCAAGGCCAGGCTGAATGTGGCTCTGGGCAGCCTGGTCTGGTGGTTGGTGACCTTGCGTGTGGCATGGGGTTTTAACTAGATGATCAGTATGTTCTTTTTCAATCCAGGCCATCCAATGATTCTATGACCCACTGCTGGGTCCCATCTGATTGCTCCATTCTAGGCCCCAGCAAACATCCAGGACTTCAAGGCTAGAGTAGGGCTGAGCCACGATGGCTCAGCTCCTGAAAAAACAAAGCTGGAACAAGGAGGGGTAACACCACTTGAACCAACAAAGACTTCTCTAAATTAGAGGTCAATACAGAAGAAGACTAAGAGGTTGTCTTAGTTGTCAGAAGTGCCATCTTTTTATGATAATAGCAAGTACAAAGTCATTTATTTTTCACGTATTACATAGCAACACTTGTCTTGCAGTCAGGTATTTCAGGCATGCTTTCAGCACTATGCTTTTAATGAGGTGCTTGATCCTTGTGTAAAATCAGCACCACAGCCCTTATCCAGCAAGAACTAACAAGGAACTATAAATGGCCCAATTACCAGGCTGAAATGTCATTCACACATTTGTTATCTCCCACACCAACAGGGAAAAATAACACAGAGGCACAGTAGCTGAAGGCAAATTGCAATTACTGTCGATTGAACTAGGACTTGCAAAGATCTTCATGTAATTCAAAGCTTTAAAATTTAACGTGAACTACATTCAGTTTTGAACATCAGTTGGGTTCATTAATATTTAGGTTTAGATTTGCCAAAAAGTCATAATATCCTTATTAATAATATTAGCAGCTCTAACTATTGCCAACATGATAGTGCACTTAGTTTTAACTCATTAGCTAAATTATTTCGGGAACAGTAGTGCTCAGGATGGAGGATTTCTGGAACATGTGATCATGGAGAAGTTGGACACCCTTCCTCCAAGTTCCCATCACATTAATGCAGGACATGTCACTCAAAGAAAAGATTTTGAATATCGATCTTCTAATAGACTTTTAATTCCAATCTTAATAATTCTGGTGCTAAAGGATAGGCTAGTAACCTTTGAAAAACACTAATGCACTGTCCTCATCTAATTTAGATATTTGTATTTACTGTGACATAGGGGTGCCTATATAAAACAATCTTCCCTGTGTGGGTGGGAGAAATATACGAGCTCATAATGTCATTATATTTAATATTTTAATTGCATTTTAATAATATGTTCTACAGCAGATAATGGTAGTGTTGTGGTCATAGCATGGCAGCGCTCAGTTTCTCCCTACTTCCCATTTCTCAAAACATCAGTTAATCCAAGCAGAACTCTGAAATAAAGCTTTTCCCCACAGAGCTAGCACAGGAAATTCCCAGTGAGTAGAGATAATTCCTCACCACTTTCAGAAAAATAAGATTTGTTGTTCTTTTCTTGTCACGAACTGCTTTTTGGCCTTTATACATCCAGATACACATCAATCAAAAATGTAAAGATGAAATAAAATTAATGCATTGAATATTTCACTTGTAAAGTGCACAGGGAAACTACAGAGCATGTCTAGATACCAGCATCATCAAGCTCCAACAGTCTGCTAAGAGTAATTGAACAGTGCATGTATTCCCCCTCTTACCATGAGCTGTCAGTAAATTCAATAATTGGGGCTTGAAATTGCTCGTTGCTGGTGCTATCTGAAAGGCAAAGAGATAGGGATGAAGATAGGAAGAGACCATGTGCTGAGATGGAGGATGTTGTTTTCAGTTCACTCAATACTAGATTGATTTTATACTGGTGTACATCAAATGTTTTCAACATATTTGTGTTGTTTTCCAGCCAAGAAATATCAGGCAGCTTACAACACATTTGCTTAAATCTGTGTACAAGAACACGCTTGCTTTGAACTTTATATAAAACTAATTATGATAACATGTATTATTGAATGCAGGGAACTACAAGCAGTGGAAACAATAAACATGTCTTATCTTTGCACCTCTGTGAATGATAATACTTCAGGTTTTTAAGAGTCACAGAACATTTTTTTACCTTTGGCATACCTTGTTCATCTGTTAGTTCTCACTGAGCTAGGCTATAGTGCAGGAAGACAGCCTAATTTTTAGCAATATTTGGTAAATCTCATTTTACCACCAGAATTCTAGAAATTTGTAAGTCTTGTATAGATAAACCATGCTGTGGACTGTTTTACTGTGAAGTTCTTTTTTTCCAAGTTAAAATATGAACAAAATTGTATTAGAAAAAATTCTGGCTTAACAGTAAAACAGTAATTATTCATGAGTATTGATATAAAATATCAACAATTTTTAACACAATAAAAAATATACTCCTTGATTTTAACTATTTTTGAAATTCTTAGAGTATAGAACATAAGGAGCTACTTACTGCAGCTCAGTAGGTGTTTCCTTTTTCCTAACTTTTATTCTGTTTCATTTTGGTAGGTGTTGTTTTGAGGTTTTTCCTTTTTTTTCCTTTTTTTTTTTTTTTTTTTTTTGTATGCAACTATTAGGATGTAAGGTCAAGATAAATTACATTTTCTACCCATCATTTTTCTCCTAGAGTATCTCTCGCATCAGCATTTCCCTCAAGCTATACTCATGCTTCACCAGTTTTTTAAGCACAACAAGCAATCTAGAGCTTGCCATCTCACAGCTGAATCAATCCAGCTCACAGGAGAGGATATTATATTATTCTTCCTGCTTGGCACACATCACTCCCTTGAACGTATTTGCTCCTCTCTTCTGTTTAATAAGAGAAGCTTTGGCCTTTGGATCAAATGTCACTTGCAGTACCTGCTGGAACAGTGATTTGTATTACGGACTTGCAGCAAAATCCACCACAGTTATTATGAAAATTTTCCTTAGGAATAAGTGGATCCAGGGAAAAAAAGCAATGAACCACAGGCAGACACATAGATAGCTATTGGAATGGACAAAGCTACCTCACTTCAGTCCTTTTAAATATCTCTATAACAAAATTGCCTGGGACATCTGGACACCATGGTCAGCTCAGACTCAGCATATTCTTTCTCATGTGAAGTTCTGGAGTATGGAAGACTACAGCCAAGCATAAGTCCTGACAGTATGTGTTGCATCAATGTCTACTGTACATAACTGCAGTTGTTTGCTCTCTGCAACCACCATACAGTCAGTGCAGTGAGCCCCTCACCTGTATTGCTTTCCATGGGACAAGGAGAGAGGGATGTCCAGTAAGGAATGTAAGAAGGTTTTACCATTTGTCCACGCTGCACACACCTAACACAGAAACAAAGAAAACAACTGGAACTGCTTGAAACAATTTGAATACATCCTTACTTGAAGTTAAACAAGAATTTCATCCCTTTGCATGAGTCTTCCCTAAATTATAGCCTCATTTGTAGATTAAATTTGCCTGAGGACAAAAGTTTTCAAAGGAGTTAGATAATCTACAGCCATCCAGGGTATCCAGAGACATAATTAATAGCTCCAAAAAAAGGGAATGAAGTTTAAACATTCATGTTTCAGATATTAGAGTGTGGCGAGGACGTGTTTTGTATCTTTGTAGCCTGAGCTTGGGAAAAGAGCTTCCTTAGATTCTTTCAAGCATCTCACCACTGACAGAGACAGATTACTGAAATAGATGGTCTTTAGGTCTCATTCGGTTCTTAATCACTGGATCCTGCGATGCAGTCAGGTAACATTTTTCTTCCTGAGCACATTAAAATATGTAGGCAAACCAGATAACATTTTCTAAGCTTATTTAATATTTCTAATGTGGCTGTCAGTTGGCTTATGAAATGTTTACCTTTACAGTGGTTTTCACTTTCCTCTTAATAAGTTTTCTCTTTGGAAATTAAACCAAACCGTGATACTGTGCAAAGATATTGCCAGTACTGCTGACCATACAGAGTGCTGAGTTTCCTGAGGCCATTTTATAATTAAATGCTGGAATGTGAATGAGTTTACTCACTGAAGAAGATACTGCATTTGAAATCTTCCCAACATAATTTCTTCTTTTTCTTCTTTTAAACTCCATCACCTAGTGTTCTTAAAGTCTACCCAGAAATTAAATACTGTTCTGTGATGGTGGAAATTCCTGCATGGCATTCAGCCACAAAATTTTGGACCTCTGTACAAATGAAGGCCAGATGAAGCAAGTACAACCAAAAAGCCTGTGTGATGTGCAGGCATAAGTTGTATACTCTGCAGTGTTGCTGAAATTGTAAATTCAGAATCCCCAGCTTGCACAGCTGTGAGTCAAATCAAAGTAAAACAAGCAACTAATTTCAAGTGGATACTGCTTCAGACCACCTAGAGTCCCTCTGATCGAGTTATGCTGTCGGGCAGTGGTATGTACTATTAGAGCTGCCCTACTGTGGGAAATTGGGTCAAAAATCTCTAGCAAAGCCAGATTGCTTCCTATTTTTATTACTATTTTGTGATTTTTAATGGTCTGCATAGCAAGCCCTCCAGCAGTTCAAAAAGGACATGTCCGCAGCTTAAAATGGGGCCCATCAGAAGACATGTGGCTACAAGCAAATGGCAATTTTCTCATATTTAGGCTTATTCTCTCACTTGTCGGTGGCATTTTTGTCCCTATAGAAGTACTAAACACACACATGCAACACAAAAGCTCCTGCTATCCTCCAGTCTTTCCACCTGCACTGTGGTGTCACGACTCTTTCTAAATTGCCATCGTGAACATCCAAAGAGGAATTTTCTACTTTCTCCCCGCACAACTTCTGTCTTAATGCACTGAACTCTTCCATTACTCATGTTTACACCTTTTAAAAATTCCTAATCATGATTTCCAGCCAGTCTAGATGTGAATAGTTCATTTAATCATTCTGCAGAGTGCATGCTTTCCTGACCCACTAACCACTTTTACAGCTTCTCTCTAAACTCCCTCCAAATTAGTCAACATCTTTCTGTTAATGATGCATTCAGAGTTAACCTAAAAGGTGAAAAAGCATCACTAAATGAGCTCCTTTCTACACTAGCGGTGGCTTAAATGAAAGTAAGCTCCAGCAAAAAAAGTTGACTTTAATGGTACTAGCAGCTGAGAGAAAAGTCTGCTTAGAAGTGGAGCCACGAGGCAGATGGATGGTTACAGGAATTTTAACAGACCAATATGCTAATGTGGAGATGCCAATAAACAGAATCATTTGGATGAATATTTGATGGATTCAGGGCAACATCATAAGATTTTCAATTTAATTAAAAAAGGCCTAGGAAACCAGAGAAAAACAAAAACATGTTCTGTTTATACTCCTTAAAGGAAATTGTTTTGAGTTTTTTTTCCAGTCCAGTAATAGGAAACTTTAAAAGAACAAGAATGGCAAGTACACAGTTTCTTTACTTACTTTCAGAAAAGGAAAGAACTGATCTAGCTATTGCTTCTGACTAAAGCAGGAGGGATATTTCACACAAGGAGCTTGTGGGAGGGAAGAGATTGCATTCCCTAATCATACATGCTCTTCCTCTGTATCCATGGACTGCCATAAAGTTTCTTTGGTGTAACAAGTGAGCAGCGACACAGAATGTCATGGAACTGCTTGGACTATAAAACATTACTGGTTGTGTGGAGAGATTGGTATTAAAATATTAAAATATCTGCTCAAGAAAAGCAATAATCAGAATGCTAAAAAATGGAAGAAATTAAATGTCAGTCTACTCATGCAATTGCTAAGGGAAATATTTAATCTTTTGTATCTTAGTTACGTGAGCACTAATTCTATGACAAAGAATCTCTGGCAGGGCTATAAAGAAAAAAATAAGTGTAAAGCCAATTTCAAAATCAGATTCAATATCAAATAATGAGAATATTTCCAAAGATTCACAGAGCTGAGAATTATCTCAAAACATTTATGGAAATTCTTAAGAAATTACAACTTCTATTGAAAGAGAAAAGAATTCTTGTAAATTTTTAATCTAAGCTACACAGACAATTACATTAATAAGAGCAAATTATTTCATGAAATATTTAGTTTTTCTCTATGCTAAATATTACTTTGAACATGATTCTCCTGAGAAGATTTGAAAGTTCAAGAAATACATAGAAACAAAACAGGAACAACTATTAAATATAATTTTGAAAATGTATTCATAGCATAGAGCATTGCTTCCATCATTACTTAAAAAATGAAAATACTTTGGTGAGCTATTGCATTTTATTCTTTTTGTAGACAGAGAAAAAAACATAATAAATACTTTGTGCAATATGTTCATTTAATAGAAAAACATCTCATGTATTATAGAACACATAATGTACAATTAACATCAAAGTTATGGCAGAAATGCACAGCTATTTATTAATGTCTACATTTACTTTGTATTATGCCAAAGCTAACCAGCCATGTATTTGCTATCATCTACAATATGTCTTGATAATTAATCCAATTGTGAAATTTCCTAAATTGTGTGCTGCTGTGGCTTTTGTTGTATGACTCCTCAACGTGACATTACTTCATAATTAATGCATGCCACATTTCCTGTAGGAAATGCATTGGTTTCTAGCCATCCCAGTCCTTAGTACTGACTCATCACTGGGTATATCTGCACTGACCCACAGGCTGCGTCCCCATTCTCACCCAAACACTGGCCTTTGACTGCCCATGCACCACCCAACGGTGCTGAGATGTCAAATCCCAAGAGTTTACCTGATTTAGGTGACTGTAGGAGAGCACATTGGAGACACAATGTAAATGTGGACAAGTCCTCCCTCAGGCTGTCAGCTCCTCCCAGGTGGGAATCACGGCTATGGGGAGGCTACCCTGAAAAAGACAAGCATGTGTTTCTGTAAACAAGAGTTCTGCTCTTACATTTAATACAATTAACACTTGCGCTGACACATATCTATGCACATTTTATATATATAGAAAATAAATATAATTTATATATATTCATATGCACACGTATTGTGTATACATTCATCATACAATCTACACAGAAGAAGTCCTGCACACACACCCTCCCCATCAGAAATTATTACTATTATAAGTATTATCTATATTATTATTATTATATATATCTATTATTTCTTCAGAGCATGCTCAGAACCTGCCCTGCAATAAGCTCTTCAAAAGTTTCTGTGCATAGTACACACTTGCTCTATATTTGTCTATTCCTTTTCATGGATTTTGTCTGCCCTTCCTTTCTGCTCTTTTCCTCTGACTTTCACATATATAAATTCATTTATTTTCTCATTTTTATCTCTTTTTGTCTCTTGCTCGTTCTAGCCCACTCAGTTTCCTAGTACCTATTCCTTTGGGCTACAGCTTTGATTTGTGCTTTCTCCATTTTATTTGGAGGCCGATAAAGGAGGGAGCAAGTGGCCCCATGTGTACAGAAGCAGAGATGCAGCACAAAGTGGAGCATAGGAGCTGGCTGCCTGGCATGTCACATGGCAAAGGACATGAAAAATTACAATTATGAAAGCCCGTAGCTCAAGGAGAGAAGCTGCAGTAAAGCATGGGGAGCTGACAGTCTGACCTCAGAGGAGAAGAGCAAATAAACCTGCCCAGGAATGAGAAAGAGGGCTGCACAGTTTGCTGCAGCTCAGAAACTCTGAATTAACAAAAAAAAAAACCCTGCAAACCAAGAGGGACCTGCATGGGGAGAGAGGAAGAGATGCCCAGAAACCTTTTTCTTCTTGTTCTGTCTCACCTAATTTCCTGAAGGATTTGTTTTGTTTTGTTTTTATTTTTGGTTTAGAAGGTAACTAGCCAAGTATGAATTTCAGAAAAAAAAGACATTTATTTATCTATTTAAGGGCCTCTGCTCCTTCTTGAAAGCCTGAACTGCCAGAAACAGAAGGCAGTCCCACCTCCACTTGAGCTGCAATGGGGGCCCTTCACAACCACGGAGTGAGGCAGATTTTGCTCTTCAGTTAATGCACAAGGAGATGGAAGAGTCCAAGTTTATTAGACTGAAATATGATTTCCCCAAATCATTCAAAATTTCTCCTTCCTCCCCTCTTTTAATTTTTTAAATGCCTGAAAGCTTTCCTGTACTCAAGTGCCTACTTTGGAACTGTGTTACAACTTGCTTTTTTTGTGAAAGCTATGTCTTACATATAATCACTTCCCACTTCTCTTTCCACTCTTCCTAATACTAAATAATGCACAGAAGGCCTCACCTGTTGTTTGTAATGTGCAGGACAATCATCCATGCATCTCTCCCTCCCTGCTGCCAAGGAGCCCCTTTGGATCAGCAGCCCTTGGGTAGAAAATTCATTGGTCAACTGCTGTGGTCTTCAGCAGGCTTTGCAGCAATCTTTGGCACCCTCAAATCTTGAATTTTCTTACCTCAGACACATTTCCATATACGTATGCATAAGGAGAGAGGGAGAAGAAACTTCTGGGGCTGCTGCACCAGGGTCTTCATGGATGGAACCAAGTTTGCATTCAGGCACTAAACACTGAACTGAGTTGAAAACAAATATCAGTTTTCACTGCAACCTTAGAGCTCTTTTGTGGAAAATTAATTCATGAGCATAGTAAGTCAATTAATGTGTTAACTTTGCTGTTCCTTCAAAGAACTTTCACAGCTGCATTAATATAAATGTTCCAATATCTCTTAGGATTGTTCTCCTTGCACATATACCTTATGCTTAACATAGGAACTATCTCAGTGCCTGGACAGCCATTTCAGAGGTGGCCTCAGCATCCAAGTCCTGCCTCTAAATTCCAGTACACGTAGCTATGATTTTTTATTTCATCTTCTATCTTTATGAGCCATTCTTGTACCATCACTACCGCACAAGCTGGTGTTGAACTCAGTCACAGATGGCAATCCCATGCATAGGCCTCAGTGATTTCCTTGTTGACTGCTTACGAATGAACTTTTTACACCTAAAAATTAACCAAAACAAAGGCACAGCAAAAGAAAGCAGAGGCACAGAGATAATATATCTCATGGGCTGCCGACAGTGTGGAATATCTGCCCAACTAGGAGGCCATAGAGATATGTGCTTCCATTGGGTTTTATGAGGAGCTAGATAGGTTTTGTCAACAGTAAAAGCATTTTCAGCCATACCACAGCAGCAAATACAATAAAGGCAATGCAACCTTGTGCTCCAGGCAGTGCAGACAGTTCCGTGATGAGTCTCATCCTACACATCTCTGCTGGGCAGGGTGAGGTTCTGTGCATAGGGTGTAGGGTCAGCTTTGGGGTTTGATGGTCCGAACACACACAACACACTATATTTTCTGGTAAAAGAAGAAAATGAAAGCCAAGCTAGGGCAAAGAGGAGGGAAAAAAACCAAACAACATGTCAAGTTTTCAGTTAGCAGAGGAGAAATGAAAATAAGATTTAGTAAGAGATCAGCTTTAACTCTGAAACAAATCCAGCAGGCACTTGTGATAGCATATAGCTGTTATCCCTACGATGACAAACACCAAAACAGATCACTTCTTTTGTGTCTGAAATAGGCCTTTGTCCTAGCTCCATAGAAGAACAGCCTGGACTGGATGATGCAAACAGTGTTATCACAGTGCTGATGCTCTGACAAGGTGCTTTGTGAGTAAACCAAGGTAAGTTTTATTGTCGTTTGTCTAGTTATCTGTCCAAACAATACTTTCAATTTTCATTTTTTGTCATTAAGATGGATTCAATCTGAGTTCTTCCTGAGTAGTAAGGCAAAAATATGCCTTCCCTGCAACTGCATTATTTCCTTCCTATGCATTCACTTTTCAATAGCATATACAATTGTTTGATACACACTTACATAAGTATACATAAAATGATATTTTCATGCGCAAAAATTAAAGAAAGCTCAGTCTTTACATCAACACCTGAAAAGACCTAGATAAAGCACACTGGTTGAATTTAAAACATCATCTGCCATAGCAAAAAAGCCCACAACTTTTCCACGGACAGATGCTCAGATAAAGCAGCAAAGCTCCTCTGAAGTGAACTGAGCCGTGATAGCTCCAGCTACAGATTTTGTCCATAGCAGATACCTCTGTGGACTGATCCTGATCCTGGAGAAGTCAGCCATGAAATTCCACATATTTTCAGTAGGGCAGAATTGGTCCCAGTGTATACATAGTGCTGAATTGCTGAAAAGATGAAGGAAGAAAAAGGCGTCGTAAAGTTCCTGGTTTGCTAAGCAGATGGGGGAAAGAAGTCCAATTACAGTGTAAAGCATCATTTCACTAAAAGAAGTGTGAGTGCTGGAAGAGCTCTGAACAGAGGGGATTTTGCTCTGCCATGTGCAGTCTCCAGGAAACAAAAGGAAGGGTGTGACTGAAATGAAGACAGGCAGAATGTAATATTTTCCTTTGATGTGTAAACAGATTTAATGCAACAAAAATCAATGAGGAAACTCTCCAAAGGAGAGTATTTTAATGTGTTATCATATTTCACATAGATTTCATAAAAACTCAATTTCAATTATAGCACAG
Source organism: Lagopus muta (assembly GCF_023343835.1). Lineage (NCBI taxonomy): Eukaryota > Metazoa > Chordata > Aves > Galliformes > Phasianidae > Lagopus > Lagopus muta. The sequence continues at coordinate 4,941,428 of NC_064440.1, read as the reverse complement.
TTTACAAACAGTGCTGTGCCTCCCTGGAAAACATATGGCCATCAAAACTTCAAACAAAATACTGCCAAAGCCTCTCATAAAAAATAAATACCCATAAGCCAGTGTGTTATTGTCCTTATAATGTTTGTTGAATGCCTATAATTCTTCTCGTGTCCGCCTCGGCTGTCAGCTTTCTGACACTCTGCTCTCCCTTCCACTTACCTCCCATGGAAGATGTCTTGGAGACAGAATGCGAGCAGGAAATATAGTGTGAGGAGCTTTTAATTATTTTGGATATTATCTTACATTTCCAGCTGGGTTGCTGCAGAAAAAGAAAAAAAATGTCATAACCAACCCCTTGCAAAACAGCGGAATAGCATCAGCAGAGAGACAGTGGCTGAGGGATGGGATGGTGCTGCAGCATCTGCTAAAAATGAGGAAACGGACTCTGCCCCAACAGCAGCAAATGGTTCCCTGAGATCTCTGGGCTCCTGCACAAGCTTCTGCTTTGATAAATGAATAACCTGCCCCACAGCTCAGCCTCTGGTCTCTCTGCAAGAGGCTGTGCAGGATCAGAGTGGTATGCATGCAGGTGGGGGCTCATTTTTGTATTTCTATCAAGGGATTCGATCAAAGTGGATTCTGTGCTTTTGTCACGTAGGGACTCAATGTTGCTTAATGCACTGCAGTGTGCAACAAAAGGGCATTTAGAACTTATAGATAAGAAGCTGTAAATAGGTCAAAATAGCCAGTGTTGGCTCATAGCTGGCTCTTTCCACTTCTGCTAGAAGTTCAAGGGCAGAATGAAGGTAACACTGGGGAGAATGGCAAAGTTGGCTCTGAAACAGCTCTGACTCAGCACACCAACATACAGCTTACCCTATAACCCAGTGATCACTGCCAGGATATCTGTGTGCCAAATCACTTTTTGTTCAGCAGGGAAATAGGCAAAATTCTATGGAAGAAGAAGTGATGCTTTTTTCCTACCTGTAATTTCCAGAAGAATCCCTGTATCTCTCTGTGCCATTCTGAATCAGTGCAGAAATAATCTTCATCCAGTAACAACAAAACTATTCCGTTTCTATCAGTGGAGACTTGTCTCTTTTGTTCTCTAAGGCCATCCTGCTGTCAGAAGGAGACCAACGTGACCAAAAGAAGGACTGCCATTTTTGAAGGAAGACAAGCTGCCCTGTTCCTCGCTGAGCATCAGCCTTTTTTACCTCTATAGTGTGTGCATGGGGAAGGGCATTCACTCATTTCACTCCTATACAATGCCATGCAGCTCCTGTAGGTTCCAGGGGCATTTGGAAATACTGGGGGGGGGGGGGGGGGGGGGTTGGGAGATACTCGTTTTAGAGGTTTTGCACTGTGCTTGTGCAGTGAAGAGAGAAGCTGGAGATGGAGGGAGGTTAATGTGGAGCAAATACTGATAAAGCGCCAGGAATGTAGCAGGAGAAATGAAAAAAAAAGAAATATATGGAAGAAGGAAGACATTACTGATAGCATTAGTGAAGTGTAAGTGTGTGGGAAGAAAATGTGATGGATGCTGGCAAGGGAGGAAGAGCTCACAAACTGATGTATTTCAGTTGTGAGAAAGAGGACACTGTTCAGAGCTATTACTTTTCCTCAGTACACACCTGTCTAACAAAGACTGTGATGGTGGAGTGATGGCAGGCAGTAGCGTGGGCTGTGCCTCTGCAAGGATGCTACAGCTGGCACCATTGAATTTTGCTCTACTTTCACTGGAATAGACATCCTATGTGAAGTTAAAAAGAAGAAAAAAAAAAAAAGGAAAAAACAGAGCCCATGACAGCCAGTCTCTGAATCCTAGGGAGATGGGTCAATGTGCAGCCACTTTGGCAATAATGTGAAGAGCAGGTAGTGACAATCTCAGCCCTGAACTCTCTCTCTCTGCAGGGTTGTCCTCACTGCTGTAGACCCAGCAAGCCTTCATGTAATAGGAGAACTGGGCAAAAAATATGCACTATCTGTAATTGCTAGATACCTCTGGGACAGCCACTGGCTGAAAGGAGCATCCTATATTGGGAAAGGTCACTTGTCTTGTAAGGGGCTGCACATACAATAAAGACATATCTAGGAGAAGATGGCAAATTTTCTTTTTTTTTTTCTTTTTTTTTTTTTTTGCAGAAGGGATTTGAAATATATCATTCCTATACACCCACTGACATTAATTCAGCGTCTACAAAGGATGTGTTCTACTCAGAGCATGGCCAATCATCCCCACATCTGTCATTAGGATTTTGCATGAAAGCATTTAGTGGCACTTTTTTTTTTTCCCCCACAAGTGGTCCATGTCTTCACTAACTGAACTACTTTATATACGTAATATTTTTATAGGTAAGCTCCTAGGGACAGACTGGTATTCAAGCTCATTGGCATAAGTAGCCACCAACAGTGTGGCCTGGTCATCTCTAGAAAAGATATAAAAAGGAAAGGGTGATTTATTTTTTTTTTCCTTTCTTATTACTAACAACTGTACCTAAGATCACAACAGACATAACAGAAATACTAAAATTAATCATTCTCCAAATGCCTGAGCAAGTAGCAATGACTTAATGTTAAAAACAGATACTTGCTGCTTTCAAGCTAGTTCTGTCAAGATTCATCGATAAATATCCTTGTACAGAAAGATGGGTCTCGTAACGTCTCCCAAAAGAATTTACAAATGGTGGGAAGGCTTCATGTACAATTACAATCGTGACAGAATTACAGTGCACAGGAACATGTACTTCTGATGCTCGTTACTGCCTACCACCTCAGTCTTTACCGTGAGGCAAATTTATTCTCAAATTTTCCAGTCTCCTATTTAGAGATCTGTAATATCAAGGCAGCCTTACCCCATAAACCGTGAATTCACACTCAGATGACAGTCCTAGAAGGGCATTCATAGGTGTGCACGTTGACTCAGCCTCCCCATTAAATACAAACCTCCGGAGTCTGCAGCACTTTTGGATGAAAAATAACGTACCTTTTTTGCCTTCAGATTCCTCATCTCCAAAAGCAGGCAGTGGTGGGGTGGGCAGCATGTATCTGAGAGCCACAGGAGTCAACGTGCATTTGGGAGTGATCCAGTGCATGTACAGGAAAGCACAAGGCTGGTATCTAAGTGCTCTTAAATATTTAATGAAGAGTCATGAAGAGGAAATTGGCAACTTTGCTTAACTTGTAAACAGCCAGGTGACATTAGCTGACAAACATTATGAGCATGTTTTCATGCTATCAGGCAGGGAGAATAAAGAACAAGAGCTGAAGTAATGGAGGCCAGAGTTAACGCTTCAGTCAATATGTGGATCGGTGTTATTGCAGAAGGTGGAACCCACCTGTGCAGAGCAAAGGCTCTTCGGGGTGTCTGTGTGTGGTGTGTGTCCTTAGGACATATCAGGGAGAGTGGTGGACCTGGTGTAGTGCCTAGAGGAAGGCATGAATCTGCGGGGGCAAGACTCCCCAGAATGGACAAGGTCACACGGTTGGCATGGACAGCACTGCCATGAAGGCTCCATGAAGTCAGGCAATGTTTAGGAAAATGAATTAAATTCCAAAAGAAATGCTTCTTGGGTCTGTGCCTCAGGACTGGAGCAGAGATACCTGGGCCACAGCTTCCTGCAGTGCTGAGGGAAGTGGGGAAGAGAAGAAAGCAGTGGTAGACTTTGATGAGGCTACTCTTGAGTGAATGCACAGTGAATAAAAGACAGCTCTTGGAAACTAATTATTACATAAAAGTGCTCAGTGCAGATGTGTTGAAGATGCAGTTATGAAAGATGGGATTTAGCATCTATTCCAATAAAACCTGTGTCAAATGACAGCCAAGTCTGACACAGTTAATTAAAGCAGGGTGCTCAGACAGTCATGTATAGACAGCAATAAACAGCTTTTTCAGTTGATTAAACAGCAAAGGCTGGGGCTTTTGGCTTGGCACAGGAAATACTTGCTGCAAGTGCACCTAAATGCTGCAGTATTGCTGTTCCCAACCTGGCAGGGAAGCCCTTGGTGCATTCAGATGGCTGTCCCATTAGCACAGGCTAATAAATTATAATAAATGCCCACAAGGTGTCTGGGAGAAAGCATGGCGCATGGTGAAGCAATTTGGTGGGCCTCCAACAGGTAGGAAGGGTGTTTGGAAGTGGGCATGCATTCATTGGGATGGTTTGGTTTTTCCAGTTGTTTTTAAAGATGCTCCTGTTGGTTTTTTGACAGAGAAAAGATGTGCCAGAGCACTGATAAAGGAGTTTGGGAGCACTGAGACTTATTCTTAGTGCAATCAGCTTCCATTGTTCATAGCTTTCAGCTCTCATCTTCAGCAGCAGTGTTGCAGGCATGCAGTACGACAGCCAACGTTTACACATGTAACAGTAAAGTGCCTTGCCACAGATTATGTTTATAGCCAAGAAAAGAACAATAGAGAAACAAGAGAAGCATTGTATGCCTTTCACAGCACTCTGTCATTAACAACAGCGTCCTGCAGCCATTCTTCCTCAGCAAGGAGTTTTACTGAACAATTCACTAGGAATATGGAAGACTAAAGCTGGCTGTGAGTGAATTTCTGCTTTCCATCTCACTGGGTTCATTAAGCACAATTAACCCCCTCTCACTGAGAATGCCACCAGCTGTACTTATACACTTTGACACTGGTATCCCAGGAATTGTGAGTATGGCTCATATTATTGATACGAATTCCTGCATTTATAGAATAATCAATTGGATGAGTACAATTCAGATGAGAAAAGTAGTATGGCAAAATTTTTGTTACGTTTTCTTTCTCTTGTAAGCAACAATAGATTTCCTAGGCTCTTCAAGACGGTAAACACTGTAGGAAATGGAATGAAGGGACTTCCTACTAAAAATCTCTGCAGAGAACTGCCAACAGTGCAATAAATGTAATATAATATCATATAACACAATGCAATACAATGCAAGCTGCCTGCTGGTGTCAGAGGACTGACAGGAAACGGCAACTTATGGGATACAAGGGCTCATCAACAGAGCTAATTATCTCTTATGAATTGTTAATAGGTAAAAAATATTTTTATTGTATACGATCCAGAGAACAAAAAGAGGCTAAAAACCATATGGAGGAATGAAAGAGCAGGATGGACATATTTCTAGAGACTATGTGCTGGATTCATTTATCAGTCTGAGTTTTCCAGACTCAGGAGCCAAGCAGAGCTTCTTTGCAAATCCGTGCGGAGCTTAAAAGTAGTAGAGAAAAGCAGCAATTCAAAATGAGTTTTAGTAATGAGGCTGCTCTTTACTTTTCACAACAATGGATTTTTTTAAAAGATTTGTCAAAGAGAATTGAATTTGGATCCGTGAATACTGCAGTAAATGATGCAACTCGAGTTAATTAAATTCCATCACCCAAGAAATACATTTTTTCTGTCTTCCAGCAGATGTTTGCTACAGCCATAGTCTTGGTGGAAGCTAAGCACTCATTTTAGATCAACAAGTTTTACCTGTGAAGCTATTCTGAGTATACTTCAAACATATGGAATAGTCTCATGAGCAAAAGCTATTCAGAATAGGAAAGATGGAAAAGTAAAGCTAATGTGAATCAGCTCAGTATTCTTTTTTTGTTAAGTTTTGGTGCAAGTATAGGTATGCACCTCACCAAGAACAACCATTACTTTGGGAGGAGGTGGAGTGTTGCCAGGCTTTCCCCCTTGGGAATACTAATTACAGTACACACCACCAAGGATCTCCATCAACACTCAAATGAGTTTTGGAATTGAGAAGCAAGTGACTAAAGTGTTACTTGCAGCATTAAATCACGGGGTGTCCCAAGGTGCACAGCAATATGATAAAAAAGTTTTTCTCTCATTTTGTGGAACAGATACTATGAGTATCATTTCACATCCAGATACCTGCCCATCAGCAGTATCCAGCCAATGTTCATTACCACAACATTACTAATATTTTTCTAAAAACACAAGTACACATGATGCTTGTATGTATCAGCAAACACAGGGCAGCAGTATTTTACTTCAAAATGCACCATTTTTTTTTTTTTCTTTCACTTGAATACTTTCAATAGCAATATTGTGTGTTCTTACAAGGGTTTCAGACCACAGATTTATGCTCTACTGGTAACTACATTGCTACTTTCAGCAATAAACACTATTCAGAAAAAAAAACAAAAAACCATAAAATCTCATGTGCCCTGACTGCACAGTGAACCTAAAAAAAAAAAATCTATCATTAAGAAGCAGTTTTGCTACACAGAATTTTGAGCAGCTTTAATTTCTGCTGTACATTCTCACCCACACTGAACAGTGAACTCCTGAGCTCACACGCGAAACATCCAATGACAGGATTTTAAATCCTGGAGCATAAAGAAACTAATTTAATCATCCCAAAGCATGTTGATAAAATAGTTAAGTAGATTAGATTAAAATTCCGCACTTGCAATGTTTTATGAGCAAAGCTGCTTAGTCCTGTGGGTAGCATTTTTCTTTGCAGTAGTCCAAGAAAAGCATCACAAACAGTTGTGTTATGTACACTGAATACATGTTACTTATATCATAATAATTGCTCAGTTCTTGGCAAACTCAGAATTCAGAGTACTCATAAAGAGCAAGTTATGTGCATATCCATTTCCTATTAGAAATTTAATTACGTGGAACCAGGCTATGAAAACTAGAAATTTTGCTTCCTGCTCACGTGCCTGGACTTCAGAAGTCATCTGTGTGTTTCTGTAGTACCTTAGCCCCAGATATTGCCAAATTAAGTGCCACCAGATCTCATAGTGGCAGAAGAAACACTCACAGATGCATATTTCCATACACGAATATAAGGCTTTGTCAATACCATGAGCAGAAACAAAACAGTGGGTACATCTCAGTGGTGATCAGTACTGATTTCTCCCTAGCTTGGCATGCAGAACGGTTGTGGAGAATCATTAAAAGCCTTCAAGATGGAAATCACAGGATAAAAAGTAGGATAATGGATTGCTTTGTTTTGTAAGGCTGCTGTCAGTTACGTCAACAAGCACCTTCAATAAAATCATACAATTTATATGAATTCATAGCAATGAAAACTAAAATGTGAGATGTCTTTATTACCATAAGCTTCTATTTCCCAATGTATTCTTTAGAAATATCCATTTACATGAATTCTTGTACTTTATAAGGTTCTCATAGTCCCCTCATTGTCTTGAAGCAAGTGCACATTTTTTTATATGTCCGTGAGGGAAGCAAACCAGACTAGACAGCTGTCTTTCACAGCTGATGTGTCTGATCCCAAGAGAAGGTCAGCATGAAGTGGCAGCAAGAGTGAATGCAAGAGCCACCAGGGAGAAAAAAAAGCTTGCAATCACTGCAATTACACATAAAAGACCTAGTGCTTTATATAACCATATCATTTCCCTCCCGGAAAGAAATATATGGTCAGAGTATTCCTGTGAGTACCCACATTCACTTCCCTTACCTTCTTTTTTGCTCTTTGAGATCCATATTTTAGCATGAAAAAAAAATTCATATTTTAGCTGAGGAAAAACAAAGCAAAACAAAACACCAAGCCAAAACAGAAAAATTAGAAAGAAATAAGCAAACAAAAGAAGGCCTGGGAATGCTATGATATGCTAGCTATTGGAACTGCCATCCCAAAGAAAGCTGCTGTCCATTTGAAAAACAGATTTTTCTTCCAGCTTATGGCCTAAATCAGGAAAATTCAGTCATTCTCCATTGTATAGGAAGAATAACACAAATGTTATTTCTTTTCCTGAAGGTTAACAGCATTCAATTAACACCAAAATATCACACACACCCTGGTCGGTGTGGAACAGACTCCTGGGGTGTTTGTTGACTTTCTACCCCAGTGCACTCAGTAAATACTACGGATTGCTCGACCTGCAAATCTTCACCAAAGTACATCTACGTCAGTCCAACCTTTAACAATTATTTCCCTTTCTTTCATCTCTTGGCTTAATTGTAGCGGGGGGTATGTGACAGCTGAAGGGAAAGCTGTCAATTTTGAACCAGAGTATAATGGGAGCTAGGTGGGTCTTAGGCACCTACCTCCTTTAGTGGCTGTGTCCCTCATATGCCACCCAGTTGGTTTTCTGCAGACAGCAGGTCTGCATTTTCACATCTTGTGGTCAGTCGTTAGTGCTAAACTGTTAATGGACTCACTCATCTCAAGAACTACAAATGCAGAACATCACTGCTTTCCTGCTGATGCTATGAGTATCATCAGACAACTTAATCACACCTGTACCTGTGGCTCTGCATTTAAAAGACACTTGAATAGTGTTGTGCCAATTAAGTGTAGACTATTACAAGGGTAAAATATGTGACTCACAGCTTACCACTGTAATTTTATCCTTGACATTGAAATAAAACACAAAAATGACCATTAGTTCCATTTAGAGGGGGAGTTTGTAGTGAATGTTGCACCTCTCAACAAGTTTTCAGCCACTCACAAGTTGCTCTCATAGCAAACCCACAGGATTGTAGTCCCTGTGACCTGAAAGTAATGAACTTCTACCCTGATCCTTTGTACAGCTCTAGTCAAATTAAATCTTTGCTGAACTAAAGCATTATCCATTTAGAATGTCATTTAGTTTTTATTTAAAGACCTGGAGTGGGAGAGACTTCAACAATGACCCTTGGTAATTTGACTGAGTAGTAAACATCCTCACTGATCGAAAACAAAACCTCAGAACTAAACAAATGTACTATCCTGAACATTATCAAATTTCACTCATTTGATTCTATTTTAATCCCATGGATTCAACACTCATTTGTACTTTTCCATCCTGCCTCACCGAGTGACCTCAGATTAAATGACCCCTTCAGCTGTTCTTTGTATTAAAGAACCTCGCAAAGCCATAGGTATTTTTTAAAAATCATTTACCCATTTCAGTCCCACAGTTTTAACTGTGCACTTTCCTCAGCTGCACTGTTCAAGCTACTCCTGTTTCATACAGTTAGCATTTTATCTTTTTTTTTTTTTTTTTTTTAAATTTAGTCATTTTGTTGCAGTTTTGGCATTACTGATTCATTATCTGCATTACTGACAGTGCTTCAAAAGATTCAGCCTGCTATTGTGAAATAAGGCAGGGCAGAGACAGCAGAGGCATTCCTAAAAGTTAACAAAGCTCAGAGATCTCTTTGGAAAACGATTAGGATTGCTTTGTAGTACTATGCCTTGTTGTGTTGGTATAGCAGTAATAAAAGTAGATCTATCAGCGTAGGATAATGTTCATGATTTTCTGATATTCAGAGATTTTCAGAAAAAAATGCCTCTTGCCTTTTTACAGATAGGTATAACTTTGATTCCTTGATTTGCTGAAACATGAAGATATTTGCTCAGAGTTCCACTTTGATTTCAGGAGAGGTTTCTTCAAGCTTGAGCTTAGCATCAGCAAGAGATCAGTGCATGTCTTCATTTGCAGAGTAAGACTTAAAAGCAAAGAAGCGACAATTTAGAGTTGTGTGATTGTTTGATCGTTTACTCTTCTGAAGAAAGAGGTGGCAATGAGAGCAGCCACTTATCACCCATCAGCATTATCAAATAACTGATGGTCCAGAGCTGCAGTGAAGAAGGACCACATAACACTTTGGGCTTCATTTTGCCACCCACAGCCTGACTAAAGACATCATTTCAGTATGCTTCTCGATCACGAGTGGTAGCGCAAAGCTGAGATGATGTGTACACCAGAGTGAGGTCATCTTAACAGCTTCATTTTTGCTCCTTGCTTTCTTAAAGTTGTAGAAAGAAGTATGGATTGCCTATGATGGATAGGAAAATCAGCTTTAAACATCAGCAACAGAAACTGCATGATAAGGTCAGAAAATACTAGGACTCGTTGTTTAAGGACAACATTGACACTTCAAAAATGGGAGAGAAATGCCAATAGAGTCTGGTTTAGCTACATCTGATTCTGTTTGGAGATATGGAGAAGGCTGATGTCACACTGAGGTCCTATAAGGACTTATGATTCTGCGTTTGTTCTCTTTAGTTAAGTAGTTTCCTCCCCTCAGTACTGTCTACGGTTCTCCGTCATCTGTAATGAGGATGACTTTGCTTTTCTATCATTCAAATCTGGCAGAAACATTACAAGTTTTTAAATTTTAATTTGAATTCTAGAAATACAGGAAGTACAAAAAAAGGCTGCAGTCAAGTACAATAAGCTCTATTTCATATTAACTGTATCCATAGAAATGCAGCTAATTTACCTGACTTTTTTTCAACCTGCCATGGAAATACTTCATAGAGTAGTTAGTTTAAAAAACACACACACACACCCCTAAAATGTTAAGGGAATAAAAATGCATTTGAGTACTGTGAAATGTGAATAATTGAAAATCATGTAGAAAATAAGATGCTGTTGGTTACCGAGTCTGACAAACTTTGGATAAACATTCATACTCTCTGAAATAGCTGAAAACAAAAATTAAAAGAATCCTCTGAAATAATTTCTCTGCTATATATAATACATTGTGTGATTTACTAGCTAGACTGTTTTTCTTCTTTTAGTGGTCAAAGCAGCTTGAAACAGGACACCCAAAACTGACAAGTGTAGCCTGTGGAGCCCCTCAAGGATGCTGTGGGGAGTCAAGGCAATGGGTAAGAGATATTACCTGTCTGATTTACAGTTTTGCCTTACCTTCCTATGTGGAGTGCCTGGTTGCTACCTTGCACCTTGATCTCTTGCAAAACTCCTGCCAGCTAAGGGAGAATTAAACAGAAGTATTTTTACAATATCCACATTTAAAATAGACCATGCAGTTGCAAGTGAACAAAACCCAAATTTTAGCACATTCTTTTTTCGTTTGTATTTAGCCAGTTTGCTTGCATCCTTCTGCACATCTCCTGGAATCTCCAACTTTCTGCTCACCTTTAAAGCTGCATCCTTGGAGACATCCAGCCTTGGCAGATAACGTGTCCATGCAGCCAAACATCTTTTGCATGCCTCCCAAAGGCTAGTCCCAGATTCAATCTTTTTCCCTGAAACTTGCTGTTACAGAATTGTGTAGGTGTTTTTGGTTAGTTAAGAAGCACATTGGTTCACTTCCTCTGGGCCACAACTATGGCATAACTAGGTCAAGAGCCCTCTCCTTTCCTGATGGGCTAATTCACTGCACTTGTCATACTGAAGGGTAATGCTTCCTACCCCCTCCCCTTTAGAGAATCACCAAGCACATTTCAGTGTGAAGTGTCCTCCTCGGTGAACTTACATATTTTACATCATGCTGTACAAATAAACACTCTCGTTGCAGCAGCTAAATGGAGCTTAGAAGTTTGCAGGTTATTGTTTTTTTTTCCCTACATGATGTGGTAGCAATTAACTACACTAGTGACAGTGAGTGTGGGGTGTCTGACCTCGTTATTTTCATCTGAGATAGGCTCTAACAACTCTTCTGATAATAATGATGCCAACAAAAATAGGACGTGATACAGAACTTTATGACAGGTTGTCATTTTGTACTTGTTGGATCTGGCTCTTTAAACAGACAATATAATCACTGCTATTTAATTATCTTGTCATTATAGTCAATGTTTGCTATTTCAGTTGGTGCTAATGTGCTTGTTAACCTAAATTATCTTATTCCTTCAGTTAAGCATTCGGTTTTAAATTGTATATATATATATATATATATATATTAAAAAGAATCTGTTTTATAAGACATGAGGCAAAAATATGTTAAGGTTCTCAATTTGGAACTGCTCTATTTACAAATACTGAAATAAATTACACATTTTTAAAAAAATACTTCTAGCAGTAGGTGCAAATGTTAATATATATGAATATATATGAATGTCGTAGTAGAACAGAGAACAAAAAAGTCAATTTGCTCTGTTGATCATAACATTTAAAAATAATGCAGTATTTTGTTGTAATGTTGGTTAGGCACTGTGGTTTAGTCAGCTGTGATTAGTTCAGTGACAAGATCCCTTCTTCAATCCCTTAGCACTTACTAAATTTATAGTTAGGCTGATCGATGCATGATAAGAGCAGGCAAACAGTTTGACCAATATTCTTAAAACCGGGAAGACAACGTATTAGATTTATGCACAGCTTCAGCTGCTGGGTGTGCTTCTGCTTCAGAAATCACAAGTTTGATCTACGGAAGTTGGGCCAACAGCAGTTGTGACGGTTTCCCATCAGCCCCCCGCACAGCATGTGATAACGCATAATCTGCATTTCCTCTGTAGTCCTTCAGTGCGTGACATTACTTTTGACTGTCACCACAGTACTAGGAGATTACTTTCAGCTCTTTGCCTTGCCGTGTCCCAGTGACCTTGCATATTTAATCATAATTGGAAGTCAAGTGACTTTTGCAAGACATGAATGTTAATTAGCTTTCAAATTGCTAAAGAGGGTACTTCGTCTGGAGATCCTCTGATTGCAGTAATTAATTAGTTGTGCGAGGTCAGCCTCCTGTCTTGCACAGTTCATTGAGCAGCTTCTTTTCAAATATTTATAAAGATGTTTTAGTACCTATCACTGAAAGCTACATTAATGCTTTAATTTTTAGCAGAAAAGGGACAGCCTAATATTGTTGGACTTAGTGATTTAGTAGTAGGATATATAATAGCAATCTCAAATTAATGATTCCATTATGTTATATTTTTAAAATGTCAATTAGGAATAGGAGAAAAAAGATATTTGATTCCACAGCATAAAAAATAAACTGAAAAGGTGAATTAAAGCTATAATTGTAGACTAATTAGCATTAAAATATTGTTCAGAGCAGTGAAGTATTAGGATTTTAGAAACTTCAAAATGAATAGAGTACCGACATGTATGCAGAAAATTGTCACACATCTTCAACAAAGGCATAACATCTTCTGACAAGTGTTGGGTGGGATGCACCAGGGCATTACAGTGTATGAACCCAATCACACACACAGACAAAACCTTCAGAAGGTCACAGTCGTTTCATGACAGACCTATTTCCAGCCTGCCTCTTGAACTACAAAACCCTGCGGGGTGGATGTGTTCTCTTGAACCAATCAAAAGGCCACCGGAAGAGCAGGGACATGGGAACTCCAGCTTGGGGGCACAGGCTGTGTGCCAGCCACAGGGCTTGCATGAAACATGGCTCCTGCTGCACAAAGTGGCCTGATCATAGCCTAGCTGCTAAAAAGAAGTCCAATGGCTACCTAGTATATGAAATTTTAAAGTGTGACCTCTGCAGTAAGGACAACAGCGTAGCACTGCATACTTTCACACCTTATGCCCATTGAACAAAAAGCTCTGATCAGTGGAGGATGCATTACGCACCTAAAACTAACTAAGAGCAATCTATGTTCCTCCTATTATAAAAACCAGCAAATCAGATTTATATCTATTTTTTTTTCTTTAATAATTGTGCACCATTAGAAGGGAAGTATATGGACTTTTTTTTTTGGTGGGGGGTGGGGGGGGGGGTTGGGGAAGATAAGAGATGTTGGGATCCACAAATACACCTGGAAAAGAGTAACCATAATCTAATGCACAGGAAAGATTTCGCACCTCACTGTTCTTCCCACAGGACACCTTTTCTGAGACACTGTTTTAAAAGGTGGGAGACCCCTTCAACTACTTGGGAGCATTATTCTAGCATTACTTGCATTGCTTTCCTTTCCTTATGATACAGATATTTGTGAACTGCTGAAAGGTCAAATTAAGAACTACACTTTCACTTTTGTAAGTTCAAAGCTCCAGATTTCCAAAATATTTACATACCAATTTTCACCAAGCATGCAGAATTCCTAATTGGCACTGCCAAGCAATTAACTATAAGTAACTATATAGTATATTAACTATACTGCAGAGTGGTGGACAGGAAAATCAGCTATACAACGAACACCAAAGCACTTAAGAACTTGGATTCAGGATCAATAAAACTAAAATAAATATCTCAGGTTTTTTGCTATGTTAAGCTCACAGTGGCATTAATTCCAAAACAGCAAAGGTTATACTTGCCAACATAAGGATCTTCTGTTTGAAATTCAGGGCTCATGTGAGTCACCAGAAACCACGTACACCCAGGCTACAGTGTGCCACCAAAGTCACACCATTTGCCGTAACAAAATGATATCTTACCTGAGCTATCAGCATACTGTTGTCAGACACAATGCAACGCTGACCACTGTGGTAACACGGTGAAAATAGTTTATCAAGAAGTCCTCAGAAATACAGACAGAAAGCCACTGCAGAGTCTTGCTCCAGCAAAACATGGGAAGGGCCTGTATCTTTGCTCTGATTTTCCTATCAGATGTGATTGCATTGAAGCCCAGCAGCAGTATGCTACTCAAGGGCTTACTATCTTCCCAGTGAACCTGGACTTCACCATCCCTAGCTAGGGATATCACATTAGCCATGTAGGTGATACCCAACTCTTCCAACAGTTAAATAAGTTAAAACTTTGTATCTTAGCACTGCCTCCTGGCATTTGGACTGAGCAACACTACGCAGACTGATTGCTAAGCTCAGTGCGCAGTGCACACATGGGTATGTCTGGCACCAGGTTCAATCATCCACTCATTTGGCTCTGAATACAGGCAGAAATCCATCTCTGAGGCTCAAGTGCAATTCTAAGTTATTCCAGCAGCTGAATGCTGACCTCCTGAGCAGATCTTCAGTAGTATCACCAGAAATACAAACCAATTATATAATTGTCTTATATTAATCGCCTATACTAAACACATACTTACATGGCACAAGAATGCTGCTGGAGTACTACTAACATGAAACAAGTGAGAAGGCTACACAACTATTTGCTGAAGATTTCTGCAGTGCCAACTACTGTTACGTTCAGATTTGCTTATTTAAGCTTCAAACAAATTCACTGACCAACTTGTATCCTTTTCCCCTCCACATTGACCATTCACTTGACGTGAAATAACTTAAAGAAAGGAACTTAACAACAATAAATATAGCCCATGAGTTTTCTGTGGGAGTTACAGACCCTGCTTTTCTATTCACCTGTTAAAATGAGTTTTTGCTGCAGACACATCCATTCTGATATGTATATATGTGTGTAGTATCATTGCTGGGTATAGGCACATATCTTGATTAAAGACAGATTTTTTTCTTCTTTCAGAAAATAGACAATTGTTAGCTTTAGTAGCAGTAGTACTGGTATTCATATAATCTTTTTTCTCGGGTAGAGCTCATTCAGTATCCTCCAGAGGCCAGGAGAGTTTCCTCTATTCATGTATTACTTTGAAAGCCACTGTCAGAGGTCACAAAGTCACAACATGCACTGAGGGACGTGCAGCTGGCATAAGGAACCAAAGGATGCTTTATGCCTCTTTGCTCCTTTTTGTCATCTAACAGCATGGGGCACTAAATTAGAAACCCTTATTTTCATTAGATCTGTATTTCACACATGTGGAGATGGTAAGCGTGATAAATTAGAGAACTGAGATGATAAATTATCATTTCCTTTGCCCGCTATACTTCTGTCCCTCAATCCATCTCTCTAAGACTTGAAAAATACCAAGTGCCTCAGTATCTTTGCAGAGGTGCCCAGGGCTACAGAGACGAGCTTCACCTTTTGTTTGCTTTTTTCGCATGAAAAATGTCTCTATTTTTAAAGTTGATTACCCAGAGGACTTTTTATTATCAACATGATTTCCTTCTTAAATTATTTTCTTACCCTCCAAAAAGGAGTATGTATGAGAAGGAACTCAATTTTATTCTGATCTATTATGCACTTCCATTTGAAACAGATTTTCTGAAATGTATTTAAATCAATTTTTACTCCATGTGACCTCACTATTTGTGGTCACTGCCAGCCTGATACAAATAAGTTAATTGTTATATTAGGACCTTATCCATTATCTCACTGATAGCTAATCAACTCAGAAATAAAATTTTAAAGGCACTGCACTGCAAAGTTTTACTTCTGTATATATCAAACGTTATTGTAAATTAAAGACATTCAAAAATAAAAATCTAAATAAATATTCTCGAATGTATTTCCTAATCCCAAAGCTGTTCTCATGTTATCTTAGTTGTACAGAATGACTGTTCAAAGTTGCACAAGCATCATCCAACTCAATCTGTAGTTTTGAACTTTTTTTGATCATACTTTTGTGTTTATATGAACTCTTGCATAGAAGAATGAGAGCTTCTAGCACTATGCAGAGACTCGATTGCACTGTTATGTGTAAACATCCCAGCAGAAAGAAATATATAAAAAATTTAAAACTTAAACTATTGGACAAAATTCCAAAATATTTGGCACAGTGCTGCTTTTTTTTTTTTTTTTTTTTTCCCCTTGTGTTCTCTGTAAAGCTTCCCTCTTCATCAAACCTTTTGGGAATGCAATTTGCACAGAAGCACATTGTGTTACCTTTCAAAACCAGGAACCATTGCTTAGACATTGCCTACGTGTAAGAAAAAAAAAAAGTGTATTTTTCAGGGTTAGTTTTATCAGAAGGTCCATTTTTTCCAAATAATTTTAGTACCTGATATTTATGGAAACAATGAACTACTTCATATCGCTAAGAAAAATTATCAGCATTGTGGAAAAATAATTGTAACCTTACGAATTCAGTGAAATAGTAACATACAAACATTTCACATGAAATGCCTTCAGTATCTTCAGGAAAGTAACCACAAAAAAGCCTTGCAATGATATCCTGAAGAGACAGACATTTTAATCAGTGATACAAGCACATCTAACCAATTTTTTTTTTTTCATTTCTTCTAAGCTTATGCCAACTAAAAACACACAAAAATCTGTGGCACTAATAATAGCAAAACGGTTGTGGAGATGTAGAAAGTTCAAAGTTTTTGTTGTTCCTTGTAACTGTTTATACAATTTTGGGCACAAAATTATTTCACTCAACTTATGAGGAAGCACAAAAGTTATTATTGATCAGGTCCCGAATCATCCAACTTTCATCTCTTATGTGGTTTGTGTAGATGCAGAATGTGAGGATTTTGGGGCTATTAAAGGATTGTGAGAAACCACTACTAAGGAGAACTTTGGCGAAGTTAAAAAATAAAGACAACAAAAAAATCCACTGGGGATTATTACAGTTGAAAAATCTTTAAGGCATGGCAGTGATAGAACACAATATCTCCATCAAAATTTTGGCCTGAAAGGTAAAGATCAGATTTTGATCTAATATCCAATATCTAATAACTACACTGACATCAACTGTGTGTTTCTGAGAAAATAAATAAATTTAATTTTTTAATACTAATTTACATTTAAGCTAGTGTAAACACAAATGTCCCACTAAAAGAAGACATGAGACATCACAATAAATAAAGTTCACCAGATTTGTGTGTTTATGATTTCAAACTTGTGTTACCTGCATACCCGCTGGTTAAAATGTAGTTTTGCCTGAGTATTGAAGATTTGAGGTTACCTCTGCCAGAAAAACATTTCTGAGAAGAAAAACTGCTTACATCCCATGTAAAAACTGAGGGCCAGATCCTATCTGATGATTCAACAGAATAAAGGCAGAACCTGTGTAGTTCTATGGTATGAAATTATCCAGCATTTCTGTAGAAAACAAAACAGCTTTAAAATTCTGCTGACAGAATATACAGCCATACACCTAAGTTATCCAAATGTGCAGAGCTGTGAACATTCAAGTAGAAGTTGTATAAAAAGCAAAAATTGTCACAAAAAAGAATTTTGCCATTTGTACAAAGCAACGTTCCTTCCCTTCAATTTGTTTTCCTTCAGTTTTCATTTTTATCCTAAATTTAAAAATTAGTCAACACACTGAATTAAGTATGTAGATTTTCATTTAAATAAGTCAGTCAACAATTTTTTTTATAAAGTATTTAACACTTCATTGTAGAAACATAGGCAAAATGACTATTATAACCAAAATGAAAAATACTGTTCCATCTAAAAAAATGTACTTAAACAAGAACCTGAAAAAGTTTATGATATGCATAACATTGTTCAAGCAAAATTGCACTAGTATTACATAAATCAGGAGTTTTATAAAGGCCCCAATATGGCAAAGTTTAGAAATAGGTAGTATGCATGCACAATAGTACAACAAAAATCTTATAAAACAGCAGTTATTTTTGTAATGCTTGTACAAAGGGAAGAAAGAGCAACCACAAACATATTTAATCTGTTAGGTTAATATATTATGATAACTAAAAGTCAGTCACGTCTAGCAGAGGAAGGAAGAATCCTCCACTGTATATGTGTGAATCAGTCTTTTGTGCCTTTAAATTTATGTATAAAATACTTTGATTCAGTTCAAACCTGAAAGACATTGTATTCTTTATTTTCATGAAAATTAAAAAAGTTGAATCAGATCTTTCTTCTTAGCAACAACAAAAAACAAACCAGGTCAGAGCAAGTGCTGAAAACCGATACTGAGAATTACTCCTGATAGCTGGATTGCTATATTGAACCCAGACTATTGAAACTCAGACCTAGGTAAGGATTAACTACTCTGTCATTTGGTTATGGTTTATCTTATCAATATCACAGTTCATTTTCATTTAAAGAAACTGCAGTATTTTGGATTCCTTAGTATCTCTAAACAAGTGTGACTTTTTTGTGACGGTCAAAACCGAATGCTGTGTGTGTGTGTGTGTGTGTGTGTGTGTGTGTGTGTGCGCTTAAGGTGTTTTTTTGTATCTATTTCTTTTTCCCCCTACTGCTTGGTACATGTTTGGGGAATTAACAATCCATAAGTAATGCATGAGATTAAGTGAATAAACATATAATGCATGTGTAGGCAATGCCCTCTTGTGCTCTAGGGTGGCTACTGTCCTACAGGACTGTTGGAGTTCATATGCTTTGTCCCACAGCAAGTAAGGTTTCAGCTTCCAAGATATATCGTTACTATGTTCTATAAGGTTTTAATAAATACAAAGCTTGTTTACATGGTATATATGTTTAGTATATCATGTACAGTCACTGAATTTCTGAAACATAATCATTGTGTTCATGCAGATCATTAGATGTTTCATTTCTATAGTCTTGCTTACTTCTTGACAACCTAAAGCTAATTTAAAAGCAAGTAATGTTGGTTTGTGAAAAGTTAACTAGCTTCATCAGGATCTGAAGAGAAATTCTAATGGGCACAAAGAAGAGAGTAGACCATTCAATCATTCTTTCACCATTTAAAATAAACAAAGTTACACACTGTACTACAGCTTCCAGACTACATAATGAAAAAGTGCAAATACCATCTTCATTGATTAAGTAGAACCAAAAAAGTTCATAGAAAATAGATTGCTCATTTTCACGCTACAAACAAATATGTTGTTTGCAATTTTAACAAATTTAAAGGTGTGTTATTTCAGCAGCATTGTTGTAAATTGTACTGTAGTGCAGTTTCTTTATCATAAAAATACCTTACAAATGGTCAGTCAAAAGTCATCAGCAAAAGAAAAACTCAGAAAACAATCAACAGAACAAAAAAACAGAGGTAATGCTGATGCCAAAACAATTATAATACTGTTGGTACATAGAAAAGTAATCCTTATATTTTATACATTTATACAGAGTATAAAAGGTAACAGCAGATTATGCCACAGTCTCCCTTATCCCAATATCTATTTTCTTTGGAAGGAGTTCTCTTCTTTCATCAACGCTTGCTAAGGAGTTTCGACAGTTTTGTCCATCCATGTATAACTTTGCATATACTGGATTGGAGTAATTTGTTGGCTGCAGAGAAATTAAGCATATATTAGATCAGACAGATTAAACCAAAATAAACATTGATGGAAATGGAAATGGTGTGGTTAAAGCTAGAACAAGTACACATAAATTATAGTCGAACATATTTAATAGATACCTGGATTTCTGCAAAAAATGAGTTAATTATTTAGTCCAAATTAAATTCGTGATGTGAGACATGCTATTAAAATAATCAGTGGCATGACATGCAGCAATTTATGATATTAAAACCGTAACAGAAATGACAAAAATAAAACAAAAAACCTTGAAAAATGTCTCTGAAGTTCACTTGTCCACCTTATTACACTGGAAGATTTCAGAATAGATATGACGAAGTTTATAGAGAAGGTGCACTGTGAGACCATGTGACAAGTTTAACAGGAGAAAACTGCAACCAACAGTTTCCATATATTACCTGTTCTAAGACATCAGCATCCCATCAATAGCTGACCATGTTTTCGAATTCTGTGGCCCAAATATACAACATGATTTGACCAAAAATTCAATACTTTTGTAATGTAAATTAAACTTGTTTTAAAAATAAACCAGCGTAACTATTAACATATCATAGTATTTACAGATTGAGAAGCATTTTCTCAACAAGTTTGGTAGCTTGGACTGTAATAGCAAATCTATTGAAATGAGTGGTACTTCATTATAGGACAAGTCAGTTTTTAAATCTGCAAAGCATTGGAGTATATGAGAAATATCGTACATTTGACAGTATAAAAGGATACATAAAATGGATGAAACTCACTCCCATACCCCTAATGCTATGGCAAAAGCACCGTGCAAGATTTATAATATAAATGTATCAATTAGTTTCTCCATACTTTGTGCTTTTTTCATCTCCTAGAAGATCTTTGCTATCCAACTAGATGTTCAGCATTTTCCCTCTAATAATTGGAAAGTGTTATGTTCAAAATATTCCTCTAACATGAATAATTAAACAGTGGAGCTTTTCTTATATAAATACTATGAGCATGAGGAAGAACAGTAAGATAGAAAAAAGGTAAATTATATTTTTTTACCCAAAATATAAGTGGGTAGATTATTCAATAAGCTGAATGTACGCTGGGTAACAGATGAACAAGAAGTTTACAATCTAAATTCATTTTCTCCCTACTGATCAATACTTCTTCTGAACCCAGGGTTAAGATTTTGCTGGGTGGATAAAGCAGCTGTTCCTTGGGCTTAGCCAAGGGCTGCCTGTTCCATCTCCTGCAGGTGACAAAGGGACTGCCTAGCGCTTTATTCTTTCTTAGAATAAAGGAAGAAAGGTTTGAAAAACAAGTTACTCTTCTGTATTAATGGAACACAAACACACGACATCTGCTGCAGAAAGTTATAAGAGCCAGTTCTCGGTTGTACTTGACTATTCCCATTGAATTATATTTTTCATAATGCTCATCATAAGAAATTTAGGGTTATGCCAATTCACGGGACTTTTTTATGTCATTAATCATCACTGCTAAGGATGATAACTACAACAGTACAAAGACCTTGGCATCTATATAGTGCTCACTGAGTTACTTCTTATATAATAGTGGGCTCTGTCTCATGATATACTCTGTGAGTGGTCCTAATGAAGTACAGTGAGGTACAGCATGTAACTGGAGTGAGTTGACTAACAGAAACTATTAATGCTGGAGGAAGGCATTTATTCTTGCTCATCAATGATTCTGTGGCCCATCAGAAACATCACACCCTTTGCAAATTGTTAATTTTTCAAATACTAAAGAACGTATTACAGTCATGCAATGCAAATGGCACAAAAGATGAACATATTTACTAAGGCACATGAAAATGAATATCATATTGATGTTCCTTTCTAGAATTTTAAACCTTAATGTTTGCAAACATTGATTTTCTGATGAATTGTAGCCATAGTCTTGGTTTTTTAAAAGTGACTGCCTTCAGATTTTTCTCAAAAATTCACTGAACAATCCAAAAATGCAGTGGCAAGTATTAAAGGAAATTGTTCACTTATTGTGTATCAAATTCCTCTAAAATGATAAAAAAAAAAAAAATTTCTTGGGGAACTTGGGAATTTCTTTCAGCTTGATAAACTTCACTACAAGTCTGTAATTGCATATAAATTGAAAATATATCAATATGCACATAGCTGTGAATTCTATGCTAACCTTATATAATGTTATGAAAAGTCATTGCATTTGCTCACTGGTTTTGCCTGTCTTTGTAAAGACACATTCGCAGTTTTAGATGACATTAAAATGATAGAGATTTAATTTTGTATGCAGAGGGGAAACCCTTATTTCAAAATGAAAACATTTAACTTCCTGTCGTTCTTGCTGTTAAAACTCAAAAACAAAATAAAAAGAAAAAACAAACAGAAAATGCCTCTTCTAAAATGACAGACAAGCTTTCTTTAACAAGGGGTTGTGATGGAATGAAATGGATTTGAATCATCATTTCTCACCCCTGCTGATAGTGGTCCTTTCAAGTCAGAGTTTAGGTAGATTGATGGAGCTGTGTGGGGAAGCTTGAATGCAGTGGGCCCTCCCCCTATGTATCTGGCCTGTGTAAACAGAAAATTTTAGTTTCTGTGCTAATAGAGCATTTTCCATGTGTACTTATCACTGTTAAATAAACAGTGTACTGACTGAAACCCATTATTTCAAGAGTGATGCATACTAAGAAAAAAAAAGAAAAATAATCTCATAACAGGTATTCTTCAGCTTGAGAAATTGTGGCATTCAGTACCAGAATAGAATTCAGCATTTTAAAACCTTTTTTTTTTTTTTTTTTTTTTCCTCCATGAAGGATTAGAGCATTGCTTCAGATACTCTTCCTCCAGGAAGTAACTCCATTTTCAGCTTACCTCTTGTATTCTGCACACTATGTGATTCAGCGATGACATTCCTAGAGCTAACAGTAATCCGGTTATTGCTTTGTCAGAAATGCCACAGAATGATGGCTGCCCTTTGGTGTATGTCTGATTACAGAGCTCTAGGAAAGATATCAAAGCATTACCCTGTTCATCCTATGTCACATCACTCAGGACGTTCAGTCACTGAAGAGTGGTGCAGCAGAAGTGACAGCATCTTTTACAAAAAAAGATATGGTAATACTTAAGTTTTCCATAAACATTTATCTATCCAGCCAGGATTCTAAATTCTTTACACTTTTGAAAGTTCCTACATAAGTAGTTAAATCTCCTAAGTATAATTACACTCTTTCACACTTCAAAATCTAGACTGTGTGATAATATACTTCCATTCAGTATTAACTCCATGACAAAAAACTCATTTTGTAGCTTAGTTCCAACTCTATTTTGGTAAAATGTAGGCACAAGGAAACAGTGTCCATTAGAAATCATTAGACTGAAAAACAAATGTTAATATACACATGAAGTTTTTTTTTCTAATTAAATCTGACGTGTCTTTATTGTGTAGTTAAATCTAACCATCACTGCTTTGTTTCTATTAATTGCATTCAAAGCCAATATCTCGTAAGACAAAAAAATAAGTAGCATATTGGCCATTAGAAAAAGAAAAAAATTACCTTTTCTGCATTTACAGTAAAATCAGAGGCTAAAAGACCACCTTCACTGTGATCATGGCCCACCTCATACATGTTATACGATGGATTGCCGATTTCAACATTGATTCCTCCATTTATAATGGGCTGCCGTCTTATAGTTTTTGTCCTGTAATGCAGAAACACAAGAAATAATCTACAAATTATTTCTTGGATGTTTTCTCCTGAAATAGTACAAGCTTTATTTATCTTAAACAATAAGAACAATAGGACTAAAAGCATTTCCTGCAGAAGCTCAAAATCCGAGCATTTTTCAAACAAAGTAGCAAAGTGAGCATACACATAGATCTCACTGGGCTGGAATGAGCTTTTTTACTGTAGTTCTCTTTTTGGTTGTAGTGGTATGAATGCCCTCACACATTCCTTATAACCCTGACTTTCCCTCACTATTTCCAGATTTCCCTAACTTCCCAAGGAAAGCCTTGCAAATATATTGCAGGTTTTCTGCAGTAATCAAGATGGAGCAAATATGAGTCACCTCCTCGTTCGTTCATTTCGATTTCATTTCAAACCAGCTATTCTAAGTCAGACAGTCATAATCTACAGACAAGCAAATGATTTCATTGTGATGCATAAAAAATGTAAGGCTTCTCATTGTTCCAATTTGTATCATCTGCCATAGTTATTGAAAAGCTGAAGCTCGAGGAATACTTTTCTAAGTTTAGTAATGGAGTCTTATTTTTAACCTCGAGTTTGCTAGCAGTAAATATAAGAAACAGAGGTAATAATAGGGAAGTCACACTCAATATGATAATGGTCAAGTCCTCTTGCTTTAATGTTAAAGATGCAGTTAATGGCTGCAATCTAATATAGATCTTTATTTCTCAGAAATGGCATGGAAAAAACATCTCCTACAAAACACTACCTATCTGTTCAGTACAAGTGTTGAACATCTGAACCTATTATCATACTTTACAATCTTCGAAGAGATTTTTTAAAAAGATTACATTTTAAAATATAAAGTTCTTATTGAGCTCCTCTCTATTTCTTTACTGATGATTAATTGCTTCCATCGAAGCAATTTATAGTTCAGCAACTCCTTTTAAGGATTTGGCTACTGCTAAGTTTGTTCTGTGGTAACAGTAGCATCTGACATCAATGGAGCCTCTCAGGGTCAACATTACTAACAGTATGGCCAGGAGTGTGATATACGGCTTTTCAAATAGAAGAAACATTTCTTTTTCTTCTTTCTTTCTTCACATACTGAATTTCAGTGAGGATGACAAGGCTTAGAATTCTACAGTAGGTACACTGTTTACATCTTCAATAACATAAAATCAGAAAGAGCTAACCAATGTAAGTAAACCAGAGTGAACTATGATTAGAAACTGGAAGTCCTGCACAAGCTCTCTTCGCAAGTATTTATAGATGTTAATAATATTTCTTAATTACATGGCTCCAAAGAAATACATTAATTTTGCTTACGAAGTTCAGTTCTCTGGATAAAATTATTAATCCTTATACAGCCTTGGCAGAATTAAGCAAACTTGACAAGACCTACACCTTCTTATTTACTGCATGCAGAATATGAAGATATGAAATAGCAATTATTCCAATAAAAACCAAAATGCAACTAACACCGAATCCAGAAACAGTTCTATTTTAAATAAACAAATAAATTGCTCAAAATTGCAGATTTTTGATTTAAAAAATTGAAATATAAATTTGATGTAAGAGATTTTGCTTATTATTCCATACATAAGTACAGAATTACTCACCTTCGTTTTCTTTTGCAGAGAAACAGTCCAATTACCAGAGTAGTGATCAAAGTCACCAGTAAAACAAGAGGAACAATGATTGCAATGCTTCCTAAAATAGCAAAAGGAAATCTCTTTGAATCCTCACAGCCACATTTTCTTAACAGCGGTAGCATAGTTAATTTTAAAAAAGCATAAATTCTCTCACCAAAACCATGAAATTTCATGTGTTGAGCTTCATCAATATGAGATTTAAATGTTGCCCAATGAAAAAATGTCATCACAGATGATGTAAGCAATAAGAGTATTTTTGTCATCACACACACATCTTCTAAACCCCTCCCCTGCAGAGATTACACATGAAGATGTATGGAATTTGTGAGCATTTTAGACTTAAGAATTATAATCACTGACTCCGACTCCAATTACCCCTCAGTATTATATTTAAGTCACGCAACTGTTAATTTAAAATATTCAGTAAGTATGGATCTGATCGAAGACCTGATTTGGTGGGTAGCAAGCCTGCCCACAGCAGGGGGTTTGGAACTGGATGAATTTAAGGTCCTTCCAACCAATGCTATTATGTAATTGTATGAATAATTCCACTGTTAGCATTTATATCAACGTCTTGCTTTTATTTGTGGGAAACGTGAAGAGTAATAAGCAATATTCATTTCTGGATGGCTGGCACACTCCAATCTTCTACTGCATTCTACTCAAGCGCCAATAATTTTGTTACGTTGATTTGAGTAATCAAGACAACTACAGTAATGCTTAATGTAGCAGAAAAATAGTGCACAGATCAGACAGCGATCTTAAAAGAGAGAAGGAAACAGAGAAGAATATCACTTGGAGGTTATTTTGGTAGATAACTGAAATAAGACCTGCAAAAATAAGGTCAGCAGTGGTACCCTTTGAAGAATTCTTTAATATAAGTATCTAGCACTAAGGAAATATATGTAGCAAATACTTTTAGTCTGCACTTATGACAGTCTTTAGTATAAAGCAATGTGGAATGAAATGCATTTCTTTTAATATCATATCCTTTAAAATACTTAATTTGGAAAATGAAAATATAGTTCATGTTTTCACCATTAGATCAGCTGATTCATTCCAAACAAGCTGTTGGCAGCCTCTGCTCTATATAAAATGCACTCTAAATAAAGAACTGCAAAAAAGAGTCCTTGAATTCTACCTAAAGGCTTATTGAAAGTCAGATTCTCAGAGGCTCACAATAAAGCAAGCAGTATTGAACAAAAACCTGAAGCATCCTTAATTCCCCTCAGCTTAGGAAGATTCAGCACGTAAAGGACGGTACAACAATTGCTATTTTAAGACATTTGTGAAGAGAAATGGATGAAGGAAACTGAATGAGGGAGGAAAAAGTTTGGTAAATTTACAATAAAAAAATGCCTTGATAACAGCCTCCCAAGCTGCCTGGGGACCACTGTGCAGCCTGGGGTCTAGCAGCAGGCACAAGATGAACATCTGCTTCCCAGATCATAGCAGGTATTGCCTCAATGTGAAACACTGATCTAGGTTTTTTGCCTGTTTCCAGCTTGTAAGTTTTATGTCACTTGTCTGGATTGCTAGGAAGACTTCATCTAAGGATCAAGCTGACCTGAATAGTGGGTAATTCGTTCCCCCCGCTCCTCTTGGGTTAAATGTGACTGAGATATACAGCAGGGTACCATCAGCATACTCATTGCACTGCAGGGAGCCTTGTCCAGTTTAAACTGCCAATGCTGCAGCAATGCCATCCTTTTATGCTTACAGGTATGCTTAAAAAAATATGACAGGAGCTATTCTTATTGTCAGGATGATTTTCACAGTAGGTAAAATTCAAAGCTCTGCAGACAGCCAATGCAAAAGTTATGAACTGCTTACAACTCTATTTTTGATGCCTTCAGTGGGACTCAGATGGTCAGAGGTCTTGTACTAGTTCCCTGCACAGCAGTGATATCACCGAGTACTTGTCACTTGATACACTTTAAGAAGTGTGCAGGCTAGCCTGGAAGCAGTGAGTATGTAGTGCATGGCATGGATCCAAACCATCTCATGGAACACTGAATGCCAATCAAAACACTGAAAAAATTCCTTGATTTTCCCCCTCTTACATTTAATACAGATAACCAGTACATATTTCACAAAGTTTTACTCTAAATCAGCATCAGGTTAAATTTTCTAAAATGGGAGGGGTGGTAGCACTTATTTGGAGTACTTACTTGTACTGATATTGTCAGACTTGCTGCTTTTGGGAGCTGGCCTCTCACACTGTGTGCCTGACCAGTTGGCTGAGCATCTAAAAGATCCAATTAAGATGGTAGAATTAATTAGACATCAGCTGTTAACACACTAACCTATTAAAGAGACCACCAGTATCTTCTAAAGAGATGCACAAGTAACTGTGATTCTACAAAAATCAACAAGCATCACAGAAAGGAGTTACCAGTACTCTGCTGCTGTGCTTACAACACTTAGAGTAAGGTTTTAGTTCAAAACTACAGCTTCAGCTCCTATTACTATCACCACAATTTGATTCCAGAGTCTCTTTCTAAAATTATTAGATAATAAAACAATAACCAATGGTGTATTAATGCATCTTATACCAATTACAACTATGCAATAATGAAGGAGAATGTGAGCTGGATCCATGCACAGCCAGCTTAGTCTAGCAGTGTTTATCTGTATTACTGTTTTAGGGTCAACTTAAATCTAGAAGCTCTAAAAATGAATTCTAAATTCCAAAAAGCTTATCTATGACCAGCCAGCTATCTACATGCACCCAGTAACTTCCAGTATCTGCACTCACTGACTCGTCCTCCATTGCACTGAATAATGAAAGGTTTACACAGAACCTGACTGTAATAATTTACTCACACAATTAAAACCAATCTTTGAGTGATATTCACAGGTTTACTGAAGTTGTCCTTCTTTTTCTTTTTGCATTTGAATGTATGCCCCAAAATTCTATGACTTAACACTTCATACTTGAACATTTTTAACCATTTAAGTACATACATATTTATAGAAATATACACGTGTAAGTGTGTGTGAGTTAAACACAAAAAGCTGTGGATCTGAAGGGACTGCAGCATCTCTACTGATTTCAGAGGTCCTCAAATACTGCTAATATTAAGAATGAGCCAGGTGTTGGATGAGCACAAAGATATTCTGCTGTAATTTCCTTGTGTGAATATCAATATGCAAATATTCTTCAGTTGAGAAGTTGCTCCCTATGCATATAAAAAAAAAAAATAACACATGAGGAGTCCATGCACGCATTCTCAGCAAATCCATCAGAAACTGAAACAAACACCTGAATGAAATCCAATTGCTTATTCATCTGGCTGCAAGCATGATTAAGTTTACTACAGAGCCTGAAACTCTACTTGTGGAAACAGCAGGAAGCAGTCACTTTTCATCTGCCACTGTTGCATATTGCAAAGTGACTCATATTTTTCTAAGTATTTTTGTATTATTTATGAGTTTCATGAGCTGTCTTTAGGAAAATGCAATAGAGCAATACTTTGCCATGCAGTTCTAAGAACAACTGTTATCTAATACCTTTCTTAGGATTAAACAAATTGCCAAGTTTGGAGCTGGACATGCACAACGAATAACATTGTTCTATGATACAAAAAGGTTTGGAAAGGTACAAAACATTCCAGATAAGTATTGTGGAATTGTTAAGAAGAGTCATGGCCAGCTTTGCTAGTGATGCTTCTCATCCTTCTCTGTCTTTGCAGATCACAGCAGAAGAAAGGCTAATTTCTCTATTTGCTCTTAAGCCTCCTCAAGCATGATTCAACATCCAGACAAATCCCTCTACTGGATTTCATATTAAGTCTGAATGGTCTTTGGATCTAATTTCTTATTGCTTTCTTTTCTTAGTAGGATATCTTACGCACTTAGCTCAAACTCCACAGAGATAAACAATGCACAGATGGTTGTTAAAAACCAAGCTCATTAATTGATAGTTGGTTTAAAAATGTTCCTACGTAGATTACTTGCATTATGATTTAAAAAGTTCTTTTACTTATTTAAATAGAAAACATCCTTACATTTCTTCTCAGTGAATAAAACTCCACAGTTGCTACTTAATTACAGAGAATATGTTTCACAATAACATATTTTAAAACTGAAGACAGTTGGCATTCTCACTCCAGACCATCTCCATTTTAGCTCATTCCAAGTCACAAAAATAACATGATTTCAGTTTTTTAAAGGACACATCTGTTCCGTTTCTTTTATAGATCCTATGAAATGGAAGAAATTACATTGATAGCTTACCTTACTAAGATACAATTTAATATCTAAGGAACTTTTTTTCCCCCCCAAAGTTTGCCATTTACTGTACAGCTGCAAAGAAAGAATCTCCATTCTTGTAGAAAGACACCATAGATCTTTATACTTTTTTTTTTTTTTTTTTTATTCTAAAGGGAATCTAACTGTAGGTATGTGACAACCATGAAATAAAGTCTTTATATTTCTCACTAGAGCTTTGGCATCACTGTTTTTGGAAATTCAGCTCGTGTGATCAAAGCTTGTTAAGAGAGACAGTTTGCACATAATGCTTCACTATGGAAAGGGAAATAATTCATTAGTTAGACATACCTTAACTTTGTACCTAAATCCTTCAACTGAAAATTCTGCTGCATAAAAGAATCATTACTGCAAACCTGCCTTAAAACACTTAGAAGAATATAACATAGTGAGAGAGAAGAAGATTCACCACTGAAATGTACAAGTATGAGCTTATGAGGAAATGGTGCATACTATAGATGCTCCCCAAAATCTTACACCAGATATCACACCACAACAGCTGGTGAAGAAAAAAAATCCTACAGCTCTCTGTATAGCAAACAGAGGAACAAATTAAGGCGGGAGGTAGTTATGTATCTTGGCATTTTAATTGCAAAAGCCAGCAATATTGAAACACTTCTGATACATTTAATAAAAGTCTCATAAAATCATGACAGCTAGTTGCCACTTCAGTTTCATTTTCCAAATGCTTGCTGTCACCAATAAACTTCAATGGGACTGAAGCTGACAGGACTGCAATCATTTCCTTCTGTCCTTCCTCCATAGAGGTAAAACAATTGCCCCCTGGGGTCTGGGAAGATAGTGAAATATCTTTTGGGGCAGAACAGAAAAACAAATGAAGTTCAGAGAAAAAGTGTGTTACTAGGAAGGGAATGTGATGCAGAGAATTAGCCAGAAGAAGACATGTGAATAAAGACAGAGCTGGGACACAGAAAACAGTTAATGCAGGAACATGGGGAAAACGTACAGTTCTCAACTCTTTTACTACTCTTCAGGTACAGTAGACAAAAGCTGCTCTTATTAACACCAGACAACTTTCTGATACTAGACTTTTCCGATTTTTAAACTCAGAATGCTTGGTATCAAGCATGGGAATTGATTTCTGCTTTAATCTGCAGAATTTTGTACCTTCCCAAATCATTAGGTTCTGCAGCACTGCCAATACTTTTATGGTCAGAGAGATGAGATTTGCAGTACAGGCAAAAAAAAAAAAAAAAGGTATTAATAAAGTAAAATTGCATAAAGCCACTGGTTTCATTGAAGACTCCCATGTTATCAAGAACTGTAGAGAAAGACAGTGATGACACCCAATGTAGGCTATACAGAGAAACTCAAAATGAAACAGCAGGGAGCTCGACAGCAAAGGAGAGAATGTACTCAGCCAAGTGGTGCAAGGTACTACAGGTGAAAATCCCCAGTCCCCTATGGAATCAGTGAATAGATCAAAGAGCAATAACATCCTAGACAATGCCAATGTAATTCCTCAAAGTTAATGTGATAAACAAAGGTTGCACATGGCCTGCTGCCAGGGTCATTAATGAAAGTATGCTACAGCTCTCTGTTACAGTCTAGGTCTACATTTAGAAAGAGGTGGCTGTTTGGGAAACATACAGTCTGAGAAAAATAGAGCATATGCAATAGGAATTATTTATGCAAAGGAAGTAGTATTAGAGAGATGTTTTAAAAACTCTACACTGATGTTGTATAGGCATCCCCATTTGTAATGGGAATCATCTGGAATTCAAATGTTTACACTTCAGAGTCTGTTCTTTACAGAATCTACTTGTGAAAGAAAACATCTCTTTCCCCTATCTACAACCATTATAGGTCAGTGCACTGAAATGGTCTAAACTCAATTATATGGGCACTTGACCGGAAGGATCCATTTGACTATGAAATGTCTGGACAAACAGAAGATAGTAAAGAGGTAAAATTTGAGACACTGTGGATTTTTTCCTTGGTTTTTTTTTTTTTTTTTTTTTTTTTTTTTTTTTTGTCATAAAATTATAATATAGAAGGCATAATATACAGTTAAGTATATTTTTGTGGGAACTGCTTTCCAACTCAACATACTCATGTGTAGCAAAAAAACATGACAGAGAGCGGCACTAAAAGATTAATATTAGAAGTATAACAGAATCAGTGAAACAGTCTTTACAACATAGAGGTTGATAAGGAATTGAGAATGTTTCTTACTTAAAAAACTAATATAGTAATTTTCTAACTTTGCTTTCCTTTTTGGTCAAGGTATAGATAGTACATGCTAATGAAAGTATCCAGCTCCCCTGCTGTAAGGACAGATTATTATTCCACTGGAAAATATCATTAATATTACAAATACTTGTAAGATGAGAGCAGAGAACATCTGGATTATAGTTATTTACTATTTGTATTAAAATGCACTGTGGATTATAGTTATTTACTATTTGTATTAAAATGCACTGAAAGACAAAAATGGAAATAATCTCCATTTTTTCCCAAACTATAGGATAATTTAGAATGAAAAAAATCCTTGCACTAAGGTAAATCACGAAATTATTCCTTATTAAAAAAAGAAAAAATGGCAATGCTTTTGAAATGAAGGCATTCTTTGCACAGAGAGATGGTATTACTGAGTTATACTCACAGACAAACTCTCAAATAACATTTCCATAACTATTTTATGTAAAATAGATCACATTTTAGTATATTGGTCACTTGGTATCCCTTACAACGGACACAAAGTGAAGGTTGATATAGAAATACAGATTACCTTGCCATTTTAACAGTTAAGAATAGAAACACTGCCTAATCCAAAGGTAGGCAGAAAATTACTTTTGAGTAACACAAGCAATCATAAATTTGATTATAACATACATGAAAAATGTGACCTTAATAAATTTAATTTTT
The DNA here is from genome assembly GCF_023343835.1 of Lagopus muta. NCBI lineage: Eukaryota > Metazoa > Chordata > Aves > Galliformes > Phasianidae > Lagopus > Lagopus muta. Next base: position 4,909,351 of record NC_064440.1, on the reverse strand, counting down.
ACATGATACTAAAACACACGAATTGTGCATTGTATTCACTGTCCAGGAACAAACCTTGAGATGCATATTAGCCTCTGTTATCCCAAGGTAAGAAATTAGCAATTTGTGTACAATACATATGCTACGCGTTTTAAATTTAATAATATGGACCTACTGTATAAACATTGTGTGTTTAGATTACTGCTACTTCAAATGAAAGTGCAAAAATTGCAAAAGGAAAAGAATAGACTGATATGGTAAAAATATTAAAACAATGAGAAATGACTTGATCCATAGACACATGACAAATCATGGTTTTCTCTCCTTCTTAGAGAGGTAAATGAGCAGTGATGCACAGCAGCAGAACAATTGAAAACTCATGGACAAAGGACAGTTGCATTACAATTTAACTGCTAAATGGCCAGTGAAGGGTACACACACTCCTCCTTACCAACAGCTTGTCATTTCTTTAAGCACTTCTCAAACATGTGTTCACATTCAGACTTTTAAATTAATGCTAATTTATAATAAAAACTGGATAAAAAGTCTTGTATATTCTAAAGTTACAGCCTATAGATTAAGTTCAAATTCAAGACATTTATAATACATATTTTTTTTGGTTGAAAATGAAAGCTCTCAAAGAGCTAACATAACACTGAAATTCCCCTTGTAATTATAATTAGATAGCTCATTAAATATATCCTCAGAAAGCATATGGAAAACATTTATTGCAAGGCATTTTATAAATTTTTCTGCTCTATGATTTATACTGTCTATCATGGTTAAATCGTTTTCTCTTAGGCGGTCGTCTTGATGCCATAATTGCTCCATGCTGTAGTAGCTTTTTCTACTCAGCCTTCAGAAAATGCCAGTTGAGAGACTTCACAGATGTCTTTCTTGTCCACAACCACATTATGGGTATACCGTAACCCTTTTTTTATCAGAGTTCTGTTACAGTTTTACATTTACTTATGCACACACATGAACTTACAGTGCTCCTACAGGTTATACACAAACTGCTCACATTTGAAGTCTTTCCAATAGGAACGGAAAATCAAGAGAGGTACAGCATCACAAATTTTTTGGATGGAAAAGCAATCTGTATTTCTACAGAACATGAGCTAGATGGAAGGTACTCTGGTAGAGGAGCTCACTCAGATTTGCATACAATGTACCCATGCAGGCATGCACGCACACACACACACACACACACTCAGATGCATGCACGCACACACACAGATAATGAAAATAAAGTTGGCAAAATATCTCATTCATTAAGTTCCTGCAGAAAGTATTTATTTTGCTGTCTCAGTATCATCACTTCAAGCTTCTTGTCCTTGTTTATGAAAAAAATGTATTTTTTTCCTCTCCCTATTTTTTCACTACTGTTTTTAACATACTACTCTCACAAAATTCTCATTTTAGAAATGAAGTCATTTCTTCTTTCTCCATCCTTCACTTGTCAGATTCTTCTGCTACCATAGTTTTGCTTTCCTTCAAGCTCCTCTATGGCATGAGCCTTTTAATTAATTTGAAAGATCACTGATTTCTCTACAAAATTTGCTCTCAAAGTCACAGATCCACTTATTGTAAGCAATTAAAGTGTCTAGGATGACTTATTCTTCATTGTAGAAAAAACAGTATTCTAGTCCAGAAATACAACACAACCTCAAGGTCTGTGAAGTGTCAACACTTCTAACCAAGGCAACTAATTTAACACTGTGAATAGTCCTCTGAATTTCTGTCTTTCTTATGGACTGACACCTAAAAAATATGGGCTCTGAAGTTAAGATGCACATACAGTAGTAAAAGAAGGAAAATTGACTATCATCTTATTTAGACAGCATAACAATATAATCTTACTGTTGTCACATTAAATTCAGGGTCATTCGAAAGTCTATTAAAGCATTTATAAACTCTTTCCATTCAGATAGATGTTGAAAAGGATCAATAGAATTTTTTTTTTTTGTCAGGTTTGACTGTAAACTGCAGAAAAAATACAAATGACAGTTCATACAATAAATGGGAAAAAAAAAAATTCTTGATTATCTCTCATCTGCATCTGATCTCAAGTTCATTCTTTCTTCAATTGATTAAGTTAAAAGAGCAATTCCAACATATCTCATAATCTCCTTGTGTTATACATGTCCCCTTTCCCTCCTCCTCACCCCCATATACCATTACAGGGTAGTACAGAAGATGTCTTTAAATAAACACAATATGTAAAAGCTACAAAACCAGTAACTACAATACAAGATCATGCCAGTACAGGAAAACTGCAGGAGTGAAATTTTCAGAAAGTCAATGCCTCAAATTTTATCATTTTGATATGAAATTCTCTTTCAATTTTCACTATTGAGTAGGAAGGAAAATAATACAGAAAAATAAATAATAAAGAAAAATAATGTTAATAATTCATAATTTAGATTGGGCAGGATTTTACATCCAAAAATCAAAACAGCCTATGCAACTTGGTAGAGCATTGACTAAAGCTGGAGACCAACTCCACAAATTCTTTCTTTTCTGGAGTTTGATGTATAGTCAAGTTAAGGCCTTAATACATTCTGTAACTTGTTCAGTGGAAAGTACAAGTCTTTTCCCATGTGCACCTGATATTTATTGGATTCAAAGTTCAAAAGCCTTGAAATAAGAAGATTCCCGGAAAAAAAAAAAAAAAAATCAACCCTTGCAGCAAAGGTTGATAAAAGGAGAGTAAGTTCATATAGGAATTTCTACATAATTATTTCTATGGAATTGTGCTTAAGAATGGATAAATCTTATTCTCTCTAGTATTTACTGAATGATAATAGGGGCTTTATTATGCATAAAGTTTGCTTTCTCAACTGATTTAGCTGCAAGAGGCAGAGGAGCTCTTACTGAATTCAAATAAAATCAGCTACTTCCAATTTCTTCCTTCTAGAAATCATCCACCCTTGACTAGTTAAGAAAAATGTAAACCCTTAACTGTCTCTTAGAGATCAGGTAGATGTCACACACAGCGTGACCAGCAATGCATGCTCAATGGGTACATTATTTTCTCTAATAATGGAGCAGAACTAATAGAAAAAGGCTTTGAAATTGCTGTTCCATGGCGCAGTGACTCTAGTGAAGTATGGGACTGTTTCATTCCTTCCTGAAGTCTTCTACTTGACTGTACAAGGTTGGTAAAATTATAAACAAGCTTCAATTTAAAGCTAATTTGTGTCACAAAAAGAAGATACAGAAAACAACCAAGTGAGAACTGTGGCTGGCAAGGACTGAGACACTTGGAATTACAATTCTCTATCTCTCTATCAAGCAACTTGTTCATTTGGCATCTGACCACACACAGAACCACTGATGAGGTTAAAATGCATGTTATCAACACAAAGACTAAGAGATTTAAATATGATTTAATATCTCTCTAAAAAACCAAACAACTATTTTAGACACCAAATATAGTTAAACTAGATCAAAAGGTCGAGAGAATGGGCAATGTCACAAACAAATATCAATGCTGCTCAGGAAGATCGTAATTCAAATAACTGTTTAAATTCTACTGTTGTATTTCTGACAGATTTGACTACAGTTGAAAGATAAAGTAACCCTTGTTGGCAATAAAAATTAGTATTAAAAATAATTATATATCCTTCATTCTTATCTATGAAAATCCATTTAATAAAAAGAAAAACTTTTACCTTTTAAGTGGTTAACGCATTCTTAAGAATTATAGGAGTGATTCTCCATGCTTTATTTTCAGATTATTTTATCTATTAAAACACTTCACAATAAATCCTGGACTGTTACCTTCTCGAGAGCTCAGGTATGGTCTTCAATATTTTGGAAAAAAAAGGAGGAATCGTATTTGCATTACATGACCTTACAAGCAGCAACATGTTTTTCTTTGAGCTATGTTATTGTTAAAACCCAAGTATGATATAGAAAAGTAGCAACTGTCCAATGAATGCTCACCAAAAGACCGCTCCATATTCTTCAAAATTTTAATTTGTGGTGGACAGAACTCTACTTTCTAATGGATTTATGGTAGCTCTAGTTGGAGTTTCATTGCATGAAAAACACTGGCAAAGGATTTTTGATTGTACTGTTTAAAAAAAAATCAGATTATTCACCATAAGTTAGTCACTTGCACTACTACCTATTATACAATGATACCAATTCATTGCTTTCTGGGTTCATAGGGCTGTTTATTTCCTGACGGAGATTAAATATGTCCCTTGAATAGACGTCCAATCCTTCAGCAAAAAACAGCACACAAATGTATCTCCTTCATGCATTTTTTATCAGAGAAAAGTTATAACAAAGCTTAAACATTTCTGCTTAAGAGGTGCTATTTTACAGTGTATTTTTATAAAGTTTACAAAGTGACTTATGAATACAGGCTAAACTCTTGAAATGGTAGCTAAACAGCTCCTCTGTTTCTTTCCCTATAGAGATAAGAAATAATAAGCTGGTTTTAGGCTACAGAACATATGCAATGTCACTATTTGCTAAACTTTATGCTGTGTAGGATTAAGTTGGTAAAAGGTCTCAAAATGTGAACAGTAAAAGCCATGAAGCATTTCCAGTATTTTTTATACACTTAGTAAAAATAAAGCTTATTTTTTTTTCCCTCTAATGACATGGACAGTCCAACAGTATGTTTAAATATACTCGTAAGTGCAACTATCAAAGGGTAAGTGTGCATTACAGAAACGAGCACCCAGATTATGTATATTCTGTGAAATGTACGTGAACGTGCATGACTTGAACCAATGAACTGTGGCCTGAAATGATGTCACAGAATGTGCAGCATTAAGTGGAAGGTTAAACCTACTTGCATCTCGGTTCATTAAACGCAGTTAAAGTGCAAATTCCCTCATTCTGACAGTAGTAATCACAAGGGTTCACTTTCTGGTCACAGCGCTGACTTTTAAACCCCACAGAGCATCTGCAGAATTTCAGTAAAATAGACCTATATAAATATTCTGCCTTTTGCTGAACAAATTTTAAATGCATTACATTTAATGATGGCAAGACACGCACACGTACACAGGCACACACTCACAGATACAAATAAATCAATAGGTTTTTTTTGTTTGTTTGCTTGTTTTTTTCCTGGAAAGATCTAATATAACTACACTGATAAGTTTTCTCTTCAAAGTTTTTCAAACATTTAAAAAAAATGAGCCTATACAAACTTATGCGTTCACGTGTTCAGTATTTCTGTCAACTGTACTACACAACCGTACTACACTACTGATTGATCAATACAAGGCAATTCAAAGGCCTTCAAAATTTCAGCCTTCTTAGCATTGTTAACTGTGTTGGCATATGCTGCAGCTCTCATGCACTGTAAAACCATACACAAATTGATGCTTGAAACTTGTTTTCCTTGAAACACAATGGCATTCCATATGAATTTGAAACAGAATAAGCCAGTTTAATTGAGAAAAAGAAAGTAACAATTGCAAGCTTCCAAACTAGCCATAATAATAATAAACAAAGTCGCTTAAAACTGAAGAGGCAATGCAGTATAGAACTGCATTCCACTGTCTCTAACCACAAAGCTTCAAACATTTCTTGTCAACCTTCCAATAGTACAACCCCTATGTTTTTGTCCCTTTGCATAGTCAATTCCTTGGGAAACTGAATACAATCAACACCATCTGTAAATCTATCCACCTCATACATGTCAAAAAGGTAGGGGGTGGCTGCACATGTATTCACAACGTTGCTTCAATATTATATCCCTTTGGACAATTATTTATGTCATCCTGGGAATGAGACACTTGAATCTAATTCTAACATCTAATACTCTCCTGGAAAATATTCTGATCTCCATTAAGAAATGGAAGATTATTCCACAGCAAAGCTCTTCTGCAATGCAGAAAATGTTGGATGACTTACTAAGCAAATGTGAAAAAACAACCCATCACTCAACCAACCAACAATACACCACAAAAACAACAACGTGACTTCAGTAGCTCACTGTAACTGAGAGCAGGAAAAAATTCAATTTTTGCTACAATGACTTCTTCTGTATTTAACGTTTATCAGGTGAACAAGAAGATATACAATAGCTCTCAAGAAAGGTCCAGAATGTAGGGTTTTCTGCCTCTTAAGAGAGTACTTAACAGTCTAGAATACAAAATCACATTTCCTTTGGTATTTGTTATCTGGGCTTAGGAAAAGTATCTTGAATTATTTTCTCAACATTGGTGTATTTCTGCAGGAGGTATCTCATCCTAGAACAGCCAAGCTCCTATGGGTATTGTAAAAGTTAGGGCTGAAACAAGAGGTACAAGAGCACGTCCTTGGACACACAGAGGAAATAATCACTGACATTATTCTTCCTGTTTTCTAGCCATTAGTTTCCCTACAGAAATGCCTTGTCATCACCTCTGACCATCTCTATGGAAGACTTAATCCACCTTCGAGAAGCAGCAACAGGCAACCATCCTGTACAACAGATTCCATTCCCACACACCTATCGTGAGCTTTAGAACTGGCCTGAAATTATTAAAATTCTCAGGAGAAGCATCTTTGTGTCTAAATACATTCACAATGTAGATCTAAGTTGTATCTTTTGATCCACATATTTCAAAAAGGTAGACAAATTATCAGGTTACATCATTAACCAGATAAAGTACCAAATGTTGTGACTGGAACTGGAATATTTTACTTTCTAAATAAATCAGAAATACAGATACATTCATAGAAACTTGGCAGGGAGAGATGTGAATGGTCTCCATGGATACTCACAGACAGACAGGTACGTTTGTGTCGGGGTCCAGCTGGCATGTACCACCATTGTAGCAGTAGCCATCACATAACTGACATGTGGAGGCAATCTTTCCGTTAGTGCAACTGCCATAGTTAAAACAAGATTAAAAAAAAAAAAGAAAAAAGCAATCACTATTTAATAAACCTAGTGAACCACATTATAACGGTGTATATATTAAAACACTGATTTTATGATATGTACAAGATATATAGACTGCAAGAATTCTAGGTTTTCAACTTGTAATGCGAGCTTTTTATGCAAATATTTTATTTTTTCTTCTATAAAATAAATGATTATTATATATAATAATTACTCAGAAATACAGCAGCACATCCAAATGTCTATGCTTTCGTTTACGTACAATATGACTTTTCCATTGTCACAGATACTACAGAAAGAAATTTCAATAGTAAAGGTAGATTGTTTATTAATTATTTGAGACTTTTTCTTCTTTTCCATTTGAAGACCACTCAGCTTCCTCTGCATTATGCTTCCTTCAGCAAACAGTACTCCAAAAATTGTTTTAAGGAGTCCAGAGCCACTGGGTTAACCCAGACTCACTACCTGAACACTCAAAGGCATTGTTCTGATGTGATCATTTCAAGGGTTGCTTATTAACAGATTTAAAATCAACTACAGTATAATGGCTACAGATACATAATTTTGAACACAGTCCCCCTTTCCCGACACACATGCTTACTTGCATACTATGTCATTAGTATCCTTGTTTATTATGCAGTGTCCCCCGTGACATCTTATACACTTATCCACTTCACATTTTGGACCTTCAAATCGTACTGGACAGACACATTCTACGCTTCCATCATCAGAAATAGTACATGATTCAGAATTCACACAATAATGGTGGCAAACATCTGCAAGTAACATGAAAGCTAGTTAAAAAGGTAGTGAGGAGTATTGTTTCATATATTAAAAAACAATAGCTTAATTTTCTTTCTGTTGAAAAGTAGAATCATAAAAACAAAATGGCGAAGAACACTAGAACTACCAATCAAGAGTCTCCCCAACAGATAAGCAATATATTGCCAACATGAAGTGAAACGGATGTATAAGCTCATACGAAGTTTCCTTCTCCTTCTAGATGTCCAACCATTTAGGGCATCATCATATGTGGTACAAAGACTACTGGTGACAACAGCAGAGATATATTAAGTATATTTAATGGGATAGTGGCTGTATAGAAGTCTCCTGATAAATTCACATTACCATTACAGGCATTATGCTAAACTGAAGTAACATTAAAATAATTAACTTTGATTTTCATTTCTCCTCATATAAAATTTCATGAAGTTCTAACAATAACAAGTAACAACATGATGATCCGTAAGTTCTACAAAACCCTAAATACATGCTTATCTTTGTAGGCTGTGCAAGACCCCATTGTTTCAAAGTCAGCAGGACTGAGACTTCAAGTTGTGAATTCTTTTATAACTATTTAGAAGTTCTAGTAACAACTTCATTTTTATTTCTCTTTTTTAAATACACCATGTCAAGATATAATGACATACTAACATTATGGTTCATTTTTATTTATGTAGTACTGACAACTTTCGTTTTACCAAACAGTTTCATTTGAAGTTTCTCATTTCGCTGGGCCAAATCTCCCCATTTCTCTGTTCCTACTACTTTCTCCTGTTCTGTGCAGTTAAAATGTTGTGCAACTTGAGGACAGCTAAAATAGATATGTTTTACTTAGCATATACAAGACTGCTGGATTATGAGGGCATGTCATATGAAGGCATCTCATAAAGCAAGAAATATCCTTGTTTGCCATCCCAAGAAGCTTTCAGTGACTGCCACGTCAGTTTTGCTGACAATTGTGGGAAGAGTTCTGATAGAGGACAAAGCCCTTTCACTCAACTGCTGGCAGAGTTATTTCTCTTTATTATCTGTATGTCTCCACCTACTTCAGAAGACAGTAGACCAACCAAAGGCCTAAAAGGCATAAAGAGCAGTAAAAATAATCCCTTGTATGTATTGTTCTCTGATTCCAGGTGAAGAATAACAAAACAAAAACTACTGTAGTTTGAAAGCAAAGAGTAAGAGACATTTTAAGAGAAAAGCACTGTAAGAGGGAAAGTTTTCATATATATTAGGACAAGAAGCCCTAAAATCTGGAAATAGGAATTTTGTACTTTAAAGCATCTTCAAGCTTCTGATAGATTCTGCTAGATCCACAATATGAATACTGAATTAGATCGAAATAACAAAAATAATTCTTTTTTTTTTTTCCCCTTTCCTTAAAGAATGGAATTTGAGTTTCAGCGAATGTAACAGCTGATGCAATCGCTCTATCCACTTTGAGTTATTCTAAATGAGGGAAACATCTTTTTTTTTTTTTTTTTTTGGCTGTTTGGTCTTTAAATGATACAAGAAATGAACTTTCACTACTCTGTATTTCTTATTTTATGAATTTAAAATAGGCAATTATATTCAAATACATGTGTATATAATAATACGTACAAAGTGAGTGGAATTTTATGTAAATCCATTCACTTAAGTTTATTTCACCAGTGCCATAGGCGTGACATGAAACACACATTTTGGTTATCAGCCCTTATATGAACTAATCACAGGAGAAACTCTGCACTGGGTCATTGGAGAATATAAATATGAGGAAAATAAGGTCTTTGCAATCTGGCAGTACCGCAAGCAAATGCCTTCTCTCTACCATAAGAACACTAATAATGTTTTCAACTCGAGAGCATGAGTCAAATACCTATGCACATCCACGTATCTTTTGCATAAAAAAATTGTTTCAATGATATCATTGAAAAACCAAATAAGATACAGCAGAGGCAACCAATCTTTGTAATAAACTTGTCTAAATGTATTTCATTATGCCTACAAAGTCATTATGTTAAATGTAGGAAAAAATCATACATATGTTTGATAAAGCAAAAAAATAACTGTGACCTAGCTATGAATTTATACACCCACTGCTAGCTATAAACTCATACAGTTTCATAGAACTGCCATTGGCCACAAAAATATTATTCTGTAAGATTGTAAGACTCTTTGACCTAAAAGTACTAATGTTTAAATAAATAAAAGTTTTATTTTGTATTTTATAATGTTTGAGTGTCTTCGTATCATGTCTTTCCAAAGTAGCAGTAGACAATCCAAATCTGATAATGAGCATTGTTTAAAAAGGACCTCTAAATTTACATTTAAATTGATTCTTAAAAAAAAAAAAAAAAAAAAAAAAGTTAAAAGAAAAAAGCTCTGGGAAAAAAAAAACCAAACCTAAAACTACGTTTGCAGAAGCATTCAACTAGAAACAATTTGTTTGGTTTTGGGTAAGCCTCAAGTAAATATTTTTTCTTAATCTGTGTGTCTGTCTGGGCATGATTTATGTACTATACTGTTTTGAAATACCCTATTGTTCTTGCAGACAGTTATTTGTGGATCCATGCAGTTTGTTTAATATCAAGTGGGAGAGAATCACAATTACTGCTGGTTTCCCATTCAAAGGTTTCAATTTATTTCATAGTCTCCCAACTGGAAACACATTCATTTTACTTCAGTGCAAATCCTATTTAAAGACACGCACTAACCCTTTTCCTATTTGACAGCCATATCACTAAAACTAAGCAGTTCTTGTATCCAACAGATGATTCCAAAACAGACCTTTTTAACAGTTAATTCCCCTTCAATTTTGTCCAATATTACTCTTTTCAGTGAATTATGTAAAAGAAAAAAAAAAAAAGATGATGGTTTTCACATTGAATGCTCTATTCTATAGCAGGCACTACGACAGTCCTGTCTCAGTGTTTGAGTTAAAGGAAAGCAGGAGGAGAGAAAAGGAGAATTTTGAACAATAGAAACAAAATTGAATTTAGAAAATTAATACATCTTAAGTCAGGGTTGCCAGTAACTATCTGCTTGTTAGAGCACTAATGACTTTCCTTAGGCATGGAAACCTTTGGAAAACAGTACCTCAGTAAGACGAGACTGATGATGGGTCAGTAAAATGAAAAAGCATGGAGAAATTCAGATGCAGAGGACAGAACTAACTTGAGCCCTGAGAACTAAGGCATCAAAATCTTTATTTTCAATATTACGAGGCAGAAACCACACTGAAGGTGATTTTGGATTGAGTCAGATAGAGGAACAAAACTCAAAGCAGCACTAGCAATATGCTGCTTACTGGGTTTAGAAATAAAAGGGAAAGAGAGCAGTTGGAGACACAAGAGTCAGCTTTTTGTGAAGTTAAAGGATAACAGAAACATTCTTTAACCAACTAGGAATTCTACCAGCAATATAAAAAGCAATGATCTGATTTATGAAGTCAGATGTTGGGTACATCTAGTAGGATTTTTTCATGAAAATACAAGAATAATTTCTACAAAAGCTCTTTCTTCTCATATATGTCTAAAAGGATATTGCAAGTGTGTTCAAAGGTCCTCTCAATATGTAAGGTCCCATTTTCTCAGAAGAACAATTTTGGAGTTAAATTTATCAGTCTGTGCAATAGGAAAACAACCTGATTCACGTTAAGCTTGTACTATACAGAACTTCCACTATAATTTCAGATTTTCTAGTTTGTGAAGATTACTTACAGTACTGACATCTGTCTCCTGTATACTCAGGCAAGCAGCTGCAAAAGGGCTGATTTCCAGCAGTGACACTGCAGGTTCCTCCATTTTGGCAAAAATGATGGCAGACTGTCTGATTGCAGTTTGGTCCTGTAAAACCCAGTGCACAATTGCAGGTGGGCCTCCCTATTCAAAAAAGAAAACTACTTTATGATAAAAGTAAATAAAAATTGAAATAATAATGATTAAAGATAAATACACATCATAAGAGCAATATGCTTCAACGCATGAGTCAATACTGTAACTTAAGGACAGCTGTTTCTAACAGACCAAAGATGCACCAGATGTCCAATATGCAATGAAAAGTAGTGAAGGGGTAAAAAAAACCCAAAAAGTATAAAATGAACTCCTATTCTACAGTAGTCTTAAGTGGTTTTACAACAGCATTTAAGCTCTGATGCATTTTCCTCCTATGATTTTAACCTATTTCAATTTTCTCTTTTTTTCTCCCCTTATCTATATCTCATGCCTTTGAGATTTATAGCTTTGTTTCAATTTCACTGTTTTATTAAACTATTCCACTTCTCACTGAATTTTTAAGGCTTATCTTCTCTAAAACAACTTTCTATATCATGTAAATGTCTTTCTATCTCCTGAATGTACTTTTATATCTCATTTGTAATCTCTTTGAGTCAAATGATTTGATGTGTCCAGCTAGCCATTTTCCTTCTCAATTCCTAATAATCCAGTCTCACTTATTTCTTATGAAACTTTTCCTCCAGTCTCCCTTCCTTTGCTTCAATTCAGCCTTTTGGGTTTTCTTAAATTTAGACAGATTTGATTGAGTTTAACACTTTTCTCCTTCCTGGATTCCAAGGTGGCTATGGAAAGAAATACAGATTAATCAAAACCTGAGTATACTCCTGGAATTAAGTGGCAGAAAGGACAGAGTTTATTTGAATCACATGGAACCCAACCTGCTGGCAAGTACAACCAAGATCCTAACAGAGTTACTGCAGAGCAAGATTGATAATAGGCAATGACTAAGAAATGCCATATTGGTGCAAAGAAGACCACGTGCAGGCTAGTAAGAGTCAGACAGTAATTGGGTAACAGGCAGAATTAAAGGAATGTTTCATCAGAAAACCAACACATGAACACACATAAGGCAGAAATCTAAGGACTAAGGTGGGAGAACTGAAATGTCTAGTCTTGAATGAGTATATCAATATCGTCAGCTTTGGCAAATTTGGAGAAGAAAGGCAACTAATGGGATATTGTAAGATTAGTATGTGTTTGCTTGATATCTCGTCTTTGTGGTGAAGAAATAGGGCTACACGTAAAGGAATGTTAAGATCAATCAGTTAACTGCAAAATACACTGCGTGTAAAAGGCAGAAGCCCTTCAACCTGGAATTGTAGACACAAAAAGCAGACTCTGGGATTTTGTTATTGACTACCCAATCCAGATAGTGGTACAGCTGTGAAATTGGAAGGAGATTAGGGAAAGCCAGATAATGCAGTAATGAGAGACTCCAGTAATCCCTGCATTTACATTTGTACAACTTCACACCAGGACGTGAGGTAGAAATTATTGGTTAAAATCCTCCTTTACAGAGGGGTGGGATAGAGAGCACACCAGAGAACCTATGCTTGGATTGAGTCTGATCAGTACACTGTATTTAGTTTAAAACATACACAAGAGGCATGATCTTAAGTAGTTAAATGCATTAACATTTAAGGGTCACTTTCCCATAGCAATTTCTTATCTGTATATTAATCTAGTAGCAAATCCCTATCACTGCCTGATTTGCTGAAACATTACAACTTGGTCCTTTGCTTGCAGTATTTTGTCTCATTCTGTGCTTCTTCAGTAATTTTTATACAATCTCTCACACAAGTATCCACATCTAATTACAAATTCACATTTGTCTCCTGAAATCTTATCACTTCATCTAAACTCTGCAATGTGTGATTCTTGCTCTACTTTATTCTCTATTTAGATGACTCTCATTAAAGTCATATAAACTAAACATTCAATAAACTCAACAATTTTCATTAATTTCCAGTCTACCTTTGTCTTAAAACTATATAATTATTTAGTATCATATTCATTGGTGAATTAATAAGTGCCTTATTAAGAAAACTTATTATTATTTAAGAAAAATAAGTATTTTTCTACTTTCTCAGAGGCATGCAAAATGATTTCTGTATTATTATTCTTCTCCTTAGTTTGTTTTAGTTACATCAAACCCTTCACGTAATTCTTCTCTACATTTTCTATTTTAAGCTTTGCTAATTTAAAATGTTTTGCAAATCATCCTAAAGGCCGTGAGATCAGTTAGTTTCTTCCTCTAATGAGTACAGCAGGAACAAAACCATGGACTTAAAATAGCTCCAACTAGTTTAATATGCATCAGCCTGGTTATTCATATCTGTCCCCTGTGATCTAAACATTAAATCAAAGATGTTGAACTCAGATATTAGCACAAACTCTTCGCTTTTCCCCATGTATACGCTTGCATTTAAATTTCTGCCCCTGAGTCTGGGGTTTCCTCATCTTTCTCTAAATCCATCTTACAAATGAAATAGTGAAATAAGACAAGTCTGAAATCAGTTTTTAATATTAACGTTGCTCTATTTTTTAAATTGATAGGACAAGGATATTTTCATAGTTTGTAGAAAAGAAATTATTCTATTCTTTGCTAATGTAGCCTTATAAATGTGTCAAATTGTGGACAGTTATATGAAAATTTAATTCAGTATAGCCTAAACACCATTTTTTTTTCCACTCAATTTTATATGACTTTTCATCATATTAATAGTTCATTGCCTATTTATACACAGACTGCTGGCATCTGAAATAATAACAATAACAGTAATGACATTTTCATCTGCCTTATTCTCATAAATTATTTTGGATATGAAATAGTTCCAAGAACAGCTTAATAAAATTGCAGTACAAAACAATGATAAACAGTACGTGCCACAAGTTTTCATACAACAGAATCTAAACAATGATGTAACCAAGATGACACATCTAGTAGTCTCACATACAGAAACCTTAAGCATTTACACACTGGTAATGAAGTTTCAGGACTAGAGCTGCACAGAGACAGAATAAAAGCTGTCTCTCAATCCCTGACATTTGACAATTCTGTAGTATTTTTTATAAAGACAACGTACTGCCTTTTTCTTCAAGAAAATAAACACTATATTTGTCAGCTTTTAAAAATTTTCAAAAAATGAGCTAGTCTAGATGAATGCCAGCACAAAGACAATTTATTTCTTCCAGCTGATGGTAAATTCCCTACCAGCAATACGTGCATTCTATTTGTTACATATGAATACACGCAATCTGTTTCATTTGCATATTTCTCTTGCTGTCCCTATTAAAGCAATCTGGTACACCAGCCTACTATAAGTAACACTGTGTCCTCTAGAGGGGTTGTCAGCAGTTTGTGGGAATGACAATAATTCATTTCTGTGAGCCATAATTAGCTTTACTGAACCAAAAGTAGTGGAGAGAAGCTGTATTACAGTACATAATTAGAAGCTGAGCTGATTGGGATCCATCCCAATAGATATGCATTCTGTCCATGTTGTGAAAGCAAGGGAGAAAAGAACCATCTAAAAATGCATTACTCTCAAGGCAGGTTGTGATGCCTCCTTTGGATCAGCTGTACACCAGCCCAGGCAGAGAATCCTCCATTGAAACACCCATCCTCTCCCCTCATCCAGTCCCCAGTCCTGATTAGAGGTGATATACATGTTTCCCCAGGGGCTTACCAGTATGAGACTGCAGGAACTGAACAAATTAAACAATTTCTTCTTTGATAGCATTTTCAGTACACTGTATTGTATCCCTGCGTTTTATTTATAAAGCAGAACACAAAATAACATCTACATAGTATATAATTTTTTATATTTTTTATTGTAGGGGTGTATTTCATAAATTACACATTTTTTACTCACTTCTCTACAAACATCATGATTCTGTGTGGTTAAACTTACCCTTCATAACAAGCATATAGTATATAGTACAAAGATGTGTTTAACTAACTTTGTGTACTAGTTTAATCTAGCCTATATGTTTAAGACATTTAGAAAACTTTCCTCCAATATTTTTACTTCAAACTGTAAGTAAAAAGGAAGTGCATTTATATGATATCTTTTTTTATTCCCTTCCAAATTCCCATTAATTTGGTTTACTGGAAAGTGTTCATTATTATATCCAAACTTTTAATTACATGTCTCAGATGTGTACTTTTAATTAACAGATGACATTTTCTTTGTTCAATTTTTGTAGTTCAGTACAACTGTCATAAACTTTTAAATTTTAATTAAAGCTGCCCCAATCTCTAGCTCTATAATGTTCACATAGGAATTTGCCAAACGGCTTAGCAGTAAGTAAACCAACAGTGAATAATCCCTGAATTGCCAGTGGGATTTGTTTAACAAATTAACATTTGTGTGCAGATAATGAGGTTCTACAACTTACCACATCCAGCTAAGATTTAGCACAATCACGTTCTGAAAAAAAACTGAGTAATACTCCATGATTTACTTAATTGGTTATCACTTTCCTATTAAGAATTAGGGAGCGAAGGAGAACAGAATTTACACGTTCAGTGGAACACACACATTCACCAGACACGCATCTCTTATGCTGTGGCATTCTGTTTGTTTCAGAAAACAATGACAGATTTGCTTTCATAGTGTATTTGCCTTGAGCTTTGAGACATAACCCAACAATGACGAAACTTCCTGACTCCCAGGGAATCCTCACAGCAGCTGGCTAACTTCAGAAGCTTGTTCCCCATGAAGCTCCCCAGCTAAACACCAGCAGCATGCAGCAGAACCAGTTTCCCTCGAGTCAAGAGATGTGCACAACAGCTTGGATGAGCAAAGACCACGTCAGGAAGTCCAGATATTGTCCCAGGCAAATCAAATTCACAGAGGCACTTCATGGAGCCCATTGTGGCAGAACTAATAGACAGCAACTGACTCCTTGAAATGGGGAGAGAGTGGAAATACAGCTGCTAAGTGGTCCCTGTGTACCCTTCCCCATCACCGGCTGTGGCTGCTTCTTCTCACATTGGTGCTAGCCTGAAGGCACATGCTCTGCAGTTCTGCCATGTACATTTATCAACAGGCCCTATACTTCCCAAAGGGCACGTGTATAGAACGGCACTTGTGGATTGCTTCCATCAAGGCTATTTGAGATGGAAAATACAAGAAATCAATAAGGGCAATCAGGGCTTCTACAAAAAGGAGATTCAAGCAAGCTGCAGTTATCAGTGGTCATTTATATTTTGTGGGTACAATTTGGATAGGCACTTACACAAATACGGATATTGGAACTTCCAGAGGATAAAGCATCATCATTTTGAACAAAAAAAGAAAAAAAAAAAAAGAAAGAATCAGGGAAAACACAATGCAACTTGATTGCAACAGTTTAGCAGCGTAGTTTGATGAGCCAATAGTGTAGTGGATCAAAAACTGTATTAGAAAGAACTGGTTGGAAAGGCAGTTGCACAGTAAAATAAATTGATAGTGAGTCAATTTAAAATGTTCATTTTGTACTTTCTGGATACAAAAAAATTCTCTACACAAACACAAATATTCAGTATGTTCTGTACCTTTTGCCAATGGACAGGTCAACCTGCTAGGATGAAACGAAGAAATCTGGACATAAGATGCTTAAGTCCTTCAAAAATGCATGAAAAGCAGAGGAATTCCTAGTAATAGAGAACCTTTATATTCCTACATGTTTCAATGTGCAGGAGTAAAGTAACTTGTCCACTAATGAGCATCATGAACCTGACAAGGCAGATCAGCTCTGCCTCCAAGGCAAAAATGATGAGAAAGAAGTGAGTGAATGCTGCTCTGTTCTGTATTTCACACTGTCTGTTGAAATTGTGAATGGCTCGTGCAGCCCTTGCTGCTAAATGTGCGTTGACCCAGTAGCATACTTGGCATGGTGGTTTATCTGACTGGAAAGAAGAAACGGTCATTGCAAAAATACCTGAGGAGTTTTTCCACGTTAAGGGATTTTTAATACCTTAATAACACCCAGTTTAATTTCCCTCTGTAAAAAACATAATGGTTTTAGTATAATATGGATTAGATTAAACTCAGACAAGGGAGCATCTCATTAATTTGTTAGTTTGTTTCAAGAAAATTTATGATTTGTAGCCTGATATAGGTAAGTTATACAGTCTGATAAGTAGAGATTTCTTCCTAGTAGAATATTTACATAGTCCAGGAGCAAGATGTGCAAAGAAGATGAGACCAATTTGAAAAATGTTATCTGGAATGCTGGGCAAAGTCACTTTGATTTAGAAAAAAATATCTTTTTTTCCACATCTTCACATGAAGGTTATGGCATTGGCTTCAAGGCATGAATGGGAAGTGAAAAGAGCACAGCAGAATAACACTCCTATCAGCAGGTATAGCCCAGTAAGAGCCATCAGAACTTTTGACATCATAAGGACCTGGGAGCGAGGTGCTTTCTATGCTCAGCAATAGGATCTGTGACTCTAAGATCCAAGTCTCCATTGCTAATGAGCAGGAATGGTTCTGTGCTGGTCTCAGCTGATAAAAGCTGAGCGTGTTGTGACTAATCGTTGTACAGTAAGCTTCTGATAAAGTTAAAGGCTTGAATTCCCACATCAGGCAGTTTAACACTGAAATGTGGACTGGAGTGATATTCATGCTGCTCTCCTAATGGCGTTTTTGGTACAGACACATTGTCCTGTTTGAGACCAAGCAGAAATAAGGCTAACTTCTGCACTTGCAGGCTCTCTGTAGCAGGTGGGGCCACGATTAACAAATCAGCAAAAGTGTATTGTATAATCTTGCTCATATCTCTCACTCACTGGTCACCAAGTCTGCTTCACTAATCATTCCAGCAAGGCAGAGAGATTTCAGGGGTTGGATTTAGTAGGAAAAAAAGTATTAAAAATCCAGGTTATATCATAGCTCTGCTGTGAGCACAGCAACTGTGAGCTGTCTGGTGAAGAACAAGCTGTTGGAAGTATCCAAGCTCAATGACTACTGTCAAAAGAAAAGGAAAAATAAAACCCAGAGGTCTCTGCAGGAATCAGAACTGAGCTGAGCACTGGGAGCCAAGTTACTTGTTGTGCCTGTCACCTCAAGAGTATCAATTAAACGCCAGATATGTAAAGATGTGGGAGTAAACATCCCCTCCTCAGATGACAGTGAAGTTCTGCACATCATTTAAATCATCCGTGAACATCTTTCATTCACTTGCATGTCCTCACTAAGCACATATTGATCTCACTGAACTGATACAAATCTCTGCTTATCATTTGTCTCAGTACTTCCATGAGCTATTGGAAGCAGTTTCAAATACAATTCTATCAACTTAAGGTAATTCTGATTTTCTACTATTTAGACATTATTAGTGATATGAACAAAGAAAAACATTATTAACTCTCAAATACTCAGAACTGAAAAACCCTTTGTTGTTTAGCACACACATCAGAAAATCAGAATAGGACCCACTGAAGCCAGCATAGTAAACTAAGCTGAATTACTGAAGTATATAAGCTAAATTAGTACAGAATTCTAAGAAAAACATTTAGATCTAAGCTCACTTTGTCACAGAGACTAAGATACACGACTCTGCATAAACAGGTCCTATGGTCAGGTACCTGTACTTTCCTTTAGATGTTGGTCACTTCACCACATAGGGGAATAAGATTCAACTCCAACATCTGACAGTCTTCCAAGAAGAAAGCAATCAGCAAACTTCTCCTTCAGATGTCCTGCTTTCAATCAAGTATTTAAATGTTCTTTGCAACAGAAAATATAATTTAACTTCTGCTTTCTCACATAGCACTAAATTTTAGAGTACTTCTTAGCACACTTTTCCCCTCTCTAGTTCAAGCAGAATTTAATTGCAGTACACAACCTGGAGCAGCCTATATGTTGGGCACAAAGGCCGACTCCTAGATATCCTCATTTTGAGGGTTAGGATAATCTCCCTTAAGATAAGAGGTGTGATTTCAAATTCCTTCAAGCAAACAAAGGATTTGAATTCTGATCTGTGAAATCTTCCTGAGAATTAGGTGAGGAAAATGCCTACTTTCATTATTCTTTTTAACTCCACGAAGGCATGGGGAAAAAAATGAAGTCGTATCACACTTGAAGGAAAGTATTCCCAGAAGCACCTGAAAGTTTAGAGAAAGAATTAAGACAGAGACAGGGCAATGGGTGTGGTGCTTTTCCAAATGTGGTTTGACTTTACAGTTCCCTTTTGACACCTCAGTATGTATGTTTTCATTCTGGATAGTTTCATGCTCCTTTTTGTGAGATGTAGTTTGGCTTTGCCAAAACACCAAGACCCATGAGTAAAAAACACTATTGATAATAAATTATATGTACAGCATATGCTGCTATATTGCACAGAGTTTAAGTACAGACAAAGGAAAGAAGCCATAGAAAAAAAAAATACCAAACTAGGAATAGATTCAAACATTCAAATTGAGACCTATAAGATAATATAAAGCTGCACAGAAATATGTACCAAGGAGAGAGGCTCCACAGGTTCCTCCATTCTGGCAGTAATTGTAGCAGTGGTTGGTTTCACACCTTTCACCTGAGTAACTTGGCCAGCAGTGACATCGTGGATCCCCCTTCTCGTTTATAATGCACTTTCCTCCATTTTCACAGGTCAGTTTGCATGTATCATCTGCAGCAAGAGCACAGAGAACAATTTGTATTTTATACGAAGCTACTGATCCCTGCCTACGTGCAAAAATACATAATCACTTTCAAAAAGTAAAAGGTAAACTATCACACATTGGTAGAAAAGAAAAGACATACTTAATAAACCATAAGCCAGCACTGGAAAGGCCATGAAGAGCTGCAGAGGCAATGGGAGCTGTATGCAGGCCTGGAAGCTTGTATCATACCAGCATACTGCATATATGTTCTTGGCTCCTGTTTCATCCAAACAGTGTGATAGGAAAGCTGACCCCGCAGAGGATGTCAGGATGTAAGTTAGTAAAGGCAGTGTGAATTCCTTTGTGAAACTATCATTTTTAGTTTATGAAAAAAAAAAAAACAACTTTGTTTCATTTCTGCAACTTTGGGAATCTCAGAAAACTTCCTTGTATTCTTCTGGTTACCTCAGCCTGAAGGAATTTACCCTTTTATAGTTGATTTATTTCTCTTGCTCTTACACTGTTAACATCCTTCTTAATAAACATATTCAGAAACATTTAAAAAGAAGCTGCTCAGCTTTTAAATCATCCTCACAAAATGATGTTTGCATACTAACTTGGTACTTCTAAACTATAATTTCTCTTACGGAATCATAAATGTTGGAAAAGACCACTAAGATCACAAAGTCCAACCATTAGAGCCCAACCCCACCATGTCCTTTCACATCCCTCAGCGTCACAACTTCCCTTTTCTTTAGCAACTCCATGGACAGTGACTCCACTACTTCCCTGTTCCAGTGCATTACCAACTCTTTCTGAGAAGAAATAACATACAACGTGGACCTTCACTGGTGCAAGTTCAGGCCATTACTTCTTGTCTTCTCTCTGTTACCGGGGAGAAGAGGCTGATCCCCACTTCACCACAACCTCCTTTCAGAGAGTTGTAGATAGCAATAAGGTCTCCCTAGGTCTTCTCTAGACTGAACCCCCAATTTTACCTTCTAAGAAAAGACGTAGTCTACTGCTTTGCCTTCACTAGGTGCTCATGGCAGTAGTACCACCTCCTTAACTGTGGGGTGCATGGTAACATATATTCTGTTTAGGACAGATTCAATCTTTCTATAAAGCTGTTGTGCAATTAGAGTTATGCCTGTCCTGGAAACACTGAGAAATAAATCACTGTTCTTTTGAGTGAACAAGAAATAAAATTGTTTGATGACACCAACAAGAAATTAATTACAGACCAGCACGTACACAATGCTCTCACATCCAAATAACTGTAATCCTGAGCAACAGACAAGAACCTTTGCAGCTCAAAACACACATTTAGCACGACTTCTCATCTCACACGTAACAAAACAAAGCTTATAAAGACAGACTGCTGCCAAACTAGTCAGAAACACTGTCAGAAACACTGAAAGCTCTTCAGTAATACATTCACCAATATAGATGTTTTGATGCATTACTTTTTTAGCTGTACAAAATATGAGGCAGTCAAGGTAACCATTTGTCCTATATCACGCATTTCTCATTTGAGAGAGATGCAGGTGCCTGAAGACAACGCATCTGAAAGTTCTTGTGGAGGAATGAGTGGCACTGTATTATTTAGGTCTTTACAATACCAGCATGAAATATCATAGTCTTCATTCTTAGGTATCCACCATGGATCTACATCTACTGTAACAAAGATATTTTGTGCTTGGAACTCTGAAGATGCTTTAGTATTTATTTATTTAGGTGGTTCATTAAATTTTTTGATGTTCCATGAACCATTCTTCAGTTACTCATTACAGAAGTTGTTTAAATGGATAATGTGGCATATCTTATTAGCAAGGTCTATTTTTGTTTTGCTTATTTTATCTGTTTTACTTATCATTAGTCATGAGTTTATAGAGCAGAACTGAATAAAAACTGAGTAACACTAAAGTACAGACAACTGCTCATTTTCAGGAATCTGATAGTATATTAAAAATATCCATTTCTTTTCTAGGACAATTCTGCACATTTAACATACAAAATTTAAAAAATTTTGAATTCTGATAGACACTATGAATTCAACAGAAAAAAGAATATCACAACGCATATTTATAACTACAAAACATGAAATACAAACTTCAAAGTTATCCTAACTATAACAAGATATGCATGTCTTCATACTGAACCAAAAATTGCCCACAGTAAAGACTATCTAAACCAAATGCCTTTAAAATGACTAGGACGTTTACATCTTACAGATTCTAAATGCAGTACATGTTATATCTTTACAAAATAATCAGGTAAAGTTGACCTGAAAGCTGAAAGGATTGTAATATTTTCCAGCATAACAAGATTAATAAAAGTGGGTGCTGATTTTGTTCTCTATCCAAGAATTCAAATAAAAATCTACAAGAATTCAAATAAAAATACAAAACTAATAAGAGTTACTACAACAATTTCAGTCTTTACACGAACTGAGGACTGAGAGATGTAATAGATAAGTCAATTTGCAAATACTATGTTAGACTTAAACAGAACAGGAGTTTTAATGCTGCTTTTTTTCTTTGTCTGCAACTTAAAATAATCAAATTACTCTAGATAATTCACATCAGTGGAGTCCAAAAGTGGATCAGATGCCTTTGTATGGGAGACAGGAACAAAATGTGCCCATAAGAGAAGACAGGGAAAACAGAAAATACAGGAGAGATATATATCTAAGAATTGTTACAAAAGGCTGAATACATCTAATCTGAATTCGTGAATAAGGGCTTCAGAGAAAAAAAAAAAAAAAAAAAAAAAAAAGAGTTGGAAACACCTCTACCAAGTATTCAGTGCTGAGAAATAAAGAGAAATAAAATTGAGATAGAAAATAAATAAAAATAAAAAATAAAATGGAGTCATAGATAGTTGGAACTTGGACTCAAAAACCTTGCAGATGCTCTTTTCCTTTCTGTCAGGTGTAAATAATTTCACTTGTGAAGTCTGCTCCAAAAGTAATGCCTCTTATTTTATAATGTTGGTCCATATCATCAGAGGTGGACATTAGTGGTATGGCAATAGGGGCCAAACCTACCCACCAATTATCTATTAAACATATTGCTATGCAACAGATGGTAGGTAGCAGAGGGGCCAATAAACAATTAATGAACAGCATTCACTGGAACATGAACAGTTTCCCTTTCCACAGTGGAAAATACTATTTCATGGGGCACAAAGGCTCTTGCTTATCCTAAAGAAAATTACGCAGGTCATAATTTGAACTGAATGCATCTATTAAGGAATGAGTAGGGAGTTCTAATGGTATGGAAATGTTGTGTACATTTCACTATCCCCCTGATGAAGGGCTCCTGTTCTGCCAGTTTTCTATCTGCCAAAGTTTTCAGAACAAGCTGTAAACTCCAAATTTTGTCTGAGTGCTATAAGAAAGATCTTCATTTTATTTCAAATTTTCTTTTTTTTTTTTTTTTTTCTTTAAAATATCCATTTGCTTTACAATCTTTAGTGGAAGAGAAGGGCTAAGAAAAGGATGCATGGTGAGAAGAAAGCAACGCTGCAGCAATTTAACTCATTTTCTTCAGTTCTAGGATATATCAGTCTCCTTATAATAACTTACTATAAATACAGAAGATACTGCTGTAATAATTTTTTTTCTTTCTTCAAACCAAAAGCAGCTTTCTGTGTTAGAATACTATTCTATTTGATATCTTAAAGAAAAACAAAACAAAACAAAACAAAACCAACAACCTGAAAGCAAGACAGAAATCAAGAAGATAGTAGAGACTGAAGTGCCAATAGCTTTTGCTAGTACAGCTCTCTGAAGTACAATTTGTGGGTGAAATAAAAGGTACAGGGGGATTAACCTCTAACACATCCCCAGGCAGAGCACCTGGTTTCATGTGGTCTGTGCATACAGAGGGCAAGTTCCCACAGAAATGTGCAGAAGAAAACACCGCAGTAAATGAAATATTTCATGTCTGTTCAGAAGCAACGCCAGATCTGGGTGTTTGTGATTATTCTCAGGCTCTTCTTCCAGCCAAGAAATCACAAATATTCTCTTCTAAAAATGACAGCGACAGGTCTCCCAAAACTCTGAACTCCTGGAAGTGTACCCTTACTTTTGTTCATTTGGCTGTGATACACGCTGACTTCCTCTAGTGCAAATCTCTGCATTTCCAATCCCTACACTATTAGCTTCACAACTTTACAGGCATTAGATACAATGAACCTAGTGGATGCAAATCAAGTGGTCTCACTTAGCAATATGAAGAGGTACTCTACCCATTTGAAAACTGCTTCTAAATTGAAGAAGTCAGGCATACTGCAGTCATGAAATAAATCACAGAAAAAACCACATTTGGCTCTGTCAGTCACAGTCAGCAAGGGAGAAAAAAGATGAAAGCTTATCTAAGAATACACAGGAAATTGCTCTCATTTTATTATATAACCATTCTGAATGATACAATACACATATGTTGTAATATCTCTAACTTGAGAGAGACAAATAAAACTCCAAAACTCTGTTTTTCATCAGTTTAAGAAATGCTGGTCAAGCAGCTGTCTAGAGCAATCTGGATTCAGTCTTACAGAAAGTCACTGAGGATTCATAAATTAGAATTCCTCACACAGTACTTATGAAGAAAAATCAATTCAATGGATCAAGTTATTTACAGAATGACAATTCTATCATACAGAATTTCAAGTTACCTCAATTTCCTTTTGTTAAAAAAAAATAAAAAAATCAACAGTCCAAGGAGCCAGAATCTGAGTCAACTTGCAGTTGACATACAGTCACAAGAACAGGAGACCTGAAGTTGTTAGGCAGTCGGTCTTGATAATCTAAGCGCTTTCCAAGTGAACTATTCTAATTCTGCGAGTGAGACTACCTCCCAGTGACCACCTTAAGGAGACTTAACAATGAGAAATTGTAGAAAGTAGAATATTTTTGAACGCATAAATTATAATGTACATAAATGATTGTGACGCACTTACTACGTTTACAACATTGAGATCAAACCAATCATAAAAACAAACAGTTCATCAGTTAAACTGTTTCACAGATAAATACTCAGATTAAAACGTGGAGTTCATGATTTCAAGGACTAACCAGATGATCACTGAAATCTACAGAAATCTTTAAACCACCTTTGAGGGTCATTTTATCGCAGATTAACAAGAGTATCACTATATAATCTTCCCTAATGTAATTGCCCCAAATATAGGGATTTTATAGTCATGTGAGGCAGGAATGGCTGTTTTGCATTTCTGGCATCCTTCACTTTGCCAAAAATGTTATGACACAATGAAGACAACATAATGGAATATTTAAATAAATTGTGTGCATGTAGTTCTGGATGTTTCGTATTTTCTAGTTCTTAATGAGAAAAGGGAAGACTATGGCTGCCATTTTTTATTCCATAAATTCCTAAATGAAAAGAACCTTTCTTAGAACTCGATTTTCAAACAAGAAAAGACATTCATTGATAACACACATAATGCCTCTTGTTTGTGTACTCTTAGTCTTAGTGGACTCTTAACGCCAAATACATTGTAAACCTACCATAAACTATACGGTGCTTGAGATCTTTTCAAGGAATTTGCCCATTCCTAGAAGCCTAAGTAGAACATCAGCCTGAAACATCGACTTCATACTTCTTTGTGAACGTCAAAGTATTGCACATACAATTTTCAATACCTACCTAATAGACTCTGGTCTATGCATGTTCCATTAACTAATGATTTTCCTTCTGGACAAGCACATGATGCACCAGAAGGGTTGAGTAAACAAATGAATTCACATGTCAGGTCCAAGCATGGATTAGGCACTGTTTGAGAAAAGAAAACATTAAGGTGTTTTTCTTTTTTTTTTTTTTTTTTTTTTTAAATTATGCTATCTTATAGAACTAGGACCAAAAAAAAAAAAAAAAAAAATCAAAAAATTCTGATTCAATTCCAATTTCCAGAATATCAACAGCACAAAGTCAGTCAGCACTCATTCAAATGGCAGTACCATACTCATACCATGACAGAACTGACTCCAGTAAAAACAAATGTATTAGTAATATTCAATAAAAATCCTCATTTTATTTTGACAAGAGGTATTTTTGTATTCAGATCTCTTTTTTTATTATTTCATTTGCACTGCAGGAATGCAATGTAGTCATTTACCCGACGCCACTTCAAATGAAAGAAATACGTCAGAATCCAAATTATAATTATATAATGAAACATAACTAAATCTATTTTTACTTTGCAGAATCAAGTTCTGTTTTACATTTCTACAGTTGATGGATACTTTCATTATTTTTCTTTTTCTGAGATGAACTTGCAAACACTCAGTGTTAAGTAATTATGCTTACTCACAGTCCATTTGTTTGTAGCGATGAAAGATCAAGGCACTTTTCGCTTTATCAACATCGACTCTTAGATATTCTACAAGGCTCCTGCCAAATTTGTGTACTCTAAATGCACCATTTTTAGGACCTGCTCCATATATGTAGTCCTCAAAAATGTCAATTCTATGGGGATGCAGTAAACCTTAAAAACGGATAAACACAAGTATTCATATTCAAATAGCAAACTAATTAATTTTAAAAACAACTTCACTTGCATTGCAATTTCAAGCTAAAAAGCATTATTTTTCAGGCAGCAGTCTGCACCCATAAAGGCTGCCTTTTAAAAAGCAATCTTCTTAAAAGAAATTCTTCCCATATTACAAGCAAATAAAATCTCTTTGATTCAGTCTCTGAAACTGGTTGAACATAGAGAAGCAGGGAAACCCTAAAGGAAGAGTGAGCTATTTAGAACATATTCAGCTGCAATACTAACTAGAAGAACATGACAAGGAAAAAAAACCCCACAATATTTTGCTTTACAAAGGAGAAATTATTCTCATAAGACATTTCTTAAAATTGTTTCTTAAAGTGTTAGAAATACTGGTTTTTATATTACACTTCAAAATGATGGTAAATTCATGCAAAACAAATAACACAAAGCCTCTATTAATTCTTTCTTAACTTTTTTAACAGATAAAACAGAACACACTGGTGAATTCCAGACCAGTGGTTAAAACACTAATGGCCAGATGTGGTATCATCCCAAAGAGATTCCACTACTAACTGCCCATCTAAGCATTCCCTTAAAGTAGATTGCTTTCACATTTTGAAATTATTCATTGTTTCACTATTTTCTACTCAAATTTCATAAAGTTGCATGTATGACCAAGTTATTTAAAAGACAACATGTAAACCTCTGCGAACAGTTTGCATAATCAGAATCTATTTTCTCCTGAAAAAACATTCCAAACTGACATTCTTTGAAGTAGTATTCTGTGATTCTGAACTGAGTTGAAAGACAAGTCCATTGTTTTTCCCTGAACTGACTCTTGTTTCTGATCTATATAATCCTTACATTTCCTGTGCAATGCATACAGCTCTAAGTTCTAACCAGGCAAGATCCTTGTGTTGCTATGTGAGCTCAGTTGGGCCACATATATGTATTTATACACAGTATTTACATATTCACAATGGTATTTAATAATAGCTCTTGTTAATTTGCACATACCGTTTAATAGTTACTCTTATAGTTATTCCTTTAAAGATTATTTAAAAAATTAAATATGTATTTGTTCCAGTATCTAAAAAAAACATGGCTGTAAGTTCTTAATTGTGAATGCTTTTAGTTTTCATAGCTTCTACATCTAGTAAAATTGCTGGAAACTGCTTCGTACCTTGTTTAGTGCTCACAGACACAACTGAATCAGAACCGTCAAACAGAACACTGCCAATGACAGACAATTCAAAATCAGCCCAGAACAAACGCTGACTAAACTGATCAACTACAAGACCTACAAAGGAAAAAAAAAAAGTTTCAATGAGATATATTAAGTTTGAGAAAATTGTTAAGTAGCAACACATTTTTCTATCATTCATATTCTGATGAAAATGAGACAATGAAAAAACATGCCTGCAGACCAAGGTGAAGAAAAAAAATAAATCTACAGCTTAAATCTTCCTCTTATTTCAACCCATCTATTTTACTTTCTTTAAGCTACTCCTCATTGGTCAGTAACTTTTTAAACCATTATCCTCTGCAGGTAGGAATATGTACCACGTGAGACTACAAATGTAGGATTGAATCCTGCAATTTTCTCTACCAACAAAAAAATTAATTATGTCAGTAGATTTCATTTTGGCTACACAGCCTCTAGGCAATAACTAAATAGTTAAATCATGCAGTCTTTATTTCACCAGGGGATGCTTAAATGATTAATATGCCATTTTAAGACATGTCAGAAGCTTCCGCCTGTAACAATATTTGAACCATAAAATAATTTAATTCTGAGCTTCTGAAGTTGTAGTGTATTTTTAATAAGAATGGGAAAAAGTATTTTTCTTCCTACTTATGCAAGTCAGAAAAAATACATCAAAATAAATTATACATAACAGCAAAAAATTCCCCTCTTAAGGTCATAAATTAATCAGCTACAGATAGATCAGAGGATGTGGAAGAATTCTGTCACACAGACCAGTGAAATAAGTTTCTATTTGCAACTCTGCTTAAAAAAAAAAAGAAAAATATAACAAAAAAACCCACTAACAGAAAAGCAGTACAGCACAAATCTTATAAAATTCAAAACTTAAGGCTAAAAAAATTGAGATTGGATTGCTTTCAGCGGCAAAGGAATTGGTACCTGTCTCTCTAGGACATAACCATGGCAATCAAATACAGTGGTAATTAGTGACAAAAAAAGTCCAATAGAACTTAAGCAATTAAACTTATATTTATCTGACACATTCACAGTGTTTTATATATCAGTAAAGAGCAGGCAACAATACTGATGAGCAAAATTCTGATCTCTTCCAGTCTTAAACATCACAAGTGCCTGACTTGTTACTGACTGTATACTACTGTGTTTCATAAGTGCCCAAAAGGGATCATGAGCTTCCTCTCCTAGAAATTTCTTTATCCCATTTGTAACATTCTGATTTCTTATATTTCAATCAAATTATGACAATAAATTAAAAAAAAAAAAAAAAAGGATATTCCCTTTGTCGTGTGAGTGCAATTTGTGCATTAAGTAACATTTATGCATAAGCCCACCTCAGTAAGAAATTCATTCCGTTAAAACATGCCTACTTGTTGTAGTGACAATTTCTAACTGAGACATTAAGATATTCAGATAGCATACTCTTGAATGAAGCCAATGTTTCAATATATATGCGCAGCGAAGTTGGAAAAATCCTTAATTTGCAATGCAATAATAACAAATATCTCTGTAAGCCTGAATAAACATCAAATATTGCATGAGAAAATGGGTCACAAATACATCATTTGAGGTTTCAAGACAGGATGCTGATATTCAAGAGAGACACATTTCATTTTGAGGTTACTATTTCCTTTGTCATAAAAATTACTTTTATCCTGCCAGTGGAGCCTTAATGTTAACTCACAAGATCTCAACACACACTGTCAAGCTTCAAAACAGTTCTGCAAAATATTGAGATAATTAAGTTCCTGTTTCTTTCAAAGCCTAAAATCTTCTGGGGTTTTTTAGTTTTTAAATTATTTTGAAGAGTATTTAGGAAACTAACCATAATAGGCTGCAAGACTTTATATGCTTTCTTAGAAAACTTCTCCCATTTTTAATTTATGTGCCCTTAATTGATTTTGCTTGTTAAGTGTTACTGAACAAATCATTTATTTTTTTTAAACTGATTTTATGTAATGCTTTGTTATGGCTTTTTAAACTTGTGAAAGTTTAAGTGTATTAAATTGTATCATATGAAAAAATACAAATTTTTATTATCACCTGCACACAGGTCACATATACATATTGCTGACATAGAAACAAGACTTCAGTCAACAAGTCCACAAAGAGTTAAGAAATGTCATGTAATCAGGAAAAAGTGATAACTTGCATACCTGTAGGCCTTTGTAAATTTTTCTGAACCAATATCCTTCTCAATGTACCATCCATAGATGACTCCTCTATGTGAGAACGATCCCCAATAACTGTCCAGTACATCATCCTAAAAGCATTACACATAAATATATATATATACACACACATATGCACATACTGAACCTCAAAACACTTCACAGATATTAAATTTTGAGCAACCTACCTGAAGTATAGGAAATAGCATACCCTGATTTACATGCATGCAAATGGAGAATGAGGTTAAGTAGATGTCATGGAAAAGTTGAGATATTTATAGACGTTTTATTTCTCTTAATTTGAATTATTGTTTGAATTACCAAAGCAGAGTAACGTGAAAACGTACATACCCCTTTTTAGGATTTACAGCAATTGCATATGGTTCTCCTGCAATACTTGTAAGGAGTCTTGTACAGTTAGGTCCATTCAGTTGACCTACATTGATGGAATATCTCAGACTAGTCCAATGTGTTGTGTAGTAGCTGAACCAATGCATTCTGGAATGATCAGTCCAGTAAATGTTTCCAGCAATCCAGTCAACAGCAATGCCCCTAGGTCTTTTAAATTCTGGACACTAAAAGGAACAGATGTTAAAGTCAGATGTAATGAAATGATCATTTACAGCAGCTGCATCGTTACAGATTTGTATTGGCAAGTAACTTCTACCTTTTGCATATATATGTGCTGAAATATGCAGAAACACTGAACTGCTTGAACTACCACTGTGGAAGCAAACAAATGAAATATATTGTAATTCTAAAGGAAAAAAACAACAACAAATAATTGAGTTCATACATTTATCGTACTCTGAAGAACTATGCAACAATATCCCCTCCTAAACATCTCACTGGAAATGACAGTTTATACTATCCTGAGGTATGACTCCTCAGGAGAATGCCAAGGATAAATAAAATGACTGCATTTAGAACACTGTCCAAAATTACCTCTGAATTCTGACCAGTATTAGTAGGCAGTAACAAGGAAGCTATCAACGCACTTCTCCCTTGTTAATTCCACTTGTGCTCCATCAACTAAAACTAGAGCTCCATACGTAAACAAAGCTTGGCTGATTAAAACTTTCGTATTATACACAGTAATATCTCCTTTATAATTTCACAATTACAATTAAGGTGTAAGTTCCTAAAATATGGTCTTAACAGTAAAAGTTCATACTGCAAAGAGGAGAGAGATATGACCAGAATTCTCTGTTGTTCACTAGAATTCTTGAAGAGAAAAATAAAATCTGTAAAATAGGATTCTATTCTAAGTTATTTCTTACATAAATGCAGCATGTTATCCAAAATTAATACTTGCATGAACTAGATACATGCACAATTGTTTGCTGGTCGATGTATGATGATATCGAGTTAAATTATGAACAAAAACCATCCACTCTATACAACAAAGTCTTTTAAAGAGTTTTTTTCATCATAGATTAAAGGTCATTTCCACCTCTAGGTGAAAAACAGGACTTGTAATGGAGAATTAATGGTGAATTTAGACAGTCTGTACAATTTTCATCCTCTAAAATATCACAGAATTAATGTTCTAAAAACATAAAGAACCTTTTCATTTAGTCAAACAAAAAAATTAAACACTGCATTTAGAAACAAGTACTTTAAAAACAGGATCATACCAATTTAAGTAAAAACAAGCATTATGGTTTTCTTTTTTTTTTTTTTTTCTTCTTTCTTATTTTTTAAAGGAAAAAATACTGGCAGCATAAGGATTCACAAATACATCAAAAATGAATTATTTTTTCAAGTACTGTAGTACCTGCACACAATATCCTGCTTTTTCTCTTGTTATCTACATATTGCTTCAAGAATTTCAAATAGAAGAAAAGCTACCTGACAATGTATGTATTTTCTGATAGTTTTTACTGTATTTTTTTTTTTTTTTTTAAATCCAAATGGCTTTTAATTCATGATAATATTCAGCTATCTGAGTCAGAAGCCTCTAATGCCTTGACATCTCCACAGCTACTACTTTGGAGGCTGAGAATTCATGATCTACCTGGAAGCAATAAACTACAATACTGCAACCAAATATTCTTTTAATAAGACAGGAACTATCAAGGCAAGCACAGGTCATTGCCTTCCTTTGGACTGTTCATGAACCACTGTTTTTATTAAGACTGTTTCTTCTTTATTTGTGTTTGGAACAAGTGAGAAGTGACAAATCCCATGACACAGATGAGACAAAGGGAACACCAAAACATTCTGGCACAACGCTGGGTTGCTTCTAACACTGACCCTTTCCCAGCCACACAGGAAGAGTGAAATTTCGCTAAAGCTGGGACTCATATTAAATATCAAATTAACAAGGAGATAACCACAAGAAAGGAAAAGCCACCATCTGGTGTCAGAGATTAAAAAGAGAATAAAAAGAACACAAGCTGATGCTACTGCCGTTTAATTCTCAGTTGTCTTCATTATGTTTCAGCCTCGTCGCATCATATTTCTGATGTCTTATGCACCTTTTTGTACTGTCTAGGAGAATTAGTTATTGTAAATGAGCTTTTACCTCATTTGGATTATGTTAATGATGAATGACTTTTGCATACAGAACACAGTTGAAAATACAGGAGCAAAATCACGCCTTTTTTTTTTGTTTTTTTTAAATAGGTTTTTGTAGCCCACTCAGATGCTGAATATAATTTACTACAACTTAATAGAAAATCTAAGAGTTTAAAACCTGATCATCTCTTAAACTAAGGTAGTTTCTACTGACAGACAGAAAGTGCCTCAACTTGACCACTTTTGAGCTCAATTCTTGTTAATTAAAAGATATATTTTTAGGTAAAAACTTTATTTCAAAGCTACAGTACCAACTAGTAACAACTTGGATCTGGAAACCATTTTGGTATGATGTATAAATTATAGAAAACAATTAATACCCTGACGCTGAAATTTAGAGGAGAAAGTTTATGTTAAAACCCTACTAATGATAAGCACTGCTGAAAAAGAAGGAGAAAATCTGCTGGAAGGATACTGTTTAAATCAGTTAACAGCTGAGAAGAGTAGTGTAGATGTTCCTTGAATGTTCCTTGAGTTTGAATGCCTGCTGAAATCATTAAGTGCTTGGACAGAAGCTCTCTTATACTGCTGGTATCTTGGTATTAGCCTGATTGTACCAGTTTAAGAGCAGGAAACTTTAAAAACACAACAGTTTTTAATTTCTCAGTCCTTTGAAAACATCTTCTGCATAATATACCATGAGATAGGTTAGATTGACTGCATAAAACAGAGGAGCCAAAGAAAATATTCATAAGGTTAGCCTGAAAAATGGCTGTTAACCAAACATCAATGTTTTACAGATTTAAAACTTGTGTCTGCAATCTTAATCAGATGCCACTTCATACACTGTCTATTAACAGAGAATATTAAAGCTATGACATATGTTAGCTGGGATGGATATAAACTAAAGCATAGGTATGTTCTTTAAGACAAGTTTTTCAGTTATAAAACCTATAAAACCCTAATTATTATTATTATTATTTCGGGTAAATGAGTGATTAGGTTCTAATACATTGCAAAAATAATATTTAGAGAAAGCAGTCTAGAAATTGTTTCCATTTAAAGCCATGGATTGAAATTTCCTCAGTCCTGGGGCAAAGTTGTGAGTAGATGAATGGATATGTGACAGAAGTGGTTAAGGGCTCTTGCTAAGCTCTCAGAACAGTAAGCCTTGAGCAAGCTTCTAATATAGTGACTAAATACATCACAAAACATGTTTTTCTTCCCGCTTTACCGTACAATTATATTAATGTTCAGCTTTGTATCCTCTTCCATGAAAAGCAGCACTCTAGTTTAAGTGGAAAATCACTATGTTGAATATTCGCCTCAGATAACTTATATATCCTCTCTCAAAGGATTATACCAGTAAACAGCTGCACGAGTTATCACCAATTCATGTGTATCAACTCCATCAGAATCCTCTTCTGCATCTGTCAATAAACTCTGAAGAGTTGATATTTACAATTTCCTTTAATGCTTCAATTTGTGCCAAGTTTAAAGCCCTTTTCACTGAGAAATATAAGAGATACTTAAAGCTATTCTCTGAGGAAGTCTCTTGATATGCTAATTCCATGGAGCAATTTCAATTGAGATAGATTTTTGCATTAATGCAATTACCTGAAAATGCAGGTGAGTTTGTTCAAGTTTGCCATCTGGATTTACATATCAAAGTCTAGATATAAAAGTTATAATGTAACCTTTGAAAACTTATCCATTAAAACTTGAGTTAAAAATAAGGAATTCTCAAGCTTTTCAAAACCTAAATTTAAGTGATGGCATTAGAGTAACACTACAAAATTAATTAGCTCACTGATCAGCTATACATATGGCAATAGTATTTGAGTATTAATGAGATAAAATTGGGAAAATATTCTGAATAGGTTATCACAGCGAGAAATAAGTGCTCCACAAATATGATTGCAGAGGGGGGTTGGAACTCGATGATGTTTAAAGTCCCTTCCAACCCAAACCATTCTATGAAACTATGGTATATGAAACATACACAAGTTATGCTCATATACAGTCAGTCATCAGTATATTTTCTACATACAGATTTGTCAAAACCTTTGTATGATTTGGATGAAATACCTTCACCAGAATCTACCTGCCAGGAGATTTGTGGAAAAATAGCATATAAAGAAAAATACAAGCTTTTGCTCAACACTGGGGAAAACAAAGCTCCATTTCAGCAGCTTCAAACTAGGAGGTAGTGACCACAAAGTATTTTGACATAACAGCCAAATAGGAATATGGAAGGCAATATAAAATAATAGTAATTGTAAGAACATTTTTTCTTTGTTAGTTTAAGCTGGGAGATAACATTGAATCTATTATGAAAATTATAACCCCCAGCCTATTAAGAAATCTTGAGGAAGTTTATGTTCAGTTTTATGGATCCATAATAAAATGCACATCCATTAAAGCAGTTGCAGACCAGCAGACTACACTTACCATTGCATAACTTATCTGGATATAAACCACAAAGAACTAAAATAAATCATTAACAGCAACAACAAAGAAACCAAACACATCAACTTCACAAGATTTGCAAGCTTCTTGTTTCTTTACTTATAGAACTTGATATCGTGATCCATCTAGAGATTTTCAATTATATAAAAAAAATATTACAGGAGAATTACTCCACATTTGCAGTACATCTCCCTCTAGTATTTGGTTATAGCTGGTTAGAAAAAAATTAAATACTACGTTGGTGTTCTCTTAGAGACTTGAGAAAGCATGTTGGTCTTGAATGGAAAGGCACAGTCATTTAATGTCTATCATTTGAATAAAATAATTACCACAGAGATATTTTGATTTATTGTATCAACATTTGTTATCATAAAAAATAAAATAAAAAGTGAATGGAAATGAATCTTCCGTGGGTTTTTTTTTTGTTTGTTTTTTCTTTTTTTTTTTTTTTTTTTTTTTTTACTTACTATCAAACCACTGTTACTTTGCCTTTTCTCTTCATCATGAAGTTTTTTGTAGAAAATTCCTCCAGGATTAAACTGAGTACTCCAAACAATCATGTTCCCTTGAAAATATGCATCCATTCCAGTTATCCTTGAATTATGTTCAATATGTGATATTTGTTGATGAACATCACTGTAGTTGAATGGATATGCAAAACCCAGGATGTCAGTGTCATTAGCAACATAGAGAACTTGTTCTTCAGAGCCTAGGGATTATTATAATGAAACAAAAATAAGATAAATGTCAACTAATGCAAAATCAGTGTTTATCTGACCATTTTTTATGTCAAAATTATTTTCTGATTGTTTGGGATGAGAAGGGCGTTCATGCTTGGGGAAATAACTTCATTCCTCATAATTTGGCACCATTACACAACATAAATGCTTTCAAACTCAGTCTGTGACACATGAGACTACATAATCAATATACAAATAAAGCGACATGAACATCTTCAATAGTAGGTAATGATGCTTCATCCTGATAGAGTCCATGCTATATATGGAGGAAATTATTAATTACTCATAAATATGATCTTCCCAGGACAAATCTGCATCAAGAAAATGTGAATAAAGCTACTACATCTACCTACCCAGTATGTGTCTGTTGTACAGAGAAGGAAGGACTGGGATTAACATGATTCATTTTGTTGTGGTTCTAAGATATATGTAATAAATATTACTTTACAGACCATAAAGCTCTGATTAGTTCATAGTTGTGCACCATATATGCACAAAGATAAGGAGCCACAATTTTTAACTTTGATAGTGGTGTCATGCTGAAGACCAAGTGTAGGTATAAATCACATTAAAATCTCACTAAATCGCGGGTGAGATGCTATGCTGATACTTCCACTTATTCAGACATAGATCTATAAAGATTATGTTAAATTTACTCCAGCAGTTGGATTATTGTTTTTTTTTTTTTTTTCATTTGTAACATGAATTTAAAAATTACACTATGCCAAAACTAATAGCTCAGACAAAACTAATAGCTCTACTTTGTACAATGCATCTGTCTCATGAAAGACAGAAAATCTGTGTGCATATTTACCTTCAGTAGCATGTAGTTTGGGCAGCTGATTTACGTGATACCTGTTTTAAGATGACTCTATTTAGAAAAACTCCACTTACATCACTAAAGTAAAACATGTTAACTCCAGATACTATTTAGTTTACTGCTGAAGGAGATTCTTCCAAATTATAACGAACTTTCATGTTAAGTATTCATTTTTATGGTAGTTGTAAGAGTTTACTGCTTACCTCAATGAAACATAAATCTGAGTGATTTTGAGAATTACTTCTGTGCCCTATTCAAGGAATATTTATCTAAAATCAATTTTTATATGCAAACTATCAGTGTTACCAACCATATTAGTAACATAAGATTTTTAATAACAAAAGATTTAGTATTGTCCATTTCTGTAACCTTACCTTTTGCTTTACAACTGTTATTCCATTCCTTATAATTTTTCTCACATGCACATCTGTATGAGCCTTTAACATTATTGCAGTGCTGGGAACAGGCACCAAATACCATACATTCATTGATGTCTGTGAGAAAACAATGCAATTTACTTATCTATATCACAGTACCCTACCATTTAACACATTCTAAATATGTGCAACAATGTGGATTAAGATAATGAACTTGTATCCTTTTTATAACTTACAACAGTGAAAGAAGCTTTCTGCAATTAATGTTATTCCTACTGCATTCAACAGAGTTTACAACTTATTTATTATACTACTTCTCCATCTTTTCTATACTAAACTATCATCATTAGAGCTTGAAATCAGCCTTGAGAATGAAAATGTCTCTTATGATTATCTTCATCATAATTGCCTCTGTTATACTTAAAAGTACACAATCACCTGTTACTTGAAAAGCTCATATGTATAGCTTGTACTGAAAAGCCAAATTATGAAAATTTTGTATTTAAGAGTCTGTTCACTTTGGTTGTCCCACTGAAATGATCTGTGCATTTTCTGCAAGAACTTCTCACTAATAAAGAAGTAAATTCACAATCATTCTTCTGAAAGTAGGCTTATATTTCTTTATAACTACCATATCTTTTTCTTCCTGCTTTTTGTGCTATAATAGATATTAGGATTACCTTGTCCAAAGCAGTTTACTTTCAACTGATTTCATTTCGATTTTCAGTATTCTGCATCTTCATTATTTTTAAGCATTCAAAATATTCTCACATACACATTTAAAAGCTAATCCTAATTGCTTGGTTAACTCTTCTATTAAACCATAAATCATCCACTTACATTTTAAATTATAAAATCATTTTATGTTTTGTTTGGAATATTTTGACTTGCACAACCAGCACTAATCTTTGATAACTTCTCCAGTTAAAATGCTTATATCTACATCCTTTAAGTCCTTCCAGCTTCTTATCTTAATTTCTAAATCCCATTGCTGTGAAAGAGTTTGTACTCTAGGAAAAATATACACGTGATACACATCTCTTTCTCTAGCAGTGAAAGCTGATAGAAAAGGTCTGTACCTTCACATTGTCTATTTCTCTCATTTCTCTGAAATCCAGGCTTGCACTGACACAGTAGAGA
Source organism: Lagopus muta (assembly GCF_023343835.1). Classification (NCBI taxonomy): domain Eukaryota; kingdom Metazoa; phylum Chordata; class Aves; order Galliformes; family Phasianidae; genus Lagopus; species Lagopus muta. Next base: position 4,871,380 of record NC_064440.1, on the reverse strand, counting down.
TGATTTTGTTTGATTACAGTACGCATCATCTCCACAAGGATTCACGTTATCTTCACATGTATATTCTGTGACACCTAAACAAACAAAATGCCTAAAAGTTTCTGATAGATTTGTTTTAATCATTGAAAGTAACACCATGATAAACCAACAAAAAACACGACACGCATGCATCTTTTGAAAGATCAATCTAAATTTTAAACAACTGTATCACATTACAGTATCTATCTATATATGCATATAACTTGATACTATTTAGTTGAGTCATCATGCTTTACACATCAATAATTTTAGTACTAAAATTCATCCTGCTGCAGGTGAGAAGTAAAAAGTAATGAACTTACATCTGATCTATTCCAAAAAACCTCAAGAACTTCTGTTGTGATTACTACAACTTGAATTGCTATAAAATCAGCTTTTATCTTGACATAAGATTAGGTACATTGGCTTAGATACTGTGCAGGTAACACATTACATGTTACAATTGAATGCTGTTGTGGAGGTTGTACATGGTTTCATATATGTACGAGTTTCTTAGCCTTAGCTTAATATTTCTTTTCTACTACAATTATAAAAAAAATATGTATCAAGCACACTCACTTATTTTGCAGTCTTGCTCATCTGAACCATCTCCACAGTCATCAAACCAATCACACTGTAGCTCCATGGGAATACATTTCTTATCACTACAAGTAAATTCATCTTTTTTACATGGTCTTGCTTTATAGGTGATTTTATCTACAGAAGTACAAATGAGTAAAAAAAAAATTATCAGTATTAAAGCAATAAGTAAGATTTTTTAGATTATTTTAGACATGTAGAAATTGGAATGACCATGAAGCAGTAAGCAATTATTTCAAGCCTAATTTCTTTCCATTTCAAACTACGATCTACTAACCTCCAGCTAAGCTTTACTGAAGGACAAGCAGATCTCTGCAACAAAGTTTGCCTTCAAGTTGTTTTCTTTGATCTGAATGCCTTGAAAGGTAATATCACCTACCACAGTGATCTTCATCCGAGTTATCACCACAGTCATCAACCTCATTGCAAATCTGCTCAGGTCTCAGACAAACCCTGTTGTTTCTACATCTGTATGGCCTTGTTGGAGGGCATGGAAACTTAACTGCATATTAAAAAATAAAAATAAGAATCAGCTATTACCCGGTTATATTCCTTGAATCTTTTAAAATGTTTCTTTATCAAGGCAATAAGCAAGCATGGAAACACAACTGCACATGACATATGAATAGTACTTGATTTTAAGTTCTGATCCCTAGTGTACTAACACTAAAACAATGTTTACAGAGCCACTTTTTCATTTCAGGAATGAAAGTATTATGTGTGATATGAAATATTACACTATTTTTGAAAATCATTAAATATGTCAGAAATAAAGCAAAGGAAGCTGTATATTTAATTCTCTATACAGATCATTACAGAAGTAATTTTTTCTCCCATCTGTGTATCTCCTACAAAAAGACTAATTTTTTCACAAGTATCCAAAATTGCATGAATAGCAGTAACAATGGAAAAGTGTAACAAATTGGATGTGCCCATCACCTGCTTGCATTAGGGATTTCATTGACTTGTTCAACAGAATGTTAAGCTCAACCATAGCTGTAAAAGTTGCATTTAGCTATAAAAGAATATTCTCAACAGTATATTCATTAAAATTTCCTGAATTCATTATGAAAATAATTTGTAGATGTGAGCCTAGAAGAACTATGAGAACTTTGTTTTACAGTAGGGTTAAACTCCAGCAGGTGGATAGGCTAGGTCTGACAAAATACTGTATTATTTAGAATCACACGAAAAGTCTCGTACAATCTAAAAAAAGGAACTCTTTTTTTTTTGTATGGGTGTGCAATTTTGCTGAAAATATCTTCACTATTTCTAACATTTTGTGATCCTCGACTGCATTAAGTATTAATCACATAAGGTAAATACTATGTGGAGCAATAATACACAGCATTTGTTACACAACTTTTGTTCTCAGAATAATAAGTGTTTATCTACCAGGTAGACATAACTTAAAAAAGACACACAGGCAATTTTTTATTTGAAACCTAACCTGTCATTTCAATAGAGATAAAAAGAATGTAAACTTGAAAAGAAGAAAGGTGAAGCCACTTTTTCAGAGCAGAGTTTTCACTGTCATACGTACCAGGTAACATAAGACTAACTTAGCATTTATAAAAGATTACCCTGCTTGTTTACCGAAAGGTTAAACAAAATGAAAGGTTAAGTGAGGAAAACTTGGATATGTATCTTCATGTATTTATGTATGTTACATGTCATTTCTAAATCACTTATTTGCTTTACTACACAAAGTGTTCAAAAATTTAATACCATACCACACATTTCAGTGACTTCATCAGAGTTATCTCCACAGTCATCTTCTCCATCACAAACCCAAAAATGCAGTTTGCAGAGGGAATTGTTGCACAAGAACTCATCAGCTCTACATATACTCCCCCCTGGGAAGAAAGGAGGAGGACAGAAATAAAGAAACAAACAAATGAAAGCCAGTTCTTGATAAAATTAATAGCAACATTTATACATACTATCTGCAGAGAATAGCACATGTAGCACACAGCTGAACGAAAAAATCTCAAATGTAAGAGCCACAGAGGCAAAATCTTAGTTAATCATACAGTACTTTCATTCTCTTTTCGTGACTGTTATAGCTAGGAAATTCCTCCTGATTTGTCAATCCAGGCTTGTTTTACGTGAATGTCTGCTGCTCTACCTACTTCTACTCCCATTCTCTGAGATATGCATTGTTTTCAGAAGAGACAAAGTGATTGCTGTCCTTTAGTTATGAGATATGAACAGTTTCTTCTGAGGTCTGAGAGACTTGGCCAGGCTTGTAGCATTCCCATCAACTGTGAACCCTATTATTAGGGAAGATCTAGATTTAGGCACAGAGTAGATGACCTCCACAAGTATACTCCTTTTTGAACACATACAAAATTTTTTTCCAAGTAACTTTCATATTGGTTGAAACACATAACAAAAAAAAGCGCTTCTTGCAGAAGAGGAAGTCGTGAAATTTTATATCATCGCACCAAAACTCTCACTGCGTCTTTGCTCAGTGCATTACATCTATTCTAGGTCCATTACAGAAGATAGAGTTCCTGTGGCTTTCTACTTATTCATTCAAGGCAACGTTCACATTTTTCTAAAATCAAAAGGACACTTTATTCCTCCATAAATGCTTCAGAACAGGTTGAATATTTTTTTTTTCAGAACACTAATTTGCATGAAATATCTACTATGTAAGAGGATTTGAGGAACTCTCATACTATGTTACTGAATACAATTAATTCCTATTGTAAGAAATATTATCATCATTCATGGAAAAATATATACAACTACAGTACTTTTTAATTACAAAAGACATGAATTTAAATAATTGTTTAATCACCATTAAAAAAATAGTAGTCGGATAATAGGTTTAAAAAGAAGTGATAATTACAACATGCACAGTGGGCTACACATAACCACTGTGGAAATCGTTTCAGAATGCTGTAGAATAAAACTACATTTGCGCTTGCTTTATTTCTAAAGAAGAAAAAAATTACTTATCAGTGAGATAAACCGGCATTTGTTTTATGTGATTGCTCAGCCCTTCATAATTCTTTTATAGAATAGATTTCTCTCAGGGAAATCATTATTGTGACAGAAATGCAAAGTATTACAACAATAACCAACAAGGCACAAGGCTTCTTATTGAATTAAGTAATTTGCAGTTCACAGAAGCTCCATTATGCTATTCAAAGAATAATGTAGACTTCAGATTAAATAAGTATGTTACTACTTATTTACAGTTCATTGTTCTTAAAGATTTGTGGTCTACATATTATACAAGGTAGCTTCAAATGCACTAAGAGTTGTTGCTTTCTTTCCTGAACAGTTAAAATTTCATTGATCTGTCTTCTTAAAGCAGTTATATGATATTTTTAGCATCTGAACATATCCAAATTTCAATTTCTAGTCTCTCAGTCAAATGTAATTATCCTGTGTAACCTCTTCCCCTCCCCCTCCCCCCCCAAGGCAATTGTTGTTGCTTAGATTTATGACATGATAAGGGAAGGATATTTTGCTCTGCAACTGCTTGCATCATCTAATTATTATTTCTTACTACTCTACTGCATACAATACAGTTACATGTGTAATTCCAGATGTCTAACTCACTATGCCCACTTGTAAGAAAATAAAACAGACAAAAACCTGGAATAATAAGCCAACAAACTGACAAAGAGCTGAGTAAAATTTTGAATTTCTTAAAAATTTCTTTGACAGAGAAGTTCTGTCTTTGTTATAGGTGATGAGGTGCTAGATGTACTTAGTGATAGGGCTAATAGGAATAGTGCTAGGACCAGAGGAAACAGCCTCAAGTTGTGCAAGGGGGTTTCAGGTTGGATATTAGGAAAAATTTCTTATCTGAAAGAGTGGTCAGGCATTAGAACAAGCTGCCTAGAGAGGTGGTGGAATTACTGCCCCTGGAGGTGTTCAAGAAATGTTTAGATGTTGTACTAAGGGACATGGTTAGTGGGGAAATACTGATGGGAGATGGATAATTTCTCCAGTAATATGTAATTGCTTACATCTGTGCATTTCTATGTACATATAACTATATGCATGCAAACATATATGAATACACAATGGAAAAGATATATTAGAACAGGATTTCTGAAATTTCAGCATCTATGGGAATTAGACTAACAGATGTATTTCTCAGTAACATTTGGAATCTTAGTCATAAGCATATAGTTTCTGTAAACCAATTTACATGTACAGTCCTGTGCTCCGAGTAGAAAAGAATTTGACTTTAGGCCTCACATTCATGTTAGATGTAGAATTTTGTGTACATGGAACTAAACAGAAAATTGGGATTTTATGCTTATTTATTTAAAGATTTTTCATGATATTGCATAGCATTCTAATGATTATTACTCATAAGATCATTTTAAATAACAACATTCCAATAATACTGGATGTATTACTTTCTTTGATAGCACAGAATGGAATATCAATAGGAACACAACCTTGGACACAGTCTTCTTCATCACTACCATCCACACAGTCATGGATTCCATCACAAAGCCATCTGACAGGGATACAGTAGGCCTTATTTTTGCATCGAAACTGATCTTCTTTGCATTCCGTTACACAATCCATCTATGTGAATACAGAAGCGAACTGATCATTAATAAACAAGAACAGTAACAACATAATGGAATATGACAAACTTATCCAAGCTGAAGAGCCCCTGAAACAAAATGCCCCAGAATGACATCCAGGTGTTGACTCCGGGGAAACAAGTTGGTATGCTGCAAACAGATGTAACCCAATGCAAGTACCATGTAAACCAAATCATGGGGCCAAGTTATCTTAAGGGGTTTGACTGATGCCAAAAACAACAACAAAAGCCCTCCGGAATTCCAACCAAATAGTTAAAAATTAATGTCAGAGGATAAAAGAAAAAGCAACATGAATTGCTCAGTTACCTCATCAGATCCATCAGCACAGTCATACTCTCCATTACATTTTGAAGACGCTGAAATACAGCCTCCACTTGCACAGATGTACTCACTTGCAGAGCAGGTTGGAGATGCTGTTTATAAATAAATATTTCAGCATTAGAAAAAGATAACTTATGCATAAGCTGCTTTATAACTTCATGTCTTTATCTCCTTTAAGATAGCAGCAAAAAATGCAGATGATAATCTTCTTCAATCTTTCATAAACTACAACGAAGCCTTCAATGAAACAAAATTGTCTCATCCTAAGTGAAGTGTATAGTAATAGTATAAGGTTATACATGTTTTATCACTATGATTTTTTTTTGTTTGTTTTCCTCATGCTTGGTAATAATGGCAAATACACACATTTTCATAGAATCAATAGATTAAAAAAATAAGCTTGCTTAAAATGGGTTTAGGATTTTCCTAAAGTTATGTAAGTGCTTATAATTAAACTTGTGTGAAACCATGGTTCTGTAAAGTATACATGGTTACAATTAAAATAAACACATATTAATCATTATGATTTGAAATACAGATAGACATTTCTGTCACAGTGGAAATCAGAGGAGTTTTGTCATAGACTTCATAAGTTGTACTAATGTAGAGAATGCTTGCCAAAAACTTCAAGTAAATAAAAATAACCACATTTTCCAGGAGATAAACAATGAACTGAAACAATAACAATTTGCTAGAGAGAAGCCTTGCTTAAGGACGGGTGAAAACAGAATGAACACCATGAAAAAAAAATCTCCAGAAACTCTCGTAACATGCTAAGAAATACTTCTTTTTTTTTTTTTTTCAGAGCAGAATTCTGTAACCTGAGTTATATTTCAATCTAATTAAATACCATTCTCCTCAACAATTGTATACACAGCTTCTTTTTAAAAACGAGTTTTAGAGTACACAATGGTACAAATTTGAAAGAACAAACTATATCTCAATTTACTTAAAAGAAAAAATACCTGGTTCACAATTTTTCTCATCATCCCCAAGTTTGCAGTCTTCATGACCATCACATTTCCATTTTGCTGATATGCACTGACCATTGGAACACTGGAACTGATCTCTTGAACAGCCTGTTTCACAGTACCTCTGTTACAATAAAAACAGTGTATATTCAAGATCAAGTACTTCATATAAACATAGTTAAATATATAGCTAATCAGAAAAGTTAGTCATACCACTACCACTTCACACTATGAAATGTGTGTGCCTTATGAAAATAAAATAGCTTTCCAAGATCAATTAACTGATTGTGGTTTGAACCCTCTAAGTAAGTGGGAAGCACATGAACTCCAACACTGTCAGGAAAGGTAAAGAGACAAAAAGTACAAAATAGAACTGAGAAAGAGCAAAACAAATACGAAGAGCACTTTTCCTACTGAAGTCCACATTTTCTCAACAAAACCCATAAACAAATTCGCTGCTGGTTCAGAAGGCAAAGGTTCCCCAACTAAAGCACAAAATATACACAGGATAGGAAGAGAACTAGATCACTGATGGGGCCAAAAAGCAGAAAATAGACTACAGAAAAAAAACTTGATTTTAAGTCTTTTTCTCTTTTTAGGTTAACTAATTCAATAAGTTTGATTTTAATTTAGTGAAGACATCTATACAATTCACGTACATGCATCAAATTTACTTTCCTCCTTAAATAGTCATATGTAGAAAATTTATTCTCAAGAATCTAAACCTAGCAATTTTCTCAACTACTTCCCCTGGAAGAAGCCTACCTCATCTGAGCCATCTGCACAGTCATAGTCTCCATCACACCAGAATCTTGCTGAAACACAGTCTCCATTTGCACAAAGAAAGTCTTTCAAAGTGCACGTTTGAGGCTCTGGACAAAGAGGAGAAACAAGCCTAGGTTTATTAGCATTTCCATAAAAATAGCTCATACAAAAATACCCCAAACAGTCAATCAATGAATTACTCTTACAAAGTCAAAAACATTAACCCTCAAATTCTAAGAAATTTTTATTTCCCCCCCGTAGGATTTTTTTCTTCATTATATTTTATAACTAAATTTCACTTGCATATTACAAGCTGTTCATGAAAATACTTCCATTTGGCAGATTTCTTTACAAAATTACATGAGGCTGAATACTTAAGTATTATTTCAGTGCATGTGTGTCATGAAAAATTTAGTGAGATAGATACCACAGACTAGAAATCTGTTTTGCACCTGTTAATGTCCAATGTAATTGGAATTAAATGTAACTTTGACTTTCAATTAAATAGCTTGTAACATATATATGTGTCAAGAAACAGATTCCCTTGTGCTACACACTCAGGGGAACAGTTTTGAGATGGTAAATGGAATACCACAGAAGGAAAGTTTGGAGTTTCAAGTCAAATAATTCAGTTTTCCAGCAATTAAATACAGGATGAAGCATGACAACAATACTGGCTTACATACTGACAGAATTATTAGAGAAAGGGAATGTGATGAAGTGCATTCATAAAAAAGCTCACTTTTCTATACTGTCAGTATTGAAAATGGAAAAAACGTAGAAGGACACTTAGGAATTTTCAAGTAATTTCAGGGAAAAGAAAAGAAATGTTAGATAAAAGGAATCTCAGAAGCTTACAGACAGACAAGAGACAACATATACTGGAAGTGGGTTATTTTGTGACTAAATGATATGTCCTTCTATTCCCTGAGAAGAACCAAAACACATGGAAGCTGGAAGTCATTACAGAAGGTGGAGGAGGAGAGCAGACAAAACTAATTTGAGATATAGGCAAAGCAAACAGAAGAAGGTGGCTGCAGGGAGCGATGAACTAATCCTAAGAAAGTGAGATTGGCTGTTTCAGCCCCTTTACTTCATTCACTGCATAGCTCTGCATTTTTGCTTTTATTACCATAAAAACTCTGGACAAGGGATCAGAGTGGAATATTCTCCCAACAGAATACTATGTATTTCTTCTTGAAAATTGAGCTATTACAAAAAGCTGGTAAGAGGGCTAAAGGGCATGTCCTATGAGGAGAGGATGAGAACACTTGGGTTGTGTGATCTGGGGAAAGGAGTCTGAGAGAAGACCTCATTGCTCCTTAATAACGATCTGAAGAGGGAGGTGCTGGTCTCTGATCTCTAATAACTGAAGTCAGGATATGCAGGAACTATGCACAGTCAGGGGACGTTCAAACAAGACATTGGGAAATATTTATTTACAGTAAAGGTGCTAAAATAGTGAGACTTCCTAGATTGTTGGCTCATGTTACATGCCCAACAGTGGTCAAAAGGCGTTGAGACAATATCCTTAGTGATGGACTTAAACTTTGGTTAGCCTTCAAGTAGTCAGGAGGCTGAACTGGATGATCTCTGTACCTCCCTTTCAACTGAATTAATCTGATTTATTTTGTCCTAAAAATTAAAGGGAAAAAAACAAAAATGAAGACACCCTATGGACTTGGAACCTTTAAGCAAAGGTACACAAAAAGAGGTAATAGAACAGAATTTAATCACGTCTCTATATGTAACTTAGTCTTTGACAGCCATAGGGTTTTAGGACTGAAAAAGCAACTAAGGATTATCTGTTAGATCCTTTTAATATTAGAGCAAACACTGCATTGATTAAATAATGTAACATCAAGAATAAGGATTGACTGGAAAGATCTTTTGAGATGGGAAGATTTCAGGCAAAAGGCAAAAAACAGCAAAAAAAAAATTATCAATGGAGAGAAGATGGAAAAGGAGGAGAGACGACGAGAATTGCAGTGGCAGTAGTGGATGAGATGATGCTAAAGAGTCCTTAAACAAGCAATGGAAGATAGATGCATGCATATTTTTGAAAAACCTAATGTGGTGATCAAGGAAAGATAACACAAGATTAAAAAAATCCATTGGAGAAGAATTTGGTGAATACCAGAATGAGAACATATCATATAACACAGATCTAAAGTAAAGCTAAACTTAGGAATCTCCAATATTCAGAAATAAAAAACTTTCAAAAAAAAAAAAAAAAAAAGTCTTTCTGATGAATCTCTGAGTTTCTTCATGTTTTTCCTCCTTACATTAAAAAAAAAAAAAAAAACAGTTTGAAAAGTTGCTTTTTTTTTTTTTTTTTTTTTTTTAAAGAATTTAGTTTTTTCATGTAGGTACAAATTTTCATTTTGAAATTGTAGGAGAGTAGTAATACAAGCGGATCTACACCAATTACATCACCTGTCCAGCACTGTTATTTTCAATCAAATCAAAGTTTAACATTTATATGTATTACTAATTTTCTCAAAGCAAAAGCTCATTGTATAAATGTTAGCAAATCAGTGACTCACTTTCCATCAACAGGCCAGGAAGAGGAATTTCAAAATGTGATAAATTGCATAAGGGAAATAATTTGTGGAAAAAAACCCAAACAATTCACATGCAAATAAACATATCCCATGTTTCTGTTCTGATTTGCGAAATACAAGCAAATATTTTTTCTATACTGGTAATGAATTACTTATAAACAGAGATTTGATTCTGCAAAAATGAACACAATGAGCTATCTTCCCATTTCTCTGTTTGCAAGAAATATTTCTTCTGCTGTAGGAATAGTTCTCTGTGATTTTCATATGCACACAGGAGCGAACTTTTCCATCAGTGCTCACATTGTTAGTGAAAGGAATAAGTATTTACAGATCTCTGTATAACCAGAAGAAGTCAGAATCTTTCAGCCTTTTGCTTTACAAAAACTCCTACTGAATCTCCTTCCTGAAATAAGCAATTTTGTATAAAGAATTTTATTAGAAATACAGCACATAAAATGACCTCCTTTCATAATTTCAAGTCTGAAAATAACCTGTGGTGATGACATATTTGTCAACTAGAATGGCACAAAGAATGGGATCTCACAGGAAAGATTCAAAACCATTTCATATTCGTGGCTCAATTTCTTATTTAATAAGCATGGATATTTCATTAATCCATGAATTTAAAGGATTTTATTAGGTATCTGAGGTATTATACACAACTGAGATAGAAGAATATTTTTTTCTTAAAATAGGATATAAATTTCAAATTTCTAATGTAGTTTTCATCTGTATTTGTGCAGGTTAAACATGTTTTTGTTTATCACTGAGATCTAGCCCCTCTTAGAAAACTGTCATGGGGCATGGCTGTATGGCTGTATTTGCACCTAGTCAACTGAGCCTGAAGCAGTGTAAAGGATGCAGGGAATTTATAGCACTGTCCACTCAAGATCTGTCTACTGCAGATGATGTTATGAGACATTATAGATTACAGCTATTTCAGCCCTTCAATACACTAGCGTAAATGTGTTCACTTGGACACTGAATAATTGCTAGTTCTCATTACCTTTAGAATACAAAGCTATCCAAGGACAAAATTAACTAATTTGTTTTCTTGATACCTTGTAAGAGCAACAAAGCACTGAAAAGATTATCCAGCAACTTCAGTAATATTTTCACACTGATTGAATGCATGCCTTTCTGCAACATTATAATATTTGCTTTGCTTCACTGTTTACAGCACATATGTTTTTAACTACACTCAATAAAACAGTATTGGCGTCTTCTTTTGAGCAGGAATAAGATAGTCATTACAGTGGAATTCTCCATTTTTAAAGTTCCCTGAAACAAAATACTACTTTGCTTAATATCTTCCATAAAAAAACCAAACAACCCTTAAAGAAAATTCCCTCTCCAAAAAGATAATTATTAACTGAGTTAAAAATACATTCTGCTTTAATTAATGCTTTCAATACGGACCTTTAACCTCCCAGTATCATAGAATGGCTTGGGTTTGAAGGGACCTCAAGGATCATGAAGCTCCAACCCCCTGTCTTAGCCTGGACCACCAACCTCCACATTTAATACTAGACCAGAATGTCCAGGGCCCCATCCAGCCTGACCTTGAACACCTCCAGTGACGGGGCATCCACAGCCACTCTGGGCAATAATTCTTAATTATTTTGGGGAGGGGGGCGGGTAGGGGGAGAGCTCAAATGACAGTCCTCTAGTTATTTTCTGTTTTTTTTTTTGAAGGATCACAACACTTTTGCATTCAGCAATGTAAACATTACATAAGAATGGCAAAGAAGAAATAAACAGGAAACATAATTCACACAATATATGTAAGACAGATACAGTTAAAGAGCAACAAAGTCTGAAGAAGCTATGCCAGATATAAAGTCATAACAGACACAACTGTTGGTATTATAGTACTAATTTTTCACACATATATTTCCAAAACACGTTCTTTTTCACCGTTGTTCATTTCACTGAATAATTATTTGTACATGCAAAGGAATTGTATACCTAAACAGAAATACTTGAGCTAAATTTCTAAAATTCAGTGGATTAGTTCTTATTTTTGAGAAACAACACATTTTCTCACACAACTACATGAAAAACTCCTCGTAAATGCAGGTGTGCTATGAACAACTTATAACGTATAATTCACTTTGTCAAATTCTCTGGTATTTCATAGGTATTTCATATATATTTGTTTTGTTACACTTTTTAAAAGGCCACAGCCTACCAAGAATTTTTTACTTCTAGTTTGAACAACTCAATGATGTTATGTATTATGCCAGTGCTTCTGAGATAGTGAATTTTCAACTGTGCCAGCATACTGTATTTAATTTAGACAGTAGAATAAAGGATCTCAAAAGTTAGGAAGTAAAGCATGTATTTGACAAGCAAAAAAAACCAAATACCAAACAGTAAACATGAACTACAATTCATCACTCTGCAGAGATCTGTTTAATGCTTATATATTGTGAGGTTTATTCTCAGAATTGAAGTAATTTTAGTTTGTTGCACAGGCTGCACCTGGGTACTCTCAAATCACTTATCCTACTATGCACTACAGTTAGCTACAGATTTCTTGATCTGAAAGTTTAGAGAATAGTCAAGACTAAAATATATAAGTTAATTACTGAAGTGAACACAAAGACAGCAAATTGATTACTCCTTCATTATTTGAACACTTGTTTTTTATAATTTTATTCCATGACAACCTAATATTTAAGAAAGAATTAATCCCACTTCACAGATGGTGTATTTCAAAGAAAGACGCGTAATACTTATCTTGCAGACAGTGGTAATGTTTAGGAGAGGTGTTTCTTTTACAACATTTTCAACTAGTCACATAGACAAACACTGCTATTGTGAAACCATGTATTTTCCTTTGATTTTTACATGACTGTAAAAATAAGTTCTTACTGTTTATAACAGGAAAAAAAAATATCTCACCAGCACTAATATGTATTTCCTAAGTAAAATCTCCCATGAAGCTAAGAAAGCTTTTGTGTGTCATCAACACCCTCCTGCCCACGTTTAACAGCACATGGTTGATAGCAATTACCAAGTCAGATGACATTTTTCCCTTTAGACAAAGTGGTTGCATATGAAAACTATGATACTTATGCTTTCAGTAACTCACAGCATTTTTTAACAGACTGTGATCAAAAGGCATACATATCTATTTAAACTTTAAAGCTAACGAGCTTGCCTTCAGACTTCAGTACCTATGGACGCCATGTGTTGAATAAGAGAAAGGGGCAGACAGTGCAAGAATTCATTGAGCATTCTAAGTTATTATCTCAAAGATGTCAAATACACCCTAAGGATATACAGTCAGGACCTTGCATTAAAGATTATAAAAGACATTAAATTTCTTAGATTTCAAAGAACAAAAGAAAAGAAGATTTGAAATTGTTTGCCAGCTGAACGGAAGACACTTCAAAAATACTGATGGAATTTTCCTGTGGAAATATTTTATGAAGAGGATGATTATGAGATGAAGGGAACCATTATGAGTTTGTCATTTCTTCCTCAGAACCAATCTAAATTAACACACTGCAAGTAGTATTACAGAGACTTATTAGGCATTGAGGTTGCTATCTCAATCAAAAACTATTCTTAAAAAGCAGCTTTTCTGATTGGATATTTTTCAGGATTTTTATCTGGATAATAAGTTTGAGGTATGAGAGTTAATTCTAGGACAAAGGTAAATTTATTTGGGCACTATTCATTGCGAGTTCACATTATTGAAAAGTCATAGATGAGACATTTTTTCATCTCTCTCATACAGAAACAAACCACACATATACAGTTCATCAGAAGAAAATCCTCTTACATGTTGCTAAACTGACTACTCATTGAAATATGTGTTTAGGTAAAAGTTACTTACTACAGTTTTCTTCATCAGAATTATCACCACAATCGTTTTGGCTATCACATCTCCAATGATCTGGAATACAGTTGTTGTTTTTGCACTGGAATTCATGAGGCCCACAAGTTTTTTTGTCTGCAATTGGAACGAACATCATTTACATCATTGTGAAATAGAAAAGAAAGTCTGCTACTGAAGAGTGACATGACAGCATTGCAGGACACATTTGAGAAGAAAAAACCTAAATACTTGAAAAGTTATTTTCATTAATTATTTTGTTTCTCATGCCACATTCTTTAAGACAATATTTTTTCAGCCATGCCGTAACGGATACAGCATAAATATGATGATAAAAAGATGCTGTAAAAAATGTAATTTAATGAAAAAAGTGAAATTCAGAAGGATGCACACATTAGCTTGGATAGGTTGACATTACTGCATTAAATCTCAAAAGCTGCACTGACTTCTCCTTGAATTTTGCAGGATGATTGCCCTGCACAAGAACAGATCACAAAAACCTACAAGAATATTTTTGACAAATATACAGAATACATATTTCTAAACATCTATGCTTATATGTAACAATTTAAGACTAAGGGTGCCTAACAGAAAATTTTGCATTTGGCTTTATACTTTCACTTAGGTGGTGTCTCAGACTGAAAGTTTGGTAACAAGAGGAAAAAGCATCAAGTATACAATGCTAACCTGAGGTTAATTTTTATCATGTGGTAAATTCTCAGAGAATATTCTGGTTTACACAACAGTATCATAAGCAAAGCCTTTCAGAAACGCATTAACATTCTGAACTACTCCGGCTGCCTGTGTTTTCTTTTCATCTTTGTTTCTTTCCTGAACAATTCTTTTAGTCTAATAAGGTCTAGTAAGAAAATGAAGGAAATTAAAATCAATGGCACTTTATTTAAAAAAACAAAAACAAAAAACTTCCTATAAAATTTCAATGACATTTAAAATTACTTTTCTGCTATGATGATATTTCAGTTTCCTAAATTTCCATGTCCATTTGGCTATTTCAAAACATCACAGTTCAGGCTTCCTTATCCTGACATCTTAGTAAGTTCTAATATCTGACAGAATGAGGGATTGAAATACTAGCTGAAGTCAACCTGCTTTCTCCACCTCTGAAAAAGAAATTAGAGGTATGACATTTGATGCTATGGCCCAAACAGCTGATTCTGTGTTTTGTTTTAGGTATGGCTTTTGAATACTAAGTAGATTGAGACAAATACTGGTGTGGATCTGTACACTCACAAATCTGGTAATTAAATACTGCCTTTTGCATTTGTTCCTAATTCTCTGCCAACATCACAATTATTATCAGTTTCCCCCCCAAATAGTTTAACCTATGATGTTTCTCAAGATGACAAAAATAACCCAGAGATAATCAAAGATATTTCAGAGAATTTGTGTTTTAGAATATTCCAAATTGGAAGTGACCCACAAGGGTCACTGAGTCCAACCTCTGGATCCACACAGGACCACCCAAAAATCAGACCATCTGCTTGAGCGTTCTGTCCAAACACTTCCTGTACTCCAGCAGGCTAAGGGCTGTGAAAATTTCCCTGGGGAGCAGGATATCAATTATGACATTTCAAATAATTGCACTGGCAAGCACTTAAAGAGCATTTAACAATAGAAGGCATAAAAATAACATTAAAATAAAAACTTATTGTACTTGCTTTTGTTGCTTTGCAAAGGTGGTTTCACTTCCTATGCTTATCCTGTGCATTAAAATATTTCTAGTGAACTCTAGTCTGAAATTAACATAACTGCCCACAAAATGAGTCCTAAAGGCTAGTCACAGATCATATTCTATTCATCCTTCTACAATGAGTATCAAGACCTAATTAAAAAAGGACAGAAAACAGAGAACCTTCTTTTCAACTACTTGCTAGGTTGAAGACAACATACAAGATTTCCTTATTCTTCATAAAGCATACTAAATCTATTTTGTATTGCCTCTTTGCATTTATGTACACTGATGAAGTTTGGCTTTCTTAAAAAACAAACAAGCAAGCAAAAAAAATCTGTGTATTCTTAAATGTATGATGGTCCCTTGAATATTTATCTTCCCTCTTAGTCCATTTTTAATAAATAAAAAGAACTATAATTCTTCCCATCTACAGAATACTTTTTCTGTATTTCTAAGGATCTTTTTTTTGTCACTTGAGGATTCTGAAAGCTTTATTTTACCTTGAGGTTGATTCTGATCTCTCACAGTAGCTTACAATTGACATGCCTAACAGACTAGATTTGCTTGTCTTCCACCTCATTCTCCAGATTAATGAGAGCTCAGGAAAATAGGAAGACAGTAGAACTACGACATAACAAAGACGAAAATTTGAGAAAGTTTCATAACAAATCTCTGATCTTTTGGAAATGTATATTCAACTCAAAATAAATAAAGAGCTTATTTTTTGTATTGTGGAATGCTGAAAGGTACACCCACATTTTGTCACAGCTGTCTTCAAACACTAAACTGCTTTCCACTCTTCTTACAATAAGACTCCACGGAAATGTGGAAGTTCATATAGAAATAGAATACAAAAGTTATGGTTACTTAATTTTCATGTTTCTATCTTAAATTTTAATTGACAGAGATTAAGCTATTTTTGGATAAAAATAAAATTAATATTAAATGAAAGGAAAAAGGAAAAAAACAGTAGTTGACGAATTATTCTGGTAAATATCTAAAATACATATAACCTTTAAAGCAGATTATAACTTTCTCAAACTGCACACAGCTTTTTTCATATTCTAACCCACAAAAGGGCCTTTTTTGATGTAAAGTATCAAAGCTCTGAGTAAAGATTGCCATAATTTAATGCCTTCTTTTAATTGTCTGGACAAAATGCATGCATTAGGTCTGTCCAATATTCTTTGAAAAACACCATACATTCATTAACACTTATTTAACTACTTTAATTGCCTCAGTTGGAAACGAACCACAGAAGACTAAATACATACAGTAAAATTCCAACAAGTTCACTCAATATTGTATTCCCCACAACACATGATAGCAAATATTTACTAAGAAAAATATATATGTCTACACAGCACACAAGCAAAAAAGAAATTACCCTTTATGCAAAGTTTTGCAATGTAGGCATTTTAAAAATGAACTATAAATGATACGTTACTATTAGCACCAGCACATGAAGCTCTTTATTACAGTCTACTTGTAAATTCAAAATTTAATTCTCCTGAAATTTGTTCATAAAAATAACCATCTTTAATTATTAAAAAAAAAAAAGCAGAAGAACAAATCTCATTCAAACTACTGATATAAAGAGGTTATTTAAACATATCTCAAATGCTAAAATTAAGGGAAAATTTAAAATGAGATTAAAGTCATCCTGTTCTTTTAATATGCTTAGTTAATAGTGCATAGCTATGAGTGGCGTATAACAATTTACCCATACTCTGTGTTCCTATTTTCTCCAACATAAAAACAGAAGGCATAATAATCAACTAGTAAATTTGAAATAAAAACAGAGTTGGATTTTCACAAAGGCAGTTCATTTATTATGAAATGTCTTTATTATATTGTGTCTCTTTCTTAGTCTGGAACAAAAAGTTTATGCACCTCTACTGAAATTATAGTAGACTAAAGGAAATTACGAAAATTTTCACTATTTATTAATCACAATAGCAATAAAATGTGGAATAAATTGGTGAAAACTTGATAATTTTTCAGAAAAATAGAAAGATAAGAAACTCATTCATAATTCCAGTCAATAACATAATTGTATTTAAGTCTATTTTAATGTCTATATTAAAGTTATAATAACTGTCTACTTATATATTACCATCCAACAAGAACACTAAGAGCCAGATAAAACTATCATATCAGCTACCACCGTAGATTGGAAGAAGACTTGTTAAGTGAAAACGTAATTTCCCTTTACTACTTTTTTAACAACATCAAGCTACAGTCACATATTCAAAACAGTGATATATTCTAAACCCAGAGTGATACTCACCACAGTTAGCTTCATCCGATCCATCAGCACAGTCTGGGTCTTCATCACATACCCACAGTTTAGAAATGCAGTGCTTTGTTGTTTGACACTGGAAGTGGTCTGGAGAACAACTGTTTTCCGCTTTAAGGAAGAAGGTTCAAATTAAACCTAGACAATTCTAATCACGTTCAAAACATTTGCTTTGTAAGAAAAATAAAGGGTAAAAAAAAACCTTCAAAAATCAGGCATCTCTGGCATTATTTTAGTAATTTCTCTGGCATTAGTAATTTTCTCTGGCATTATTTTAGTAATTTCTATAAAAAAAACATTTGGTTTATATTGTTCATAGCAACAAAATGAAGGTAAAATAGCTTTACACATGATTTTAAAATCTTACAAAAATAGATTTTGTTAGAATATAAGGTAGAATTTTATCTTTCTTAAGAGAAAAGCTCATAATGCCTAGAATGGCTTGGGTTGGAAGAGACCACAAGGATCATCAAGTTCCAGCCCTTAGGAATGGATTAGTAAGGTGTTAAGACAAACAGAAATGAAAAATGTGTGTAATGAACCCTTCCACCTTCCATCCTACGCTGTGCCTTGGCAGTTGGGTTGACAGCTTCAGAACACTCTTACTTAATATCACAGCAGATGATTCTATCTCACTGTAGTTGAAAACACCCCATGTTTTCAACTCTGTCATTGTTGATCCTGTTCATATACCTCCCACATCCCATGAACAACACTGTGCTGTAGGCTCTGTTGCTCTAATTTCATTTTTATTTCTGTCTAGTACAACTTACAGTTGTAAGGGAACCTTCTATATGCTATCTGTCATTTTTATACTGGAAAAAGCAATTTTGCCTATCTTCTGCAGGTGTTTACCTGACCCTAATGATCTGATTTTTAAAGAAATGTAACAGGCAAATAAGGGTATAATACTGTCTGTCAGAAGCTTGAGCTCTGCTATTTAGAAGATGGACATCAAACATGATAATTAACAAAGTCTTTGTATTCTTAGCACCTCTTCTCTTGGAGGAGTTTTCTTTGTATAAATGCAACTTCTGAGACAGCTAATTCAGAAAATAGGACTGAAGTTAGAACAGCTGTAAATCTGAATAATAAACAGAATGAAAGATATTTCAAGGCGCAGCATCATCATCTTAATGAATCTTTAGAATGATCTAAAATACAAACTATTTAATACATTTCAAGTCTAATTGAAAATATTTTCTTTAATCACCTCTGTGAAATATGGAGCAAAACTGGATTTACCACAAAGTAAGATGTATAATATCTGTGTAAATGGCAATCAAGCTGCTTAGGTAAATTAATGAAGTTCCTGCAGAAGGGGGAATTAAAAACGCTGAAAACAATATCAGTAAGAAAATACAGAGAAGAAACTATAGGTCCACATCATTTTTAATAAAATAAGCAGAGACGTGTTGGTGTTTTGTTTTGTTTTTTTGAAATATGCTGCCGCAAGACATGGAAGATGAAAGCCTCAGGAAGATAAGTCATTTGTAAGGTGGTTAAGACTAAAATTGATGTTTCAGCCTAAGACAGAAACACAATTAAATGCTTGAAATTAATTTGTTTACACACTCCTTTTTTTGTAATAACTTTAAAAAATGAAGTTAATAAATGGCATTTTATTCTGTTCTCCTGTATATAAAACATTGTATATCGAACAATCCAGTGAATTTGCAGCTTTGCATGCTCCCGAAATTATTTTACAGGGAGGACATTTACATTATTTTACATACTTTTTTTTCACCTTGTTGTTTAAAATCAGCTACATAAATCAGAACAAAATTCTCTAAACATTACTTACGACAATCTCTTTCGTCTTCTTCATCACCACAGTCATCCTGTCCATTGCATCTCAGGTTTATCGGAATGCATTTCTGGCTCTTTGTGCACTTGAACTGACCTGACAGACACACATGTGTGTCTGGAAGTTAAAAGAATAAAAATATCAACTTAAAAAGATTAAAAAGTTGAAGATTGAAAGATTTAAAAAGTCAAAGTAAAATACAAAATCACTTTATTTGCAGAACGCAAATCATAGCATTTACAGCAGTGTAGCACATCTATACTACAAATAAACACCTACCACAGTTCAGTTCATCAGAATTGTCCCCACAATCATTCTCTCCATCACAGATGAAGGCTGGAAGGGCACAAAGTCCAGTTCCACACTGAAAACGTCCTGGCTGACATCTGAATTCAGCTGGAAGAAAAGAAAACTGCTTATTAATAATGACAAAGGAATGGCAAAGTGTCAATAGTATTGTTCCTTCCCTATGGATCTAACAGAAGTATTTCTGAACACTTGTATTGAACTATATTGCCTCAATCTAAGCAGATGATAGTAAGGAAGATGCATGCATGGTACTTCAAAATTAATTTCAGTCTGAGATTTTACATTCATTTAACTATAGTTGTATTTTACTAACTGTACAGTCCTCTACTGATGGAAGTTTGCTGTTAGTTGAACATAAGCTTGCAGTTTAGGAGATAACCATATCAGTTTAAATATGCATTTAAGAAATTCACCATCTCACTCTTGACGTGTCTACCACTGCTCGTTCTCACAGCCACTGCTGTTAGAGTGAGTGGACAATTATGCAGTCCTATAGCTATATCTTTCGTAAATATTTACTTGACTGGAAGACTGTAAGGAATAGCAGAGTTCTCTGTGTATTTAAGCTTGAGGTAAGAATATAATGGTATTTTGATTTATGTAGATTAATTTAATAGCATTAAAGCAGTTAACGACTGAGACAGAAAACAGCACCATCAACAACATTTCTCTTTGGGAACCCAGTATACTAGACAGGTATTTTTCCAACTACTAAGTAAACTTGCAGTCAGCTACTTGCCTCACATCAGTCATCCTTTGGGAAACTGAAAACATAATCATAATTGACTTCCAGTTGTCTACAGTTCAGTGGAGAAGTACTATGGGAATCTGCTATTCAGACTATGGGAGACTACTGAGAAAAATGGTGTATCTGCACCATTTTCAGGATAGTGTGTCAAGGATACATCGCAAATTATCATTACATAAAATAATTCATACTGGACTGGTGGGATTTAGCTCCTCAAATTATCCTTTGGAAATATTTATAGAAGTACAAAATGAAAATATATGCATAAAAGACTTATCGGGAAAAATAAAAAAGATTCTTAGAAGGAATCGCATGGAGAACGTTACTCTTGTTATTCTGGATATTGCACTCATGATAATGTGCAGCTAAGCTTATATAACTGTAATAAAATAAAAGCCAGTGAGATTTATAATATCACAATTCTGTCACAAAAAAAAGATCAAATGTGGCAGAATTTTTTTCTTGACGACAGACAGAAAACTAAAACATAAAATCTTCAACAAAAAATGGAAAGGGATGAAAAAAAGGTTTAAAACATGAAAAACTTGTAATTGTATCTTTTCTCCAGAGATCTCAAAAGCTTAGTAAACGTTAGTTAATGTAAATATTTACAGGATGACAGTCAAGATATTGACCTCTGTAAATCTGACAGCTACCAAGGAAATCAAACACGTACTGCAAACAAAAGCTTTCAGAGAAAACCATCTAACTTCTATAAAGCAGTACACCGGTTTTTGACTCTACTGACAAAACTGGGTACACTTACGGCACTCCTCAGGCTCATCAGAGCCATCTCCACAGTCATCAACAGTGTCACATTTCCACCAGAATGGAATACATTTGTCAGTTTTGCAACGGAACTGTAAAAAGGAGAGAAAGAAGGAAGAAAGATTTCCATAATACTTTTATTTTCAAAAAGAAGAAAACCAAAAACAACAAACTATGAGAAATTAAGTAATTGTGGCGTTGTTCCACTAATTGTCAAATATTTTTATTTTATAACACCTATTCAACTTTTTTTTTTTTTTGGAGATGCAGTGCACTGTGACTTCAGCTGTTAGAAGTCACTATAGTTCTAATGACTTTGGTACATTCACTTGAGCTCCACTGATAAAAACTATTCATTCCATTTCATGCAATCCATAATTTGATCCTACAAAGTCTTAGAACCATCATTTAAGCATCTGTTTATCTGTTCTACAAAATATGCGCCTGAAGTTGCAGGAAATCACCTTGCACGCATAACTCAGTGTTTTAATTGATACAATTGTTAAGTAATTGCACATCCTACCATTTCTGTTTCAGCTACTGGATTGTTTCTACTGTAACCATTATTCCATTATTTAATTATCTACCTACTGTATTGAGCTCCTCTTTTTTTTTTTTCCTATTTGTGTAATGAATGCTCATTCATGTATACTTTCAAATCATTCTGTAATCTATTTTAAGTATTTCATATAAATGCTTTACAAAGCAATTTTGATAAATTTATTAGCTTTATCTTTTCTAATGACTGGAAGAACACATTTAGAAGAGAACAAGCTCTACACTCTCTAGAAGAAAAAAAGGCAATTGCAATTTTATTTTCAACAAATAAGAAAGACATAGAGATTTAAGAAAGACATAGAGATTTAAGAAAGACATAGAGATTTTGGAAAGGGTCCACAGGAGGGCGACTAAGATGATCAGGGGGCTGGAGCACCTCCTCTATGAGGACAGGCTGAGGGAGTTGGGCTTGTTCAGCCTGGAGAAGAGAAGGCTGCGGGGTGACCTCATTGCAGCCTATCAATACCTGAAGGGAACCTACACCCAGGAGGGGAGTAAACTCTTCAAAAGGGCTGACAATAGCAGGACTAGGGGAACGGATCCAAGTTGAAGGAGGGAAGATTTAGGTTGGATGTTAGGGGGAAGTTCTTTACTAGGAGAGTGGTTAGGCCCTGGAACGGGCTGCCCAGGGAGGTTGTGGATGCCCCGTCCTTGGACGTGTTCAAGGCCAGGTTGGACGGGGTCCTGGGCAACCTGATCTAAATGTGGATGTTTGGTGGCCCTGCTAGGCAGGGGGGTTGGAACTACATGATCCTTGAGGTCCCTTCCAACCTGGGTGAAAAAAAAAAAAAAAAAAAATAGAAAAAGAAAAAATAATCACGAAGATGAAACACCTTCAATACCTCCAACACTTACCTAGACTTCAGCCCCTTTGACAAGAGCTTCCATATTTCACCAGCATTTATTGTTTAAAAGCAGGTGAGAACACAGTAAAATGAATATACATATGCACTTACCTGACTGGCAGTGCAGTTTGATAAGCATGTCTTGTTATCTGCAGCAAGGTAGAAGTTAGTGGGACAGGCACATGTATGCATCTTGCCAGGGGCTAAAAGACATAAATGACTGCAACCACCATTGTTTACTGTGCACATATGTTTAGACACTGTGGATAGAATAGGAAAAGAATATCAGAGCGTATTATTTCTGTTTACTTCGGAGTATCTGCTTCACAGAAAAAAAATATATTACACACATTAGTTTTAAAATGGAAAATGTTACTACAAAATCCCTTTCTTTTTGCCTTTAAGCTATTTTTTTCTTTTGTGTGCAGCAATTATCACAAAGGATGCACATTCAGTAATGAAACAATGAGAAGAAGAAAAAAGATATGTAATAATGAGAAAAAAAATCAGCTCATCTGGGTCAAGTGCCAGACTGCATTCACCTAGAATTCCAGTAGACAGACATTAGATCGGGTGAACCGTACAACCTACACTCTCAGACATTTTCTCAATCTCAGGCTTCTAAACAACAGTATTCTTCTGTATTATTAACACTCTTCCTAATATTAATGCTAAATGTCTTCATGACACACTTTTGTGATCTTTATAACTGGTGACTCGGACTCTAACACAACTTTACAATTCTGTAATCCCAATCAGTATCTATAAAACTCATAGGATATCTCATCATTGAAGAAGTCATAGCATTTATTTAATAACAGATATACTTACAACATTAATCACAGATTTATATTTTAAAATGTCCACTCAAAGACATCTAAAACTCAAAATAATGCAGAAAAAAAATAAACTGTTGATAAATAACCTTCAGTTAATTTAGCAATTGGCTTCTATGTGAAATGCATCAATGTGCGGAACAGAAGATATGGAATAATTACCATCAGGTTGCCTGTAAGAATGATACACCTGTATATCAGTTATGGTATGCCAGGAGTTAATTAGCAACAGTCTGTCTAATCCAGAGGTTTTGTGGGCACGGTTGAGTGATTTGGTTTTCCCATCTGTCCAATAGATGTAGTCTTCAAACAATGTTAGTGCAATCACCCCTGGAATATCTTGATTAGGGACTGTAAGAAGAAATGCTAAGATTAATGTTCACATTTGGAAGACTGCCAACTAAAATATTCCATACTGCATGGGTTGACAGATACAACTGCTACACAATGTCTGGAGAGTAGATGTCATAACAATGTGTCAAGATTAAAACGTTCTCTATTACCAATTATGAGAAAGATGAATGGGGATATGCGTGCTCTGTTTGCTTGGAATCAGTCAGCCCAATCAGTGTTAAGGAAATGAAAGAATTTCAGTTAACAAAAATCACCTCCAGATTCTAAGCCAATCAGATGCCAAGTTTCAAAGTAGGACAAAACTTAAGTATACCTTAACCCATCCCTTACAGAAGATGAAAAGTTATTAGAAAAACACAAAACAATGTATATATCTACAGATGCATTGCATTTTATAATATTTATGACAATTACTAACATTTCATTTTGGTACAATATGCTGACAAGTTAAACAGCATTGCATTAAGCATAACACTATGAGGGCTTATTGCTTATTCCTAGCAGAACAAGTATACAATAAAAAAAATACATAAAGTGCTAATACACTTTTATCATAGAATTACATTATCACAAACTAGTAACTCAACATCATTTCAGAAAGGAAGAAAAGAAAAAAGGGAGAAAAAGCTTAGTGATGTCCTTCTTCGTACTGTACACTTGGAATATTTGTTCTTGGCAAACCTAAACTGAATTGTTTTTTTTTTTTTTTAAACTGCATACAATTGTAGTCCTAAATGCCACAGGAGAACACGTGACCACAATGTTCAATTTGTAAATTATGGTCTTTTAACACTGATTTACTCCAGTTACTGATAAGACAAATTAGAGAAGGTGCATCTGTTATTTTAACACTGATTTCTTAGATGAAAATGCTTGGAACTTGTTGGCATGGCAAATCCAAAATTCCTGCTGAAGCATTTCATAGTTCACTGACAATTCATGACCAATACTTTGTAGATGGAATAAGAATTTTAAAAAATTCTCTCTTGCTCACATAGTGAACTCCAGTGTAAGGTATGCAAACCTTGCTTCTTAGACCATAGATTATCTTCCCTTCCTTGTATGATTGCACATGCAGTAACCATCCAACAAGAAGAACAGGACTTTTTTTTCTTTTTTTTTTAAAGGAGCTTCACAACATTTCTGAAAAACGAGTGAAAGTGCAATCATACAAAAGAAAAGTCAATTTTGGCATTTATGTCATGTGCATCATTGGCATGGATTCCTAAATATTTCGGTACCCTCAAGAAAAGCTTTCCTTATATGCAGAAACGTTGTGAAAACTTCTGAAAACAGAAGCGAATCATTCTCAATGTCAATTCTTGCTAAGTTTTTCTTAGCAATGAAATTAAGTGTTCTTGAAGTATTATTATTCTTAGATTTGTCATCAAAGTAATGAGCCAAGCAAATACAAGAAAGGAAGAATAAAACGTGTAAGTAAGGGCGTCTCCATTATTTTCCTAAGTCTGATATTTTCTAATGAAGAGGACTGATCAAAATATGATACAAGCAAAACATCCCAGACTCTGGAAAACACCCAATGCCTGGAGCAGAGTTCTCCTGTCCACTGAAAAAAAATCTATATGCTCATCACCTAATTACATCAGCTGCTTGCATGTTAATTTTATCTCTACTCTGCTCTGGAGTGAACTGAACAACTCCTTTGGTGGGGAGAATTATCTGCAGATTAGACAGCAATACAGAGCTGCACAGTATGGTGCATCCAGCAACAAAAACAGTGGAATAAACACGTTATTCCACATCTAGGCACAGAGACTAAGAAGTCAAATGTTGGTCATTGTTACTCTTTGTGTTACTTCATTTAACATAAGATTTTTTCACTTAAGATTTTCCTTGAAGCTTCTAGAGAGATTCTTCAAACTTCACATACATCTTTATAATGCTGAGTTAAGCTTAATGCTGTTTCAGCAAAGGGACATTTCACTAGTTTTAAATTAAAAAATGAATGATGTTTAAAATGCCTCAGCATAATTATTAATTGGGAATACTAATTATCATATCCTATGCTTATGGCTAGATTACTGTAATTAATTAAGGAAGTGCAGAATTTACACATTAATGTCATTTGGATGAAGGAAATTATAACTCTGAAGGATGAGTTCATCAAAACCTGTGTGTATGCATGCTATGTGGAAGAAATGGCTTTTGCTTTCAATCACTATCTAGTAAGAAGAACTGGACTACTGTGTAGCCACTCAGGCGGTTACTTCACTGAAATTAATTCTTCCAGCTCATTCATCATGCTACGATATTTATTATGTGATTATGAGTAAATCTGGGCACAATCTACCATGCTGCCTTTACGTACTGAGACTTAGATACAATAAACTCAGCATTTTTTAAATGTTAGGTAGATTGTAAGTATTTACTATGGAAAATTTTCTTGTAGCCCCTGAGTCACAGGGCTGTATTCCCCACTGATCGTAAAGGACATCTTCTAATTTGAAATACAAACTGTGCTGACAGAAGAAGCTGCAAGGAACTGCCCTATCTATGAAGCCTCTATCTTACTTAAGTCTGAAGACGCAACTGTTTGTATAAATTATGACCCTTGCTTCTGACATCAAATTGAAGATGCCAAAGATACCATTCCATTTTTCTATATTTTCAAAAATGTGCTTTTCAGTATGTCTATATTCTTTTACTCTGATCACAGTTAAGAATAAACCCAAAATAAATGGGCATGTAAAAGCCTTAATGCACATGACGATTTACGTGAGAAAATTATCTTGATCTGGTCTTCTGTAGTACTCCCTTCTAATGAAAAACATCTGTAGCAGTCATCTTCTCTTTGGCTATTCACTCATTACAAATAAATGCCATATCTTGAGTACACATACATGAGAAAATGGTTACTTGCCTTTCTAGATTGTCATAAGACAAATTCAGATATTTGGGTGTACAATTAATTTTAGCTTAAATGGATTATGCACACATGAGAATCCAAAAATTCCTTTAGCATTTAATATAATGTAAACAATGGAATATCAGCACTGTTGATGTGCAAGAATTAGGTTATAAAAGTGATATTTCACATCAACTGTGATTGACAAAAAAAAAAAAACAAAATTGTGACAGAATTTGTTTTAAGTTCATGGCGCAACAGTAAGATAGTCCCTTGTGCTTGTTCTGTGCTTGTGGAGACGTCAGTATTCTAAGCTTTCTAAAATCTCAGGTAATAATTAATGATTTATCATAAACATATATAGTAGAAGAAACACCCTTTTTTTTTTTCCCCAGTCTTTCACTTCTAGATAATTTACCTGCTGGTCTAGCTCTTCATAAATGACATACATCTGTTACATGTTACAATGCTAATTACTACCCTCACAGCATACATTATGGTTTGAATTGCACTTTTAAATAGGAGAGCAAGACTAATTGCTCACTTTTCTTTAGCAAGCACTGTAAAAATGATCGACTTTCTGCAAATTAAGAATAAAGCCAGGTTAGAATTGTAATTATTTCCCTGCGTCACCTGTTTGAAAACATTTACTCAAGATGTCTACTTGCAAATCCATTAGTAATATATTCTGTAAAACACTAAAATTATATCAGACCAACATAGGGGTCACTACTTGACCAGCACAATAATGCAGAATTTAAACAGCTGTATATTTTAATGCACATCCATTAGAACTACACTTCATACACAGACTTAAAATGCAGATCTTCCTCTCACACTGTACATTAATTTTTGTCCCAGGGATATAAGATGATATGCTCTAAGTTGTACAGATCATGATAACGCCTCTTTTTGGCTTGTTTGAACTACATATCCTTCATATTTTTGAAGTATTTTTATATAAGCATAGAAATGTATGTATGATTTCAGAGATGAAAATAATGCTACCTGGGATTTTTAACTACAAAATTCAATATAGCCATAAAGAAACACAGACATTATCAGTAAATGCCCATTAATTCTTGAATGCATACATAGAAAAAATATTTTCAGAGGTTTATAATTTAATGAAATTTGGGCAAATCAAGACAACAACAACTGGAAGTTACAGAAACCAAACTATTGACAATCATCATAAACTGGTCTGCATAAACAGGAGAATGGGGGAACTTAAGGAGTAATGGAACTGTGTGAATTTAATATAGGGGAATTTGTCACTTTTCCTCAATAGTAACCTTTAAGTAAAAAAAATACAATATAATAATCAGATTTAGGAAGACGCATGGAGAATTTTATCTGAACAATTATGAATACCAAATATGTAATCAAATAGCAGATGTCAAACAATTATGAGTTTGTGCTAATATCAGATGCAGCTTTGATGAGTAGAAACATAGATGCCAAAAAAACTGGAAAAAAATCAGTTGCTATATTAGAACTATCATTTATCTGTCATCTCAGGTTAAAAGTTTTCAGATTTTTCTAATTTTTCATCTATGAAAACTGCTGTTTAAATCTGGAAGGAATTTAGTTATCTCATCTGTTTCACTACTTTTGCACGAGGACAATCCATGAATAACTGGATTCATCCTGCTATAAAACTCAGATGGCATAGTTTAGAATCAGATACAAGTATTCTCCTTTTACCTAGGAGGAGTGCAATTGTTGAAATTACAGATGCTAAAAGGAATAAAGGAGCGTATAATCTCCAAATGCATTTTAATCGTTACTTTCAAGTAATACTTTAGAACACGTGTGAATGCTCAGGTAGAAGCCAATTCTGAAGAACTTTTCAAATTAATATAGTAGAGAAAAGCTTCTCTCTGGTAACTACATTGCAGTTAACACATTCACTTGCAAGTTTTCACTTTGTTTAAAAGTTCAACAAGTCTTCAGTCTTAATTTTTATGCCCCTCCATGATAAAGCAATGAAGTGGTAAACTTTTGCTTTCAGAATATAAAACATGGATCAAGTGGACACTGACAAATTCTAATCTTAGCTTAGAGGAGTTTCTGTACTTCCTCAGACGGACTATCAAACCCAATCTCTGTGGTTTCATTATACTGAAATTTTGTCTTCTAATAGTGAAACTGAAAAATAGTAAGCATCTCTGTATATTCAGACCGTGGAAGGATAGGAAAACCTGCATGAGGCAATCAGATAGCTAGGGAATGACAAAGTTTCCATCTCCTTTGGGCAAAGGGAACCAAAAGCAGCTGTTAAATCAGTCAAATTCTTGAATGCTTTTCTTTTTTTCTTTAAGCTTACAGAAGTAAAACAGCTTAGTGCTTAGCCAGATTAGTGCTTCAATGCTTGCTTAATCATTTACTGTGCATAACATTTGTGACTAAGCTCTAAAGACTGTTTACATAATCACGCATTAAACTTCAAATAGATAAGCAAGGTCATTCCTGCCCCTAGTGCCAAGAAGAGCTCCCAAGCAGTGTAAGATTTCTGGCCTAGTTATCATGTTTTCCAAGTTCTTACTAGGACTCTCTTTACAATTATAAAAGCTCACTTCTCTATTGAAATGCTGAGGAATTTTACAAAAGAAAAGCAGCAGATACTCTCTTTTCTTGCAAAAATAAATGCAAAAAATGTTATAAATCACATCCTAAATTTCCAAAATGCAAGTAAATAGCAGCTGCATGAAAAAGCAGTGTTTAGTTTAACACACACTGTATCAAAAGATTGCTTAATATTGTCCTGTTTGTCCTTAAGACGGTTCTAGCACAAAGCACTTAAAGCTGCAAAAATCTCTTCACAATATGTTAAGATTTAAGATTCACCCATTCCACCAAGAGATTTATTTTGTGGATCTTGTGGAGTCACCGTGACTTTTTTCTCACACATTCTGTAATGAGCAATTGAAGATCAAAACAGTGTATTCTCAGAACAAGAAAACAAACAAAAAAACCTCACACTAAAATAGCTGTATCCTCAAAAGGCATAGAAAATGGTAGGAAAAGAAACCCCAACAACTTAGCTTACAATAACTGGCACTTCAGACTGCATTGCTCACACTACCCATTTAGACTTTTATCAGCTCTGTGAGCATGTATTTGTGCTCATCATACTTGTGCCCTGATCCTTCCTCTGCATTTGAAAGTATGGACAATAGAAAAAGCTCAAGCATCCATTAGTTCACCTTCACAATAAAAAGTGCTTTAGAATGACAGAAGAAAAACAGACCATAAAGTCCACATGAACAATATGTCTTCAAGGGACACAGTCATCACAAGCCATGAAACCCATTTTTCTTATTTAAGTGCTTATTGACAGCAATTACAGTTTATTGTATTAAAAAGCTAGAAGAGATCACTATGTTTTACTTCCTTTAAAAGCCAGTCTCTGAACTTTGTCGAGTTTCCCTTATTAAGAAAATTAAATCGTGATAGTCAACTTTTATCTTCTAGAATTGTTCCTAGTTCTGTTTAGAAGCACAAAGACATGAAACATTTATGTGGAAAAGGGAAAAAAAGATTCTGATTAAACATAAATTGATCATTATATGGTGTAGATCTACAGAACTCTCAAATCACTCTTTGGAGTGCCTACAGATATTGCTGATCCATTTCAGATGCCAAGAGTCCCATCCTATGTTAAATTCACAATACAATTTTCTACAACTTGATTTTGATTTGATAGTTTGATAGGCTTAACATCCTATGGACAGTCCAGAAAGACTTGACTTCTAACACTTTCACTGTAATACTCAGGGAGTCAGACATTCTCCCTTAAGAATTCATAAATGCATTCAGCTATCTAAAACTGGTGATGGTGTTGCTAGAAGTGAAGCTGATCACCAGCTGTATTTGTCACAAATTTGAGTTCATGTACCTTCTGGGGAAGAGGCTAACTCTGTGAATATAAAAGTGATGTTGATTGCATTCATTTGGGCGAGGGAAAGTCACAGGAACATCAAAGACAGTATAGCTGGAATTTTGTATTATCTCCTGAAATCAATTGGACATTTGCTGAGAAAGAAAAGTTCTGAAGCACAGGCTGAAAGAGAAAACTGATAAAGATGTGATGCCTGCCTGTTAGGTGTGGCCATTACTTCTTTCTCTTGAAGTATACATAAAGTACAAGAGGGCAATCATATAACAACTACATAGCAGGACAGCAGCATGTGAAATAACTTCAAGAGTATGGAGCCTTGTTTACTGTCAGAAAAAATAGACCGTTAGCCTGAAGACAGAGGATGTTTGGACAAGTACTGCTTAGCTAATCAGGTTAGCACCATCAAACCATCCTTGATTCCTATCAAGATCAACAGGAATGTTTACAGCTCTCATAGTTATTGCTGTACTCTCTGCAATCCAGCATTTCAAAAATCTGTCAAATTTTTTCTTTCCCCATTTGTAACTTGCTCTTCTTGAGCACAAGAACTAGACAATCTTTTTTTCTATTTTTCATCTCAGAGCAAATTTCCAGTCTGGAAATAATGTAGCCATTTCATGAAGTCTGGCTCAGAGAAAACCTGGAAGCACTGACTACAAGAGAAAAGCCCCCAAATAGAAGAGTTTTACCAGGATAACAGCAGTTCCAAAGTTTGGGTAATGCTTGTGAAAGGGAGCTCAAATAATAGTTTCATCTAAGCAGAAAAAAACACTCAAAATACTAAGTATTCCATCCATTTGAATTAATGTGTAAGACTATACCATAATTATAGCACATTGAATATGAGAAGCACTCATCACAGTATAACACATCTGTTAAAAAACTTTATAGGTAAAAGATACTATCTTTTTAATTACCTGTTAGATAAGAAGTTGAACACAAGAATAAAAATTAGCTCATCATAAAAGTATTACAGAAGTTATTATTCTATCCATCTACCAAGAAAGCCCCAAATTACACTTCTAATGCTAGTCTGCTCAATGACTTGTGCTGAGCAAACTTTCCAGGTTTTCCAAGGCTGGAAAAAAAAAACCCTGCTTTTAGCCACAATGTAATACATGGAATCAGGAAATCTCCCTTCCACTTTCAACAGTCAAGTTTATAACTTGGTCAAGAACACATGTAACAAGTATACTTGAGTACAAAATCAGCAGAGCAGTCAATTTTGATGAGTCTGTTCTTAGAGCTTCTGATTCATTTGACTTTTTTTCTTTGAACATACTTGAAAGGTGGAATGCATGTTTAAAAATTATTTCTACTTGCAATAAGAAATTAATATGAAAAACAGCTTTTAACATGCTGGTAAGAAGGGAAATATATAAAAAAGATTGCAAAAAAACCCAAACATTTTACAATGCAGTCTAAGTAACAAAGCAACAATTGGAAAATTACCAAACTAACAAGAAACAGTTGCAGTCTGACCAACCTTTATGTCTATGAGATCCGTCCATGTCAGAAAATTCAATGTGATTTTCATCAGCCCAATAGAGTCTATGATTGACATAGTCTATTGTAAGTGCCATAGGTCTAGATATTTGTGTTTCTATGACAACAGTTTGACTGGAGCCATCCATACCAACACGACCAATGTGAGGATACTCACAGCAATCAATCCAGTACAAGTATCTAAAAAAAGAAAAAAACCCAACAAAATACAACATTTGCTTGGTTTGGAGAAGGAAAAGTAACGGTACATAATTTAGTTTACTTCAAGAATATGTTGGTAATTATTCCATGATCTTTCCATTTTTTACATAGCTTTGGAGATTATTCCACAACTACCTGTAACAAACATGCAGGAATTGAACAACAGCCCTCATGTTAGATGAGCTTGTAAGCAACTCACTATGAACTAATAACAAGTGCATTTAAATTCCTTAGGCTTGATAACTTGATGTACTGCTGAGATTGGGCTTTGTGAATCTTATATCCTACACAGACGTCGACACAATCAAACTTACCACAAATGTAATTCTTTTTTAAATAATAAAAAAATAAAAAGGCAAAAAAAAAAAAAAAGCAAACCAAAACAACAACACATGACAAAACCTTGAATCACTGCTAAACAGTTGCTTCATACCCAGCTTGTGGATCTAAGGAGAGATCTCTAGGAAACTTCACTCTTTTGCTCACAAGGACAGTAGGGTATAAGCCATTCACTTTAGATACTTCAATAATTCTCTTTTCAGTATCAGACCAATACAGATTCTTTCCAATCCAATCGACAGCCAATGCATTCGGAACAGCTGTATTGTGGACTACCTAGAAAAGCAAAAATTACAAAAATCTACTGCGGTTAAATCCAGGCCAAATTTCTCAAATAGAAAACACAAACTTTCTCATGAAAATTAAATGCACTGATTATCAATATTTCCTCTCTGAATACTGTACCAGTGTGAACAAAACTCACAGGGTATGTTACCACTCATTTGTCCCTTGTTTAAGAAAAAGGTCAGATATAAGAGCGGAAGTGAAGAATTCCTTAATGCATAACACAAGTTAAAAAAAAAAGTATATATATATGCTTAATAGTGGATTTGTGAACTTATTCCAATATAGAAGCAAATTAGGGAGGCACAGGTTTTGTTTTTTTTTTTGTTTGGTTTGTTTGTTTTTTTCAGGATCATTCATAAAGACTGAGTTATTTTCATTGCCTCACTTCCTCTTCAGTGAGAAACCTAAACTGCAAATCAAGAAAAACTGTATACAAAGAAATAATAGATCAGTACATTTACCAAGCCTACTTATTTACACATCTTTATTTCTTTGGCTTGCTGTAAGCCCCACTGAAGTAAAAATTGAGTCAACTGTCAAGTCATACAGAACTTAGCTGATAAATGCAGTCCTCTTAGTTCCTACACCTACATCAGACAAGTTCCAAATGAAATTCAATTTTACTAGAACTTGCTAGATTAAAGGTATACTCATACCTTATTTCACAATGTAGGTCATCACCATGAATTTCCCTACATACTGAAAAATGTAATTCTAATATTGACATTATAAATCAGCAGTTACCTTGATGTCACTTCCATTCAAACCCATTCTGTTTATCCTACTTCCATTTGGTCTGCTGGAATCAATCCAGTAGATGAACTCTTCTCTATAGTCAAAGTCTATTGCAATCACATTGTTCAGTCCCTAAAAAACAGGGATAAACAAAATAAAATCAAGTCCACTTATTCAAGCAAGTATGAATATAGAATATTTGATAACATTCAGAATGCAAATTATGCTGCATATAATAGTCATCAAAATGCTGTATTTTACTGCTATTTTTGAGTACCTCTCCTTAATGTACATTACTTCTAAACAATCAGAATAAGATAAAACTTATAACAGAAGAAAATGTGGTGACAAATAACTATTGCATCTCAAAAAAATCAGGTGCCTTGAAACTAAATGAAGATATGACATTTTCAATTTCTAAAAATAAAATGAATTTTTCAGTAAATACTTATATTTTGCTAAATCTTTTTTTTTTAATTACTACTTTTGGCATTACTTGGGCAAACTATGGGAAAAAAAAAAAACACCTCACAACCATTTCCATCTAATCTAAGCACTAGAATACTATTTCACTAAGGAATGGATGTAAAATATTCTTCTATACAGAAATGTCAGCTCTTTGGAAAATGAGAGGATATTCATTTTGTGACACTAAAATCAGAAATAGCATAACGTTTACCATCTTTAGTAGTTACTTCTTATTATTAATAAAAATGAATTGGGAATTAGGAACTGTATTGACAAAAAGTGTGAATTTTAATTCCAGGATAAGAAGGTTTAAAGTTCTCAGATGCTAGTCTATAAAACACACATATACGTATATTTGTAGTTTATAAAAAAAAGTATAAAAGTTAGAGATTTGGCAGGCATTTGGATGTCTCTTGTGACTCCAGTTACCAAGCCAATACATCAAAGAGTGGTGATCATAGTTGAGGTAATCCTACAGGCTGGAAAGAGTAGCTTGGTGGCTTTTCATACCAAATAGCAGGTAAGAAACAGGTATTACTTTCAAATGATGACCCTCATTTCCTTATCTGAGAATAAAAAAGCCATGCCTTATAATCTGCTTAGCATGCTGACTTGTAGTGAAATCACAGTTAATACTATACAAAGATGTTGTTCTCAATGATGAAACAGCAACAGTAAAAAGCTTGCACTTTTTTAACCAGAAAATCATTTCATCAGTTCTGTTATCACCCCAATGACCTTCTATTCTCAGGCATATAGGCAACCTCCCTCGTTAATGAAATTCATAGCTGTAGAGGGAATGCTCCAGACTAGCTAACAACAAAGAACAATATTTAATTGCCTAGAAAGTGATATGTAGCTTATCTGCAAACCACAGTGTAATAAGTTAAATCTTTTGAGCAAAACACAGAGGTAAAAAAGTGATCAGGCAACATAAAAGATCAGTAAATAAAGCCTGAAACAAACCAGTGTTGAAGGACTGCTCATTTTCAAATAATCACATGTCTATGCATGCAGAGTTTTAGTACATAAAACTGGCTGCACTTCTGTCAGTTGTAATCGTGCTGCAAAACAATGGATCTCTCTTTTCCTACTAATGAAGCACACGCACCTACAGATAAAGCCTCACTCCAAGTTCTTAACAAAAAAGACCACAAATGAGTGAATACAAAAGTCTATCAAAAATCTACAACATTCTAGAAATCAAAGTCAATAGCTTCTGAAAAATAAGTTTTGTATCTTTTAAAATACTGTGTGCATTTCTGAAGTAACAAGCTGATAGATGAATTTGTCTGCCTTCAAGTCTATGGCTGCAAATACTTTCTTTTGGGTCAGCTTAGCTCCAATACTTTTCATAAAATCAACTGCAAGTAGAATTGTTTCTGTCTATTTGCAGAGCTCCCTGTCCTGACCACATCTTCTCTTCCTGCTCTGCATAGCTCTTTAAAGTCCTCCTTCCATTATTTGTCTTATATTTTTTTCTTTTCTTTTCTTTTTTTTTGTTTAGACTGATTTTAGAAGAAATGGTGAAATTTTTAGATGACATCAGCTGTCATCTGTTATGTGTAGCACACCATATTCTAGTCCAAAATTTGTAATCCCCTCAGTGCCCCAATGCAAAAACGAAAGAGGTAAATAGTATGTAAATTACTAATAACAAAGAGTCTGTCTACTTTGCCTATGGATTTTGATGACTACAAGTGGAGGAAATGGAAGGCAAAGAGTATATGTGAAATATAATCCAAACAGTTGACCTGTTTATGTACATTTGGATGAAAAAAAATGAGAGTAAAAGGCTGATGCATAACAACTCAGAGAAGACTGAACAAACTCCTCCTTTCAGCTCCTCTACTCTGAGTTTATATGAGCAATTGTTAGAATGACAAAGCAGAGATCAAATGCACAGAGAAGGGCGGTTTTGCTCCTTTGCCAGAGCAGCTCTGGTATTTGCCTTCAATTGGCAGATACCTAAGGGTTAGAGCTGATTCGTCATACCAACACAGGGACACAAAGTCATCCTCATGAGGAAGACAGCTCACCTGTTATGCTGGTATAGCTCCCTCTTCAGCTTTCAAATCTATATATTTTTCAAAAATGGCTTACATATGAGATCAAAGGTTTCAAAAGCTGAAGTATACATTAGACTAGTAAATTGATATGATACGGAAACCACAGATTCTCTTCAATGGCTGGAGCTATGTTGCTTCTAATGCAGTGAAAAAGGAGTTCATTAAATTCAAGACTGATGAAGTGCTGAGCCAATCTGTCAGCACCAAACAAAGGAAACTGACTGTTGCTCCCCTCTTCTCACAAGCTGCTAGCAATAGATATACCAGCAAAAGAGGAGAGTCAGTGAGATGCAAATGAAGCCATCAGAAAGATTTCAGAAGAACAAACAGACAAAATGCTTGCTATGCTTAAATAAATTCAAATGATTAATGCAAGGTGATTAATTGTGCAATTACTGTTCTGAAAACCTCAACACCTCTCGTGACATTAAGATGCACTGCTTACTGACACAAGAAGTCATAAAGAGCCTAATGCTATTGACTGGCACAACTGATTTTCAAGTCTGTTTCAATTGTAATATTAATATTGAAGAAAAAAGATGCTTTCCTTAAAACATACTTTTGAACTTGAATCTGTGGTAAGTAACTACACTTAGGTGAAGCATACAAGCAGAGCAGAAACTGCTAAATTGATAGCTCTGTACTTACTAGGCAAGTGGGTAACTATTTTGGTAGATATTTTCAAATAGCAGGGTTTTTTTGCATAATAATTTAGAACAATTACACACACAAAAAACAGGTTTAGCCAACGATACATGTTCATGCATTGTAATGCTGCAAATATTGGAACTGTGTTAATCTAAACCAAAAAGCAGATTTGGATTCTGACAGTAATTAGCCCAAACAATACATGGCCATATATGTGTGAATATACTTGGAAAAGAAAAATATAAAAATTGTTCAAAATACATTGCAGTGGAAGAGGACCACAGATAACAATTTTCGATACAATCAGAATGACTGACAAAACAACTGCCTGAGCCTTAATCATTGCCAACTCAAATAAGATAGTCTATTTATTTATTTATTTATTCCAAACTGTAAAAGTATTGCAGTTGTTCTGTGTTGCATACAGTGCCAATTGCAGGATGATACCCCTGTCAGTTGCATACGTTAAATAAGAATAAAAGTATGGAGTTAAACTTAGAGCATGGTACTATGATTATACCTGTTTCAACAAAGTGTAGTTGGATCCATCAGTGCTAATTTTTCTTATTTCATGATGATCAGCCAGAATTAAGAAAGGTTCCTCATCTAAACCCCGGGAGAAAAAATATATTAGACTAGCTTTTATGTTAATTTATGGAAAAATCAGGAATACAATGCTGAAATAGAGATGGTTTGAAAAATAAATGTTACATGCTCTGATCAATGTTATGGATGAAAGAAATATTTAAAACATTCAAATGTTCCAAGAAAGATCAATGATGCAGTATAAAAATGAACCAGGCAATCAATTAGTATATCTTTGAACATAATTTAATTTTTTTGCATTTGTAATATGGGAACCATACTATTTTATGCTAATTTAATGCCAGAGATTAAATTTGAAATAAATTTCATGCCACTTGTCTTCATCTGAACACTTTCAAATGATCACTAAGATGCTATTTTATTTTTCTGTTGCAAAGCAAACATGTTTTGAACGTAGCTTTTTGAGACTTCAATACCCGAAACATTCTACACATAACTAAACAGAGCTATATGGATGTCATGTGGTTTTCCACTTCTGAACTCAAGCCAGATTTGGCTTTTTTTGTTTAATCCCAGATTTCTAGTTTATTAAACAATATTCCTTCAGATACTCAATTACGCCATCACTCTGAAACATCTCTGAAACTGGCACGTGTAGTAATAAAAATTAAGGAAAAAAAAAGTCTGTCTTAATTTCTCTCTATTAACAGACTGATGTACCAAAAAAATACTAATAGGAAGCGTATTTAAGACTCGCATCCACAACTTAGATATTATGATTGGGATGTTATGTGCTGTCCATCCTGCTCTGCTGTTGTTCAAAATACCTTATCCCACCTTACCCACATGCTTAACTCCTAAGACATTCATCATTTCATAACAGAACTGAGGCATCACCATCAGCACAGACCGTTGGTGGGTTGTGGAGAAAGCTTGCCAAGGCTCTGCTGTTGTGAAGTCCTCAAGGCAACTTATGCAAGAAATTACACATTCACATGTTGGCAGCTCCTCTCTACACAACCATCGTTGCCACAGCACAAAAAGTAATAATGAAAATTATTACTTTTCAAGGTCCACCATGTTACCACTCCAGTACACAACTAGCCCATTATGTGCTCTAGATCCCCCTCGTTTGAGCAATCTACAGCTTCTCACTGTATGAGTGGCTTGAGGTAAGAGTAAAGTGAAAATTTAATCCTCCATCTCTATCTCATCCTGTGCTCTCTGATTACTCAGGGAAGCACCTGGACATTAACTAGAACTAAATGACCTTAGAAGTTCCCTTACAACCCTACCCTAAGAATTCGATAATTCTATGTTCCTATGAACACAAGGGGGGAAACAGATAATCCTGTTTCACACCATTTAGAAAGAAACTACATGGTTTTGTTAAAAAGTAAAGCAAAAATATGGACCAACTATCAAAATGAATTTTTTTTTTTTGCAAAGCTGGAAGAAGTAGGACTCTGATAGAGTAGGAAATAGTCTGTACTATGAACAAAACCCAGCAGACTAATGGATTTTTGTATTTCTGTTAACATTTTGCTCTTTCTTTCACTGATCTAATGAACCCCACTGACTGAAGTATACAAAAATATCAGGGGCAGGGAGAGAGGTGTAAAGAAATAAACACCATTATAAATATAATTTGAACTTTATTGCATATGCAAGTGAAGAATTCTATATGCTCCAGGAAAAATAGATTTTGGCTATTTCTGTTATACTTTCCTGTTTCTTTTTTGCCATGTACTCATTAAACAAACTGGGAACTTTCAAGTGCAGTTTAGTAATCTCAAGTAGATGACATAAAACATCAGAAGTCTTTTACATAAACATAATGCTATTAATAAGTTATTAAGAAGTAAAATTAAGTGATTTTTTAAAACTGTCCTGATAATTTTTCTAGTAAAAATAATAATTCAAACTATCATAATCCATTGTAACAATTCACCAAAAATGCTTTGAGTACAATACATACTCAAAATAAAACATTACTTTCCTACTATTCATTTAAGTCATGTACTTTGAAGTAACTGCTTATCTTGCACAAAAGACAAGCAAAACACACCTGGGAGATAAGGAATATCACAAATTACAACCATAGGTTAAAAAAAAGCAATACCTGAAAGGGATTTGCAGCCATTTAGGTTATCAGGCTGTATTTCATACCCATCAGTACACAAGCACTTGTACGTTCCATATGTATTGATGCATTGCTGGCTACAGGGAAATCCAGATGAACATTCGTCAATATCTGTACATGTTTTGCCATCATCCTTCAGCTGGAATCCAGGCCAGCATTTGCACTGAAAAAAATACCCAAACAAATGCATTCATTTTGAATTACTTACTGACTCTTTTTATTATCTCCTGAACATGCTAGCATCATAAAGTTCAAGTATCCTCAGTTTTTTAGGTAATATTCTAATTGCGTTGCTATTCATACTGTTAGCAGACAGATGAAAGTACATTTCCTCTCAGCTACTGGTGGTGTGATCATAAACATAATTCCCTCTCAAATAACCCTCCCATTAGAATGATGAATTATTATTCTTCCTTTAAGAAAAAGGCATCTTCTCAAGAATACGAAAAGGATTTGTTCATATGAACAATGAACCCTATTTGGCATTCCTTATTTTCAATTGCATATGTGTTTATTTGGTGAGGTGTATATACAAATTTTTATAATTTTTGCCCAGCAAGGTTGTGAATGCTCCCTCTCTAGAAGCACTCAAGGCTAGGTTGGATGGGGCTATGAGCAAACTGTGCTAGAGGGAGGCATCCCTGCCTATAAAAGGGGGTTGGAACTAGATGGTCTGAAAGGTCCCTACCAACCCAAACATTCTATGAATCTGTGAATATTTTGAAGTGCTGATAACCTCTAAAAATCTGTTTAACAGATACAGTAATGTGAACAAGAACTCTGAAGGTAAGACACTTCATCACAAGGAGGTAACACAGAGTTTTATTACAACCATGGAAGAGTTAAGAAACAGTTAAGACTTGACGTTGTATTACACCATATTTATAGATACACACCTTGTATCCAACAGGAAGATCCTGACAATCCTGAGAGCAGCCACTAACCTTCTTGCTGAGGCACTCATTAATGTGGCAACTTTTCTCATCAGAGCCATCGCTACAATCTTCTTTGTTATTACAAACATTACTCTGAGAAATACACTTGCCATTTTTGCACATGAAGGAAGAGCTGTTACATGACTGCTCTGGAAAAGAAAAAAGAGGACACAGCTTTGTGTAGTTGACTAGTATTTAGAATTAATTTTCTCATGGACCACCTCTAATGTGAGCATGAAAGAGTAAAAACTGAATATTAGCTCCTTAAAGGTGGTGATATAAATTCTTTTTATTTTTTAAAGGTTTATTCCTCTGCTGGAAAATGTGTGAAATCTCCTATACAGTTGTTTTCTTTTAATTGAGAAACTCCTACTTGTCTTTGCACAAAATGTAATTCCTGTAAGATTTAGAAAGCATGGCTTCTTTCCCCCGTGAGTGCTGTGGTGTTTAGTAACAGGACTGAACATTCTAAAGCATCTCCTTTGCTGATGACATTATTATCTGTTTTTCCCCCATTTGGAAAACTTAAAGCAACCCATCTTTGACAAATTTGGTCAAAATCGGTCAGCGTATTTATGAGGCTGACCATTTCTCTTAGATTACAAAGAGCAAGTTAAAGTGAGGTAACGAAAATTAGAATTCTAATACATGTGTTACGTATCACTTATTCCATGTAATACAAATCAGCGGTACAAAAAGTTACACTAACAACAGTGAACTTTTACTGTCACATAGAACTAGATTTAATTAAAGTTGTCTGTACTTCTTTCAGAGAACTTCCATAATTAGATTTTAAAGTTAGATTCGGAAAAATTAAAGAGAGAACTAAAGCTGAAATACAAGATAACTTGAGGGAATTTCCCTCCCATAACGAATGACTTAGTTTAGAAAAAGATCAGATCGTTAAACAGGGAGCAGTGTTAGACACAGCTACAAATTCATGTATCACTGGCTGTACTGTACAAATCCCAAGGCTTTCACAGTTTGTAAAATTCATTTGCAGCTTTCGAGATCATTTGAAAACTCTTCTATATGTTCATAATATTAAGATCTTCAGTAGAACTGGCAGGAGACTGGTAACAGAAACTCCTAACGTACTCCCTAAAGTTTGAAGTTTCAGCAATTATATGTGGTTTATCACAGGTAAGGCATATTACACCAGCAAAAACCTGTGTATTTAAGATATGCAGTTTCACATTTGCCTAACTACAATCCCAAACTGCTGTTTCCCAAGACGAGTGGTTAGACAGGTTCTAAAACAATTAAATACGGACCTGAACTTCTGCATTTTTTGTTTATAGGTGCTTCATCAGAATGGTCTGGGCAGTCAAAATCCCCATCACATTGCCACTGGGAGTTTAACAAGCATCTTCCATCAGCACAAGTGAACTCTCCAGGATGACAGCGACGGTATCCTAGAAGTACAGTAATCAGCAATTTCATCCTTTGTTCAACACTTTAGACATAGAATGTTGTATATACAAAATAAATTAAGATTGCCTTTTGTTCTATTAATAAATACCAAGCAACATATGCTTAAACACAAGTGTTTTCCAAGAAAGAAAAAAATCAAATGTGTTATGCAGTGCAGTATAGTCCTGTAACAATTACCACCAATGCAAAGTGTAGTCATGCAGCACTCACATAAACCTAAATACATTTTCCTAAGTAAATTCCATAAGTAATGGAACTTTATCCTAATTATTAGGAAATAGTTTTCCAACAGCTGTTTTAGAAATTACTATACCCACCAAGTAGTTTCACAGAAATCTTACAACACACAAGCTTTCTCTTTGAAATGTGCATAATCATTTTAACCATTCTAAGCATGTATTTTTTTCTAGGACTTCGCCAAAAATGAAGAAATAGCTATAAAAATTGAATTTTGGAGTTGAAATTGTAACATCAAGTTGAACTTATTAGTGCACAAAAGCACTTTCTTTTGCAATAGTGACTTTAAAGTAACAATCCTTCCAGAAGGCCCTATATTTAACAGTTCGGAACTTTTCTATTTTCTCTATTTTATTATACTTGCCACATTCCAGTGATTCATCTGATCCATCTCCACAGTCATCATCATGGTCACATACAAACTGTTTTGGAATGCAGATGTTGTTACGGCACGTGAAAGCATTCTCATCACAAGTGTTATTGGGAGCTGAAGAGAATACAGTACATAAAACATAGATGAAATTGGAAAGAATAAGGCAGACAAATTTTCTTACAGATGAATGACAACCAGTTAGCTTCAGTGTATTCAATGTAAATAACTTGCTTCTTATTCAAATCATTACACAAGTAAATGGCAGAATAATGTATGCATCTTAGTAGCAATGAATGAAGAAGATAGCTGGCCTCTCATATAATCCAACGCAAAAAAGTCTCAGAAGCTGATGCTGTCTACAACTCAAGGTCTGCCTCTGACAAACAAAGTTTGGCAAATACAGATTTCCTTCCTGCTCCTAACAGAAGCTCTTTAAAAACCATAAACACACAAAATATAACTCAACCAAAAAGCAATATATCACAATATGGATTCAGTGAAGACACATTTCAGTAATTTTAATCTATACTTTTTTCGTATACAGTTATAAAACAAAACCCCTAATTAAACTAGTACTGAACATTTGACAATAGAAATGCATCTCAGAAGACTGAAAGCAATAGTTTGCAGGGTGGGAGATTTGGCATCTGAACAATCAGGGAGAAGAAACTCGGGGTGATACTGTATCTCTGTTTATGATGTACAACTTCTCTCACATGCAGCAGCATTTTCTTCAGGAAATGGACTGTAGTCAACGATCTGCTAATTTTAGTAAACACACTGTATAATATGCATGACGTGACAACTTTCAGCTTGTGTACATCAGTATATATTAACAAAATCTGAAGATATCAGGCTGCTTAAAACATTTAAGGATCCTGTTATGTATGCTCCCTGTGGTTGTACTAACAATTGACAATACAGAAGTATGACTATAGAAATAAACAACATCTCGATACTGTAAAGGCAAAAGTGCCAAGCAAAGAAATACCACACATCTTATCATGCAAACATACCACAGCCTGCTGTAGAGAGTTCATCACTTCCATTTGGACAGTCTCTTTCACCATCGCAAAGCCAGTGCTGAGGAACACAGGCATGGGAGCCCAGGCAACTGAATGTCCCCGCTGCACACGTCACTGAACCTGAAAAAATGAGTCGTTGCTAAGAAAATTGTTCTTGGTGTAGTATGGCAAATATATATATGCTAGCTTATATTTTACACTAAAACATTGGCAATCTATTACATCTCACACTTACTCATTCTCTGAATTTACTGTAAGGAAATTTAATTTAATGTCATTTATTGTCACTCTCTAACTGAATAACTTTACGAACCAGTTCTGGGCTTTATGTTGGAACTGTGTGAATAAAGGAACTACACTCATAAGCCACACAAACCTAACATAACTACACTCTACAGCAATAAGTTAAAGATATTCAGAACTTGCATACATCAGCCCCATATACCTAGAACAGAATCCATAAGAATACGTACCACGTGT
Organism: Lagopus muta; assembly: GCF_023343835.1. Classification (NCBI taxonomy): domain Eukaryota; kingdom Metazoa; phylum Chordata; class Aves; order Galliformes; family Phasianidae; genus Lagopus; species Lagopus muta. The sequence continues at coordinate 4,827,294 of NC_064440.1, read as the reverse complement.
TGTAGTAGTGGGAGAAAGAAAATCTCCAATAATTCCAAATCAAGTAACTCAACATACTGCTTGACTACATATTTGTCTTTTTTTTTTTTAAACAGGATTTTTTCTAAAAATATTGTATCCTAGCATTCATTTCTACTCTTTTGAATTGCTCAATCCATCACTTAATCTTAGTGAAATATACTTGCTATACTTGCTCTCTTCCTGCTACCTTCATGGATACACTTGGGCTCTTTTTGTATGGATGGTCTCACATGACACACAGCTAAAATTATTCTACTTACCACAAATAGCATCACTCTCATCTAAACCATTTCCACAGTCATCCTCACCATCACAAGTCCATTGCTTAGAGATGCACTTGTCTGCAGAACAAGCAAACTGATTCCACGAGCAGGATGAATCTAGGAATGACATCAGCCACTTTGTTTTTTAGGTTCAAAACAGCCCTGTGCTCCCTGTAGTTTATCCAAAGAAACCCTCAGCATAGAAATCACCACATTAGTGCTTTCTGTCTGCCCAATTGTAGCATATTAGTACAAGTTGAAAATAATGGCAAATGTCAGCGCTTCCAAATCAGATGGTGGAAATACTCTAAATAAATACTATTATGGTGATCTTTCTGGAAATGGCTGAAGACTCTTTAAGGACAATAGACAAAATTTATATTGTTTTAATTAGTGACAACAGACTTAAGTATTAGCAATAAAAAGAATTTTCACTCATTTAATCTGATTCAAAAATGGAATATTTTAACAACTACCTCAACAAAATGGGTAAGAATTGTCAGTAGGGGAAAAAGATTGACTAAAATTCCTTCTTTATCTCTGAAAAAAAATCATTTGTTTGTTCAACTACAACTGAAGTATGGAAATCGTATGTTCTATTAATCCATACAAATATAAAGGCCAGCTTTCACTGTGAACAAGATCAACCTGTACTGCTCCTCAGTTAAGCAGAATTTAGGAACCATAATAGATCTGAGATGGAATGAACCCTTCAAATTTTCAACAATTTATTGCTGTATTTTATTCCCAACAATTTTGTTTGTTACTCTACATAGCTATACCTATATGGCCTCTGATGCAAGAAATGTCTACTTTTATGCCATAAAGGTCTATTTTGTTTACTTTCTGCTACAGATAGAAAATGTTAACATGAACTGATTGTATCTATAAAAATGTTCTAGTGAGGAATTATAAAGAATCAGTGCAGCTGCCAGATCTTAAAGAAACAGAAAAGCCTGTATGAAAATGTCTCTTCAGGAGAAAAAAGAAAATATCAATGGTGCTTTCATTCTACTGTAAGATAGGGAATAAAATACTGAAAGAAAAGATTTCTATTTGAAAATTTTGCATGAGAGACCTTTCCCGCTTTACATTCAATCTTTAAGATACATTCACACACGTTCTGTTTTGAAAATGTGTCAGTGACAACAGAACTAAAATCAGATTAAGTGCTCACCACAGTGCAATTCATCCACTCCATCCTCGCAGTCTTTCTGCCCATCACAAAGCCAGGTGTTCAGAATACATCTTCCACTAGGACAACCAAAATAATTTTCTTCACATGTGGGTTTGTTTTGAACTGTGATAAAATAAAGAATGTAATGTAAAATGGTCTCTACTAATATGATTAGGAGCCTAATACATTTCTGCTAAATTTCTGCATACTGATGGATAACAAAGTGATTATGTTTAAAAACATTAAAAAAATATATTACTTATATTATTTAACTGTGTTTATACAAATCAGAAAATAGTGGTAACTAAGTGCAGGAAGCTGAAATACTTCATTTATTTACACAGAAACAACATCAATTAAAAGGACCTATAGTGGAAAAGGTAGTTCAGTTTACAATTTTTTATGTACGGTAAATCAAAACTGCTTGTCATTTTACACCAGCCGAAGAAATTGCCCTTTTGATCTATCCTCCAGTATCAACATGATAACCTAATTAGGGCAGTATTTTTGTCACACTTATTGAGATAAGCAATAAATCTGATGCATGCAGCGACTGTCACCACCAAATTTTATCAGTGACACAGGAGCAGGAGATTTAGATTCTGTCATGAATGAAGAAGTCATTCTTCCATGCTTTATTTCTTTGTATAGGGTCAAAGTTCTCGAGATTTACTCCATAGACATGAAGAATGTGATAATATAAACAGTTTCAAGACATAAGAAGAAATCTTAGTCTAATGAGTGGCAAAGATTATTTTCAGAATTTCAAGGAAGCTTTTGGCCTGTGAAAACCCAAGCAATATCTCCTCATTCTGAGCACTGAAGATCACTAAAACTCTGCTAAGGTTTCTATTAGTTCTTTCATGTAACAGGGCTATTTATACTGTTCTTTGCTTAGTGTTTTTTCCCCTCTATTTTCTCTAAAGAAAAGAATAATAGTAAAGTTACGATATTTATGTGTTATTCAACTACATGAGAATTGAAAAAGCACAAAAGAAGAAATAAGATGTCTACAATGGCTCGGTAGAGATTAAAGATTGGCTAAGTACAACCACTCCCACATGAATATTTTTCCTTACTTTTCTCTGAGAACAATGGCAGTGAACAAAGTTAAGACTGTCAATGGGAATTATCATATTCATAACAGAAACAACACTCAGAAACTTAATGTGCCAGAGGCAGGCAGTTTTGAATGAGATAGCAAAGGAAATCATAAGCGGGTTGAACTGGAATGGTATTGCTTTCAAATAAAGGGATGATCCAGGCAATTAGTCACACATTAACATGATGGAACATTTTGGAATACATTTGGAAAGATAGAATAAAGTAACACAAATAAATGGACAATGGAATAAAATGCAACATTAGTTTACTTATGCAACATTAGTTTACTGAAGCTATATCATAGTAGCCTGAAAATCTTCTTTGGGATGGTAAAGACCCTACAAACAAAGGAAATAAAGCAATTCTAAGCTATTTTGAGCTCAAACACAGCTAATTCTAAAGAATTATTAGATAATCTGGAAAAAACGGAGTTTGGAGGGAAAACTATAATTTAACACGCATCTGCCTACAGCAAGGACAAAAGTTCTTAATAACTAGTTTAATTGATGTTTGTGCTAAAGTTCCAAGTTATTTTCTGGATCTTTGTAATTTTTTCATCAATAAATTTGGCACAAAGTAAATGAGAATTCTAATAGAAGGTCTTGATGACACAATGGATAATTACACAGACAAACAGAATACTAAACAGGAATAATCAGAAGATGTTAATTACTGGGCTAGCAACAATTAGGTAGCACTCAATAGTGTAAAATTCAAAGTTTTATTTTTACTAACAATCCACAGAAAAAAAGAGATACTGGCCACGTAAGATAGATATAATCACATGGGAGTCAATGACTAGAACAAATGGAAATGCAATTTCCAAGTGTGTATTCACTGACACAAAGAATAGTTCTCATCTACTGTACTGGATACTGGCTTGGTATGGTCTAGGGGAATGTCAAACCAGAAGACTAAAACAGCATGAACAGATACACTATTTTCAAAGGAAGATTTCTAAAATGCCTTGGCTTACTTGTTCCCATTGCATGTAAAGATTTAGGATACAGTTACTCAAACATAACAAGATCTTTATCAGTATAAGAAGAAAAATTGGAACCCATGTAAAGTTCCAGATTAATGAGTTTCTGGAAGATTAAAAGAATACTATAGGCAAAAAAAAAAAAAAAAGAATAATTTTTAATTCTACAAATTTTTGTTTAAAACTTATGGTACAGGACAGTTGTCATAAGCTTGATATCTACAGAGTTTCTTTAGTAGTATCTCCAGTTTGACCAGAAATTGATACTATTAGCCTAATTATACAAATCACATCACTGATTTTTTTTTTCCTGTAATACTTCAGAATTCAGGGTAAGCCATATAATTTATGAAACAAAACAAAGAAGATGCTGAAACTGTGTCTAAGAGATACTTAGTTTTTCTCAAGCCTCCAGAAATGACTTTCAGAAAAGTACTATATTCCTGTAAAAAAAAAATAAAAAGACGCTATGTCTTTCTCAACGTTACTACATAGGTGCAGAGGATAAACCAATTTCAACACTGAATAGTTTGTTATCTTCTGAGGTTCACTAACACTACAGTCATTCTGATAAAAACTGCTTAACAAAATACCAGTGAAATAAGAACTGTCCTTCAAATTTTTATTACGTGTACATAGAGCGTGAAAAAGTATGTTTCTAATACGTGAGCTTTCAGACTTACCATGAAAAATTCAGATGAAAATTTGGAATAATGAAACTCTTTAAACTGTAAAATACATTTGCTTCTTCCTTCTTACAAGCTGTAGATTTATTTCTACATAAAACAAGCCAAGTTCCAGCAGTAAATACATCTTCATTTTCTAGAAGGCTAGCACCTCAGGGACTAGGACTTAAGTGTACCATAATCTTTTTCTACTGATTCAAAAGTGGAACAAAGGCAAAAGCAACAGTGCTGCATTCTACCCTGGCAGTCCACACCTCAACAAAACAAATGACAAAGTGTAAAAAAAAAAATATATATATATATATGTGCATATATCAGAGAGGAAAGAAATACCATCTACTGAAACAGCTCCTTGATTTGATGTTGGAGCTTGATGTTTTGTGACTAATGTTCTAATCAAATGCAAATGAATAATGGCAGACCTAACTTGGATGAAACACGAAGTTAGGCATTACACTTGTCTTCAGAGAAATGCATTAATTGGTAAAAATTTGCATCATCTAATGAAACAGGCTAGTAAAAAAGCATCAGTAATATTATATCTATATTAAATATTATGAATTGACCAAATAAATACTTTTTACCTTAAAAAAAACCAAACAAACAAATTCACATCCAACAAAAAGAACCAAGAAACATGGGAAAATATTTTTCCAGAAACATAATTTAAAATTTTCAGATTTCTTTTTGACAGTTACCTGGACATTTTAGTTCATCTGTGTAATCTCCACAGTCATTAGATCCATCACATATCCATTCTGGCAGTATACAAAGTGAAGTGGAATTACAGCTAATAAATCCAGCAGATTTAATTCCAAGTTTATAGAAGTAAGCACAGTTTGTATTATCTGGAAGGAGACAAAAAATCACACCTAATACAGATTCAAAGTTTTATTGCTTGGTTTTCACATTTATCTTGAATTTGCACGGACAACACAACTGTAGTTACCCAACAAATATTGACTATGAATGATCTGCTATAGAACAAGGAATAATCATGAAACAGATTCTAAGATGAAGCACAGACAAATACAAACTTACTACAATTCTTTTCATCTGAAGCATCTGCACAATCAATGATCTGGTTGCACTGTGCTGATTTTCCAATGCAAGTCCCATCTGCACAACGGAATTCTGTTGAAGCACATGCTGAATCTATAGCGTATGGAATAAAAAAAAAAAAAAGATACAAATTAATACAATAAACAGTTCAGATGCATATTATAAATATTATGTTTATATTTTCTACCTTTTAGAATGGTGCATTCAGAACCTGCTGTTCTTTCAAAAGACAATATGGTTGAAATAATACATTTCTAATTTTTAAATTTCTTTATTGAGCTTCGATATCTCTCCTTAGGCAATTCAATTCAACTTGAGATAATCGTTATGAAAAGAGGAAACAAGCCCTTGCAGGACAATCTATGAATCTCCAAAATTTTTCATTTAACACCACATGGGGGTTCTTCCCAGTATACTTTTCACTCTATCTATAATCAGATGCTTTCCGATGTTTTAAATCCATGTAGTACTTGCAGAAAAGTAGCTGCATATGGTTTATCCGTGTATGGTGGCATAATTGCTCCTCCAATCTTTCTGGATTTTAACTAAGGATTTGCACTGTCTGTTAGCTAGTTTTCATTCATTGGCAGAAGCACAATATAAATATTCATGTTTTAAAATGCAAAAGCAATATCGATATAAAAGAGAAAACAATTCCGATACATTTCATAAAGGACATAGACATTGCAATGTGTCTGAGAAGAAAGAAAACACTGTCTACTTCAAAGAAGAAACAGCAGCAGATGCAGAGAAGAAACAGCATAACTTCCATCCTTTCCATCCATGGCAAAGATACTGCCTCACATATCGCTTCATGGAAGAAGCGGTAACACTATATTTGGAGTTTTCCACAGAAATAAAACCAAACTCAGTGTTGATATCAGCCCCAACACGTGATCTCAAAGATAAGGAGAATGCAGCTGCTCTTGTTTCCAAATTATGAAAAAAATTCCCAACTCTTGTAATGCCAATAAAAATTTCTGCATTTTCTAACTACTTCTCTTCACAGAATATATATTCACAGAGGAATAGTCTGAAATCACCTCAGTAGTAACCACCGTTTACCTTTACAATCCAATTCATCAGAGTTGTCACCACAGTCATTCATACCATCGCATACTTTGTTACGCGAAATACAGCGTCGATTAGAACACGGTTTGAAACCCTTTCGACAGCCTCTATTTTCTGGAAAACAGGAACATAATTTAATTTTGGCATTTGATGTACCAATATCCTTATACTAAAATCAGAAGCGCAGAAAAGCATTTGAAACAGATTTTCTTTGGCATGCTTTCGTCATACAGGTGAACACACAGCATTAGCAATTCAGACAAAACAGAACGAAATATGCCACGTTTACCCTAAACCATACTTAGCAATAAGATGGAGTGCAAAGTAACCTAAATCTATAAAAATACAGACTGATTGATAGTGCTTTTTTTTCCCCCCCAGTATTGAAGAATAAGGGCATCTTAGTAAACCTAAAACTGACTGCTATGCTGGAATGACAAGAAACGCTGTTTTCAGATTCTACATCAGATACAACTTTCTTTCTAATTTGTTTCCATTTGACTTCCTATCTGTTCGTTCAACCTACTCTCCTCCCCAAAGTACTGTATGAAACTATAATAATATAGAAAATGTTTCCTTTATCTGGTATTAACTTTAGCTATTCAAATAACACAGGAGTTAGAGGAGACATTTCATAAGATTCTGAAAGAGGCATGTATAAACATTATATCAAAACTACTCATTAAGTCATTAAAAGTCATTCCTATGGGAAACAGAAGAGATCAAAGCTATGATATGGATATCAGAACAATGAGAAGTCCAAGAGCTACAGGCACACAACTGATTTTCTCCATATAATAGAGTTATTTTTATTTTTTTTAAATGTATTAAATTAAATGAGTGCTTTAGTATTTTCTTCTTCTTGCTCACTTCAGTGACCAGTTGGTATGTGCTAGAAGTCACAGAGAAATCAATATAAGGGTGCATAACCTTGAAGTTAAAAAGCCTGGAAATACTCACCACAGTAAAACAGTTTCTCATCAGACTTGTCCTTACAATGAGCAATGCCATCACAAGTTAGTTGGTAATCAATGCATTCACCATTTCCACATTCAAACTCAGAATAAGTGTTGCAAGTAGAATTTTTAGCTAAAAATAACATATTACAACACATCATTTTTTTTTTTAGTATCTTAGAGAAAATAAGCTCAATACTGGTTCCTATTTTAATATTTCTTTCCAAAGATCTGCACACAAAAAAAAGCCAAACCTACAGCATCAAAACTTGAAAGCTCCCCCACACTAATGACCTGCAGGGCTGATTTGTACTTTTGTTGATAAGGACTGATATTTAAATAAAAAAAATTCAGAAATATTGGGATAAACTCCAGTACAAGGTGGGAAAGACTGTAAAAGACAAACATAGCCAAAGATCCACGAATTTATGGGAACATGTGCTGAAGCAAGTTAACAATACTGAAGAGATTATGACTTTGTTACCATTGCCCTCAAGTCAAGAAGAATAATGAGGAAATGAAATCTATTTATGGTGCTCTTTTCCTTGTTTCCATTACAATATTTCTATTCAATTTCAGGAGGAAAAGACAAAGGCAAAAAATTTTAAGCCAACATAACTAGAAAACAATTCTCTATTTCATTCAAACATGAAGTATGAAAGTGCTGCAAATGTGGATTCTGGACAAGGTTAAATCTGATCCTCTTTATGATTTATAGAGTCCTCAAAATGGCAGTCATGTTTATCAGAGCACTGTTTTCCTTTTTTTTTTTTCCCCCTATCATCATTGTGAGAACTAAAAATCGTCAGTTAGATTTGCAGTTTATCTAGTTCAGCATAAGGAACATTAAATAGAACACAAATATCCAAACTGGAATTGAGGAAATTAATAAATATTAATGCTCTTTAACCCCACAAAAGTCTTATCAGATGTAAAATAGTTTAAAGCCTGCTACAAGCGATGCTTTGGCAACATTTGTAAAAAAAACAACATCTAGAGCAATATAAGACTATATAGAAATCAAATTCATGACTTGGGCCAACTGAATTTGCAATAGTCAACTGCACCACACCACAGAAAAAGCACTGCATCAGCCAGTATTACTTACTCACACATCTGTTATCATCTATCAGTATTCTATCCCCTCTACATGAACAATTCACTCGTCCATCAGGAGTCAGAAGACATAAATCGTGACAACCTCCATTCATTTGTGCACAAGGAGATAATTCACCTGAAGAATAAACAATCAAAGATTGACTCTGTTTTATTAAACTTGCTTCAGTGGCAAATCTATTAGAGACAGCAAAGATAGTTGTATTTCAGATTTATGGGCAATTGGTTCAAGTTTTATCAGTCAAATGAAAATACCAGCATGACTCATAGGGTTGCATATTGAAGATAAACAAATGGAGTTCCCTCAAATACAATCACTAAACCTCCCCACACAGCATTCAAAACTGCAGATATTTGACAAGAAATGATTTAGCTGCTATCACACTGGAAAAATGAACATAACATACAAATTTCATTCAATACTATTTATCCCATCTTTTGTTAGCATCTCCTAGAACAAAAGAAATTATGAAAGACAGTAAAATATTTTAAGTTAGTTAAATTGTCTAAAATCCTTGAAATAGAACTTACAACTGTTAGTGTCGTTGGCAACAGCAATAATGCCCATTGGCTGATGTGGGATATCAGAACGAAGAACTTTTGTATCTCCTCCTGTGTATTTACTGGAACGCAGAATAGCTCTTCTCACTCCATCAGACCAAAAAATATAATCATCATATACAGCCAGGCTGAGAAATGTACCCGGTCCAGATTTGACAATTACCTAGAACACATAAGTACAGAGAAGAAACATGAGCAGGGTTGTTGACTCTGAAAAAGAAATCATCATACTACAAGCTATGACTCACATTGCTTTGGTTTCAGACAAAACACTTATTCTTGTACACTTACAGCACCTGAAAAAATGCCACAACAATACATAAAAGTTCATCCTTTGGTTTGCTGACAAGACATCTTAAAGTCCATAGGATTCAGTGTCAGTCAAATTTCACTGTAAGTTATGCTGTCATTGATGTTGCTAAATTTTGTACAGCCTGCAGACTTTAATTTTCCAAGCAGTATCTGCAGATTTGGACAAAGATGCCCACAGATACAGGAGCAGAACCATGATCCTTACACTGTGACCCTACTGCAATCCTGCTGGGGCTGCCCTACCTGGAGACGTAGATAATACAAATGGATCTATCCACTACTCCCTGATTTCTTTTTCTATTTGCTCATTGCTTGTCTGCAACAAAAATAGTAATAGAAGCCAATACAATCACCTTGCTGATTTATAGACTTATTTATATTAACCTTATAGGATTTGGATCAAGATGTAAGACTGCTACATTTTTCAGGAAACACGCACACAAATAGACCACATAGAAAAGAAACCCAATGCAGAATTAGTGGATACTATTAAACTGTAAGAAAAATCATGTTTTCAAATCATAAAAACTCCAAAATAAACAACTAATAACAAATTTCATAGAAACTGGTAGCAGCAAATCATCCAAAGCAGTGCTCCCACTTAGGAGAATACAGGCAAAAAAAACTGTTCACCTATCTCATCCAGAAGAACATTATCAACAGAAGTGTTACGCCCAGTTAATCTGCAATCATGCAGCTGCAGTATATGCTGCCTGTTGTTCAACTTAGAGTGCATAAACTGTTCTGGAATGGGGGAGCTGTTATGTATGCTACATGGGAGGGAAAAAAGCACACAGTTCTGTAGGAATCAGAACCTGTATGACACGGAATACCATACATGGAATAGCTTCCTAACATGCCCAGATGATATATAGGTAAAGAGAACTGGAAGGTACAAACAACTAAATTCAACCAAGCATTCGGAAGATGACAATCTCTCTACTCATAGTTCACAGCATAGTCTATATTTCTACAACAGGAGGTTTCACCTAGTTCCGCAACGTTGGCTTTTATTACTGTTTGGATTCTTACTGCAGCAGACAACAACAACGTAAAATAAAAAGATTTCTTCCCCTTAAATCATTTATATGCTCTACTAAAAATAATCATGACATTAGTTGTTGATATCGAATGTCACAATTATCTTGAAAGTTATTTTTTTAATCATTGTACTATGTTTAAAGCAAGGATTTTTATTTTTTTAAAATTTTTGTATCTTTCAGTAACATCATCAGAACACCTGAATAGCAGTTACAGCAACCGGGAAGAAAGGTTAATCTAAAACACCACATTTTCCAACAAGACTAAGATTGTTTTGCCATAGAACTGTTCAAGTAAGATGTAACAACATCAGAAGAGCTCCCTTTTCAGGAATTAATTGGTTGCTTCTCTGCATTGGAAACTAACATGCGTAAGACATGTAAGACATGTAAGACAAAAATCAAACGCAATTCTACATTTGCAGTTTGGTTGAATGACATATGTAAACAGCTATTTATTAACAGGCCTGCTCCTTTCAGCACCATTCAAATGGAAGGTATTTATCTCCATAAATTATGACTTTCAACCATGTTCTTTGCAACGACATTTGTATTAATTAAACACTACTAATTTTCAACATTGTGAACGACAATGAGAACCCTCCTCTAGTGTCAAATTTAAACCAATTTCTTTGAATTTTACGTGGGCCTGCAGGATTAGAAAAAAGTTATTCTCAATGTCCTTACAGATTACCACTGTCTTTTCATGAATTCCTTTCTTTCATTTAATTCCATTAGGCTATCCACACTTCATACCAAGATATCTCAGCAAATTAACAGTGTTGCATCTCTATCAGCCAGGTAGGTAGCTTCCTTGGGTTAGAAGACTTCATTGTCACTGGTTAGGGGATCACTTTAAGTTCCAACCCAGGATTACTGTACACAGCTATCCAAATAAGACTTAACAATGACAATGCAGTGAATTCCCTGGCACAACAGTTTAGTAAGACTAAGAGTTAGTGTATATTTTCCTGTTTGAGTTGTTCCTGGTCCTCATCTAACACATGCTATCAGGAAAAATGGACATCTGCAAATTCAAGAAACAGGATCTTTTTGATCAGATTTGCAACAGAAAAGCATCAAGAACAAAACATTCCAACTTCAGATAATGTATTTATACTGCTGAGAAGAGAGCATTTAAAAAAAAAATATCTCAATTCTCTGCAGTTAAGTCAGAAGTTGAACACCAACTTTGGTACTATTTTTTAATTCATCACTTAAATACAGAGTTCTGGCAGGGAAAAAAAAAACAACAACCCTGTCTTCTAGTAACTGAAAGCTATGATTATATATATAGGGATATAATTAGTGGAGAAACCACTAAATTGTAACAACTAACAATCACATCTTTAGACCCACAAAGCATAACTGAGAAAAAAAAAACATTGTAACTTAGATGTTAGAAGATGAACAAACCTTTGTTTACAAATCACTAATTATATTTGTAGGCTGCAAGTCTGTAATAAGTTCCAGGCACACAATATTGAAAGAGAAAATAAAACCTAAAGGCAAACGTCGCTGTCGTATAAATCGCAAACTTAAACTCTGTATTCGTATAAAAGATGTTATACTTCCAAAGTTGCCAAAACACAGCTGGGCCACAATGTTAAAATCTAACTGAAAGCAGGATCAAAAATTGATGAAAGAAGAAAATATGGAAAAAGCAACAAATACCTGCCACAATGATGCTACAGAAGAACATGAAATGTTAAAAACAAACAAACAAGAAAAGGCCAACAACTAAGTACAAATTTTAAGAAAATGTAATAATAATATGTAACAAATAATTCTTCCAATCTTGGAAGAGTATTCCAGTGACTACATATTAAATAAACTCTAACACTCAACTTAATAGATAAAACTCAATGCTGCTAAATTATTTGCCACTCACTTATTTGTACTGGATTACTATACTGAGTAGGATAAAGGAAGAGGCTGCTACTTGAATGAAAAACCATTATATTAAATTATCATTTCATACCATACAATCTCAGTCTTTGCTAATCTAACTGAAACTAGAAAGTAATGAAGCAGACATGGTGAGGAAAAGAGTAATTTGTTGAAACTACTCTTAAGGAGCAGCTGATGGCAAAACCTCGCTGAAAGATCCTAGCAGAGTCAAACTTCCATTGCATTGGAGTGATTATCATGTATATTATCCTAAGGTTACAGAAACCAGATATCTCACCAGGCTGGACAACATAGCAACAAAGAACAACAACTGCCATACAAATATTTCACCAGATCAATAAGACAATTTCATGGTTGGATTCTGATATTCGTAGTTAGAATGCATTTATGAGGTGATGAGCAATTCTGATGAAACAACGCCAGTGATATGAGTCATCTCTGAGAGTATTACCCAAACTTAAAAGCAAGTTCAGGTTTTGCATAATACTTAGAATAAAGATATAACTGAATTATAAAATTAAAAACAAAACAAAAAAAACAAACCAGGAATAACATGAAAGAAATATATTATCTCAATTTTTATCTATCAAATGAAAAAGCAAACAAATAAACCAAACCACCTACGGACAAGTTTAAGACTTTGTAAAATATCCGAAACAAAGAAAACCATGAGTGCAGCTCAACTGCCTTCAGCATATTGATAGCAAAATGTCTACTAAGTTGAAACTAACAGAACACTCCAAGACGTATCATGATAGAAGAGAAAAAGAGTTCAAGTATATTTGAAAATTGAGAGATAGAAAAGAAAAAATACAGTACGTACAGTAATACAAGCAAACATTACACAGAAAAATTTCTAGAGATTTCAATGAAGTTTTACACACAAAGGAAAATTATAACCTTCCTACGTAAAGCAGAACATCTCTTTGACTCACTTCTACATTTATTCCCATGTTTCTCAAGTTCACACAGATTGTTTATTACAATGATGCTTCAAGGCCAACACCAATACATGCAGACACCCCATATTAAGTGTTTATACCTTCAGAATTTTACAGATTGGAATGTGATAGGTTAGAGCACTACTCCTAGCCAATTTTTTTTTCTTTCTAGTTTTAAATCTCAAATACAACTAACACTAGATGAAGCTCACTATCCTTTCGCAACATTTTGTTAATTTAAGGATACCAACAAATGCAAACTAACAGTACATACATTTGGGATTTTTGTTGAACTTACGTATCTTTGTGATCCATCATATTCACATCTCTCAATTTTTCCCAAGCTGCCATCTGAAAAGTAAAGTTTCTCCGCCCTATGATCAATGGTAAGTCCATTGGGTGTCAAAATATCCGCGCTAATGATAACCTGCGCATTTTTGCCTGACAGGGTAGATCTCATTATGCTTGGGAGCTGCTCATTCCAGTTAGTCCAAAACATTAAGCTGTATTAAAATCAAAATAAATAAAAGAATAAGACATTTTATAATTTAATTCTCTTCATGAAATGAGCAACAACAAAAAAAAGTCTTCATATCCAATTATGAGTAGCATCTCTAAGTAAATGTGATAATCGATGAATAAGAAAATATTATATCCAGTGTTCTTCAAATTATAGTGGTTTCACAGGCTCATTAACTTGTGTAAAAGTACTGATTTTTCTATTCATGAGTCTGCTTACTTCTGACCATCTCTCTATGCTTATGTACCATGAGATAATTATAACCTGTGAAACAATGTGATCTTATTTCTCCTAATGTGTATATTGCTAATTTCTAATAGAAGAATTCGCCCATTTACATTAGCTGACTTATCTCAAAATGTAACATTCCATGAAATGTGATCAACATTTGATCATAAACATAAACACATAGAATGCTATCGCTTAATTCTGCAATTGCTAATAAAAAAAAAACAACTTATAATAAAGTTTCTAATCTAAAACAAGAAACTCATTTAACCTTCATAGGGTTCAGCTGTATTAGCTGACTGTGAAACAAAGAAGTGAAAAAGTGTTGCTGTGTTCATGATATTAGCTAAAAATCAAAATGTGGTAAGAAAGATATAATACATACTTTTGACATTCATCTAGAGCTAGTACGTGTGGATGATCATCTTCAGACATTGTGATTACTGCTTCCCGGTTGAAAGCTCCTCGACGTCTCTGGTCAACAGTGTGTCTTGTGATTGAGGATGTGGTTGAACTGGTCCAATATAGAGTGTCCCAAGCTCTGTGATAAGCAAGCCCCTCCACTGACCCAACATCTGGAAGACATGGTTATATGTAAATAGGAAATCAATCTTGCAAAATCGATCTGGAAGTCGATCTTGCAAAAATCACAGTTAAAATATTTCAGCCTATTACTCCATCAGTTCTTCTATACGTCCACCTGTTTGTTTGTTTTTTCCTGGAACCAAAGTTTCATTATTTTTCATATGCTTAAACAATTGAGAAAATCAACTAATGCAAACAATAAAACATGGAAAGCAAGATCAATACGAACAGACTCATTTACTGTACTTATCAACTATAATGTGCATTGAAATAATATTTTCACAGCAGTATCTCTTACAATGTAAACACACTAGCAAAAATATCCTGGCAGTAAATTAGTCACAACTTTTGTTTGGGCACCTTTTTTTTTTTTAATTAATTATACTATTGAACTTCGTATGCATTTTGCAACACAGATATGCACTTCATTAACAAGGATCAAAGTCTCCTTCCATAACAGTCACTTATATAACACCTGGAACATACTGAAGAATGAACCTCTGAATGTTGCAGCATCAATACACTGTTTTAATACACCACAACACAATATTTTTCTCTGTAAAAAATGTGATTCAGAAACAAAAGCAAACATTACTAAGCAGCTAAAACATATATTTAACATCCAAAATAGATAAATTGCATCTGATTGTAGTGTATAAAAATGATAGATTGCAAGAAACAGTAATTAATTCCTACCATTATTTTTGAATTATTGCAGAACTGCACACTGATTACTTCACTTAATATTTTATTAGAAAGAAGTAATTTTAGACCCGAAGGTTTATACAGCTATTAATGAATTATAGAAGACAAAATCTAAAAATATAATGTGGATTACATTATGATGATTATTACAATTTCCTCTTGACTTGCTGGAAGATGTAATGTTTTACTATGCTTTTCATACCCACAGAACAGGAAGTCCACAAATAATTCTCATTAAGCTGAAAGTGCCAACATTAAATTAAAGCCACAAAGTAAGCAATTAATCAGTTGTTCAGTTTTTTTTTTTTTTTTTCTATTTCTCTTTCAAGCATTTGCGGAATTTCTGACTACATTTTCATGACGTGACTATAAAAAAGTTACAGCAAATTTTTTTTTAGAAAAAATAGAAGAAATCGATGACACTTGTCAAAGGGAGGTGTATATACATAGAAAGATTATTCCTGAAGAAGATGAATCAATGAATAAAGATACATTCATCTCACTTCATAGTAACTCAAGAAGGAGAATAAGTTTAAGAGTAGGACTGAAAGCAATCTGAAAACTACAAATAACTGCCCAAGTTACCCTTTATATAAGAATTCTGGCTTTAGAAAAGATTAATGGGTTACAAGCATTCCTACTTTAAGTACAGTATTTAACAGTCTTACCAATTTATTTTCAATTTTAAGAATTAAAAGTATACTGAGATATGGAAGTAATAAATCTTAACACAGGACTATTAATACAATTCTAATGCAATAAATTAATTTCCATTAAAAATATGCTGAATACTACTAATTTATTGCTACTTAAAATTTTCTAAGCTAAAAAGATGACAAAGTAGATTGACACTCTGACCAATTTTGCATATTACTCAGACTGCTTTTACATTTCGTGTTGTAAATGTTGAGTGTTTCCTGACCTTAATAATGGAAGATTTCAGGAAAATGAAACCAAACCTTTAACTTGTGGATAAAAACCTGAGCCATTTGAAAGCAAAGATTTAACTAGGATTTGATGCAAATCATAGCTTTCATATGAAAAGCAAGTATAGAGGGAAAAAAAACAATCAAACATGCTTCCCTCATGCAACGTTTTGAATTTCTCTCAATTTCAGCTTTGTTACTTGTCTGAATCTGTCATGAATTTTCAAAGCAATATGGTTTGTATACCATACAGTAAAACTATTCCGCACTAGACAAAGAATAATGATGTTGCTTCTGCCACAACTAGAATGATTAGTGTGTACTTGAAATGTTAGTTGTGCTTAAACCCTTACTCTACAGAAACCAGGTTCCCATACAATCACTCACATTATGAAACTGGACCAATGCATCATACTGAAACTCCAAACCAACGTCTGCAATATATTAATAAGCACTGTCCTTTATTTGTCAACAAACTTTTTTTCAGTTCTATCATGTTTCTCAATTATGGAATTAAAAAATCCCAACACAGAAGAGAATCATTTCCTAGTTTTAACAAGTGTGATTCTGTAGGTAGGGTGATTTTAAATTCAATGATGAAGTCCAGAGAGTAAGCACTAAAATGAACCAAAACTTAGATATTTCATAGAATGGAAGGTACTTTGTCCTTATTACCATTAGTTTGATCTGGATGAATTATGAACAGTATTTGCAGGCAAATTTTCACTGTATTTAATAGTCAATACATAAAGGTTTTGGTTTTTTTTCTATAATTTATTTTTATGTTATTTCTTGACTAAAATATACTTTTTTTTGAAGATGTTAGTCATGAAACTCAAAAATTCATATAAGCCATGTATCAATACAGGACAAAGAGCCCTAAAAATGCTCCATCTGCAGGTGGCTGTCACCAAAACGAAAACCTTCTATCAACTTCATATTGCCAAGAAAAGGACACTGGAGAAGACTCTCAGGCAACTGCACTCTAGTGTCATGGCATTACCATTTTGCACCAAAATTATTTTTTATTTGTTTCTTACTCCATAAGGGACATTTTATAGAGCATAAAGATTTTTTTTTTTCTAGTTACAGTAAATTTATCATTAGATAGTCTGTTACTTTAAAACACATGCAAAATATACTGTCATCTTATTTTATGCTACAATTGGAGGATTCCTAATCTACTGACAGGATGAAAATTAGTGATTTGTTTGTTCTCAGCCTCACATTTTCACAGCATCATACAATATCCTGAATTAGTAAAGCATAAAGAAACTGGAAATGAAAAGAAACACATTTGTTTCACTGACATATTGAATTAAAACAGTGAGGACATTAGATGCCTACAGCACTGATTAAATTTATTCTAGACATGAAGCAACAGTTTATGATTTTCACATGAATAACATACTTAAATGAAAGGAACATTAATACAATACGATATTAATATACAAATACCCACATTATTCACCTGTCACTGACATTCTGAATTAAATCAGTAATGGGGTGTATAACTGATTAAATATCTACACAAGAGAACGTAACAGCTTATGATTTACAAAGGCAATGGTAGAGTGATCACATCATTATGTTGCCAAATGCTATCTATCACTTTTACTGAACTTAACGAAGATGGATTGCATACCACAGATGAGATGCGGCCTATAAATATTGTCACGCTGATCTTCATCTGACTTTCTCAGGGAACAGACAAGCAACAAATCAATAACTGAAGAACTCAGATTAGATCTCCCTCATTACTGCAAGTACAAAATAAATACTTCAGGGTGTAAAATTTAAATTATCTAATACTTCTTCCCATTGACTTTTGATAATGTATATACAATTTCACAGTCTCTTGGATTTTGATCTCTCTTCTCCGCTTAGAATTCCCTAGATTTCTCAGTGAAAAGTTTCCCAATTTTTAATTTATGAATTCAACTACCTTCTCCATTTAATTTTATATTCTTACACACCTCTTCCCTTTGACTCATGACTTTGTTGAGTTCCTCATGACAATTAAAACCGTTGTTTACGTATAATTAAAAATCTATGTATCAGTTCAATATTCACATAACATTTTTTTAGTTTTTTTGCTGAATATTTATTAAGTAAATTTCTTTTAGGTTTTATAACATTGATTTAGTCTTCATCAGTGAAGATACATAAAATATTGTACACAGTTACTCCATTTGTGAAATAAGTTCAGTGTGAATGACAGGCAGGTGCCTATGTAGTGAGATGTTTACAGTCTACCATCAAACATATGTAGGTCTACAGAAAATTCCTGATGAGACTACTCAAGCTAGAAATCATTCCAATTAAGCATGAAAAAGGGTACAGAGTTGATTTTAATCATACTTACGTGATTAAATCGTCCAAAGGAAAAGAACACAACAGATTTCTATCATATCTATATCAACTAACTAAACAACGGGTAAGTATAGGATAGATGGATATTTCTGTATAAGCAAGGGCATTGGATGCTGATTATCATTGGGACAAGGGTGGTAAACCTTAGTTTGGAGCTGGGGAAGGTATGTGAAGCTGGGTGTTAAAAGCTGATCACTCATTAACTCACAGTGATAACTAGCATTCTCACAAACATGGGATTCAATGACCTATGGAGTGCAGATAACAAACAGGATAGAGAAATCAGAAGCAAAGACTGAAAGAATCAGTCAGCAAATTATACAGTGTTCATGGAACATTCCATTCATTTTCAGATTCCTCCTGGAGACTAAGACATAAAATATTTACTATTACAAACATTTTCAGTTACCCAAGCAGAGCTCTGTAAAACTTTCAGGTCAAGAAATAGGTGATTCATAACAGATTTTCACATTTCAGATTATTTAATTATGAGCACTGTAACGTTTCCTACATTTCACTATGAAATTTAGCACCTGAATCAAATAGATGAGCTCAGAAACTCACAAAAAAACGCACTAAGATTCTGGTCATTTTTACCTGAGTGTGTACAGAACATGCAATCAATTCTTTTAAATTCAAGAAATATTGATTTTGGGAACAGTATGTTTGTTTCAGAACTTTGTTTACATACATTGAGTTTCCCTTCTGCTCTCAGTTAACAGCACATACAAAAATATCTGCATAACAGAGAAACAGAGAAGTCAAGTTGTCAAGTCATACAGAGTATGGTCATAATTTCATGTGATAAACAGCATTTAAAAATCAAGTTAGGTGATTGTTATTAAGAATAAAAATGAATTATTAAATGAATTCTTACATTCTTGTGTAAACCATAAGATGGCTTTGCATTAAAGCAGCCACAGCTGCTGATGCAAAAATTCACATGTGTAGAAGTTTACATCAGTAAAAATTTAAGGGCAATGTGGAAAGCTAAAGTAGTGACAAACTGTTTCAATTCTTGGTGAATCATCTCAGAATTAACAGGCAAACAGCACCTTTCCTGAACACAGAACTTGGGAATGCTAGTGACATTCTGAACTGAGAGATCAGCATGAATATGAATACATTTTAGAGTTTCATATCATGAAATTTAGAAAATATACACTTCTGGAATAACTGTTATGTATAAAGTTTGAAACTTTATCCCTCTATAGCAAAATATTTACTGCACACATTGTAAATTCTCTCCATTAATCACAATACGCAGCCAGATACAGAAACAAAATGTGATAAACCACACATTTTGGTTTCTGCAAACAAAGCAGCAGTTATAATAATAGTTTTAGATTTTACTACTTAAGTGTCTCAGGTATTACAATAGCCTCTCACTTTTCCTCCATTAAAAATCCAAAGTTATTGGGATTGTATCATATACAGTTAGAATGAATGGAATTCATTTACAAAATGAAAAGCAACAGTATTAAAGTATTTATTTTTAACAGATTAAAGATTTCTGTCTCAGCAAAGAAAGTTAAACAACTAAAAGGGTCTCATACAATGTGCCAAATTTAAAGCTTTGTAAGAGAAATGGGAATATAAATGCCTTTTTGACAGTTAAATTGGACCCATTTAGTTAGAAAGAATAGTAACGAACACTGGAGCACCTTTAAAAGACTCAGCCTGCAAAAAGCCTTACAATACATCACAGGATCTGACACTATGTTAGCAGTGAATAAATTTTTGCCTTCTATAGTCACTAGTGCCTGAAGTTCAAAACAGAAGCAGCATTTTTTTGACATAACACTTCCCTTTATACTGAGAAGTATGTTACGCCAGCAACATGTCTTGGTGTCATTGTTTACACAGTGAGAAAAGAAACAGCTTATACTGGAAGCATATCATCTTAGTACTGTTTTCTCTGATTTACTTTATTTTGTCTTTCCTCCCCTTTTCTTTCCCTATTCTTCAATTACAAATTTCTTCACTTAGTTTATTTCTACTATTGCACCTGTACATTAAATCTACTTTAATGCTACACTCTTTTACAGACATATGGCAAATTTTGGAATTATCCCAAACCTCTCCATAAGACAAAAAAGGGGACTGCATTCAGTAGTGGGAAATGTAAAGGCAGGGGTACAATTGATATTCATGGTCCAACTAATTATTAGCTCCATCAAAACCACAAAGAATCTACCACCTTATGAATAGTATACCATCTTCCTTTACACCTTTCTTGGGGTCAAACTGAAACCTCCAATTCCAGGCAGAAAAAGATTCTCTTCAAAGCATCAACTCATTAAAAAGAAAATCAACATCACTTTCTTAGTTGAAAAAATAAATAATAGCCAATGGAAGACGTGGTATGAGGAATAAGTATGTAATATTAAAAATCCTCTATATCAAATACGTGTTTGTTTCCATTGAGACTTTTTCATTTTCAAACCATGCTAAAATTATTTTTTGATATCTATTTAGATTCACAAAACTGGAAGTCCTTCATATGCACCCTGATAAAAATATATTAAGTATCTTCCTGTCTGAATAACATAGAAAAGCTCATAAATTTGAAATGACAGTATTGTTCAGTCTACAAATGTTTAACAAGAAAGAAAATTAGCATAGAATCTCTCTGAGCTTATTCTAAGAATAAACTCTATTGTTTGAAATGAGATAACCTGCAGCAACTTAAACAAGTCAGATTTTCATACACCTCCTTATGTAACCCTGTGCCTTTAACTTTGTGACTTCTTCTTTTCTGTTCTTTCTGTATAATGTTCCATTACTTCATTTTAACCTATAAAGTATGTATCACGATGAATTTTCCAAATGCAATGCCTTTGACCATGTTTTGTTTCATACAGGACTACCATTAATACCCGGAGCTATGTGAATAAATACAGTATGCTTTAAAAGGCTCCTGAAGATTTTACAGCACAACAGCACATCAAAACCAGACAAAAATATAGCTAGCTTCACTCAAAAGTAAGAAGCAGATGAAATATAACCTAACTGTAAGAGCAATATTCGCGATTAAAAAGTGGAAGATTAAGAAGAAATTAATGAGTGTGACCATAAAGTACATACCACTCATTTCTCCATAGTCTGCTACCTCCAAAGTGCCTACTTAAAGCAAAAACATACTCTAAAATATAAGATTTCACATTCTTTTTTGAAAGAAAACACCAAAATCAAATCAGATTATTTAGACAGTAGCCATGTCACAACATAGAACAGACTACAGTGGCAACTTCAAAATCATGTCCACTGACTGGATTAAACTCTGCATGATGCTACAATGAAAAAACACGAGCAATACTCAATGGTTAGACAAATCATTATCCAAAAGAATTTGGCAGAAATCACAGACAGTAAAAGGTGAATTTTTACAAATCGGCGGTCAAGAAAGTTCAACTCCATCCACTTACTTACAGAAAGTCCCTACTGACTGACTGACCTAAGGAAATAAAATTCAAAGCACTTATTCTAAAACCCTATGCTGTACAGAAATAAAGATGTTAAGGTAGGACATAATGTGAACATGCTACACTGTTGCTTGCTTTTGATTTTTTTTTTTTCCTGTCACTGCTCCTTCCTGCTGAAGACTGAACTCTACCAGGTTCTGGGTTATTGGTGAGTCTCGAATCTGTTTTTAGTGAACTGGAACAAGCTGTTTATATGCTGTAAATTTACTTTCCCTGGGCCGAAAATGTGTTAGCTAATGCGTTGTTTATGAGTTGCAAATTTGTTCAGTGAGGTGAAAATTTGTCAGATAATGGGTTGTTTATGAATTCTAAATCAATATTCAGTGAGTTGGAACTATGTAAGATAATAGCTTGCGTATGGGTTGTAAATCTGTTTTCAGTGAACTGGAAACATGTTAGATAATAGGTTGTTTCTGGGCAGTAAATTTATTCTCAGTGAGCTAAAAACATATTAGATAATATGTTGCTCGTGAGTTGTAAATCTGTTTTTAGTGAACTGGAAACCTGTTTAATAAAGGGCTCTTTATATATCTTAACTCTGTTTTTAGTGTGCAGAAAAAAATTAATAATGCCTTGGATTTGAATGGCATATCTGATTTCAGTGAGGTAGAAACACATCAGCTAATGGATTCTTTATGACTAGAAGATATACAATCATTGAACTAAAAATCTGGGACAATAATATCTTGCAAATAACAGATTCTATTTTCACTATTTGACTTGAATACTGAGTAAGATTTTGTCTGATTTGTAGATCTCGGTTTAATGAGGTGGAAAGGAGACGTATATGTCTAAGAATCACACCAGGTAATTCTCATGTGGTTTTGTATACCTTTCCAATAACGGGAAATTTGCTAAAAATATCTACTAGTCATTTAGGAGGAAAAAAAGGTAGCAAAACAAAAGTCAAATATGTTATTTTAAAACAAAACATAGTTACTGAAATCTGTCAGCTGGATTCCATTCAATAATTTCTTTCTAATCATACATAACCAACATGGAAATCAGAAAATGTTGTGTCCCAAAGCAAACAGAATGCCTGATGCCAAGGAGCCTTAGCATTGTCTTTTTTCCTCTTTAGGTATCACTGTTAGTCAAATACTACTACGGTATCAAGGAACTCAACAACCTGTTTCTGTTTACAGGGATAGAAAGTCTCTGATTGCAGAAAGAAAGGAGAAGTGATCAAAGAAGATCAGTTTAAAATCAGTGACTCAATATGAAGACGTTTTAAAACATACAAAGGAGAAAAGTAAAGTTGCATATACTCGGATGTGATAATACTTCTATTTACAAAAACAAACAGACAAAAAAACCTGAAACACTCCTAGAAAAGTTTTTTCGGAACTATGTCTTAAGCATATACAGTACATTTTTGGAAGAGCACAAAATTTCATCTGACATTTAATTATTCAGAGCACTGAATCTGATAATGAAAAATGAAATGAGGCATATTAAGATTACAAGCAGAAACACTTCCTAACTATTTCCTAAAAGTATAATTCTCAGCTATGCTCCGTGGAATGCTTTCAGTGCTTGCACAACAGCCTACCATAAAGTAATGAGGAATAGTTTATTGTCCTTTTCAAAATCCAGTTTGTATCTGCACTGCTGCTTCATCACTTCTTTCTGTCTGTTTTAAATTTAGAATTCTCCAATCATTTGCCATGTAATAATTTTCATCATATCTTGAAACACCTAAGTTAAGATAGTGCTGTATTATCCCTGCACAGGTGAGTGCTTGTCTCATGTACAGCTAATCTCAGCTCTGAATCCCTAGGTCTTAATTCTTTCGTAAGTGTAATGAATACATCTTAACAGTATTGTTTAGTTTCTCTCTTTTGTATCTCAATATGGATATCATTAACTCCTCTGAAATATACGCACATAAAATTAAAATAAGATTAAAAAAATAAAGGTGATGCATCATATTTGAAAAATGCTTTCCCACTCATTAATATCAGCAGTTTCCATTACCAGGATTATTACCTTTCCAGAACCACGGGACAGGCGTGCATAACAGTAACAATCATCCAGTGTAAGTTGTAGAACACTAGTTCACCAGTTTTCAGCTATTTGCTTCTTTCTTTTCTAAAAATATTTCTGTTAACACATGGTAGCATTCTACACCAAATACACTTCCATGTTTTCCTGTTACTCTTTGGTCCTGTGAATGTTTCCCCCAAATACCTAAATGCAGCAATGCAACTTTTATGACATCAGAAATTGAGATGATAATTATCACACAGGAAGGAAAAAAATGATATAACACTTCAAACATTCTGGAAAAGGGTATCAAAACAATCGAAGAAGAGAAGAAACAGTAAATATATGCTTACAGATGAATGAGATTGTCTATTTTAGAAAAATTACGTCCAAGCAGAAATGCAAGGTGGCATAAGATTCTACAATTTATATTTTTATTGGACTGATTTTTAGATGTTTATTCTTAGGCTTTATTTCTCATACAGCCTCAAATGCCTCAATTTCAAGTTTTACCAAGGTAAACTTAAGCTCATATTGCATTGATGTTAAGCTAGACTTA
The DNA here is from genome assembly GCF_023343835.1 of Lagopus muta. Lineage (NCBI taxonomy): Eukaryota > Metazoa > Chordata > Aves > Galliformes > Phasianidae > Lagopus > Lagopus muta. The sequence goes on along the minus strand of NC_064440.1, from coordinate 4,802,724 downwards.
GTGATGATACTGATGTTGATTCCAGGAGGAGGTAACGGCTTCAAGTATTTAGAGGCAAAAAAAAAAGAAGTCAAGTTTCAGAGAACTCTCCCTATTACTGTGGTGGTTGAAGGCATGGTGAACATCTGAAGTTACTCAATAAGCCTCTCCATAGAAAGAATAATTTTATAGATTAGAGTTTGGCTTTTCCTATCACTGGACAGAAGTCACTTTTCTTGAGCTGACTACAAGAATGGTGTCAGCTGGAAACATTGAGGTATAAATGGTAATTATGGTGCATGCTTATATACAGTAAAACTGTAATTATAGTTTTTCCCTATCAAGTCAACATTTTAATGGCTTCACAACTATGAAGTCAACCTTATTTTTAAACAACTTTTGATTTAATAAGGGTTATTGAAAGAAAATATTTTGGCAAATAAAATTTTTACTTACTTTCTATTAGCACTTTTCTGCCAGCCCAGTTGTCATTAATAACTTGTATATTTCCAAAGTGTGCATCACTGAAAAATATCCGATTAGTACCTCTTCCTTTGAGACTGTAGTCAAAAGCAAGAGCGATCACATTTTTGAAGTACTCTGGATTTTCATATGGCCTTACTGGTGAATTTAAGTTGTTTTCATCTGAAAGATGTATACTTTTTAATATTGTCCTTCCTGAATATAAGAGGTAGCCTTCATGTCTTAGGCAGGTAATTCCATCTTCTGCAAGATAGCCATGCGCGCACGCACAAGCCCTTTGTGCATTTCCTCGATAAAGACAGAGTTGATGACATCCACCATTATTCTTGGCACAAACATTAGTACCTGTGTGAAAAAAGAAGACAGAAAAAAAATTGTTTTATACTATTACCTTTAGCTAATGTAAATCAAAATGTCATTTTTTAATTTCAAGAATTCTTCTCTGAAACGTTTTCTACAATACAAGTGAACCGAAGGCCAAAGAAGTAAAGAATAACTTCAACAATGAACTAAAGCCAATTTTCAAGTATACAGTGTATGAGGAAATGTAATTTATATTCTCCCAATTAACAAAATTACATACTTTATAAGAAAATAAATAGATTTTTCCTCTGTGTTCAGATAAAGACTTGGATAGAGACCATTATGAATTGTTCCAAGTGTTTTGAAAGATTTTTTTTTTTAAAACACCTGTTACTGACAAAGACAAATTTGGATACCATTGAAATACTGTAGTACTTAATTTCTATCAAAACAAAACAGGTATAAAAGTGTTCCCTTTTATTCTCTGTTCATAATAAAATGTTTCCTGACGTTTTTAATTTACTCTAAAACTTGACTTTAAAAACTTACTCTCTGATAAAGTATATTATTAAATAATTATTGTCACATTAGTAACTTCAGTGACATAAACTACACGCAATACTTAAAATTGCAATAATTGTCAATAATTAAGATCTATTTACCTTCCTATTTTTTGGACTACATGTGAAATACAGTTATAGTTCAGATAAATTAGTTTTTGTTTCTGACAGCACTTTTCATACAACAACTCAGCTCTCATTTTCCCGTTTCTGAAAGTTTTCTAGATTTTGAAGGAGAAAAAAACCCACACACTTTAAATAGTTTCTGGTAGAAAGTCATTTTCATTGTCAGGGAACATCTAGTGTCTGAAAGTACCGTTGACTGAATATTCTAACTGCTACATTTCAAGTTGAAGATACGTTTAAGTTAAAGCAATGGGTAATGAGAGTTAACATTAGCAGTCTTGAATTTTGACAAAATTATGAGAAATGTTGCACTGTAGTCATGCAAAAATATGTGAAGAATTATCTGCACATATTTTTACTTGTGGTTTCTTTTAAAAACACTTCTGAAGCTTTATTAGGCTAGAAAAGTTAATATCTGTTTGGAAGGATGAGAGTTTGAGAAGAGAAAGGCAATACATGGAAGAGATCCTAAAATTTCTGCAATCTCTCTTGTAAACTTCAGCGCTTCCACAGTTCACCAGCTGTATCTGTAAAACTAGCCAGTTATAAAAACAGATTAATTAGGGGACATCCTTACACATGTGTAGAATAGAACTAAAGAACAGGACTATCCTCAAGAGTAGCACTGCAGCAGGACTGGCTCAGTAGAAAAGGTAAGACAGGTGTTTGAAAAAAAAGCATTGATCACTTGACAATCAGCACAGGTTGTTTGTGTGGGTTTTTTTTTTTTTTTTTTTTTTCTTTTGGTCAGTTGATTTTGTTTGCTTATTTTTCTATTTGTTTTAATAAAAGGTCAGGAAACTAGCTAATTCCTTTTCCTTTTTAAAGAAATATTACCTACTTCTAGTTCAGCAAAATTAAAAGTATACATAGGTAAAATATAATAGAGTGATACAGAAAAAACATTCCAAAAGTATTTTTCACCTGTTTTTTTCCCTTTTGTCCTCCTGGCTCACTGACAGCCCCTCCCAAAGACATTAACCATTTGTACCCTAGTAAAATTTGAAAAATGTATTAAAAACTCATTCAGTTACGTTTTTCGAACTAACATCAAAATTTTTTTTTAGCCTCAGTAACCATTTCTCCCATTCCTAGTGCAACCAAATCTGTCAAGCCATCAATAAAAATCATTACATATTTTTATTCAATTGCTCCATTTTCTTAATTCTACACAGAGGGCCCTTCCAAGCAAGCAGACATTAACTATTTCTAGCCTTGTTAAAAGCTACAACATCCATTTTTTTCTGTGGACATTTACTATCCACAATATATGTCTACAAAACTGTGAAAATACTTGCAGAACTCCTTAGCAAAATACAATTATGTTCATTCTTCTCAAAACTATTCAAATTCGAGAAAAAATTGGATTTTTTCTTTTCACTGATTTTTAAATAGATCTTCTTTCAAAATGCAGATTTATTTTACATTTTAGGTTTGATGCAGTTATTTAGGAAAGATGTATATAAAAATTTGATCATCAGATATGTGATGCTGTGATTAAAACAAGCTTTGAGTATTACCAACACTAGAATTATATTCCTATTGCAAATATCTTCTTTAAAAATATCTTTTTCAAGTACCATTTTCCTTCTCAGTGTTTTTGAACACGTATTTTAAATTTCATCTAGTAGCAGCTCCAAGGAAATACTCATCATTTTTGATAGATTTTTAATGACATTAGCTTACGGAAACAAATATATTTTGCATACAAAGGTGATAAAATTTGTTGCTATTTTTTCACAGATGTCTTTGCTTTTCAAAGACTCAACAGAATTCAAATTTTAGGAGAAAAAAATAGATAAAAGAAAGATTCTACTTAATGGGAGATAAAATTCATCCGTTTCTGCCATACTCTCAGTATATGAAATTGTCTATTCAATTGCAAAGCGAATTAAATATAAATTATATCTAACTATTTACAACTATTCCCACACAAAAAAGCTGGACTCAAGACCAAGGAATCCCAGGAAATAAATATTTGAGAGACTGAGATTTTCTAGCTGTGAAAAAATGTACTGCTTTCCAAAAGAAATCTGAGGCAGCCTGAGACTGCTGTTCTCTAAAGCACAGTTCAAAGTCCACCTCATTCCTGAGACTTGGGTGCTTTCAGGAAAAAAAACAAAAAAGGAATGATAGGAAGTATTTTGATTTCAGACTTTCTCCTTTAAATGCTCTCAAGGTTTTACAAGAAACTTTTCTATGTATTTTCATAGTAAATAAATCTTAGCTAAAAAAAATTCTAAGAAAAAAATGGAGATATAATAAAATTTGTTGCCATAAATCAGTGAGTATTTAACTTTTTATAAGTTTTAATATACATAAAAAGTACCACCAGTCGATATTGAAACAATATTATCCTTAAGAACAGCCAACCTTTCTCTCGTGCTCTATTAAAGACTTTCACTTCCTTCAGGTTTATTCCAAGGCCAGTCCTCATGGTCACAGCATCCGTGGCCTCATTCTTGTGGCCTCTTCTAATAGAGCCATTTGCATGTGCTCTGCCAAAAAAGTTGAAGATGTCTGATCAACAATCCTCAACTACTTCACACCAAACAAATGACTGAAGGGCAGCAGAGAGTTCATCTAACAGAAGGTGAAAAACCTGCTCTCATCTATGATACTGATATGCTTTAGCTTTCAGTATCAAAGATACCCTCTCTTTCAAACTGCATAGCTTTCTGCTATCCATTCTGTGACCTTGCTAAGGAATGGCTAATCCTACAAAGGTGAAGCACCTAGCACTGAAATAACATTTTGAGACTCAAATGCTTATGAAAAATAAATTACCTGTCAGACCAGTAGATGTAAGCTCCGAACACCGCAACTGAAAACATATCCACATTGCTCCCTGACAGCACAATCTCCCGATTCCCTCCACTCTCAAGGTCAATTCTTTCTATCTTGTCGGTACGAGCATCACACCAATATAATTTATTTTCCTAAAGATTAATTTTAAAGGAAACATCAAAAATCTTGTCCAAGTATTTCATTAAGAGTTAGTAAGATTGCTGTGATGTGGAAGACATTGACTTTAATGAAATATAATGTACACCAAATATTTCAAATTATAATCAAAAACAAAGAAACTAACCTCGTAGTCAATGGAAATCCCATTAGGCCACACAATCCCCAGGCTCACAAGAACAACCTTCTCAGATCCATCTAAATATGCCTTTCCTATGCAAGGAATCTGTCCCCACTCTGTCCAAAATAAATACCTAAAAAGTTACACAAATTACCTATTAAAATTTAACACAAAAACAAAGAGATGAAAATGTACAATACTGTCTTTCAATTGAAAACAAAATGAATGCATCATCACTGTCAAATAGATACTTCATGCTTATACACCTTCGAATAACCTTTATGGGATAAATCTACTGGTTTGATAAACTACTTAAGCAATTTTTTTTTTTTTTTTTTGAGTTGTTACATATGAAGTAACTCTTAAAATCGTAATTTATCAGTCAATATGCAATGGTATGCTTAAAGAATATGGTTTGGTGCTTGGGAAAGTAAAACCAAAACAGAAATTACTGGAACAAAATCATGCATCTAACCAACATTGAGATAAAACATGAGATGTATGTCTAAATAAAATTAAATAGGAAAGCATTTAGGGAAATGGTAGAGGAAAGTTGTTTTGCTAGCCTCCCTAATGATCATGGGAAAACCTTTTCACCTTACTTATCTCTGTATGCATTGCTGTACACTTACTGGCACAGACACATCGCTGATTCAAGGTGAGACACTATGATAAATTTCTGCTTTGACCTCCTACTTTTCTATTGCTTTAGACATAGCAGGAGGAGGCTAATGAACCTGCAGACAGCACTTACTTCACTGAGATTTCTAACAGCACTTTTTTATGTAACTGAACTTGTATTCAGAGATCTGGTCAGAGATGAATATCCTTAACACAGGATATCAACTAATTATTTACTACTGAAAGGCAAGCATTTGATATTCAACTATGCAGTATTCTCTCAGCCTAGTTAGTTAAACAAACCAACCAACCAACATTAAAAAAAACATAACTATCAGATTTTTAAAAAAATCTAGAAGCCTCCAAAGAAAATTCTGAAAAGGTAATACACATTACTTAAGACATTACTGGAGCACTGATGGTTAGAAATATATTGATATATTAACATCAGTAAATCATTAAATAGCATAGAAAAAATTTGATCTTCCCAAATGTTCTTAGAAGCTCTAAAATACTTCCACCTTTGCAGTGTTATGCTACCTAGCTATTTGGTATTTATATTGCAATGCCAGAATAATGACAACAACTTTTCTAGGAACTATCCCACATATAAGCCAAGTAGCTGACACAAAGATGCAAATGACAAAATTTTGATGTGGTCATAGAATTAACTTAAAAAAATATATATCTGTGAAGAAAATGAAATAGGAGTTTAAAATTCAACAATGCAAACACAACTGAAGTTTCCCAAATGTCTTCAATGGAGGAAGATTCAAAGTCTAGGAAATATTTCAGAATGACCTTTGCTCTGTATTTCAAGCACAGTTTTGAGCTCTCTCAGAAAAAATTATTTAATTGTAGAAGAAAAATGGAAACCAAGTGCATTTTAAATGAATAAGTACTCCTGATGAGGGAGAAGGACACTCCTTTATAGAACTACACATTCTTAACTTTAAATAATGCTACCAACCAGCTGAATGCTGGCTGCTTCATATCTCGGTATAATGGGCAGATTCAATGAGATCAAATAACTACTATTTTCCACTCTGTTCTTAAAGCTGTCAACTCAAGCTTCAAGAGAAATGAAAAATGTGAAGACAGGGCAAGGAGAGGGCAGGAAGGGAGGTACACTTTTGAAAGTTTTGCCTGACAAAAGGAAAGAGATGACAATAATGCAGAGGATAAGCAGGTCTTTATCTTCCTCTATAAAGATATACATTTACTTCACTACAAAAACATTGCTATCCTAGTTGCATGAATTTACTTTGATTGGAGTCATCTGAATAGAGCACTTTGTGGCACAGTATTAAAGAGAGTCCAAGCTTTTGTGTTTTCACAGAACTTATCTAAGTATATTATGTACATGCTGAGGGAAACTATACCGTAAATGAAATAGCGTTTTGAAGAATCTTGGTGTACACTTCTGGTCTAAAGATTTTATTAGACTCTTATGCAATACTCTGCAAAGGTTTGTTGTTTTTTTTTCTTCCTTGTTCGTTGTTAACATAAGAACATGTTGAGCACAAAGTAAAAAAAAAAAAAAAAAAAATCCGGATCCTGACAAACAACGTAAATTCTGAACTGTGAGAAGATATGGCCAAGATACTCGTGGTGCCACATGAACCCAGCCATAATGATTTGTGACACAAGCAACTGCATTATGCAGAAAATAAAATCTACTTTTACTTTCACCTTCACTTTTAAATGCATTTCCAATCTGCAAAACACACAGTTCACTAAAACTATATTCTCATAAAAGAAATTGGGGCAAGTTGCAGACAATATTTTACATCAATTTTTGTTAAGAAGTCTGAATTCTTCATCACTTCACTAAAGATGCAGACTTCTCCAGCTAATACGGAAACTGCATTCCTGAACATACTGTCATACTCATTTAATTGAGCCTGGGGAAAATGAGTGACACAGCTTTGTCTATTGGTTTGGGAAGAGGTAGATTTTCAAATGCTTCTTTAAAACTTTGATGCACACCATGTAGTTTACATTTTAGGAAGGCAACTGTAGCAGTTAAATCTTCTGAGCTGTAAATCAACTCAAAGTATATTTCATATTCCAGTGGAAAAAAAAAAAAAAAAGATGGAAATCCTTTGCAGAATTTACTGCTTCTGTGTTACTTGTAGCTCTCCATCAGCTTTACAGCCTGAAAGAATGGAAACTTCTCATTTCTATTCGAGATGCATTGTAGTCTCATCAAACAGTTGGATGAGAAGTGATGTAATTTTTAAGAGTTACCCATATGTTCATCTGACACAGCTTTCAGCTACCTTGGGTAATCTCCTTGGTTGATGCAGAGTGTTGTAACGTGATACTGGCATTTATAACTATCAGAGAATATGCCTTTATACTATTTCACCACCACAGTGAGGTCTTCATTAGATAGTGTGACTTCTTGGATAAGCTGAAAACTTAAGTACTTAACAGATTTAAGCATGTTTCCAAGCAATGGATACACTTCAGCTAAAATGATCATCTTAGAAAATGAAGGCTTGCACAGAGAAAATATAGTACTTCCTGCAGATGAAAATCCTCATGATGAAACTCATGAAAATTCTCAGGACATCTTAAGAAGATTTTCTTCCACCTGGGTCCAGTTATAGCAAAATACATCCCATTACACTACTTTTGGGTTTTATTAAACAGCTATATTAGAAAAAAGGCCTTGATTCCTAAAAGCTTCATTGCAAACATGCAAATGTTAAAAAAAAAAAAAAAAATGTAGCCATAGTCATGTTACCCTTTTTCGGGGTGTACTGCAATAGATCTTGGCTGGTCCAGACCCTGGGATATGATTACATATCGGAATGAGCCGTTGAGCCTGGCAACTTCAATTAAGTTGAAGCCATGATCTGTCCAATATATGTTACCTAGGAAAAATATTGTGAAGTTACAGAAAAAAGAAAACATCACTTCAGAAACTTAAACATCTTAAATGCATAAGTTAAAACCAGAAACTGACTGCTATACTTTAAGCTGCATGCATCTTGTATTTTAGTTTTCAGTCCTTTTTAGCCTTCTGTTTTCAAGTATAAACTTGTATTGCTGGTTGTCACAGTTGTGACTATCCATATAAGAAGACAATTTTTTTTTCGGTTTAAAACTGAACCCACTCCTCATCAAAAAAGAACACACCATACTTCAAGAAAAAAAAAAAAAAGAGCGTAACATCCTTGTGATACACTATGAAAATAATAACAAAAAGTATTAGATAACTGGAATACTATAAATTAGTGATGAAAGTGTATCAAATTATTTAGTCTTGAGTGGAAATGCAAGAGCATACATTAATTCATCATAACAATACCTGACACAAATAAACTCCTACCTGCTATCCAATCCACTGCAATGCCTTCAACTCTTCCCAAGCCATTTGTAACAACATCTTCTTTCCATGTTTGGTCCCGTTTAGATCTGCTAATTTTGTTGAAACCCATGTCGGTCCAATAGATTGTATCATTACCTATAAAAACATAATGAAAACTCTTGGATTAATTTAGTTATGTTAGCACAGGTGTCTACATCAGTAACCACAAAATTTGTAATCGTTCAGATTAAGCTCTGGAAGTATCAAAAAATTTAACCAGGAAGAAAAGTGATAAATTTGAGTGATATGGTAAATGAATAAAAATTATAAATGTCTGATTAGCTTTTGCTAAGATTCTTTTTTTTTTTTTTTGTGTGTGTGTGTGTGTGTGTGTGTGTGTGTGTGTGTGTGTTAAAGTATTTCTTTAAATTGTTTTCCATGCCATTTCACTGCAGGTAATTGTCCATAAGAAGGAAGAGATGGACCACTACACAGCATTTGAGTACAGAGTTACTTTCACTGACCATTTAAACTCAAAGGCCAGGCTGAGAATTTGAAGTAGTGAAAGCACAGACATGCATTTTTCTGTTGCCACAAATTACCACTGGTAAATGAATGGGGAAAACCACGTGATGACACTCCACAAGCACAATTCCATCTATTTCTGTTGTCAGAGCTCAGAGCTATCACACAGCCATGTTGCAATACACATTCTAATTTGGTAGAAATTAATTCCTCCAGAATGAGGTGCTCCACATGGGAAGGACCACCTCTAACAGCCAGTGCTCCTACAGCCTCTAAGAGTTAGAATTTTCCAGTTGAAGCTTTCTTCCTCGACACCAACCAGGTCAAGGGTAAAGGATCAAACATCTATTCATTACTTATCCACTTCACAGATGAAGCTGTTGAGAATCTTTCAACAGCTTTGCTTCCAGGTGACAGGTTGGAACCTTTAGATTTCTTGTAGTGTAAGCATACAAGTTTATTCAACAGAGAGTACGAAGAACCAAATAAGTGAAACTGCAAGATATGATAGTCTCAAACTAGAAATGGATTCTTAGAATTCTGTTGAACAATACTTCATTGATAACATCAAAGCAATTACTAGAAAAAAATAATAATTCTGTGATAACTGTGCAAAAGAACTCCACATACTGACAGCTGACAATCACTCCAAAAAAATCTAGGAAATACTGTAAAAAAAAAAAAAAAAGAGAGAGAACTAAAAAACCCTCATTTTTAGGAGATACCACTGATCTACTAGCTGACAGTAGTAAATGAATTTTATTTCAGAAAAGGTTCCTGTGAAAGCATGGCTTCTTCCTTAATCCTCTTTCTAGTATGTTCAGTACTGCAAGAGGAAGTTTAAAGCACACGCTTCTAGAAAACAAACTTCAAAGCAAATACTAACAAGTCAAGTATGGAAATGTAATAATCATCCTGTAAAATATACTGAATATGATGTTTTGATATAACTACTTAAAGATAAAAAATAAATGAATAAAAATTTTAAGTATTGATAAATGTTATTTATTCAATGCAAAACCTTCCAGTCACTACATTTTATATATCGCATTGGATAATTTTCAGGTACCTCTTGATAGCTTAAGAGAAATCACACTCTTGCACTCTATAGTGAAAAAAACCCACTAAATTAATTTGTACTAAACTAATAAGGATTCTTGTAGGTTACAAATACAAATAATATTTCATGTATTATTCCAATAATATGCTGTACTTCAGGATTTTATGGTAGATCTCTTCAAAAGCAACACCTATTTATTTCCATTGAAACTACAAAAGATACGAAGAACACAAAAACACTTTTTGATACAGTAAACTCTCAGCTACAAGGCACTATTTTTCAAAGTTATTTTTACATCCAGCAAACAGTGAATGATATCCTAGGATGTAACTAAAGCTCTGAGCACCAGCTGGCACTGGATTGAAGGCAAAATATGCAAAATGAGGCGGCACTGTGAAATACTAAGTGAACTTGAAATTTTGCTAAGTAGATGTACAAAACCATCAAATAAAAAGGTTGGCCAAAGGTAGAGAAGAGTTTAATGAGTTTTACTTCTTACTTGTTGGCAAAAGATTAGTGATATTTGTGTTATGAAGCAGTCAAACTGAATAAGAAGGAAGAGGCTTGTTCAGAAGTTTTGAATTGTTTTCTTTTCCATTTTTTAAAGCAGTGGAAATAGCTAACATATACACAGTAAACTATACAGAATATTTACCTGCATGGAAGTCTATGCCCACTGCAAATGAGGTTCCAGATATAGGCATTAAAGCTTCCATTTTATCATTTGGATCAAGAGGAATTCCTCTAATCCCTTCATGAACAGAATACATAACAAATGATTCTACACCTGAGGGAAAAATCAAATAGGTAAGGGCAGCAAAACGGAGACTTTCCCTATTAACAACACTTGAGGAATAACAGAGTTCTCCTATACTGTTCAATAGCTGTCCAGAACAATGAATCCAACTCTTTAAAAGAAAATCCATCAATTATTATACTTCATTTCTAACTATAAATGCAGTTTTACAAATAGGAGGGAGTTACTGTTCATTTTCAAGCACCATCTCAAAATTAATTAATATCAGTGAAAATTTAAACTAAGAATAAACTATTTTGAATTATGAGGCATTTAAGAATATTTTCAGTGCATATCCACGTTTTATGTATTTAGCAAGAGACAGTTCCTCAGAACTCAATGAACGCACAGCTCAGGCTGTGTAAAACATCTTCTGAGGCATAAGATGCATCTCACCTCGTTCAGTCATGCAATCACCCTTTACGAACAATAGAGAAGTACACAGTTAAAAAAAATCATGCTTTGGATACACTTTAAATGTCTACATTTGTGCTACATTAATAACAAAACAGAAGCATCCATTTCTATTAAGTAGGAAGAAACAGTTGAAATGAATCACACCTTTTGATAAACAAAATTAAAACAAGTATTTTGTTGCATTAATCACCAAGTCCTCGTAATAAAACTTCTAAGTTCTAAGCTCTTCTAACTCTAAGGGAAATGACATAGCATGCTGATACACAACTCTCAATCTTCTAGTTCAGCTATGATGAACAAATAGGTTTCTTTTCTTTTCCCTTAGAAGTACAAAAGAATACATTAGAAATAAAAAAAAAAATGTTGCCAAGTAGCATATGGCAAGCACTCAAGTAGAAAACCATCTTTATGTTGCTCAATTCTGTTTCCAACTATAGTCTATTATATATACTGCATATATACTACATAGCAATACCCCATAGGAATAATTAACAAAAAAAGTTTATAACTAACTACCACGGCACCTCAAAAATAAAGTGCCTTTCACTGTTCTGTATAACAATATGGCTTCACTTTTTAATGGAAATAGATACTTAGATTTTACTTTTTAATGGTAATAGATACAGTAGATGCAGTAGACACCCAACTTTTCAGACTGTAGTCCGTAATTAGTTTTAAGATAAGGTGGATAACCAAAATGTATCGCTCAAATGATGGATCAGATGGTCTCCTTTTCTGACTATTTAAAAAAAAAGTGAAAAATATACCTTAAGGTTTTCCGTAAAAGTTCCACATAGCTAAATAAACAAATGAAATGCTAAATTTATCTCTTCACCACGCTGAACTCTTCCATTTTAACCACCAAAATAAATAAGTGAAGTTTCTTTCTAAGTTACTTACAGATTTCCCATAAAACTGAAGTTAGCTAAAAATAAATACGAAAAGCATTTCTAACCTTTGCATGCCATGCGGTTTTTTTGGAGGTTGTAGCCCACTGTACAAACACAGGTTCTTGTGGTTTCTGATGTTGGTAAACAGAGCTGGGAACATCCACCATTATTAAATTGACAGGAATTGCTACCTAGAACATAACAGGACAGAAATCACAACAGGTAATAATCTGAACAGTGTAATCCTGACTAAAAAAAAAAGTGAGCGTTGCTATCAATTTTTTAATAGTACCACAAAACAAATTTTGTTCAGGCAAATTCTTGGTAAAAATGAAATATAGAAGAACACGTTTCAGGCTATACTGTTATTTGTATACTTGGTCATGCTACGCTCTTATGGTACTTATTCACCAAGGCAGCAGCTTTTTTCTCGCTATATATATTTTAAAATAATTCAGTTTCTTGAACTTTCATTTTACAGTAGAAATATATGATAAAACTGAAGATACTGTTTTAAGTTAGAGAGCAACTATGCTGAAATATTTTCAGTGACAGTCTAAAAAGCATCTCTTATTCTGGAATTCTTGGGGTTACACTTGATGTCTGGAGGTCCCTTCCAATCCCTATGATTCTGTGATTCTGTGACCATTAACATGTAATTGATCATATTTTAATTGTTCATCAAATGCTATACTAACCCTGCATCCTAATGAATTAGCACTTGTCTGGTATAATTAAGATACCCTCCAATGTGAACTCACAGCTCTATGTTCCTATTTCAGAACTCAAACATTTACTTTTAGTGTACAAACATTTTTCGATAAAATATGCAATAAACATTATACAGAATATAACAAATATATTTCAGAAATTTGAAGCACTATGAAGAAACATTTAAGTCTACTAAGACACACAAGTTATTAATCTGAATAGTACTTATTTTTAATTTAGAAATATATTTATACACATTTATATAAACAAATATTTATATTTATTTCTAAACATGAGATATTCCTTAATCTGAATTCAAAAAAGTGTTCCAGTAATCCAACAATACAAATGCAAAAGATGTGTAAAGTTTTGAAGTCTAACATATCTTCAGAAAAATGGACAAATTGTAGAATACAAAATAAAATCTAGAATAACAACAGCCTACATAGAAGAATCTGTATGTACCCTCACACCACATGAAAGGGTGAGACTTACAAAGCACCATCAGTGTTTTCTAAGTTTTGTAAAAGTGTTTCTGGAAACTGCTCAATAAGGATCTGAGTGAATAACACTGAACCCTGAAAGCAAAGGCTGAGAATAATGAAGATGATTTCACATTCTTATAATTTTTGGCAACTTGAACATGAGAATCTGCTCATGAATGATTTTAGAGAGAAAAAAAGATGAAATTCCTATGAAGTAGACCTGTTGATTAACTATTCCATGGATAACTGGATAATGACTAATCACCAGGACTAAATCTCACTTATGAATAAAAAACACACAATTTGTGCCTGTGAGATTTGGGAGCAACTGCTGTGTATGCAAAAACATTACTGACAAGTTCAAGAATATTGTACTGAAGTCCATGCACTTTGCATTCATCTTCCATTAAAAAAATGGAAAAGCAAAAACTGGATAAAATTTTAGTGGCTTTGTCAACAAAACTGAAAATATAAGACTAGAGAAATAAGAGGAACAGCTACAAAAGCCTTTCCTGTGTTCTGTGGGAAGGAAGAACCTCCCAAATGTCTTCATCTCTAATAACCTCCAAATTCATAAAATGTACAGCATGACTTCAAACTTACTCATATTACATCAATTCCCACTTTGCCAATTAAGTTTCAGCAGTATTAGTAATATTCCCCCACTTTTCTGCTGCATTTTCTGTCAATTTAAATGCATTAAAAGGCCTTAAAGGCAGTAACGTAGAATGTTAATGACTTCATTTATTTAAATAATATTTATTTAAACTTTCATTAATTCAAGATGAGGTGCATGTATCAATGCTAATTTTTGGCAAAAAATTTAAACCTAGACTCTTCATAGAACTCCAGCTATCACAACAGTGTAAACTATAAAGTATCTAACAAATTAAATTACATAGGGAGACATAATCAATTATCTTAAATCAATAATGGATTCAATACTAAAGCGTTTTATGGTATTTTGTAATTGAATTACAATGACAATTTTTTTTTATTATAAGAACGTTTGGAAAATAACATGGGAAAAGATATTAGACAACTTAACAGCTGGTTAAAAATTTTAAAATTTACCTTGCTGTGCTGCCTTATCATATACTTTCATATGCACAACACCTGAAGTCTTGTTTCGCAGGATAGTTGGGTTTCTTCCATCTCGTTTGTTACAAGTTCCAATCTGAGCTAAATTCTGGTCTGCCCACCAAAGCTTTTTATCTGTAAAAAATTCAAGTTTTGAAAATTAAGAGGAGCGATCATTATGAATTACACATATTTGAAAACTAAGTAGGAAAAATTTTTTGAGCTCAGATCACATGTAAGAAAGATGAGAGTTATATCCAATTTATAACTGAAAATTAGAAAACATTACAAAACACATTCAGTACTACTGCAAGACATGATTTGTACACAAACCTTTCTATATGCATACGTATGTGAAGAAAACAAGAACTCAAGTTTCAAGTTTTCACTGACTTGAATGTTCAAATTATTAAGTATGAAAATTATCATAAAAATCATTACGATTCTTGTTACTGTCTTAAGGATTGAAATCACCAACTTTACACTGATATCAATAATAAAATAGATCATTATAAATTAACATAATATTAAAACAATAGAAAAAAGCAAACTCGAGTCATGAAGATTTCCCTGAAATTCAGACAGGATTCTAAGTGAAATCAGGCTACAAACTACTTTTGATCAATTTCTTGTACCCGCACTGGTTACTATGGAATATGAATTTTCATTAAAAATAAAAATACAAATACCATATTACTGAAAAAAAATATTCTTCATAACAGTTGAAACAATTGAAATAGATAAGCTATTTAAAAGAAAGTAAAAAAACTGAAATGTACACAGGAGAAGTATATTATCTCCATTTCACTTGTATCACTTTGGGAAAACGTTATTGTGAAACATCATTTAAATATAAGCATTAGTTTTGTTCAGAAACATAGAACATCTGTCAGTGCCATTTTTTATCATACAACTTTGAAACAGACTCATTGTCTGTTGGAATTCACGTAACAGCCTCTGCAGTTAATGAGCTAGTCTTTTTTCACCTAACAAAAACAAAAAACCCACACTAGTGTTAATGGTTTATCATTTCCTCACAGTAGTAAGCTACAGTACTTTACATCAAACCACTAGTGGGCTGTATTTCTATCAAGTTTTGAATATTTCAAGAACCATGCACAAATACAAGAGGGCTATGAAGTTATAACACGGACAAAGTGAAAAGTATTAAATAAAGCAATATATTGTAAATTTTGAGATGACTTGGCAAGGAATAGAGTATGAGAAAGTAATGAAAATTAGAGTATGAAAAATACACTTCTGAAAACCTTCTCTGATGCTCTCATACAAAAACTGCATTCCCTGTTGCTAAGGCATGGAAGACTGAAAGGAGATGAAATCAGAAGTCTAGAAACGTCCTTCAGTCTTCTGCTATTTCTTTATATTTATATGCATTTAAAATGCTTAGTTAGCTTTAGTATAGATCTGAAGGATGACATCAAGACCTTAGAACAATGTTCTACAACAGTAACCTCCACTCAGTGTTTTGAAGATGATGTTGGAGTGACAATGGATAGTCTCGTGGCAGGGACTAGTCAAGTGTCATGAACTAGGGATGCCCAAGAAATTCTCACCCTTGTATCACATCTGAGACTACCACAACCTCAGAATCAGGCTACTGAAATTGAGCATGACATGTTTTTGTGACTTGCTATGCGCCAAGAGAGAAACAAAAAGTCTTTGAAATTTCACATAAAATGCATCAGCGTTACATAATAAGGGTGAGACGGTTAATATAAACATTATTTTCTACATAAATATCTTCCATGAGTTACATGGCAGCAGTTCAGTCTAGTGAAAACTGAAGTATGAACTGAAATTACAATCATTACTAAAAAGCAAGTATTTCCAAAAGAATAATGAAATAGTAATAATGCTTACTAATTTTAAGTCTACAAACTTTAACAAACTTCCAAAATGAGATCTCAGCTAAATCTTTGCAACTGAATGTTCACAATGAAGAACTCCTTACCTAACCAATGCCAAGGCCTTCAGTTGTTTCCCTTATAACAATTTTTTTCATTTTTATCACAATTAATTTCAGCCAGCTTGTTCCCATCTATTCATCAATCTCAATGGTTGTTGGAATCAAAGCAAAACAGTCCTTTTCTATCTGGGTGAGACTGAAACACAGAGCACACCAAACATACAGAAAACACTTAGCCATTGCTAACTCTTAATGTCATCCTTCAGACATTCCATAAATGCATTATTTCAGTGAAGAACTTCTGGATGTTTCTAGCTCTGGACAAACAAAAACAATGCAAAACGCTGCTAGCTATTTCTACTAGGTTCTTTAGGAACATCAACATCCTGATTTCCAATTTTCACAATAAAGACATTATGCATTTCTGCTAGTTGCTAATAACTAAAATACTTGGAGGGGGAGGGGGGGAGACTATGTAAATGCACAGAACTAACGTAATCTTTATCGAAGTACAGATTTACTTTTGAAGAACAACTAAGAACACACACTTCGCATTTTCTCAACAAGCTCACAAGAAATTTTGTACAAAATCTTGTCTGCTTGAACCCCAGTAATTTTGCAGAATAGCTGAATGACTGAATGATTGAAGACCTCTTCTTCTCTGGCAGCCAAATAGCCAAGCAGCACTTTTACTGGCCAGCCTATCACCTTACATGTAGCTCAAGAGAGGCAACAGCACATACTTTGTCTTAACACAGAGAAGATGGAAAATGGAGTGGAGGGAAAACAACTGGAGATATTTAAAAACTGTGAGTGGGAAACAGGGTACAGTGATTGCAAATTTTGGATTTGGGAATGGGGGGAAAGGTCCTTGCAGTAGACAGATTTGTTGTGCAGAAGAGAAGGAGAAAAACTGAGCTGAGGTTTTAGGATAAAAGGTATGGAGTTTTGCAACGGAAGCCTTACAGAGATTAAGTTGAAGAAAGAAGTCCAAGTTACTGTTTTTAAGATACAAGAGACAGGAACTCAGTCTTCCCTGGTTCCACTTCTGCTGTAAATGCTGCTGATTTGACAGTACTTCTACTAAATCAAAACGCCTACCTATGAATGCAAGTTCTACTGATTTTACTCAGAGGAGGAATTTTAAGTTTTTTTAAGAATGAACTTTATTTCTTTTAATGCTTTTAAGCTTTCAAAAAACAAGTTATAATCAACAGACATTAATTAGTGGAAAAATTGAAAAGCGGTTTTTTATACCAACATATCAGAATATAATTTTTGGCATCTCTTATATCAACCTGTAAAGAGCCTAACAGTGGCACAGAGACCATAGCCAATCTTCTGATTTCAATCCCTGAACACATTAATTCTCAAAATCTCTAAAGTATGTGAAGATCTTTGATGTGATGGCCTCAAAATCCAAGGTTTACATGTAAGTTTCCACAGTACATAAAATATTTTACAGTGTCTGCCTCTCATTTTCCCTTGGATGCCACAACACCCTTCCTGAGTCTTTACTTCCTAGGCAAAACCTAAGCAGTAAGATGGTCTCCTTCCACCTCATTGCAAGTTATTTCTTGGTCAGAAAGACGAACCCTGACCGACTAACACTCTGTAGTTTAGCACTTTAGAAAAAAAAAGTTACAGATTTTTATATTCTAAATTTGAAGTTATAATTCTGACAATTCTTCAACCATAGATGAATTCCTATATTTTCAGTAATAATAATAATAAAAAAGATATCTTGTTTCAGTAATAATAATAATAATAATAATAATAATAATAATGATATTTTGTTAGGTAAATTAATCAAATAAGAATGTAGTTCTGCTGCTACCTTTCCCAGAAGTCAGAATAATCTTCAGTTTTTCATGTGCACTTTTAAACTAAAAGAAATGAACATATATGGACGTGCTTAGGCTAAAATATATTGCTTCGCAGCAAGATAGCATTTCACTCATAACACTTAAAATATTAATGACTATGAAATACAACCTTTAAGCAATGTTCTTCATGAAGAAAAAAGTATGAACATTTCTTTTTTTTTTTCCTCTTAATATTTATGTATCTTTTAAAGATCTTAAATGAAATTATTAAATGGAAAAAGTATGTATAATCGTAAGTTTAACATCATCAGCATTTTAATTTCAGAAAGACAAAGTTATTACTGTAGATGAATCAAAAATAAAATCTTAGATCAAAAAACTTGTGAACTTTGGAAACACTGCATTTCCAAAAAATTCTGTGCAGTAAATTCATATTTTTTTTCCCCCCATTAAATAAACAGTTGCCAATGTTGCAGTTTTAAATATTTAAGACAATTATTTTTTATAGGCAGATAATTGAGTGTTTCATGATGAAAGTTGCAGTCCTGAAAAACAATCTCCATTACAGTAACTGTACTCCCACAAAAGAATATAAACACTGAAAAAAAACAAGGGACGATGATCATTTACTGATTAGTCTTCACAACTTTATTACAACAAAACTATCTTCAGAGTGAATATACTCTGAATATGAAGATTTGGAGACCTAAGTGGAACTCTGGTGAAACCTAAGTTAATTTTAAAGGAAATGTTTCATCTTAAGCATCCAAAGGTGCTAGAATTGGATGAGGGAAAATATCTTTTTATGACATAGATCTATTAAATTACAGTAGCTCATGTCAATCTTCAGAACAAAAAAATCTTGATGATGTAACTTATAACAAGAGTAAAAAAACTCAGTCAGATGAGAGAGAAGAATATACTGGTAACTGTATGACATAATGCACATGGAAAGTCATAGTAAATTTTTTGTTATTTGTTCACATGAGATGACCCACAATAATGGATTATCTATCCTTGAGGCTAAGTGCAGCCTTTTCCATTAAATGCTTCTACATTGTTATATCAATATTTATTCGAATATTCTGAGCACAAATCAGAATGGATCATCATATAATTTCGATGTTTACTGTCATACATATACATGGTATATACCAGAATTCACTTTATGTACCCAAACCCACTCACAAAGTAAGTAAAGATCAGAGTGCAGCAAAATGTATATAATTTTCTTATTTTTGCAGCATTCTTTTTAAGAAGTATTCTTTAAGGCTTTTTTTTTTTTTTTTTTTTTTTACTTTTTTGTCCAAAATTACATCTAAGTTCCTGACAGACTACCAAAAAAGCGACCTGATGACAACTGCTGTAGAGAACGTAGATGAACAAAATCCTCAAGTAATCAACTCTGCATATTCTTTTACAATTAGATTAAAATATAACATGCTGAGTTCAATGAGGAAGTTCAATCACTGATGATTTTCCTTACCACAGACATTATCCTTCCTTCCCTTAATTATTAGTACAGAGACCAACTATTGCTGCATCATGATTTGTATGGTTCAAACGTGTCCCTTGGTTTACTGTGCTATTGAATGAGACTGTTCCTGCTCAAGTGAACAGCATCCACACAGTTTCCATCTAGTGTGCTGGACATGTAAGATCATAGATTTCTTATCTTCCTTTTACAATGGATACAATAGAAGATATGTCACTACACAGATTCACTACTAGTCCTTAGAATACTGGACTTTGAATAGAGAGGGTAACACCTTATGTCACCCTATTAAAAAGAACAAATCAAAACCTGTCACAAGAAAATACTGGAAATGTGCTTCATTATGACTCTTATCTTCTTCCATTCTTGTTAACATGACATCTGGATAAGTACTATTTAGTACCACTATTTGCGTGATCTTATTGAGCTAGCATATATTTTTCTTTGGCACAGACGTTTTATATGGTGCACTACAAGTTTTCTAACGATATATGGGTACAGCATGGAAAATTATAGGAAAAAGACAATCTGAACACCTTAGAGAGTGAAATGCAAATCTGGAAAATAAAGATATATTTTAAACATACTAATAATAAAATTTGAAACTACAGGCATCTTGAGGTATAACTTCTTAGCCTATCTGTCAAAATTAATTTGTTTTACCTGTTCAGTTATGCCCTTAGAGTTAAAGAACACTCAGTTCTCTTTAACAAGGATTCAGTTGTTCAGAAACCACTAGATGAGTGATGACACATCATGTCACACTCATACAAAAAAACAAACAAACAATAATGTTACACTGCTATTTTTGACCACAATCCTAATCAGAATTTTGGAATTCTTCATTTTCCTTCTATATATATATGTTCTCATTAGATTATTAGTTTGTGATTACTAGGTAAATAATAGGCTTAATTAATCTGTTTCCATATTTAAAATATAGTTAATGGTTTCTCACAGCCACTCAACTAAACTTACAACAATTTGCTTTCAGAAAATATTACAGAAAACTAATTTAAATCTTTAAATATCAAACTGGTTTGATTATACTAATCAGAAAGTTGTACGATCATTAGTTACAATCATCTTGATGAAATTGTGCTATAATGTTAAGAAGTGTTGTATTTGTCCATTTTGTTGGGTAATTAGTATAAAGTGCAGCAACATATTGGGAAACAGCAATTTAAAATGCCAGAAATTGCTATACTAGCATTGTGGACAGTCCTTTGGAGATTTTGAGCTGTACGGTAAACGCAAAATTTGATGGGCCATTAGTTTTTATTAATGATAGCTTGAGTATTTATGGAAGACAACTATGTACTGTACTTAGAACTGGGCAAATTGCCTAGATATATTTCATATATTAATGCTAATGTAATGAATGGTGTTACAGTAATTAGAAGACTGATGACTTGGAAAATTAAGGTGTACGTATCTGAAGTTTCCTGATTGAAGCAGCCCCTTCCATTTAACAATTGCTTTCAGAGAAGTCGCAGTTCCCACCACCTGAGTTACTAGAAATGCATTATGGTGTTACTTTTTGAAGTTTGTTTAGGAAAAAAGAAAAAAAATCAAATAATATGCCAGCTAACCACAATAACAAAAGTAGCATGAAGGTATCTTGTTAATAAATGAACTAAAGTGTCTGTCAAAAATGAAATACCATCACTATCTGTTTTGATTGATAATACACCTTGAAGGCTGCATTAAATACAGATTCTGTTCAAAAGATACAGTTTTAACATCTACATTCCCAATGAGAAGTTATGTTTTTGATTTTGTTGTACTGCTGATTTTTTTTCCTATTAATTTAAATAGAAAAAGCATTTACACACAGAATCATTCAGCATATGAATTTACTATATTTTATATTAAGTATGACAAGAGAAACACTAACACCCACCACCATAGAACATACCCTTTGAGGTTTCTACCACAAGTATTTATTGTAAAAAATCAGCAATGCACAACAAATTGTATCTTCATTATATAATCTACATCATATTCCTGTTTTCTAATTAAGTTAGTTTAATTTTGTAGTTTTACGTAAACTATATTTCTGTGAGGAGCTGATACGAAATGCACTCAAGTATCTGTGATACATGACTTTGCAGCTACAAGTTCAAAAATCTGATATGGAATATCATACTTTAAACTCAGGTGAACCTTAGCACAAGCACAGAAAATATTCTCATTTTCTTAATCTTGAAAAAAGGTATACCACTGTATCACACAGTAAAATCAGAGATTCTCTCACAAGGAACACTGCATGTTTCCAAAATGATAAAAATATTTGTTATCAACTTGTAAATGGTGTCAGTAGTAGGTGTTAAAGTTATGCAGGAAACAGAGGGCTGTGAATCAGAGAAGCTGATAAATGATAAGAAGAAAACTTCACAGGATTTAAGCAAAATAAAATGAATCCTTAACACAGCAGCAAAAGAAAATTGCTATTGACCAAATGTAAGACAACAGTGTGAGGTACTAAACAAAAGCATTAATGTGTATTTCTGAATAGTGATTTAATTAAAAATAGCTGCTGTTGCATTCACATGCACTGAATGCACTTTTGGAGAAAAAGTAGACTTGCAAATGGAATTTCATCATGGGTTTATAGCAGCACCTTAGTAATACAAAAGGTAATAGGATAAATTAAATTTTATATGCTTAAGGTCATGGAAAAAATAGTAATTTGGTGCATATTAAAATGCTTTACTTTCCATAGGAATATAACTTTCATTGTACAAATATCATACATCAAAATATGTAGGCAAAGGCAGAAATAAAAGAACTAGGAATTCTGGAGCTTAGTCTATGGAAAAATAAATATGACTGACACTTGAGCAGAAAAACAATAAATAGAAGAAATAAAGTAGAGAGAGATGTGAATATGGTTTAGTAGCTTGTGGTACTAATAGGAATGGGAGGATGTTTGGACTAGATGATCTTGCAGGTCGTTTCCAACCTTGCAATTCTGTGATTCTGTAATTACATAACTTGTTTCCAGTTCCTTTGAAGATAAACTTGAGAGCCACTCTGCCATCAACATTTTTATTATTTTTTCATGCCAAGGAAGGAATGTGTTTCATGTTGTCTGTATGCTACCACTGAAGGGTCTAATAGTAAGAAAATTACTTAAAGGCTAGACAGGACTAAACAACAGTAAATATCCAGAACAATAGCAATTAACTTCCAAACAGTTTACAACAGTTAGCTAGGAAAAAAAAACCTTCAAGAATGTAAACTGTAAGACATAACAAAACGTCTTGGAAATTGTCATAAGACCCACTAATTTTCTGTGCCTTCTGTAAGGACTATGGCTTATTCTAAGATCAGATTATAGTCACTTCATAAGCTAAACAACCTCACACCTCCTATCTTGGTTTTAGCTGTTTAGCCCAAAAAAGGCTCTAATGATCAAAAACAACTGATCAGTGTATTGTGACCAAGGCAAGACTACTCTAGATTCTGAAAATACTGAACTCCATCTCTTCTTTCTGCCCCAGTAGAAACAAATCAACAATATGACACGATCATACATATATTAAATAAATAAAATTAAGCTGTCTAAAATACTAGTTTTACTTGGAGAAACACCTAATGCCAAAAACTATTTGATTTGTCTTATATCTACCAATGCTTGCATACGAGAATATGATGTAAAGAACTTCAGGAAAACAAATGGCATCATGTGTTACTGCAGTACCTTCCACAACATAAAACCATACAAAAGAAATGAATAAGGAATCTTCATGTTGTTCAATCAGTGCATACAATACTGCAAGCTGCAGTGCATACTAAATACTTCAGTGTCTTACTGCATTTTATCAAAACTCGTTCCTAAATAAAAGACAAAACCAGAAAGCAGAACAAACAGAAAAACTCAAATACATCATGTTTACCAGTTTCAAGTAGGAAGACTTGTCATCACTCAAAAATAAGGAATCCTAAACTACTGTATCAAAGAATCATAAAATTGCCTGAGTTGGAAGGGACATCAAAGACCATCAGGATCCAATTACCCCGCTGCAGGCAGTGTTACCAACTGCTAGATCAAGCACTAGATCAAGTTGCCCAGGACCCCATCCAACCTGGCCTTATGTACCTCCAAGGACAGTGTACCCATAACCTCCCTGGGCAACCCGTCACAATGCCTAACCACCCTCTCAGTGAAAAGCTTCCCCCAACACCTAATATAAATCTGCTCTCCTTTAGTTTAAAACTGTTCCCTCTTGACATATCACTATCTATCCATGTAAAAAATTGATTTCCCAGTTTATAACCTCCTTTGAAATACTGGATGGTCATAAAGAGCTCTCCCTAAAGCCTTCTCTTCTCCGAACTGAACTAGCCCAACTCCTGCAGTCCATTTTTGTAGGACAGATTTTCAGCTCTCCAATCATTTCGTGGTCTTCCTCTGGAAGACTCATTCCAAAACCTTGATCTCTTTCCTCTATTAGGGGCCCCAGGCCTAGACACAACACTCCATATGTGGCCTCATGCTTAAAAACTAAGCTGCAGTATTACTTGCCTTTCCATACTGGCAAAAACTCAGCTACTTTCACATAAACAAGCACAAAATATTTCTTCAGATGATAGCTATAAACTCTTTATTCTACATCTCAGATGGACCATCACTCTTGTATCTTCTGTGGATCATGGATAAAGACTTGAAAGCATAGATATTTCAGTGACAGTAAGAACAAATATTCTTTACAACATCTCATATTAAAGACCTCCAATAACACCCTGAGGATCATCTCCTCATTTAATTTTCAATTATAACCTAATCAATGAAAGACATTTTTTCCGTATTAACATTCGTAACTCCTTCTGACACAAAACTTGCTTTTGTTTATGAATGTATATATAAAAACATCACCTCTCCAACTAATTTTGACAACATTTACAATTCACTACTTACTAAATATTTTCATAATAAAGTTCTTTAGCAGTTACTGCTTTAAAATACAACGTACAGTTTGTGTATAATCTTTGGAGATCATTTAAAGTAATCTTCAAAAGCACACACATGCATAGTTAATCAACTAAGTGAAATACTTTTTAAAGGAGACTAGCAGTTGACGAGTCAACTATATCAACAAAAAATCTAGCTATCAATAGAATTTGTCAGAACTATCCCACTGCAATTAATATGATTTTGAATTAAATTAGAACAAAGGTAAGCAAAGCATTTACAGAAAAAGCAGAAATATTATATTTATATTTCTAGTAATCTTCAGAAGAATATAAAAGCACTAGTTCTGAGTCAGAATACAATTTTTTTTTTTAACACTCTATCCTTGTTCGAGTGAGGTCCAAGAGCTGTAGATGCTAATGAGAATAATAGTAAATTCAATGATATATTCAATCTGAAATGTAAAGAAAATTGCCCTGATAATAACTTCCTTTTAATTTCTGGAATGTTTAAAAACATTAAATCCCAACATTTCTAAGGTGCAATGTAGAAAAAAAAGCTTATTTTTCAACCAACTTAACATAAAATATTACACAGCAGACATCTCAGAATCCAACTTTTCTCACAAAAAAAGTTTCTCACGTACTGTGAGAATCATCTACAATAAAATACTAATGTGTTTCTTTTTTTTCCAAGTTTTTGTTGGTTCATAATTACCATTCAATTGTTTGAAAATCATTGCTATTACCACTGGACTTACCCATTATTGTTAAAGCTGTGGCTTTTGGTAAATCTTCTTTCATTGAGTCTATTACTTCAAGACTGCCACCATCCAGGTTGCATCTATTAATGGTTCCATTTCCTGAACTGATCCAGTAAAGTTTGTTCTCCACATAATCTACTGATAAACCTGTAATTAAAGTATATAACTTTAATTTTGACTTAAATACCTAAAATACACTTAACATTAAGCTTTTTTCATAAAATAGTGTATTCAAGAAAAAATGTATACGTGTAATTGTTATCCACTCAAAGAAATCAAGAAAACTAAATAAACTGGGTCATTCGTAGAGAAAACAACATTTTTCTTGAAATATTTCTGCCTTTTATTTCTCCAAACATCTGCAGAAATGAATCAGTGACTGATGAAAGGACCATATGGCAATGAGATACTTGAAAGAGCACAAGTCCTAAGAGAGGTCATTAACTACTAGGAAACGTCAACCAGAACCCCAAAATTTATTTGAAACTTATGAACATTCAGACTTAAACAAAACAAAACAAACAAAAACAATCTTGTGTGTGTGTGTGAGAGAGATTTTAAGGACTACAAGGCCCATTCTCTCCCTGCACATACAGTTCTCTTAAAATGCTGCAAAAATAAAAATATTACAACTTTATGTCAGTAACCAATAAATTTGCAGTGCACATTTTAATTTGGTTTCATAGTGAACTGATCTCGTGATCAGCTCTTTGGAGTCAGATGCAAGAAAACTTAGAAAAACTTGCAAAAAACCCTACTCAATAAAGCAAGCATATAATTTTTTAAAAGAAATAAAGAATTAAAAGATAATATATTTCAGATTCTCTAATCCTTCAAAAGCGTTGAAGAAATGGCAGCAACAAATTTTCCACTGAGAAATATGCTTGGCATTGTAACAATACATAGCAGAACAGTTTGCTTCTGTAGCAGACATTTCCCAGAACTCAAGCATTCAACATAAAACTGCCAAAAAAATATTGAATTTTACTACAAACGTCAGTAACTAGAATTTGCACAGCATAAGAACTCTTCTATCCTGTAATCTGCTTCTCTGTAGAGAAAATCGGACAGGAGGAAGCAGTGCCATGTGCAGCAGTACTTAGAGCTGGCATCATGCCACTACTCCTTTACGCACATTTGACATCGTAGGCCAAAAGGCTCCCACTTTGTAAGCTTTTCAAAAGCAGTTTTCCATCTTCGTTAAAGTTACTGAGATTTCTTCCTGTCTGCAAGTATGTTAGAGGATAAGCAACTCTAGCTAAAGGGAGGATAAGGATGAAGTTGCTTTGCAGATGGATCTAGCAACATCTCCCTGCACCAAAGTGCTTTTCAGCTTGCACAATAAGCACTGATCCAAGTGAAAGGGTAGTGCCACATACTGTAGGGACAAGCAGAACTTGAGTACTCCAGCCGAGTGCAGGAAACCGTCCAGAGAATGTGGATGAACCCTGCCACTGAGTTACAAAGCTGCTACAAAGGTACAAAGGTTTCCATACTACCATATAGCAGTTGCTATTCCCTGTAACTCCTGACTGCTCACTGATTTCAGGCACAGAAATCTACTAATGATGTCGTTATAACTGTTATTTACACAAAAATTACAATGTAATGTTGCCCAGATTTTCTACTATTTTAGTTATTAGAATAGTATTTCTATGCATGGGTATGCCAATTACACAGCATCAACTGACAGAAATATCAATCTCCTTCTATCCAAGTTCTCATTTCTGTAGTGCTCTATTATTTCTAACGCAAAACAAAAATACGTTTTCATTTTCCATGAATTTTCCTGGTTTTACTAATGAAAACATGTGACGTGCTTAAGTACCACAGTCTTCACGATACATTTTCGTGTGGATGGTTTACATCCTTTCTCAATGCTGTCAAAGTGAAAGTTATCATGTGCATTGTGGGAAAAAAAAAAAATTGTGTTAGCAGCTACCAGATGACAATGCTGTGTGCACAGCAGAATACTGATTTGGAAGGACTCCTCATTATTTGACCACTGAGACATATGTCTCTGCATGTTTTGCTCTTCAGAAGACTGAGGTGTAAGGAAAACAGGCTCATTGTCCTTGAAGACCTAGCATCACAAACTCAGAGTGCTTCATACAGCCCAGAATCACTGGCTAGATAAGAACTGTTACTGTTCATCAAGGTGAGCTCATATATCTGATAACTAATAAAGGGTATAAAAGAAAAATGACAATACAATTTTCTGAGAGAACAGCCATAGTACTGAGCTGCTCTAACATGTATCCTTCCAGCATTAAGGTAATCTGGAACAATTAACCCAAAGCACTGTCCAATTTCTCCTTTTAACATGAAATTAAGTAACAAGAGATTGGACTGAAGATCAGATGTTAGTGAGCTGAGAGTTTCCTAAAATTAAACTATGTAGCTAAAATAAAGTCAGAAGAATAATTATGCAGATGGTATTTTCCTCACAAATAAGAAATATCAAAATAGTTTAATATTATAAATTATATATAAGTATGAGTTAAGATATTATTAACAATCAATGAAATAAAAGATTTTTTAAAATTCTCCAGGGAGATAAGAGTGTTATCTCATTCTTTCCTTACTGGATTAAGAAAGATTATTTATCAGTTTATGTCTGTTAGCAATTGATGTATAAATAGTAATATTTACAGAGATGTTTTTTCTTTACAGAGAGAGTGTTGAGGTGCTGCAACAGCTGCCCAGAGAGGTTCTGGATGCCCTGTCCCTGCAGTTGTTCAAGGGCAGACTGGATGGAGCCCTGGGCAGCCTGGTCTGGTATTAAATGTGGAGGTTGGTGGCCCCGTGTGTGGCAGAGGGGTTGGAGACTCATGATCCTTGAGGTCCCTTCTACCCTAGCCATTCTGTGATTTTGTGATGTGCTTAAAATTTGGAAATACATGCTAAATGTCCACATATATTCAAGAAATAATTTCTTTTCTTTTTTAATCTAAAATAAAATTTCAAGGGCCAGTCTCAGCAAGATTTTTGATTTACATCTGCATGCTTTGTTTGCAGACTCCGCTGTATGTAAAAAAGAAGAAATTAACAATCGATATTCAAATAAGGAGACAAAAAATGAAACAAGAACCGCTACACCAATAATTATGGAGCTTCTTGAATACAGCTCCAGATGTGATCCAGTATGTTTATTTATTCAGAGTTTTATTAAAGATATTCAAAAACTGTCTAGAAATACAACAGTGCATGATGTAATAATATCTGTTTTCTTAAAAATAATGCAATAGATACATGGTTGTTTTTTTAAAGCTTTATGACAAACAGCTTAACTGAAGATATCCATGATGAAACAATTTGCCTCACAAAGTACAGCACTAAATCTGATTCCCACAGCAAATAACTTAATAAAACTCCAGTGACTAGTTCTTTTTCAATTGATATATCAGTTTCTGAACTGCAGAATGGATTATCAAGATCCACACAGTATGCGCCAGTTAAGACAAAAACGTAACTGCAAAACTACCAGATTCCAAACACTCTAAACTATGCAATCTTGATGTTAATAAAACTGTCCCCTTCTTTCAACACAATTCAAATTGAGAGAAAACGTGCATATTTCCAACTCAGAGATTGGAAAACATGTTGAACTCTATAGACTGAATTTCTTTTATTCGGGAAAACTAAACGAAAATTTTCATAGTATTTAACTCTCATAAGCCTTATACTTATCTTCTCATATAGATGAATTCACTTATTAGATCTCTCATGCAGATGCCCAAATACTCAAAACTAACACTGCATGAGATTTACTTTTGCTTACAATAAAAATACGATTTCTTGGTTTGAAACAAAAGGCCACTCAATGTTCTTAAGTAGTGTTTTCTTGCTTTTAGTATGGAAACATGCTAATGATAACAATCAGGTATTTAATGTGGTTGGAT
Source organism: Lagopus muta (assembly GCF_023343835.1). Classification (NCBI taxonomy): domain Eukaryota; kingdom Metazoa; phylum Chordata; class Aves; order Galliformes; family Phasianidae; genus Lagopus; species Lagopus muta. Next base: position 4,773,453 of record NC_064440.1, on the reverse strand, counting down.
ATTTAGAAAATAACATTAGAAATTTAATGCTCATTTTAACTACAGAACTGTGTGTCTGTTTTTTTGTCAGCCGTAAAACAATCTTATTTTCATCCTGACTAATAATAAAAATAAGCCAAGATGTCTACTAATAATTAAATATTTTACTGATACTTGCTAACTTCATTTTCCCTTTACATGCATATAGATATATAGAGAGACTTCACGTACTACCTACTTTATGACTTTGCACAGTTTCAGTTTGGCTATAAGAAGGGAGAAACGAATCTCTGTGGTCTCATTACGCAAAAGGAATTTTCAATCTGGAATAACTTACTTCAAGTAACTGAGATCTCAAAGGTGTTAAATTAATCCAATACTACAGAGAAAATATCGGCTCATTTGCAGTTCTGTGGTGAAGTAAAAAACTTATGTCATAATCCTCGGCCTTGCAAGTCTTTCCAGAATGTTTAACTGCATGAATAGTTCATCTTATACCACTGAGACTGTATGTCCATGAAGAAAAATGTCACAAAACCTACACGGATTTGCACATGAAACCTTTGACCATACTGATATACTTACAGAAGAAAAACAAAAAAGTACTTACCACTCTACCATGTATTTGGTTCAGTGGCTTTACTGCTACTCAACAAATTCAATGACAAAAACCATAAGCACTGCAATTTAGGACCTTGTGACCTGTGATCACATGACATTCAGTGCAATAGGCTGCACACAGCCTTATTGTCCAAATATTATTATATGAGGATATGCTTCATCTCATAATAAGTGGTTTTATCACTTTTTTCCTCCAAATAAATAGACAACTGTCTTTACAGCTGCACAGATGTAACACTGAATCAAACATACAGCAGTTGTCAGACATCTTTTATTCAAATTAGCTCTAATGCCAAATTTATTTCACTAATGTTTTTTTTTCTGCTAATATATTCAGTTATGAAATGTCAAATTCTTTAAAATTTGTAACACTTTCTTGATAAGCCATTAATACAGCACAGAGACAATTGACATAACTTCTTTCACTCCCTTAAAAAAAAAATTGAAAAGAAAGGTTAACTGTATGAAAACAAAAAACAGTATGCATGGAAAGGATATGGTTTTCCAGAGAATGCCATAACTTAATTATTCTTAATTATATCAATTGTCAGATCTTAAAAATGAGGTTTAATCATTATTACAAAATACACACTTCAATTTCTGCTCCTTTCTATTAAAAAAATATCAGTTATCTTCCCATTATTTGAGATTTCATTGAGAAAAGTTCCACAGTTCTAGTTAAAGAATCCTCTCACATGGATTTAATTGATTAAACCCTTGCTCTCTAAACTCTTTTACTCATGAACTAAAGATGGAAGGACACAGTGGGTTCTATTTCACCTTCAGCCTAAATAAACTGCTGTAGTGCTACAAGTGAACAGTAGAATACTTGACCCATTACAGTAAATTTCCATTCAACTAGAATTGGTCAAAACACCTCAAATGGAAAAACACAAAAATGTCAGTTTTTACCATGTCTTTGTGCATGTTCTTATCACTGACACATTATGACAAAGCATTCCAACATAATGTTTATATTAAAGTACTCTTGATTAAGAAACAGAAATACTACTTACCAACAGGATCTTTTTGATTCTGAAAGAGGATTTTGCTGTTGCTGCCGTCCATATTAGCCATGTTAATGGTGTTTCCATCAGTCCAATAGAGCTTACTGAAGATAATAAACATATTAAAAATGTTGCTCTGTGTACACAGCAATTTTAATGCAACAGCAGATAAAACACATTCATAAACTTAGAATTATGCCAAATATACAAATAATGAGTATAGGATTTAATTAAAACCAGGTTTTGATGGAGAAACAATATTCAGTTGAGAAATTATCAGCAAAATCTTTTAAATGAATAAACCTAGTTCCAGTTTGAAAGAAAACAGAATGGGTAAATGAAAAATCTGAATGAAGAAGAAATCTCTGGGTGAGGTTTATGGCAGATTATTTTTTGAAATCAAAGATATCTTACCCTTTTACTGGGTGAACTGCAAGACACTGGGGTTTATCAATTCCATGGATGATTGAGGTTTTTAAGGAACCATCTAAATGTGCCACATTAATTTGTGTTTCATCAAATTCTGAGCTAATCCAGTACAAGTTCCGTGATATCCAATCCACTGCAAGACCTCTGATACTCTGAATATCTGCAAAAATTGACAGCAATACTACTGATATTTTTTTCTAGACTACTCTCAGTCTTTGAGAAAAAGAAACTATTTATCCTACTTTGTTTTAAACCAAATGTGTGGAATATTCTAAGGAGATGCGTTGTTAGAATGGTTGCCAACAATGAATAATGGTTTTTTCCTCTTCAGCTTGATACAATTGAAATAACATGGAAATAGCATTAGATTCAAGAAATCCCACTTAAATTCTCCTAAAAAAATTACCATAAATCCTTTTGTCAAGAAAAATCACTATCAGACACATGCTGCGTTTTTGCAGTGCATTTTTCTACTTAAAAATTTATTACTCACTACTAGATATTTTTTAAAATTCAACTAGAAAGTTTAAAGATCACACTTCAGAAATATAAACATTATAAGAAACTTAATACTATTTAAGTCATACTTAATGTATAGAACATTAAGAGACTTCCTAAAACAAAGCTATTATGAAGTTTAAAATCCTACTCCTTTCTTTATTGTCAGACAGGCTCAATACTGAATGCATTCATAGTTCTATAGCACATATACAGATCAGTAGCTACAATGAAAATGCTTTTTTTTTTTTTATTTCTGAAGCTGATATCTAATGTTGCTTTGATGATGTTAACTTACTTCCTCTATATGATTTGAGTGAGAAGGAAATGAAGCAACAAACAGCTTAGGTATGAAATACACACGAAGCTCCACAAAAGCTGCAAGAAATCTACTTGTATTCACAGATTAAGGCATAAAGTGTAGTAAATCAAGAGCCACTGGAGGAAATTACTGTTGTTATTGAAGATACGATATTAACTATGAACTTCAAAGCCAGGAAAGATGATGAAAAAATTTCTGAAATAATGTATTTTAAGGTCTGCATTGACCAGCACAGACAGCTCTATCCAGAATCTATCACAAATAATTTCTATTAAACGTGCAACAGCTTTCATGGGAGATCAATGTCAAGCAAGAATAGGCTCTGTAGCATTTAGGAAAGGCACGATTATTGGAAGGAGCCAACCTATGACAGTAGGTAGCATTAGTAGACCATGAGTAAGATGTGGTTAATGAGATAGCTTCACAACCTCTTTGCATATAATTGCCTTAACAAGATATTCATTCAAAATGATAATATCTGCCTTAGAAGCTGGGTATGACATCGCTGCTTTACTCCTAGATAGCAAAATGCTGCTCTACCTCGGCACATCCCTTCACATTGCCCAGCATCTTGAGGAAGAAGGCCAAGTGTGATTTTATTATGGTTAATAGTTTGTAATATATTTATCAATTTAATTTGGCTATGTTGACTGACAAAATTATTGCTGCTGACAAACTAACATGGATGTTGCTACAGACTCGCCACATATTTTTAAGGTTAAGTGGCTACTTTACATTAGGAACATCACAACTTTGACTCATTTGAAACTTATCCCCAACATTTTTAGTTTTTGGTTGGAAGAACTGAAAAACAAGGATTTCATATACTTAAGAAGATTAAACTATGACTTTAGTATCTTTGCAACAGTGGCACGAAACTTCATCCAACAGGAGTCCCACAAGTACACTCTTATGAAGCTTAAGATCTTATGAAAAGTATAAAAGTGACTGTTAGCAAATGAGAACATTTATGCATAGTAAGTAGTCTTTACAATGTCAGAATGTGGTAATTTTCTAAGTTTTATCTACAATAAATTACACCTTTCATAAATATGATTATAATTACTCCACAGCAGAAGATAACATCAATTAAGAGATGAAATTATGAAATAATGCCATATAATAGTTTAAAAATAATATAATGATGTTAACAGAAACATGAGTCAGTTTCATTAAGCTTCCTTACGTTTCTTGACAGTTTTTTTCCCCAAATTCTCACTATATACTTTACGTAGTAAAACAATGATGCAATTCTAATCCCACTTAAACTGTTATATCCCAATAAAAATAAAAATTTTAATAGGATTATTTGTTCAAAAAATAAAGAATTCTAAACAAATTATTTTCCCTATTGTTTACATGCATTATTTAATGCCAGTACAAAGTATACCTAACAAGAATTTGAACATGTATACATCAGCAAATTTAGAACACACAAACATTTACCCATTATTGTTTTTAATTCAACATTATGTTACTTACCTCTTGAAATAATAGTTTCTAAACCAGTGCCATTAATGAAGGCACGCTTGATGGTCTGCGTTTTCACATCAGTCCAATACAACCGCTCCTCAACAGCATCAAAATCTATGACAGTCACATCATCAATGTCAGGAACAGTGAAGGCTGTAATGAAGTTGAAATAGGGGTTGTCTATGTCCACTCCTCTTATTTCTGAACGTCTCGCATAAAGAAGGAATTTCTTCCTTTCTGTTGGAAGATAGGAAAATAAAAATCACCTCATGCTCTTCACATCATTGCTAACAAGAGTAAAAGTCATTCATTTGCAAATGTGAAAATAAAATTTGTATGAATGATTTAACATCTCCAGGAAACCTGCACTTAGTGTTATTTGAGAAATAAATTACATTACAGAGCATAAAAATAACAGGAAAATATATTAATTCTGGGTACAGGACAAGATGGTTCTATGCTACTGTATCAATACAGTCCAGCAAAGCTGTAAGGGAAGAGCTTAACATTTAACTTCTTATCCTAATAAAAAAAATTATTTGAATATTCTAACACGCTCACAGAACATTATCACAGATACGTGGCATTTCCCAAGGGAGCAGACTACCATCTAACAAAGTTTTCCAAACAACACTCAGTAAAAATACCACAATAAAAGGCAAGGCAAAAGGAAAAAACAAAGCTCAATAATTAAAGCTTAGACATCATTAATTTAAAAAAAAACAATAAACACATTAAAAGCAAAAACAAAACACTACTTTTTATCTCAGAAGTCTAAATTATTGAAGCAAAGGTTTGTGTATGAACTGTAAGGGTAACTTCATACCACAATATTCTTGACACAATAAAACGTTTTTTCTCGAGGTTTCCTTAACATGATTAATCAACACTGACTAAAGTAATGCTTTACATAACAGGTAGTGGGCACAATTTCTTGACATTTCTAGGGACTGAAAAATAAAGTGTTTATTAATATATATAAAGCACTTCTTCAAGGCTATATGTCTAACAGTTCCTTCTCATTTTATGTAGGTTGCTCCAAAAGTAATGCCTCCTATTTATTTCCACAGAAACTACAACAGATACAGTGAGAACAGTAACACAATTTGGTAGAGCAAGTTCTCGGCTAAAAAGCACTGTTTTCCAAAATAGTCAGCACCATTAGCTGATTCGTGCACAAGTTGGTCAAAGTGCTCCTTGTTTAGTGGCGTGATAGCTATGCATGACCACCCTGAACATGGCTTATCTTTCACGTCACTATCACCTCTGCTGAGGTTTCTGCTGAAACCATCATCCACTGCCTCCCTGTCCTCACATCCACTCTCCGATCTCCATAAACATTCAGCAAAGATTGATGAATGTCAATGGGTGTCGTTTCTTTTCGCATAGAGAAATTCAATGACACACTTTTCCTCCATATGCACTTCCACTTCAGACACTGTTCTGTCAGACTGCCCTTCTGCTGCCATCTGTGGCACAGCAACAAAATGAAATAGAATACTGGTGACAAAGTTCAGCCTCTACCACCATACCACCAATATCTGCTTCTGATGCCATGGGCCAACATCATAAAATAGGAGGCATTACTTTTGAAACAGCCCCAGTTTTTTTCTTAATCTTGAAAGTGATTGCTCAGAAAATCTTAGAAGAACGGATTGAGATTAAAGCTCAGAAGTATATTCTTGCTATTCAAGTTACTTGACTCATCATTTTCTGATGAACCTTATATTATAAGTCTTTGTTAAATTCTGCTAACATATCAAATATATGAGCAATAGATAAATTGTGGTAATAAATACCAAAGGTACACACATCCAATATAATGACTATAAGTTAATACTTCTCAAAAACTAGATGCTTTTTTTAAAAACTATCATTAAAATGCTCTGCAGAGACTATTTCTAAGACTATTTTAATTTGCTAAGTTCAAAGAATTAAGATAATTGCCAGGTGTCGGGAGAAAACTTACCATAACATGTTTTCTTGTCTAAAGAAAGTTTCATCAGATGTGGACATGCACATGCAGCACTTCTGTTGTGATTGATCAGGCACATGTGAGAACATGGACCTCTGCCCTCATTAGCAGCACATGGATTTGAAGCTAAAATTGTATAATGAAATACACAAAATATAAAAACAACCTTCAGAACTAGTCATTTTTCTTGCAGCATCACATTTCTTCTCATTATATTATGACTATCATCGCACTCATCCTAATTTGCTTCAGTTGATTTGCACTGGAATCAAATGACAAGATTCTGTAAGAAGTTTAAACTCATTAACAGTTCAAGAACAACTTTTTTTTAAACAAGAATCTGCTATCACAACTCTAAGAAACACTTCATTCACTTACATGTGAAAGAAAGCAATAAAGATAAATACAACATTTATGAGAAATGCAAACAGATATCAAGATGTACATCCCATTTTACAATACTGAAAACTGTTGGTAACTGTATAATTTCTAATCTTTATGATTTACCCCTCCTTCAAATTTCTCACTGAAATTTACAGCTATTTGACATTTAAAAAGCTAACTGCTCTAAGTGTGGTTATTTTAATATTAACATAATTTGATGACCTTATTCACTATTGGATTCATTGAATAAGGGTAAAACCTTACTCAGGTTTCTCTTTAACATTCCTTGTTAAGGACAGTCAAGAGATAAATGAAACTACAACTGTACTTATTTAGCAGCTGCTAGCAATATGACAGAAAACTGCATGAGAATCTTCTGCTAACTTAATAATTGCTAGTGATGTGATTTTTTGGTGACATTAAAATTTGATTGTGAAAGGTCCCCCTTTAGCTACCATGCTATCAACCTTGTCTCATTAGCTAGTGTAAGGTATCTCTTCTGTCAAAACTGTGAAAACTACACTGGTTAGAAATTCAGAATATTCTATTTGAAGAATCGCTAAGACTATTGAGCATGTACTTTAATCTCTTTTTCCAGGCAAATAATGAATAATAGACAGACTTTTTTTTTTTTTAATAAAAAAACCTTAAACCACCACCAAAATTATCATTGCAACTTCATGAAGCCAGGGGATTTTTTTCCCGCCCTCCCCCCCTCCCCCCGTAGAATCAGAATGGCCTGGGTTGAAAAGGACCACAGTGATTATCTAGTTCCAACCCCCTGCTATGTGCAGGGTCACCAACCACCAGACCAGGCTGCCCAGAGCCACATTCAGCCTGGCCTTGAATGCCTCCAGGGATGGGGCATCCACAACCTCCTTGGGCAATCTGTTCTAGTACGTCACTACCCTCTGTGTGAAAAACTTCCTCCTAATATCTAACCTAAACCTCCCATCTTAGTTTAAACCATTCCCCCTTGTCCTATCACTATCCAACCATGTAAACAGTCATACCCTTTCCTGTTTAAACGGCTCCCTTCAAATATTGGGAGGCCACAATGAGGTCTCCCTGAAGCCCTTTCTTCTCCAAGCTAAACAAGCCCAGTTCCCTCAACCTTTCCTCATAGGAGAGGTGCTCCAGCCCCCTGATCATCTTAGAATCCCAAAGCAAAAGCAAAATGGTCCTTTTCAGTGAAAAATTAATTTTGCGGTCAATTTATACCATTAGAATGTAAGCAATTGTACACTCCTAATCACGAGGCATAGAATAAAAAAAAAATTGGTATAATGAAGACATAAGCAGCACAGTTCATTTCGTTAAGTGTCAAGCCATGTCAAGTGACTAAGTGAATTTCAGTGAATTCAATGTTCCCCCTTGATTTGATCTACTTACTACATCAGTGAAAAACATAACATGAAAAGATAATTCGAAATGCAGAATAATTTTTACTTTGTTCAAAAAAAAAAACTTTCCTAAGAGTCATTTTATTTCAAGCAACTTTATACCATTCTCCTCTAAATAAGATGCGCTGAAATTGCTTTTAAGAGCATAAACTGAGATGACTGAGGACAGCGCTACAAAACCTTGAAACTGTTCTTTCAGTCCTCATTCATTATTGCACATCTACAGTTCCAGAGCGCTCATATAGAGACATTCCAAACATGAACGGAAAATCAGAGTGATTTTTTCATTTAAAAAAAAAAAAGGAATAGCAACAACAAGAAAAAAACAGAAGATTAGCAGTGATGAAAAGGGAAGCGAGATGAACTGACTCATCAAGACAAATCTCTAATTAACAAAATCAATTAGTTTGAAATATACTTCCTCAATGCTGCACTTGCCCGCAATATAGTAATCAGCTAACTAGAAAAATGTGATGCTTGAATTTCTTTGGGAAATAGCTCACACTCAAGCACTAAAATCTGATGGCAAACTAAAACTAACCTAAAACATTTGCCTCTCTCATCTAGGCACGCTTCCTTAAATTGATCTACGTCACTTGAATCTTTTGACTACTTACTTGTCTGACCAGAACTACAGGAGGAATGAAATTCTCAAAGCCTCAGATTAATGGATTACTTAAATTCTATCCAGTGTTTTTCATTATTCTATCGTAAAGTCACAATCTTCTACACTTTTCTGGCAGCTCTCTCCAGTCTTTGCCATTTCTCCTGCTGTTCTAAGGCTTAATGAAAAAAACAAAAACAAACCATCTCACATCCTCTCTGTAATCACTTCTGCATCTCTAACAAGACAGCTGGGTCAATAGGCATAAAAATATTGACTTGGTAATGAGTTAATAGGTCTTTTGACTGCTAATGAACTATAAACTCCCTTTTACCTTTATATCATAACAATATTTGATTTTGTCTTTTCCAAAAATATAAACATGTTTAATTTATCATCATCATCTATCTTGTAACTATAGCAATAATGTGGAAAAATTAGGGTTGTGAAGTGGGGCAGGGGTGAACGAACTCATAATCTACAACTTCATATAAAAGACAAGAAAAGTGAACCTAAAAAAATAAATAGAAATTATGAAGATTCTATGAGCCCTTCAGGACCAGAGTTAATGGTTAATGGAATATTCATATTAATAAATCATCTACCTCAGGAAATAACTGATCAAAAATGAGATTTATGTTTTGACAATATTGTGAAGGATGTCATAAAAACGCGTATTGCAAGAGATCTCAGGAGATCATTTAGTGATCACTCAGTGATTCGATCTGCATCTTCCTGGCACTGTTGCTGGCAAGTTTAGCCACAGACTTCTTTTAGTTGTTAACCTACCTTTACTTAGAAATAATTTTAATAGAACCCCCATCTCTTTGTATGCAAGTATAAACTTGGATATTACTATCTTGGATATTATATTTTAAACTCCACCCAAGTTGCTCTTTAAGCATAGGATTCAAATAAAACACCATAAAGAAAAAGAAATACTAGTTATCGATCATCAAATCATTTAGGTTGGAAAATAACTTCCAGTACAACCATTGAAGATCATTAAGTCCAACCATTATCCAAAAGGCAGAATTATGGTTGTAGTGTTCTAAAAATCTGTGTAATATTTGTCCACATCAACATTTATGTCTTTTATACAACACAGACTAGAAAACTTGTGGAAAAATACAGTGCTATAAAGCAGATGCATTTATGAACACTCATGTGCGGAACTGGAAGAGTATATCGCCATAATCTAAAAATGATGTATGGCAGCACAGGTATATATTCCTTTCATATTCGTACCACTTTCACTGTGTAATTCTAAGTCCATTCTTTACTTTTTAATAAAAAAAATAATTCTCTCGAATGAAAACAGGTATGCAATTGGCTCAACTATCAAAACTTACATTCATTTCCCTGTACTAGCTCTAATCATTCTTTCTAATTCTATTGCAAACAGCCATATAACCACTCTTTACTTCCCTTCTCCACGCCATCTTGGATTTCACCGACTTCCATCATACAGAAACCTACCCATAAGATGTATTTCAAGAAGCAGCATTTTACCTTTCTTATACAAAAATCTTTCCCACACTCTTGATCAGCCTGTCAAGCACACTCAGAATGTTTCATATGATCTGCTTAAAGTATTTAAGATGTGGAAGTGCTACGGATTTATAGAGCATCACAGTGCACTATTTGTGGTTCTTTACTCCCTTACTGATCCTTTTCACCAATCATTTTCTTTTTGATCACTGCAATGCACAGAACCTGCATTTTTATCCACCTGGACAGCCTTTTGCACTACTTAATTGATTTACACTCCTGACTGCTTGTCAATCTACTTCTCCTACAGTACTGCACACAGTTATATGTCACTCTTTATCATATGTCCTCTAGATTGCTGCCTAAAGCATTATTAAAAAACATTTATTTTTCTTCAGCAGTAACCCTTAAATAGCTCCAAACATTCTATAACCAGTTGAAAGATGAAAGATTACCCTTACTGCCTCTGAATATGCATACAATGTTGACCAACTTATCCTCCGTATTAGCCTCTTTTTGAAGACTTTCTTCTCAGGATCAGATTGCAGCTAGATTTTTATTTTTTTTTTTAAACCCTACTACTTTAAAAATACATAGAATCACAGAATTGCTCAGGTTGGAAAAGACCTTAAAGATTACCAAGTCCAACCACAAAACATGACTAAACACGTGACTAAGTTCTTTCTACACTTTCAAAAATATGCACTTATATCAAAATGATACTTCTAAATTGCTTACAGTCTACTCTCTATCTTACTAAAAACAGTTATAGATCTAAGCCTCTGTTCACTGTCGATACTTCCTGTAACGATGCTTCTCATTGCTCCAGAGATCCTTCCACCATACTTGGTCAAGATAAAATACCTGTTTGTATCCAATTAATTCATCATTAATCTTTAGAATCTGCAAGCTAAGAACTGATCAGAAAATGCATTCGTTCTAAAATATACGTTTATTGCCTACATTAATTGTTTTAACTTCACATGTAATTGCTGAAAGGAATTAGTATGCCATGGAATATGTTCACACCATTTATATATTTGCTATGAAACAAAATAGACAACAAGAAATGTGAGTAGCTTTAAGTTGTCTTGGTTCTTCGTGATGCTGTACTGTATAAAGTATAATAGATTTATAGAAGTTCTGAAGCTCTTCTTAACAGATCTCTCCACTTCTCCTTCCTCCCACCCATGCCCAAGCTCAGGCAACCAAAAGATTGGATTTCATTTCAAGCTGAATGAAATCAGGCTGTTCACATTTACAAATAAAAATTTCTCATTTCCCTTTCAAACAGAAAACTGTGAGAAAGCTGACAGCTACAGGAGAGTACACAGTTTGAGATGAAAGAGTACCACAAAAAAGAAAAAAAACATAGAGAAAACTGAAATTAATGATACTAGCTTAACAACCAGGAACAGAGTACATGGAGTGCCTGACTTTCAACTGCAAACTGATATGCTAAGGCAGATAAGAAACACACATGTAAAAGAATAGAAAATGGTGTCAACAGGGCACAAGTTAGAAGAAAAAACCAAAGACAGCAGTACTTTTAGTCAGTGGGTGCTATGAGTTACAAAAAACTTCACAGAACTCAGAAATTTACTGTTAAAATACGATAAAAGGGAGGGATTCTTTCCATTTTGGAATTCTAAACTGCATGCAATCTTATTTAGTTTACTGTACACACTGCCACAAATTCAGAAGCATAGTTAAGATAGAATCCTGTAACATAATGATTTTCCTCTAGCTCTAATAAAATTTCACTTAACATACGGTAGATTAGTAGTTAACACAGTAGGTTAGTAGTAAAAAATTGCTTCCATCGAAAAAGTATTAATGAAATCAAACTCAGAAGGCCATCGATAAATTGAAATATGGTATTTTCTACATCATAAAACAGAACTGCAACTATACAACTTGATATTTTAATTTCTTGATACTGTTAAAATACAGTTTAAAACTTTTCTACAGCTCATACCTTTGCTTAGGCCAAGATATCTGTGACTATGGAATGTTGAATATCATCACCCCAGGCATCTGAGGTCTCTCTCTAAAAATCAGATAATCTCCCAAGGCACTGCCTGGCCCCAGTCCAAACAGAAAATCACTGTTTTGTTCCTCTAACAGAAAGAAAAAGCTAACAGGAACTCTTCTGCTACCATGAAAACACTGAATATAGAACACAGGTCCTCAGACACCAAAGTGAAGAAAGTGACTAATAAAAAAAAAAAAAAATAGCAAAGAAACATTACCTTAAAGTGATACACAAGTGAATATTACTTGCAAATGTATCTTAATATGCTGGGTAAAAAATTCTAAGATAAACTGATAAAAATTTTAGATTAGTTTCTATTGCCATCAGATTTCTGGAACAGGTATAGAAATTTAGCCAGAGAACCACAGAATATTCTGTGACGAACTGTTGTTAATCCTCCAGTGGTATTTTTACTTTTCTATATGTACATGGAAATTAAGCATCGAATCATAGGATGGTGTGGGTTGGAAGAAACTTCAAGGATCATGAAGATCCGACCTCCCACCACATGCAGGACCACCAACCTCCATTTCTAACAGTAGACCAGGCTGCCCAGAGACCCATCCAGCCTGGCCTTGGTTGCCTCCAAGGAGGGGGCATCTACAATTTAAGTCACTATCCTTTTTAACATTCAGATAGTATATTTAGTATCTGAAATTGCATACACATTTTACTTCACAGAAGAATTCATCTTCCTTTAGAAGCACAGGACAACTAACACTCATGTTTGCTTTTGTCAGATGAACTCCTTCAGTTTAAAACAATATTAACTTGGAAGCTTTTAAAGTACGTATTGCTCTTCGCTTCATTTTTATCAGACCTAAAACAAGATTCCAAACAGGCAATATTCAAGACACCGATCTTGATCTCATGTTTCTAGCTTGAATAAAGAGTCTATATCCACTCAAGTAACACTCATGCTAAAAATAACATTCAAATAAAAATAAACAGTTAAAGGCAAATCAATATACAGATGCATATACATATGAATAAAATTTTCCCTCTCATACAAATAACGATTAACTGTTCTATAAAAATGTCACCTTGTGGCTGACGACTTGGGTGATATATCTGAAGATCAAAGGGCTGAGCACTTGTTTTTTGTATTACGCTGACATTCTGTCCAGTCCATTTATTGGCTTTTGCAAGTGTATTGGTCCGCCAATCTGTCCAATATACTTCACTCCCATACAAAGAAACAGCAAAGGGGTGAGAAAGGTATTCGTGACCCCGTATAATCTCTATCATGCCGGTTCCATCATATAATGCAGAATAAATAGCATCTGATCTACAAGATAAACCCAAACTTCAGATTACATGAAAATAAAAATAACACCACTACAGAACCATTACGACACTGGAGTAAAATATTTTAAGATCTTATCTTTACACTGAGAAGACAAAAATTGTTTAGAGAGCTATCATCAACTTCAGACCTGATTTAGTTTGTGCTATTAATTTTTTAAGTAGGATGTGAAATGTTGCTTGTACAGTGTTTGAAAAATTCAAATTTAATTCCATAATATGATAAAGCAGCAGAGAATTTTACATTCAGATGAACTTAAAGAAAAAAACAAAACATTGAATTGCTTAAGTCTTCTGCGTATTAGTGTCTGGGAGCACTAACAGTCAACTGCTTTTTAGGTCACAGGAAATCATGGTCCACATATACCACAGCTGGCAGGGCAGAGGACTCGCTCTCCAGGCCACATCCCACCATCCCAGAGCAAGGCAAACACAACAGGACCCAGTGGTGGCAATTAGGATCAACCAAGAGTTCAGATCATCAGAAAAATTTCTGGTGGTAAGACAGGTGACGAGATCAGTTGTGGATTAAGGTCTGGATAAACAGGGTCTGCTGTCAGGCATTGCTGTGGTTGGGCTGACGTGGGCACATGTGCAGAAGCAAAACTTGCAGAGGTAGGTTCCTGCCAAGTTTGGCCATAGCCATTATGATCTGCTGACCCACTCAGGGCCTGACATTAGGTCATTTAAAGATCCCTTCTGTCTCGGGAACCGAGGTAGAATTTCTCATGGAGACTCTTGTATTTAAACCCAAATAAATGTATTCATCCACTATGTATGAAATGTACTTCCATACACTCATATATTGACAAACTCTCATAGTCAATAGCTATCCACTAAAGACTGCAAAGGACAAAGAACTGAAACACAAATTATTTATAATAACAACTCAATGAAAGAAATGAACATAAGATCCAATTGCACGCAAAACTCTTTAGGCACATAATATACGTAGCCACATTATACTTTCAGTGTAGTTACATTGAAATAAGGATTTATAAATAGATAACCAAGAATACAGTTATCACTTTACCTGGCATCTGTCCATACTATTCTTTTCTCAAAATGATCCACCGTGAGGCCATTAGGCCAAGCTCCAGTATCCATATCTTTATATATGATCTTTCTTTCCGCTCCGCTCATAGAAGCGGACTCAATGCGAGGAAAATTTGCATCCCAGTCTGTCCAAAATAGAATTCTAGTGAGAAAAAAAATAAAATAGATATAAGAACATATTCAAAGCATGTAGGAGAATTTTAAATGCTTTAAAAACAACAACAACAAAAGTTGGAAAGAAGGTACAATTATTCATTTTAAATTAAATGAAAATGACTTTCCATTTAGTGCTTGTGAACAGTAGTATACCCTGTATGTGGCATAAGGGCATAAAATGGGCCAGTTACCACCATCCACATTAAAAAAAAAAATCGAAAGAAAAATGCCACACAGCAAGAAGATGTTTCGTAAACTCCTGATTAACTTTTTCTTAACACTTACAGTGTCCATAGTATATTGTAATAGATGAAATTTCACTTATAATAGGCTTTCAAAAACTGTAAGTTACATACTATAACTCACAGGAGAATGGTAATCAAATAATCTTGCATTTAAAACTCTGTATTTAAAGTATTTCTCAACTTGAAAAAAATAATCCTTTTCCAATTACCCATATCTGGGATCCAAAGCAATAGCTCTTGGATGTTCCATAGCTCCTGCTATTAACGTTGTTCTCAAAGTACCATCTAGCTTTGCAACTTCTATTTGGTCCAGATTGCTGTCTATCCAGTATATGTTTCCTGCAATCCAGTCTACAGTAAGACCTTCAGGTGTCGCAAGGCCATGTTGTACTACCACCTCAATGGCACTTACACCTTAAAAAGAGAAAGAGTCTTAAAAAACTAATATATAGTCTGATATGGTGTACATAGACATACAAGTGCATCATGTGCTCTTGGACTGAATTCTTGATTAATCTTTCATTCCACGTGACATTTTGTCTTTGCAAATGTGACAGACTGCTGTAAATAACCATACTTCTTGCACTGCTTAAATAAACTTCATTCTATAGGAAACAGAACAATTTCATTCTTTGATGGTTTACTAATTAAAGCCGTGGAAATTTCTATGTAGGACAGATCTCACACGGAGTCCCACTTCTGACATACCCATGCCCTATTACCAGGGACCAATTTTGCAGCACCTCTGGAGGATGTACTCATGCTCTGTTTTCTAATGCACATACTAGACAAAATTCATGCAGATCTTTCATTTTTTCCCCAATCAAGCAAGAAGAAATAAAAAGTTTTGTTCTCATGGCATCAGAAAGAAATACCAGCCCTTTGTTTTTTTTTTTTGTTTTTTTTTTTTTCCCTTCCACTAATAGACTACTGCAAAATGAAACTTTTGTAACCAAATATTTCTAGCAGTGCGCCAAGATATACATCCTTTTAGAGGCTGAATATCATCATAGAATCTGTTTTTGTGAATGCTACCTCATTAACAATTTAGCATAACCAGTATTCTGGAACTGCAATTGTTTTCAGTCTTAAGAAATTAAAGATTAAATCCATACCTCCAGTATCAGAAAGCTTGCCTCTGTAAATTTTGTCCTCCACCACATCTGTCCAGTACAGTAAACTCTGACTGAAATGAAAATCAAGTGCTATTGTATTTCTTAAACCAGGAACTAAAAGGCTGTAGTCACGTTTGTGAAGATCAATTTTTCTGATCTCATGTCGAATAGAAAAAATTATGAAAGCTTCAAATGGATCTGGAAGCAGAATATAACACATTTCAAAAGAATAATAAAGAAAAGATTGTTATACATTGCTATAAATGACAATTGAAATAAGAACAGAGTATTAAAACAATTCCCTTCCTGATGGAGCGCCTTTCAAATTTTAGTCCCATAAACATCTCACTTCTCTACCATATCTAACAATATCTTTGATCAGTACAAGAGATACCAAACATTACAATTGGGAATATCACACTCAACTACTGAAATATGTTTTATAGTTACACCACAAATTTTTCCATAACTAGATCTTTAAGTCTCAAGGTATAAAATAAACTATTTTCTCAAAAGACTCAGAAAAAAAAATGATTAAATTCTACATCATTCTAAAAGAAATTTAATTGAAAAAAAAAAAAAGTACTAAAATTAATTCAAGCTTTTCCCATTTAAAATTAAGTGATTAAAAAGCATCACTGCAAACTACTAAGCAAGGAAATGAGCATTTTATACACTTACTGATACACCATGCCACAAAACTCAATTACTACTGAACTACTTCTTCCTTTGCTATTCAAATGATGTTCAATTTGTGCTTGTAAGCCTATATATTATACATTATATTATACACATAAACATATATAAACAATCACTCCATAGGTTAACTTTATTATAAAATTGTTTTCATTGTAATTATTACAGACTTTAGATGAGGGGAAGATTTCAAGCAAATAGATGTAGTAATAAAACAATGAGAAAAAAAAAATTGAAGAGATTAGATCTTTCTTTTTCTCCTTCTTCCTTTTAATATTGCAAGACTGTTGGAAATCCTAACAGAATTAAACCAGCTAAAACCAATCAAGAAAACAATCAGATCATTCTTTTCTCCAAGTATGTATCCAGTAGTATAAAAAATAAAATGAAACAAAATTAAAATATACATACATAGCTGAGTTCCCACTGCTTAGAAAATCTGTAAAGTCACTTTTTAAATGAAACCTGAACTGTGTTTTAAACTTTTATTACACCAAGTTCTGAAAAACAGAACATAATAATGAAATTTAAATATATTTCAAGAACATTCTTTTCCTTCCTATCATGATGTGAAAGAGTTCAAGTGCAGTATATCAGCACAACTTATTCTGAAGGATGTTCCAACAGAAACTAACAATATGGAAATAATTTATATTGACTTTCTATTTGAATAATGGAGTTCTGTAATATACTTTTAGCTCAATCAATACAATTTTTGAAATGAATGAAATATTCTTTGAGAAGCCTGTAACGTAACAATACATGTGCCAGAACAATAAAAAAATCAAACTAATTGAAAACATGAAATATTGAAAAAAAAAAAAAAACCCACACTATAGCACTTAAGATCCTCCAGAATGGAAGAGAAGCAGAACTAAAGAAAAACGGGGGAAAAAGAAAGACATTGCAAGAGTCATTGATTGAAAAGCTAAAACACAGATCAAAATAGATCTATTTTTTTTTCTTCATATGTTATTTTAGATTTGATGGGTACTTATTGAAATGGTTTGTAAAACATTTTGAAAAAGTGCAGTACTGTATACTGACTTTAGATGTTACTGCAGTGTACTACAGAAGTGTACACTTGCATATAGACATAGTCTATATAAACTCAAGAGTTAAAAATTAGCAAAGGGCAAAGTAATAATTTTCTTCTGAATGTGTTTTTCTCCTCCTGGAAGAAGGATTTCTGGTTACTGCTTTAACAGTGCATATCTTCTGCCAGTTCAAGAGGTTCAAGAGATAAAACAAACGCGGCTATTGTAAGAATTATACCAACTGGTATTACTGATGGCATTTGGCGTTATTGGGGACTGTTTACCTCCAGAATTTCTATTTCATCTCTAGTTGTAGCAGACAAAACTATAAGCCTTTATTTAACATTCACATAAGATCTCGTGAAGAGAGATGTTAAGCGCAATGGTCATTTCGAGGCTCACAAATCCACAAATGAGATCAAAATTGGGATCCCTTGACTGGTTTACCAAAATGCGATTTGTACAGTCAACAATTAGTATATCAGAGATTCTATCCTTTGGAGTATTCACCATACCTTTAAATGAAAATAAACTAAAATTATTATTGACTCTAAAATCATGTGTCTTATTTATACGGAATTATTTTCTTGCTGCTTTGATGGCATTAGGATGTAATCTTCACGGTTTATAAAGAGCAGTATCACTTTTCTTTATACTAGCTGACATCTCCAGTCTCAGATCATATATTTAACGTTAAATTGTCTGACAAAATCTGTAAAAATCAATTTGTAACTTTAGATTCTTACCAACAGCCAGTAAATATTAAGCAGAAATATCTCATGGGCCTAAGAAAAGCTAAATAGCTTTAGTCTAAATTTTCTTACTTTTCAGTACAGAGAGTATATTTCATTTGTATTGCATTTTTTTCACTCCCCTTAGGTTTCAAATATTAGATTAAAGAAAGCAGAAATTACCAATGTTTGTTACTAGCCTTTCTCTATAACACTGTTAACATCTTTTTATAATGTTTTTATCCCTTCGTTCCTATAACCCAGTAAAAATGTGTTTTCTGAATATTCAGAAATGACAGTGATAAAATAAATTTGACTGATCAAGGGTCAAAAACATTAAAGCAGCCTAACAAAATAAGAACTTTAACTAAGAATAACAACATTTTGGACATACAGGCCACAGTAACACATCAGTGATGTGTGATCTGGGAGTCTACTATCAGCATAGCTCAGTGATAGCTCAGCAAAATAGATATCTAATTTCATTCTGTAGTAACAATTACTTACATACTATAACAACAATTATTGTGACAAAAACTTGATTTGGGTGCCATTCGTTAAACAATGTTCCCACTGGATTAATATAAACAAGTTCTTAAAAATAATAAGAAAATTGCTCTTTTAGCAATAGCATTTGCTAAAAGCCCTTTAATGCAAGGATACAATACTAAATTTTCTTTGTTCACCGTTTTGGAAAAGAGAAATATTTTTTACTACATGCAATAGAGACTTCATTAAAATTGTCACATAACTCTACAACATCGTACAAATTAGGTCAAGCAAGGTCAAAGCAGATGGATTAGAATTTGCCATATTTTCTGGAATGTAGACAGTTAAGATGACGGCTAACTAGTAAATTATTCCAGGTGATTTGGACTGAGAAACTTGGCCTTTTATTTCTAACTTAGTGATTTAATCATTTTACCTATAACTCACCTGAGGAAACACTGAGTTATCTGTAATAAATGAGGAATATCTTAATCATAAAAGCTGTTCAATTATAAAATATCCAAATAAATTATAATAGTTGTGAAGACATTTTGACCCAGTATGGATAAGATACTATCAAGGAATTAGTACATAACAGTCTAAAAGTGATAATCTGAACATCTATGTTATTTTTAGCTTTGTGCAGGAAAGTACTGATGTTATGACAGCATCTATCTCACATACACATTTTCATTTCACACACATTCACATTGAGCTTAACAGACACCCCTAACAGTTTCTGAGACATGCTTCAGAACAGAATACTGAGCAATGAAAGGAATGTATTCTCCTCTCCTGCTTTGGCTAATGCTGGATTTCCTCTGGTTAGTAAACTGAACCAGTTTATTGATGACAAAAATCAAGTACCAGAGTATTAAAGGTTAAAGAATAGCTTATTCTGTGAGTGCTAACTGACAGAAGATAATTGCTTTTGCATGTGCATATATTTGCAACTAATATTCCAAACTCTGAAGTAAAAGTTTGCTATGATCTACAGCTGATACGGGCTACCAGTAAATTTGGATAACACCTGAACTAAACAAAAGCCAGCACACAGGAAGCTATGATTTCCCTTATTTGAAAACAAAAACAAAAAAACAGAAAACAAAAACAAACCCAAAACCAAAACAACACAAGTCCAATTTATAGAAAGACATGGGATCACCAACAAGAGGCTGATCACTCCTAGAACTGTACTTCTGTCCATGGACTTCACAGTCTGGGTAACTCAGGAGAGAGGCCCAAAGAAATGAAAACTAATATCCTGAAAGTTGGGAAAGGTTCTGGAGATGCATAGAGAGATATGTTATGAGATACCCAATGTCCAGTAGTGCCCAAAAGCAGTAACTTGATGAACCAGCGCAAGTAAAGCCTATATTCAAATTAAAAATCAGATGAAAACAAACAAACCCTCTCACACTAAATTAATATCTATTAATGTCTGGATGTGTTAAAGTCAACTGAATTTCAGCTTACCAGTACTAACACAATTTTCTCCATCCTTACTGAGCTTCCAGCCTTCATAACATGAGCATTTCACACTATTTTTATGTTGTTCACATACTTGACTACACTTAAGGTGCTTGGTGCAATAATCCATAATTTCACAAGTTTTGTTGTCTACGCTGAGATTGAATCCTACGGGGCACGAGCACACAATTCTTCCTCCAGGAACCACAGAACACTGATGACTACATCCACCATTGTTAAGCGAACACTCATCTGAAAGAGCGTGGAAAAACAAGGGCATTAAGGGCTGCAAGGATTGTTTGTTATACTGTATACTTCTGAAAGACAAGGGCTACTAAAATGCAAGAAAAGCCTCTATAAAGAGCAAACAGTTTTAAATCTGCTAAACAGCTTAATGTATTTATTTTAAAGCTATAGAATTCCTATATTTAGCATAGTATCTTTACTGCAAACTTTCAAAATTTTAGCATGGCACATGTACAATATATGTATGTATTTTCCCAGACTTTCAAGTATATTTCATTGACTTAAGAAGTATCCATAAAGAGTTAGCCCAAAGACTATTTTAGACCAATATCCCAACTCCAGAGGTGACCAAGTGCTAAAAAGTTGATGCACATAGAAATATGCACACAAATACTTTCCTTGCCTCCAACTACTTGAACTTCTGGGTTTGGGAAGGCTTCAACGCTCAGTCTCATGCACCTATATCATAGGCAACCCATTACTGAAGAAATGTGTACAAGAATTAAAAATAATAGTAATAATAGCAGTAGTAAAAATCAAGATATCTTTATACATGCTGTTACCATCAAGGAGACATGTAAACTCCTTCAGACATACAAATTCATTCCTTTGTGATCTCTTACACAGCTACTGATAGGATTCCTTTAACCCAAGCCTTTGTAATTTGAGAGAACTGCACATTAGTTTCAGTACTTTCATAGATATTATAGATCCCTATATTTTTTATCTCCAGGAAAATAAAGACTTACCTAAGGAGCTACGTTTTCACTTATTTGAAAACAAAAACAAACAAAACAAAAAAAACAAAAACAAAAACAAACCAACAGATAGTTCACTCAAGTAGAAAAACAGTGTGATTTAATTTAAAAAAAATCCTTACATACAGAACTTTTTTAACGGTATCTTAAGGTTAACACGAGAACTTTTATTTGAAAGAAAGTATTACAACAGATAAAGAAAGAGAAAAATGTGTCTAAGAAATACCACAAAGATCGCCTTCATCAGATCCATCAGGACAATCTCTTCTCCCATTGCAGAGCTTCTCAGGCTGTAGGCAGATGGAGGTATCATTAGCACAAGGGTATTTTGGTGGTCCACACATATAGCCCTCGCAATTATCCTCATCAGACTGATCCTCACAATCAATATCGCCATCACATAGCCACGCTTTGCTAATGCATCTCCCTTGGAGAAAAGAGACAATAAACACAGGAAATCAGACTGCAAGTAAGCTTCAGAAAAAGCCTTCAGTAACATTACATGGAAAATTATATTTTGTATCATGTTTTTGTATTAATAGTACTTTCCTCTTGGATGAACAGAAGAAAACCAACTCGTACTCATACTCTGAGGAATAACCCTCATCAGTGTTGACAACCCAATTCTCTAAGTAATAAAAAAAACTTTTTTTTTTTTTTTCTATGCTGAGTAGAACTACATAAAGGTAGAATAGACCCTCATAATTTCAGTTAGGTATTCCAAATCATGCCAATTATTTTTTATTCTTAACTTCGTCTTTTCTTCCTCTATCTTCTTTTATCTTCTATTCCCATCTGCCTTCCAAACGAGTAGTGTTTCACATTCTGTTAATGTGAGTTTAGGAAACAAAAAACTTCGTAGGAAGTATAAACAATACGTTCTCAGAACATGTCAGAGAAATAATTCTTTTTTACATGGAATAACTATAATAGATGAAACTTCTTCCAAGACTTCAGTTTTGCCATAGCAGCATTCTGATTATTTTCTTCACTCTTGAAAATGAAACAAACAAACAAAAAAAAGTGCTTTTGTGCAGATCATCAATATTTGGAAATGTAAAGCAGTTATGACACTTAAAGCACAGAAAACCTCAAAGCCATGGATTGTCATAGGTGAAGAATAATAGATTGCTAACATACTGCTTACCAGTGTGTGTGTGCTCATGTTTATGATCATATCTCAACCCGCGTTTTGAACTCTCAAGCAGAACAGAAGCGACAGGGTGACAGGTACTTATCCCACCAATGAATAAGGAGACTTTGCACTGTGCTTCTGCATATAAACTATTTAGTCATTGAGGCCTATCTATCAGGAATGGGAAACAATGAGGATCCACTGGAAACAATGTCTGTGGATGCCCAGGGACTCGTTGGCGATAGCCAAGACTTAACTGCAAGGTTAGTACAACTGCCAACTGTTGCATAACATGAACTTCTGTCTAGCTTTCCCAGTTCAGATGAGATCTTCCCAGCAAGAAACTGAGACTGAATATGACTTTGTGGAGGCAGTAAGCATGATAGTGTGAAATAACTACAATAAAACTCTGATCTTACTGGTTATTAAATGCACCTGAGTACCTATACCACTACAGGCTATTAGCAACCCTGTGTTGCAGAGATTTTGTAAAGATTTCCACGAAATGTAGCATCCCTAACTGCAGCTCTACTGTCTTCCACAGCACTGTAGCAGATTAATTTCTTATAGCGGAATTATTTTCTAGTTAAAGATTAACATAATAGTTTGCATTTGTTGTTTTTGCCTTCTTCTAATGGGAAAGGGGCCATCCTCCACAGAGAATGACAACTGGATACAAATACGGTGAAACAAGAACAATAAAAAAATATATGCTCCTGTAAAAGCAAGGCTGCTCTCACTTTCAGTGAACGGCAGTTAGAATTGAAATTTCAGGATTATATGACAGTGAATGTGTCAAACAGCAGAACATAATTTTACCAGAGCAAAAAATCACATGGAAATTCAAACAGGGAGAAATGTCAGTTAGAATGAGAAGCTCTCCCCTTTCTCTTATAATAGTCAGTCCCAAATATCCTACACTGAAAAGATAAGAATGAACAGACTCAGGAAAACAAAGCTTTATGTATGCTGTTTATTCTCACATGCAATCAGAAGTGTTTCATAGAAGTGTCTATAGTCATTATCTCAAAGTGAACATGGTTTTAACATATTATTATAATACAGCAGTAGAATGCAAGCTACTGGAAAACACCAGTGTCAAGCAAACTAGATGGGTTCCAAAGTAAACTGATGTTGCTATCAACAGAGTTCTTAATCTGTTTTTTTTTGTTTTTTTTTTTAATCTTTTATACATACAAACGTTTACAGAGCAAATCAGTTTTCCCTCCTTTCTGTTACTCTAATGAAGATATATGTTACAATAAAAGATTCATCTTTCTCTATGATGGCTATGACATGTTCTTAAGTAGAATATACTCACAAGATATAAATCTTGAACAAAATTTGAAAGAGATGGACTTAACGAAATACTATGACTCTCCTGAAGTAATTACTTCAAATTCAATCAAATATTTGTGCTTTAATTCCCCTTACTGAAACTTACACTTTTGGCTTCCAAAAGCCTTTACAGTAAATTTCACTAGTTAAGTGCCTCAATAGCAATTTTTTATTTTCCATAATGTGAAGTAGTACATCAGAAGTTCTGAAGCAAAAATTATGTGGGGAGTTTGATTCAAATGCTTCTTTTCCATTTCCTACAAATATGAGCAAGTACAGTAGAGAATTAGCTCTTTAAAAAAATTTTTTTTTTTTTTTAATCACACTCTTCCATCTTTCTTGAGATACTGTGCTCAAGAAATTTTTGGACTGATGATTTCTTAAATTTCAGGAAACCTGCTTTGGTGGGAAGTATTTGCATTGAGTCATCTTAGATTTGCTTTTGGCTGGCAAAAGCTGTAATGCAGGTTTAACCTCATTCATGCAAAAATATGCATGTTCTCATCCAACACATTTAACAAAATGCCCCAGCTGTGCTAGTCAGGCAATTATTTGTTTTGTAGGAGACTTAAGTGTTGAGACTACCTTCATAAGCTAATTTCTAGTATTTAAAAGCTTTTTGTTTAAAGCAGATATTTATAAGTGCCTCCTGAATGTGAGAAAGGGAAGTGTTTCAGGGTCCAAAGATAGCTATTATCTCAGAAAATAAAAATGTACACTCAATGATACCTAAAACTAAAGGTTAAAAAAACTATAAAAAAAATAAAATCACACAAAGAATTTATGTATGTTTCTAACTTCTTACAATGCCTTTTTTCTTAAGTTCTTAGTATCAACTGAATCCACCCACTTGAGCAGTAACACTTTAAAGAGCTCAAAGTGAGACAAGAGATTGAGTAGGCAAGGAACAAGTAGAAATAACCCCGCCAAATACATCCCTAAAAGCCAGTATCTTTTCCCCCCACCCTCTGAATTCCTCAAGGCATCTCATGTTCTTACCAAGTCCTCTATTCTTCCCAAAGTCATCTCAAGCCATCTCTCCCTACAGTAACTCTTTCCTCCTCCACAGCCTTGAAAAGTTCATAGGTCTTTCCTACTAATTTTCCTCCTCTACATCTTTCAGTAAAACCTTTGTTTTTCTCACTGTCAGTTTCTTTGCATTCTCCTCTACTCATTACACTTCACAATCTTCCATTTTGAATCTTACACTCCATATTCAGACAGCACTGCTTGCTGTTGCCCTCCTCCAGTATTATTGTGTTGGTCACTTGACATCTACGTTCTTTATTTCACAAAATAACAATGTTTACTATCTGGAAAAAAAGTGAAAAATAATACTCTACCTGATAGTATTATAAAAGATAAGACACAAAATTAACTGTTTCTTCTAAAAAAGCAGTATGACAAATGTACAATGCAGTTCAGAATTCCTATACATGACATGAAAGTAGTTGTGATTCCTTTGAATTTACCTTCACAGAACTACTTGACTACTACCATAGAGTAATTAGATGAATTTTATAACATTGTAAGTAAGGTTGAACAGATTTTAATCTTGGTCTGTTCCTGCTATCTTCAAAGTAGAAAGTCTGAATAAAAAGGATGGATTTATGCAGTACATAAAACTGAGATGAGGTACATGCTCGTAACAATTTTGGAGATGAGAATCTGAATTTAGAATAGTAATTTTAGCCTAATCTAATTTAGTCTAAGCTAACTTAGAAGTAGCTTAATCTAATTTAAAAGCAGAAATGGGTTAGAAGCAGCCCAACAGTGCTTATGTCAGTCAAGTAGCTACTATATCTCCTACCTTACTGCTGTTTAAAACTCTAACACATAATTTATCACATCATTACAAACAACTGCATGATGATAAAAAAAGAAATGACAACCTGATATCTGCTAACACAAGTTAATAGATCTGTAGAGCTTTGGTTAACTCTGGATACCAGTTTATGAACTGCTCAGGTTGTAGGGTAACAGCGTGACAAAAAAGAATAATTAAAGCTTAAAAGGAAATTAAATGTTTTAGTTTATTTATAAAAAGCTGATTAAAGAGACATGACAGATTTATTTCAACATTCAACAACTTTTTATACTAGTGAAAAGATGAAGGCAATCAACTATGCTTGCAGCAGAGATTCAGATGACAAATTAGGAAAAGTTGTTCCAACTGTGAGAGACAAATTACTAAAAGGCTTTATAGAACACACCCTATAGGATTTCTTAACAACATGTCAGAAAAGGGCTGGATATTACAGATCTTAGAGGCTACCATTATCCTAAATAGAAAAACCACTTGCATTAGGAAATTGGACACCACCAGGTAGCAATATATAAGAGGAAATTAGCCAATTTCTCTTAGCCCTAACAATTCTCACAAATACAAGACGTTGGTTACTATTATTTCTTTCATATATATTTGTTCATACGCATTCTTAAATACTTTTAGACAGAGCTTACATAACTAGATCTCAGCACTTCACATGCTTAGCTATAACACAGATATGGTCTCCTTTCCATTAACAATGTCAGGTAAAATTACTACCTATTACATACATTCTAATTTAAATTTTGTTTGTAAAAGATGTTTTACCCTCAATATCTCATTAAACTTTGAAATGAAATAAAAAAAATACAATTATGACCTACATTCATTTTGTGTTCCATCTAAGCATGACTTTGAAAAATCCTAATGCAAATGTTAAGTCACATTCTTTTCCAAATTTTTAATGAAGTATTGTAACAAGATTAGATTTTAAGCTTTCTTTGAGAATACATTTTTTCCTCTCAACATTGCAGTTCAAATTTCCAATGCTGCAGTTCTAATTCTTTGAAGTCTTCTAACTAATTACTTTATACCATTTCAAATTACCTGTAGTGCCAAAGACAGAAAATGAAAGAAAATACCTGGACTTTGAAGTACTATTAAATGCTACATTTCAGTATTTGTTTTGATGTGCTGTCACACAGAACAGTTTGAGCTTCACGTAATCTCAAAAGCCTTCCATTTTATATTATAAATCAGAAAACAAGTTAGAGCTTATTAGTATTAATATTGTGCTCCTGGTTTAAATAACATCTCAAGTTGTATTAAACACTAAGGAATATTCCCATTGCACCCCTATTAGCAAATCACACGGAGAAACACAGATGCAGTGTGAGTAAACGAGAGCATGATCTACAAAGACATACCTGTACTCACACAGGAGAACTTTGTCTTTTCATCACACAGTCGTATAGTTCCGTTACAGCCTTTTTCATCACTACCATCTTCACAGTCCTTTTCTCCATCACAGCGCCACAGCTCAGGAACACAGTTCCCATCAGGACTGCACTGAAATTCCTTCCCGTTGCATCGCCCAGGAGTGGGAGTTCCTTAGAAAAATAAGAATTACACCAAAGAATATGCATTGTGAGTTTTTTCCATGCGAAGTTCACAAGGAATAAGAATCCCCTTTCTCAACCAAAGCCAAAACCACAGTCCACAGGAATAACTCAAAACCTACCATCCCCTCCTATCTCATCAATCCAAAAAGCCTTCAGACAAGTATTTTGAAGAAAGGTCTTCTGTATCTATTTACAAGTGATAAAATGTGGGAAGAATAACATGTGGGAAGAATAAGATAGCTAACCTCCCTTGGTGCAATTTGTTCTGGTTTCGTCACTGAAATCTCCACAGTCATTGTCACCATCACATGCCCAATGGCTTGGGATACATCTGCCATTATAACACCTGAACTGATCAGCAGAACAGGAGTGGATGCAGCCTAATTCATCACTTCCATCGCCACAGTCATCATCTGCAAACATTGATTTTATTTACAAGATACAGAATCTGAATAAATATGCCAAGAGAAACAAGCTATTTCCAGAAAAGAAAAATAACATACAGTAAATAAAACAGTATTTTTGTTAGCTTCCCACAGGTATATGGTAAAACTATTTGTAATACACAGAATCATCACTTATCCTGAACTGGAAAGGACCCACAAGGCTCACTGAATCGCACTTCTGGTTCCAGGTCAAACAAACCGATGAATCTCAGCTGCACATGCCTTGCCCTCTAGGCCTTTCCCCATCTTCATAGCCCTCCTTTGAGTGCTATCTAAAAGTTTTATGTCCTCATACCATGACACCCAAATTGCATGCAGTGCTGGACATGAGGCCACATATTGAAGTGCAGAGCAGGACAATCTTTTTCCTTGCCTGGTAGCACTGTTGGTCTGAGGGTCCCCCAGGTACACACAGTCCTTCTGGCTCCAGGGCATACTGCTAGCTCAGGTCCAACTGCTGTCAGCTAAAACCCTCAGATTCCTTTCTGTATGGCTGCTCTCTAGCATCTTATCCCCCACTGTGTTGCGCATACAGCCAGGATTGACCCCTCCCAGGTGCAGAATCTGGTATTTTCTCATTTAACCATGTGGGAGGTGACTGCACACTACTCTGGGCTGTTAGGATCTTACTGTAAGGTCTAAATGTAAAGGAACACGTGGTTCCTTAACTCTACTAACAGCACTTGTTGCTCTCTCGTTTTAGATAGTCTAAAATCATTACATTTATTCACACTTATTCAGTCAAATATACCAGTAAGCATTAGAAATCTGTACACTTTCCTTCATTTATTTTCCCATTTAAAGACAGATGCTCCCAAATTAAACTGTTTTATTTTATCCTTAGTGATACCTTATTTTGTTATAGCCATTACAAAAATCTTATTGCAGTTCTGGTACTTTTAACTGTGATCACCAAGACGCTGTATAAACACTATAAGGTTTTCTTACACAGAATTTCAGCAAACTGTGATAATTTAGGGAAGTTGCCCATCTATAGCTATGAATTTCTTTCAACCTCATAAACATCACAGTAATATCACATTATGTGGTGAGTGAAGAACCAGTCCAGTTTTGTTAAGACTGGTAAGACATCCCTCCCACACCACAATCTTTGGAAAAATATTCACGTGAAGAGACACCAAATACATTCCCTTTATGATGCTACTACTATTGTCCTAAGTCTTCCTAGACTTCCCTTCTGACGATTGCCATTTATTAAGTGGAAGTTGCCCACAAATATGGTAGATATTTTGTCACCAGCGCTGATTTGCTTTCTTAAAGCAGAAAATACATGAGCAGTGTTGTTATTTTTTTAAACAGTTGAAGATTACATCACACTCTATTCTACAGAATATAGTATTTGCAACTACCACCATATCCATGGCACCATTTCTGACAATCATTCAGTTTTGCTGCTTTCTCCATTAGGTAACTTTCAAGTATTGTATTTATTCTCCTGACCAGTTACAAATCAAACAGTCACAAAACAATAGCAAAACAATATCTGCTGTTTTTTGTTGTTGTTGTTGTTGTTGGTTTTTTTTTTTTTCATATATTGAACACTTAATACTTGCCTGAATCACAGAGCCATTTGCTGCTAATGCATCTTCCATTTTTGCAAACAAATTGAATTAGTGGTTCACATGTTGGGAATTCTGCAAAAGCATTCAAAACAAAAATCTAATATATATAGTCTATAGTAATATTTTTTCACTGTCCTGCATGCATGATTTAAACAAACCAAATACACTGTATGAAGTATTTGTCTAAGACACTCTAGAATGGAAGAAACAGTAAGAGAATGAAAAGAAATGATAAAAAGGCTTTTAACATTAAATTAAGGCCAATACCTAGCCTTTATCAATGCAGATCAATGAAATGCATTCTCCTGTGTTATATGACATGGTCCTATACTCCCATCATGCAAGACCTGTCTTTGCCATTAATGTTACAAGCTGTGTTCTCAGCATTTTCATTTCAGTAAAAAAAAAAAAAATAGTTCTTCAAATGCAATGGCTGACAGGAAATGGAAGACTGTAAAATGAGAAGGTTAAGTACAAAGTGAAAGAACAATCAAGAGATAAAAGTTACTGCACAATGACGTAGTAAAATACAAAATCAAAATGTCAGTATTTACAATCACTTCCTATGTGTATTCCCATTAAAAAAAAAAGTAGAAAACTAAGACATAATCATCCTTAGAGACTCATCCAATATTCCGTTACCATTTCGTTTTCATAATTGCCTAACATGTTCTCCATAAAACAACTTGATTTTTTCCCAATTTTTTCTTTTGAAATCAATGACAAAGGTATGTGCATTAATGCCAACTAATCTTTGCATTATATCATTTGGAAAGTACAAGACACACTTCATAAAACGTAGAAACTCATAGGAAATAATCTGGAAGTCTAACCATCTGAAGGGAGTAAGGAGCAGCCTGAAATCTAATCTATATACAGACCATTAAGAAAGTAAGATGCTTCTCAAAACCCATCAGATACCTAACGTAAATCAAAGACAACAATAAGGACAATCTACCTGTATTGCTACGTAAAGGCAAATTTTTCCTTCATGGAAGAATTTCAGGCTGGAAATTCTTACAAAGAACATCCTAAATGCAACAGAAAGTAATGTCTGAAATGGTGCATACACCTGTCAGCTACATAAAAACAGCCAAAAAAAATCGCAAGAAATCAACAAGTGTGTATCTCACTAGATGCTGTAAGCTTCTAGCCTTGTTACAATTTCATAATTGAGTCAACATAAAACTAAAACTTGACCTCAAGATCTCAAGAACCAGGACACTTTTAAAATATGTCAAGTAACCATAATGTCTCTACAGATTTTTAGTCAATGAACCTCTGATTTAGATATGCTGTCCCTTGCTGTCCTTGGTGTAAATAATTTTTTATGGCCAGTCAAGGAGGATTTTGCCCTCAAAAAAAAAAAAGTCATACATGAAACAACAAACCAGCTACATTAAATAGTAAAGTTCAGAGATCACCAAGAAGATCATCATAAGATTGGAACAATTAGTTTTATTGCATCAATATAAGAAAGGGGTGGCAAGAAAATTTAGCAATAATATTTTGTCAATCACACTTAAAAAGCTTTATGTTGTTAATAAATTAAAAAGAAAAAAGATTTTTCTAAGAGGAACACTTTACAGTGACAATCAAGTATCTGTTCTGATACAAATAACATAGATGTTCAAGTATAATGGTACTTACATATAGATATATACCTTAGGTGTTCCAGGGAAAGCTATGAACTTTTATTTTGTTTGTTTTCTTATATTTTTAGCTTTCCAATATTTTTCTACAAATTTTCCTCTATTTAATTTTTCTTTTTTGGTCCCTCATTGTCCTGAAGGCCATCCCAGCAGTCCTTTCCCTTTCCCTTTGTCACAGAGATGCACCTCCTGAAGCTGTTTCACAGCCATCCCTGCGCTGACTCCCCAACAGACAGGCAAAAAAAACAAAGGTGCCTCTTGAGCTCACAGTGAAGTTTCTCCACAATGTGAACACCAATCTTGTTTCTCTTTGCTATCCAACTGTCCTGTAAAAGCTCTATTGCTTTGATACTTTCTTCACTCTTAGGTGATTGAGTGCAAATGGTATGGCAAATATACTGATGGACACAAAACATGATCTTAAGCCTTATTTCCGTTATGAAAGAAAGAGAAAAAAAAGAAGTACATTCTATTCTCAATCTTTCTTCAGAAATGTCATGTTTCTTAGTAAATGTGGTTGTATTTTAAGAAAAAGTGTGTTTAGATACTCGCATCATTTTTTCCAGTACTGCTCACTGCCGCTATAGACTAACATAAGCACACACAATTTCTTGAACCATTATGATCCAAAAGTTATTCATTGCTAAGAACTGGTGCACTTAAATATGATTTGTAATGGTTAAAAAAAAAAATAAAAAAAAAAATCAAACCACTGAATAAAAAAAAGCATCTTAAACTGTTTTGTAGAAGAAATCTGAGTAGCTAAGTATCTTTGATAGTTAGAATACCTTTCATTAGCCATTAATTCACAAGAAAAAAAATGAAAAATATATGTTTAACATATCTGTACAGCCACAGCACTAAGGAATAAATGAACAACATCCTCAAGTACATAATAGATGTAAAGTTTGACACAACTGGTAAATAGTGAGTGAAATAAACACTAATTAAATGAACTGCATAAATATTCCAGATAAGCTGACAGAATATACTATATAAAACACATGGAAAGAAACTACAAAGAGAACATTAAGATCTGTGAATTGATGAGCTGCCCAAGAACACAAGGTATGGCTAATAACAGAACCTATCAGTATCAAGCGTCATGTCATCATTACACAGAATGGAGTAATTTAAGAGAGTGTAAGATAAGCGAGTCCAGTGAGAGGGAAAAAGTAATGTGAAACAAGTCAAGGGAAAGAAGGTTAATACTCCCAGAAAAATATGAAAAACAGGATATATATGTATAAGTATCTTGAAAAATCTTGAATGCAGCCATAAAAAAGAGATAGTAAGAAGTATGGCCTTAAAAAGTAACAACAAACTCAACTAATTAGTATTAGCTGGTTGCCAGTCACGAAGAACTCAAACTTAATGGATTATGGATGAACAGAATTCACTAAATGAGTCCTATTCCATAGACTTTCTCACAGCTGAAGTCCTTAAGATCTATCTTCATGGAGCACGCACTATCAGCCACTTTCATTTACACATTTA
The DNA here is from genome assembly GCF_023343835.1 of Lagopus muta. Taxonomy (NCBI): domain Eukaryota; kingdom Metazoa; phylum Chordata; class Aves; order Galliformes; family Phasianidae; genus Lagopus; species Lagopus muta. The sequence continues at coordinate 4,740,887 of NC_064440.1, read as the reverse complement.
CTGCTTCTTTTGTTTTCCACTGGAAAGGAATATTCACTTACCACAGGATGTCATTTCATCAGTTTGATCTCCACAGTCATCCTCCCTGTCACACAGCCAAGATGTTGGAATACAGCGTCCATTCCCACAAGAAAATTGGTCGATCTGACACGTTCTTGCTGTCAAGACAAAACACTCCAAAAATGCAAGGGAAATGGACTAAATCTGTTAGATCTTTTGGTTCAAGTCTGTATGTAGAAGTCACAAATCTAGGTGGTATCTCCTGGCCTGGCTCCTCATTTCACTTTAACTAAACATCATTCACCTTCTTTGATTTCAGAGGAAATTGAAATCTGCAGAACTCTGTCCTATCTTTGAATCATACACTTATTAGTGTGAATACACAGTATTAGTCAGTAGAAGAACAGTAATGCTTGATAAAACAAGATTAGCGCTAAAGCTGAAGTGAGTCAGGGTATAAAAACATTTAATGTACAATTGGAAATTTACTTGCTTAAAAAAATACCTGTATTTCCTACTATAAACAATGACGTACTGAGAGTCATACTTACACACAATAAAACAAACAGTGCATGCAGTGTGCCTGGCCTCACTTTTCCATTTGTAAATACACAAGCATAATGATCCATTGAAGTACATGATGTATGCCTTTCCTCTTATGAAACATATCACCAAAAGAAATTATACTATGCAATTACATACATATAAACATATAAAGCTGATCCTATAACTGTATTTATTCAAAATGTGAACTCATCACTAAAAAAAAACAGAAATAGAAACATATTATGATTACAAAACCTGAATATTAAAAGACATCAATATGTATCACAATCTGTAATAACTGTGATAGTGACGTGGATTCTATAGATTACAGCTAGAGCTACATAGAGGGATACATAGCTAGAGAATTTTTTTTTTTTTTTTTTTTTTTACAAACTGTACAAATAACCCATGAACTGATCATTCCATACATGAGAAGTTAAACCAAACAAAACGAATCCTGGGAATTTATGGCAATGCTGCCTATCGCTGCATTTCAGTTAAAGAGCCTACAGCCACTGATGTCTGATATTTTGTACAGCAAACATTCAGTGACTGTTTAGCATACTCCACTGACAAGAAGTAAACATCATAGATTTGGAACTCCATGATTTACTGCAGTAGTATCAATGAACAATCTTCATCTTGACATTTCCTTAAAAATCCATTACGCAGAAAATAAATTACAAATGAAAATAATTTTCAAGGTACCAAGGGGAAACTGAGTAAGAAATTATGCTTTTGTCAGCACAAAATAAAATTTACTCATCAGAGCATGTTAACGAACAATTCTAACTGCCAAAAAAGATTTAGCAGGAACAAGTTTGTACCTAAATAGTACTTTGACAGTCAGCCCATATGGACAGATTAAGTGCTGAATTACTTTGGAAAGCACAATCAAGCACAAAGATGAAGTAAAATACAATTTGTATTCCATCTTAGCGGCATCAACATCTGAATTAATTTAAAATGACAATAATCAGATTACTAATAGCTGACTGGTTCAGTACAGCACAAAATTGCTTATGGAGCTGGAATTAAGTAAAGTTTTTACCTGCACAGGTTTTATTTGATTCATCTTCATTATTACCACAGTCATTAGCTCCATCACAAAGCCATCTCTTGGGAATGCAGCGATTATTTTGGCACTTAAACTGATTCTCAGGACAACTATGATTGACTGGGGGGAAAAGACAGCAGAGTTTTTTCCTTAGAAAACAATCAGAGAAAATAAGCTGAAAATAATGTATTAAATAATATTCCCTGGTGGTGCAGTTAGCATGGTTATCCTTGATATATCATCATCATCACGACACGAAGTGTTCAGCAATAGAATCAATAAAAAAATACTGAAGTACTTAAACAGAACTCCAATAATTAGAGAGTACATAGTAATTAAAGAATACATAATAAATTCCTACGGAGACCCTCTTTTATTAACCACTAAATGATAAAGGATAGCAACAGTTTACAACTACAGACAAAAAGATATCAAAAGGGAAGAGGTAAAATTCCGATTCTGAAATAGTACAAATGGAAGGTTGAACCCGCATATCTGTAACATATTATAGATTAAACACCTGAGTTGAAGGTTTATCACAGAATGTCACAATCTCTGAGATTCAACAGGCTTAAAACACAAAGGATGCATTAAAACAAACAAATTTTATTGCCTGTACCATGTATGTGATAGAATGCATGCCTGGGAGCATGGCACTCAAATGACTGACAATCTGAATACACATATCCATCACACTAGTTAAAAGAGGTCATGTCACAATTTGCATTATGCAACGCTGAACAATATTGGCTTATGTTCATCTTGAATAAAGCAGGAAAGAATGTTTTCTTCAGGGTTTTTTTTTTTTTTTTTAATCTGGGGTGGATCAGGGCTGTGAATTTTGGATGATTAGGTTTTTTTTTTTTAATTAATACAATAAAAAAGTGACATAAGGATTCAAGCTGCAAAAATATAACAATACGGTAGACAGACCCATCAAGTGCAATGGTTTTGCTATCAAGTTCATAATTATGATCCGTGTAAATAATACTGCGAATAAAAAATCCTCAAAAATATATACATTATACATATAAGTTCTCAATGAGTTAGTTACAAATAGATAGTATTTTCACAGTAGGTTTAAAATTATGAAATTAAAATATCTCCTGAACTGCAAAAAAATGCAGCTGACTTCTGCTCTCTCATGAGCCAAGTTATCATATAGATGCCGGCAAACATTTGTTATGTGACACTAGGTGAAATAACAAATACAGCTCCAACTATCCCAAAAATTTAACTGCACATGCTATTTTAAATTAGAGTAAATCTGAATTAACTAAAAATTATTGAAACCGTTTCTTTTTCTAGCTACCTAATATCATTAGAGGCAAGAAGACTTCGAAAGCATACAAGTTATGTACATACAACTGGCCTGCTTTCCTAGCGGTAACAAATATGTATGTTCAGCTTGTATACTAGTAACAGGGTCTATTCTTAGAAGATCTCACTCACCTACACAAGAGCAGTAAACTAAGTAGTTTCAAACACCCAGTTAAAAACAAAAATCCCAAGCTCTTATCCACCTACTCTGGTCTCTTTTTTAAAGTTTAACATATATCTGGAAACAAATGGTATTTAAAATGAAAGGACATCTTGCAGGCTTATCCCTGACATTTCAGTAGCTTTTATCTTTGACCTTTTACCTATTCTGCCTCCTGAAAACAACAGAGAGTTAGTGTGATACCAATCGCACATGAACCCTTCATGAGTGTTTTATGTGGAGGGTAAAATATCATTGGAAGTAAACATAATAATTTGAGCAGAACAGCATTCCAAGTCTCACAGTACTTATAAAGCAACCAAGCTTTGTGTTATAAACAATCTGATAAAAATCAAACATGAAGACTTGCCTTAAATCTTACTTTGTTAATAGAGACATAGACATTATTTTAAATGGTTTGTAAGTTTTACTTATTTATGTTTAAAATTTGTGTACATTCCAGTCATAACTGCAAACCTTCCGGACTACTTCCAGAAGAACCACTGAAGTTTCTATAGTAACTGATGAAAAGAAATCACTGTTAACATGCTGGACACAAACCATGCATCATACACGGATTTGGGACTGTACGATTTCATTTGTATCTGTAAAAATCCTCTGGGTATCAAAAGCTTCCATCAGTGAGTTAGCCTAAATCACACTAATTGAAATAAGAATCAAGTCAACGTTGTCAAAAGATTTTCCTTCTCGCTGTCTTTATTAGTTAACTCCTTGTTTAACAATCCCTTGCACTGCTGACTATTGTTTCAATGCAACTCAGACCAACAGAAAAAAACACCTTAAAAAGAATTCAGATTTAAATCAGTAAATGTCTATTTCACGGAGATATCAAAATTTATAAACACAAAAAAATTAAAACTGGCTACATGTAACAATCATCAAGAAGAAGTTTTAACAGAGGTTCACCAGGTAAACGTGCATCAACAGCATCAAGCCAGAGCGAAATGCGCGAGATTTACCCAAGGATGTAAAAATATTTCTATCAGTGTTAATTTACTCTCATCCTCATCAGGTTCCTGCAGGACTCAGCAAAAAAGTTGGGCATCCAATTTTGGACACCCAACCTCAACTTTCACTTGGCAACATTCACAAAACAAACACCACCACCACGTACTGGGGAAAAAAATAAAAGGAATTAAAAAACAAAACAAAAACAAACAAACAAAAAAAAAAACAAACAAAAAAACAGATTCAAGTTATTTTGTCTCAAAGAAACAAGAATGAGAGACCATGAGAAAAGTTTTCAGACACACAGAACAATGCATAGAGTAAGAGTGTATCAGATCTTTACATCTACAAGTGATAGGAAAAGAAATAATGTATTCTCATTTTTGTAGAGGAAATTTGGTATAGAAAAAATGAAGTAATCACTGCAACGATCTGAGAACGGAAAGAGACATTTTCACCACCTCAGCTCTCAATTTATTGTAGGTTAGGTAGCCTGCAGGAACGACTCAGATACATAATTGTTGTGCTTTCTAGCATTTTTCATTTCAGTAGTGGCACTCCTCTATGGTGAAACAAAGAAACAAACAAACAATAATACGACTGTACTAAAACCATGTTTTTAAAGATAAGAGTACATCTTGCTGAAACTGAAAGTATTATGTTGGTTTTCTTAAAACAAAAGAAAACAAAAACTCCAGAACCACAGAAACATTTCAAGTAGGAAGGGACCTCTTGAGATCACACTGCATAATTTCTTGCTCAAGCAGGGTCAGCTAGAAGCACCCCAGGACTATGCAAATCTGAGTTTCAAATATATCCACAGACGACCAATCCATTGCTGTGTCAAAATCAAAGACCACTGACCATTACTCTTTCACTATGCTATGAAACAAGTACATGAGTGTTATTTATAAATACCAATATCACTATACTCAGTAAAATAAGTTATATGAATGACTTAAAGGTTATGGTTTGTGTTTGGCTCTCCTCAGACTCCTATTTAACATGCATGTATTACTTGGTTTCCATGAAACGCGGATTAAAACATTAAAAAAAAAAAAAAAAATACTTACAGCAAATGTCAGCATGCTCATCACTGCCATCCAAACAGTCATCATCTCCATCACAGCGCCAGCGATCATGGATACAGCGCTTATTGTTACACTGGAACTGTTCGGCTTTGCACAACTGTGGTGGCATTTCTCCATGTTTAACTACAAAATATAACCAAGACGCACAAATAACTTGTCAGCTTGATACAACAGAATCCTACATCTACACGTATAGATACACAAATTATTTTGTTACCACTCATAATGCGATGGAAAGCACAGCACTGACAGCAGATTAGCAAGGTCCCAAGTTGCAGCAAGTAAGGACTTGCTCAAACACAATAGCCACAAGTACAGAAATAAAGGAAAGAAGCTGCTTACCTTTGGAAGACCTCAGAGGTAGGCAGGGATCTCCAGCAAGATACCCTTGCCCCCAGTGCCAACCCTTGCATGAGATCTGGGAAGGGGTGTATCCTGGCTCCACCCCTTCCAATCAGTAAGGTACACTGCTTGCACCTGAGCTCCCCAGGTTGGTGCTGCCTTCCTACCAGGTGCTCAATCACTGCTTCAAACTGTGACTTAGCATTTCCACTACATCACTTACCAAAACAGTATTTCATAAACTTCACATATTTGAAGCAATTCCACCTAAAGCCTGCAGCAGCATGCAGATTTGAGTTGAGATCACGCATTTGTAATAAATGGGAGAACTCAGAATGCCATTTAGACTTTTTTTAAATTTTAAATTTGTGCTTAAGATGATAGTGTGAAAGTACCAGTTTAAAATACTATAATGCTTTGCTGATGGTGAAAAGAAAAAAAAATATCTTACAGACTATTCAAAATTCTGGTGCACATTTAAGGTCTAGAGAATGATAACTGAAAAGCTGATTCTTGTATCCAAGCAACACCTGCATTACGCACTGTATAAATTCTCAAATATGAAAAGATAAAAATCTACTGCGGTAGAATTAAGTAGGAAGCCTCAAGCTTATTGATAAATCCAGATAGATACATTTCTCAACATGAGGTTCAAAATGTTTTATGTGTAAAATACACATTACTTTAAGACCCAATCAGAAACCCCAAGAACTTTGAAAAGAATTGGGTGCTGACATGTGGTGGAAAAAAAAACACAAAACAAAACACCAAAAAAACCAGGAAACCTGCTTGATTCAGATCTGAAGGTGTCTAACCTCTTTTCCTAAGAAGACATTTTTTTCAGCAACAGTGATGGCTCTACTAGCCATGTGCTTGGGTCAAGTTCAAGGTAATTGCAAACTCAGTACTCAACATGTCATGAAATAGTCATTATGCTTTTCTCAGCTCTTATAGGCTTATCCCTGCAGATCTACATAGAGTTCTACATGTTGCACTTGGGGAAATGACAAATGAGACCCAGAAGAACAATAAGAATTTTTAATGTTAAAAATGCTAAGGCAAATATTTAAAAATGTATTTCTACATATACTATCATATAATATTTCTATTCCCACATTTATTAGGAATGCTGAAAATGTTATTGGCATTTCAATGAAGATATCCAAGAGATAAAAGTAAAAGATAGCTAAATTTGCATAATTTATGAGTTGTGTATGATATACATATAAATATATACCTCACATATTTCCTGAATATATTCAACATGAAAATTTTCTGTGCCAGATTTCAATTTGAGATACTTAGTTCATAATAATCTGATATATAAACTAGTTTATTTATATTTGTCATGAAATTCTGATATTTCTAATATTCTGTGAAAGAGACAATTGAAACATCAAAGTCTCTTATTGCATCAGGCATTTCATCCTCAAATACTGTATGCTTAATTGTCTGTCTTTTACATGAAAAGAATCCTTTACTGTGTTTATCAAACTTTCTGCAATTAGAATCTTTATTGAAGGAATATCTCTGCCCTATGAAAATCACAAAATCCTATAAAGGAGAAGAGCTTTTTTCAATTTATTTTGAGAATTGTTTTTATCCCTTAACAGTGCTATCAAACCATATATTCTTTAAGCAGCTTACTTGTGCAGGTTGTGCTGTTTTCCTCCAAAAACTGATTATCAGCACAGGCACAAACTCTGCCTCCAGGAATGGCTAAACAGAGAGTACTGCAACCTCCGTTGTTAACACGACATGCATTATCACCTGTAAAAGCAACAAAAGTCACTTTAAAATCAACAGCCATGCTAGAATAAGGAGATGTAAGCACATGAATACCTTTTTACATTTATTTTCTTCTCTATTAGGGACTCATTATTCTCCTAGTTTCATTATTATTAGTTTTAATATTAAAACAGGTTGCAGTAAGCTGAAAGAATAAAAGCCAATGATACCATCTGTTCACCAGATTCTATGCCATTTCTTTCAGAAGATGAACAAGTATTAAAGGCTATTAAATATGTCACAGGTACAAATGCTGACAGATTGCCATACATGTAGTAGTTTCAGTAGAAACAGTCTGAAGTATACCAGCAGCCGCACATGCTAAAACAATGCAGCTGCAAATATAGACTTAAAAAAGAGGAAGAAAACAGAAATTAGAAGTATAACAATATCTATGGAAGGCAGAGTTTTAGGCTCATATCACGGTACTTCTTCTGGACACATTCTGCTATTTCTCCAACTTTTTTCCCCCCTGTTGCTTCTCCACAAACACCATGTGCTCTTCACGTGAAGATACTGACAGCTGCCAGGTGTTCTAATCACCTAACAAGAACTGCTGCACACTAGTGACCATATTATGAAAATATAACTGGGCTTTAAAGCCTTGGAACAAGGTGCCTGTGAGGCACCTAATGAAACAGTTTCAGTATATTGGCTATTACAGTTGAGCAAAGTACATTTTAAAGTTGTGTATGTACTAAGCAGCAATGAGATTAATAAGAAAATTTCCATTTTGTTTCTATTTTGTTCACAGAACCAAATGTTTCAGGAATAAAAACGCTTAAGGGTCTCCAGTTTTCTATAGGATCTATGGAAATGGAAACACTGTTCTGCCAGTAGATGTCAAAAATGATAGCCCAGTAAGCTATTTAAACTTTTAGAACAGTATTTTGTTTATACTAATTCCTGATGCTTACTTTCATGCTTTCCATCTGAGGTGGCAGACTATAACCACAACTATGTTTTCACTAAAGAAAGCAATTATTCAACACTCATGTATGTAATAAATGAATATAATAAATGTATATAATAAATGATTCCCAAAATTTCTTCCATAAAAACAAATCTGTAAATTAAACAGTGTGCATTTTGTAAACACCATCCATGCTCATCTATGGCCTTCTATCTTATTTCTCTACTGAAACAAGCAATATAAAGAATCCACTTTTCCACTACTCTCAAAGGCCATTGATTTGGATTCTAGATAACATTACCATGTACTTTCAGCATGCTAAGTCATATGGTGCTGATGGACACCAGGGAGAAAAAGATATAGAAAGAAAAAAAGGCCAAAAGAAGTTACGAACTTTCCCTGAGAAAAGGTAAATGCAATCAGGTATTTTCTGTGTATGAGCCAATGCATACATATTATCTATTCTATTTTATATTTTTCAGTTTCTTTCACGCACAAGGAAAATGCCAATAAGTACAAAGAAATACAGTTACAAATACTATTTTGTCTCACTGCTTTCAGTAACTACAAGATTGAAATATTAAGAAGTATCTTTGCTATGCCACAATCATCATATTCCTTTTCCTATCATTATTCAACCATTATTTCCAAAGTATTGCAAGCTTAGGAGGGAAAATGCCCTTTTGTTATAGATCTTTGAGAAATCATATCTTATTAATACCTTGCTGTTTACGGGGGTCGTATATCTGAAGCCCAAACAAAGGTGGTCTCTCACTTCTTAACAGTGTCACATTCCTTGTGATCAGATCCAACTGGAAAATAGATCCATTCATATAGTCTGTCCAGTAAATATTATTTCCATGATGTGATAATCCAAAAGGATGATTCAAATCTTTTCCGCTGTAGATTACCTGCAATTAATTGGTCAGGTTAAATTTGCTAATGCACTACAGAGGACATAAAGGAGGACAAAGGAAAACTGATACGAGCACTGTGCCGAACATATGAACTTAATGCACTAAAATTAAGTAGCATAGAGCTGATCTCTGCAACAGCAGAAAAAACTAACTTCAAAACTTCATATACATTTGTTTTAAGAGGGTTCTCTCAAATAAAGCATAGGAATGCAGGAAACCATTCAATTATTATGTTCAGTAAACATCTATCTTCTTCCCTAGAAAGGAAGCATGGCAGTTTATAACTTTCAGTATACGTTAAGTATATCAAATATTTGCTTCTTGTAAAATGTTGCTGAAGTCATCTTCTGCAGTAAACACACATCTCAATCCAATATTTTGGAGTGATTATTACTTCAACTAGGTTTTGATTCAATATTTCTGCTTCCACCAAGAGCAAAAAACAGTATGAGTACCTTGTTTTTGTTAAAGTGCAAATTATTGATTTCTGAAAAAATTCTCATTTATTTTGGGTTGTGGTAACTAAAAAGAAAAAAAGAGAGAGCAACAGAAAAAGAAAGAAGCTAAACACATGCCACAGTTTCTTCCCAAAATAATAAAGCCATTTTTCCTCATGTGAAGCCTATGAAAACAGGGTCTTATTATTCAGCAGTTATGGTGGGAGGCAAAGCCATCAGCTCTCACTAGTAATCCATATGTAATCCACGGCAGCTGCATTTACTATTTTAGACCTGTTCTATCCAGGAACTTCACAACATGTCTAGCATTGCAAGTAGACAAGGATCTTTAATTAAAAGATGTCTTTCTCCCAGTGTATTCACCCTCCTCCTGCCTCCTTTACAGGACCATGATGTATTGGAGCAAAAGCATTAAATCTAAATCCCAGCCAAGCTATTGTGACAAACTGCAACACTATTGCATTGGCATAGACTTAACAGCAGATCACCCAATATAAATGATTTTTGAAGAAGTGTGTAATTATACAGAGACAAGTCCCAGGGAGAACCATACCTACAGTTAGTACTTTGAGATCTAAAGATCTGCATATTGGCCCTATGAAGGTCATCATAAAGAGGAAATAATGAGTAGAATGGAAATGAAGTCACAGATTTGTTAAAAAGTCTATATAGATGTAAATGGACTTAATGTCTATTCACGGTACAGCAAAAAATTCAGTTGTCAAGGCACTTAATTTCATGAAACAGATGCTATACCTCTCACAAATTATTCAATTCCAGACCATTTCAACTGTTTTCCATATGTTTCTTCTACTCTTGTTGTTTCTAAAAATTAACACAGAACTTCTATAAAGATTGTATCTAGGTACTGCAGCCATTATCAAGCACTACAACAATTACTGACTGCATTTGTTGTTTCCTCTCTGCACAGGACCACAAATGTTCCAATGGGGTGCTGGGACTCATTGAAAGCAGATTACCCAGTGAAGTTAAATGAAAGCCTCACTCTGGCAGAGCCAAAAGAAAGTGATGTTTTGTTTTATTTTACTGTAAAGCTCCTTGTAGCTCGGTGAATCAATCAAAATGCAATTCATTCTCCCATGAGAAAAATAAATTAATAAAAAAAGAACTTTTGTGTCACTTTCTAAAGCAAAGATGAAAATTTTGATCTATATTATATTCTCCTCTAGGAGACTGCCAACATTGCTTGTTTCAGCAGAGATGACACTGGACATGCCGCAGGGTTACGCAGACTTTAAAAAGCTTGAAAAGCATTTTTTAACATAACGCAATAAAATCCAAAGAAAAAGCATGCCTGTGGCAAAGCAGCAGTATTTTTCTTTTACCTTTCTTTCAGTTCCATTCAAAAATATTCTTTCAATGTGATCATAATAGGCATCACACCAGTATAACACATTGGCATGATAGTCCAGAGTTAAACCATTCGGCCAAAGCATCTTTGATGTTACAAAAATCTGCCGACTGTAGCCATCCATCCATGCCTTCTCAATTCTTCCCACACTGTCATCTATTTCATCTTCTTCCCAGTCTGTCCAATACATCCAGCTATTAAATTACAGAAATGAACATTCAGATGCCATTTTAATCATGTGAATAATACTATAGACTTTTTACAGAACTTTGGAACAGCACCCCCACAAATCAGAGCAATATTGTCTTTTCATTGCTGTTTTTAAGTCAGTATCAATAGAAACTTTCCATATGTCCACTGAATGCTGACCCAATGTTTTTTTTCTTCATAACGTATGAACTATATGAATGCAAATGGACTTACATGAGAAGTGAAATAATTGTTTCAAACCCTATTTAATCACACCAAAATTTTAACATAACATGGAATTTTAACATTGAATTTTGAACCAGCGTTTTATTAACTTTGCCATAAAGTTCAAACTTCAACTGCTATTTTTTTGGCTAAGACTAATTTGCCTTTTTTTAACCATGCCTAATATTTCCAAAAGGTAGAATACACAAACTAATCATAATCTAGCTTAATAGCTACAGAATAACTCTGAAGTCCTGTGTATCTCCCATTTTACATGAAACAAGTCAAATCACTGAAGAACTATTACAGTCTGTCTCTTCCAAAAACATTGAGAAATATAGATGAATAGAAAAAGCATCAGAAAAGTATATGCTAAGTAATTTTATCATAGTTTTATGGCTTAAGAAACAGTAGTGTGAATAACTGACCCCTCACCAAAAAATAAATGTACCTGTGCTACTCTAGAAAAAAGCAAGCATCACAGAAAGTCAAAAGTATATAGCTCAGATTATTTCTTTGAGATACTGTATACTGGACACTACAGATTATACCTTGTACTTTTTTATTTTTGTTACTTTTCTAATTGAACTATTTTTTCAAGTCCTGTAATTAAAATTCTCAAAGTCACCACATTTCCACAGGAAAGAAATGAGTAAAAAAAAGCAGTCTTTCTGTCAAATCCATTTCAAATAAAAGACAATCACATAAACAATGTCAAACCCACTCATCAGAGATTGAAACCACTTCTAAGTCTAATGTGATCAGCATGCTTTTTATATAAGAACTTGGAAAAACAAATAGCTGTATCACCATATTCACATACCCAACATATACCACAGGTTTTTGTAAATACACAGTCCTTACTCGTTTACTCTGCTCCAAGCCACCATACAGAAGGTTTTTTTTTTTTCCCCCAATTCTTTCAATGTCTTTGCAAATACATACTAAGAACATCGATCAATTTTTGCTCTATGAGAATTAAAAGCATTGCTGCGTGTTTAACTCAAACAATGTTCATTTTCATCACAGAATAATAAAACCTGTGTACACCCTAAAGCTCAATTAAAGACACAGGTCACTACGTGATTTATTTTATTAGAACACAGAAATATGTTTTGCGGCTATTTACATGAGTGTTGAAGAGCAATTAAAGAGCTTTTCTCCATTACCTTTTCACCTGTACTTATTGTTGTTATCATGTCATAAACTAAAACATGCTTATAGTAACAGACGCTTACATTAATGTGCTTTAATTGTATCTCAAAATGCTTCCGCATTGGTTAACTCAAGACTAATATTTTCTAAACATAATTAAAATGCCATAATAAAAGCTATCCCTCAGGAAAGACTTCCATAATAAGTGTAATCATGAAGGGCGAGTTATTTTATTAGAGAAGTGTTTTATATAATAGTCCTTTTCAGACAATACATCTTCATAAACTGTTTCCCATGCCATGCATTTACTCAGCTGGAAAATTTAACTAAGGGATTGCAGGTATGGTTATGTTTTACGGTCTGATTTTACATTCTTATAATCTGACCTTAATTACTGTAGCCTGTCCACAGTTGCTTCCATTCTTTAAAGGACAAGTGCAAAAGTGAAAACCCGATAGCATAAATGCATTCTAGTACTAGAAAAACAGAAATCTATCCATTGACACTACAGTTTGCTGCTTAAATAGTCTGCCACTGAGAATTTAACAAGGAAATTGATCAGTGAATTTTTAGGTATACCACAACCATACCACTGTAATATCATGTTCTTTTTATTATCTGTTCTACCACAACTCATGATATTAGTAATAAAAAAATCAGTCTATTTATTTTAGTAAACTAATGTGTACAAGGATATGGTTTTAATTAACTTGAGAAATTGAGACTTACAAAGAGAGAAACAAAACGGAGCATTACAAAGTTCACCTAATATTAAAAATACATACAGGTCCTATACACTCAATTTGTTCAAGCAAAAGGTGAATCGCATTCAAATTAACTTGACATCAGTTCAACTGTATCTGAATATGCACATTCTTTTGAAAGCTGCAGGCAAGAATTCTTGACAGGAATTAAGAGATATAGACTACTGCAGAATTTTACATCGCCGTATGGTTTTAAAGTCCCATCCCAAGCAAAATTCCATATACTTTGAACACATGAATTAAATAAAAAAGTCTACTTCATACCCGTTGACTGGATCAACAACAATTCCTCTGGGGTGAGACATGTCTCCTTCTAGCAATGTTTTCCGACTCTGAGCAGCTTTTTCCAGTCTGGCTACAGCGATTGTTTTCCTATGGCCATCATTTGTCCAATAAAGATTATTTCCAATCCAGTCCACTGCTATGCCTTCTACATTATCAAGATCTGAAAGAGAAGGGAGATGCAGTAATAATGTTCGATGTTACACACTCATGTTTTAACTCTATCCATTGGTGTCAGCAATGAGAAATTTATTCTAAATACAGCGGGATTAATTTCTTGATTTCTAAAAATATTTACTGAATTTCAATATTAAAGTTTACTGTCTCCTACCTGGGAGTTTTTTATTTTGCAGACATTTTCTCTGGGACAAACTCATCAGTGATATTGCTTTCAGAACCCAAACACCTTTACTAACTGTGGCTCTAATAAACTATTTCATTCCCCACAACAAACCAGTGAAAGTCTCCAGGATGAATAGGAACATACAGTACTTTTACCTACTAAAAGGTATGTAAATCACAATATACATAACAGCGCAGGATAGAAACCTTCAGCTTACTGTAAAACATAGCATGTATTTTTGATGATACCATTGATTGATTGATATCCAATAAATGAAATATTGGGCTTTTTACACACTTGCATGCAATAAAAGTGTCTATAAAAGGTACCACTACTATCTCAATAGCATTGCAACACGACAACTGACTCCACAACCTCTCAATGGAACAATGTCTTTTAGTGCTTTGTAATGCCATCATATTCCCTACCAAGTCAGCAGAGCTACAATGCATTCAAACATTCTGCCCCTGCAACAAGTTTCATTTTTTTCCTAAATTTCATAACCTATTTCTTTTAGAAAACAGAAAAATGCATTGAAAATATAATATTGGGAGTATTAAGAATTAAGTCACAGATGGCTGCTATACACTAAAATTTGAAAATAACAGTTTCCCAGTAAGAATGTTTTCAATTTTTAAAAACAGAAAGCAAATTCAATCTTGTGGCTACTGACAGAGCAAAACAGCCATATGATAACTTTAAAGCTTTTTCCCTTATCAGTATTGCCTATCTGAATAAAATGGCAGTAGAGTAACAGCACAGATTAATGAAAAGAAATATAAAGATAAGGTTCTTTTTAATATGAGAGGAAGGAAATTCTTGTCAATATTATATAATAATATATAAAGTAACTGAGAAATGATCTTGCTCATCTTGAAAAAGTTAACAGGTTTAGAGTAGTAGGTCAGGATTAGAACTAAAAGGTTTTGTAGCTTCAACGTTCTACGGTCTGTAACTCCAAGCATGTAGTTGTTCTCTCATGCATATTCCTTATGTTAAATTAAACACTCATGGATGTGTGTATGTACTTGAACTCTACCCCAGTGACCTGAACAGTAACAGATTTAAAGGTATGTAGCATCTCCAGCTGCCATTTTTAATTAAGTAGTTTTTTGAATGAAAACCGAAACCTGATTATCTCTGTATTTATGTTCTTTTTTCAAAAAAAAAAAAACTATTTAACTGAAGTATGGTGAAAAAAATTTCTTCTGTTATAATTATTTCACTTTTTTTTGGCAATTCATATGTCGGTATGTTCAGCTGTAGAAATTAGTAAAATCAATGTAATAGCAAATCATCGGTTGTTGATACCTTCTCTATTTTTTAATATAATATTTCAGCATTTTATGATTCAAAAGGTAAGAGAGAGATACAAAGGAACCAACAAAGTATCACGTAAATCATCTTTACATAAGAAACTAGACCTATATGTAGGAAACCCAAGGGATCTCAGCAAACTATTCTTAAGAACACACAGAGAAGACTAATATGAAGTCTGAAGACGGGGAGTGATTTGTTCAGAAGCTATTTTCATTTGTATTCTGACATAGATATTTAAAATTGAACACAGTTCGTACATTTAAGAAAATCAGCTTTTTAACTCAAAGGTCTTAATTTGCCTTTTTGGGGGGAGACAATCTAGTCCAAATAGAGACTACATTAGTGACTGACTCATAAACCCCTGCAATGGAAGAAGGTTCAGTAAAGATGGGCAAGGGCGATGTGCCCCTGAAGTTTAGAGAATAACGTGAGACTGACCCACAGCTGCTGCAAAGAAGAGAATTTATCTATACACAAAGGGGAGCAGAGAACTGACTTTGTTTTAGATAAACATCTATCAAGAGTTGAATAGTTCATTAAAAGAGAGTGAAAGTCTGTCTCAGTTAGCCAAATACAGCTCAGCCACAGAGTATACACAGAGTATAAGAACTAATTGAAATTCACTTATGTTTAACTAGCTAAAAGCTTTGAATACATTCTTTACTTTTACTGTGGGTTGTTCTGCCACTCTAGCTAAACAAAATTGATTTCACTATTCTGAGCCAACTTTCTACAGGAAAGCCCTTAACACTTAAAAAGAATGAAGTAAAACAAAGGCCATTTTTTATCATTGTTCACTTGACAACTGGAAAATTAACATTTGTAATTCAAACCAGAATTTTATAGTTAACGGTCGTATGTGGGCTCCATACATATGGAATAGGCATGTAAGATATTTAAAAGCTTATATTTCTAAAGACAACATATTTAAAACTAATGTGGCAAACTGTAAGATATTATAAGCACAGCATGTAATTGGGTACATAATGGCCTAGGTCCATCAATGTCCATCAAATCATGTATCCTAGCATGGCCTAAAATAAAAGACATATGTAAAGTGATTTGGAAAGGTAAAAACAGTTACTCTTCCATATACCAATCAGCTAGATAGATCTCCAACACAGATACATAGACCTACCTTAATCTTACTTCAACACAAAGCTAACCCTTGTAAACATTAGCAAGGATGGGAAAGTGAATAACAAAAAACTCTAAGGCCCACACAATATCAGTGGGGCAAAGAAATGCTTTAAAAAACAGAGAGAAAGAAACAAGTTCATCCTTATGATATTCCAACTGAATAATAATTCAGTTAAAAAAAAATCTGCTTTGTTCCATTTTTCAACATAAAAACAATTGATTTTGAAATAAGTTTGAAGCTTTAATTATAGCATTTTCTGCTGCTGATGAAAGTACACCACTTTTGCAGTTGTGCTGCCAACTCTAGGATTGGCTTTGCTGTGAGCTGTCTAACAGTTATCAATACTACACAGCAGTTTATTTTCCAAAGTGAAGAATAGGAAATCACAGCTGAAACTATATGGGAAATCAAACTCCAGCAGCGTTAGGTGCTCAGCATTCTCAACTGCTAGTCAACAGCTCGTAGGATCAGGCTCTCATGTAGGCAAACCGTAATTATCTGAGTTACAGTGTTGTTCAAGCTAGCATATCTGTTCTTGCAAAACCTGATAGTCACAAAAAATGACAACTTCTAATCTGAGAAGTGACACCTACCGCAGATAGAGCTCCTTAGCAGCATGCTGTTCCCAGCAAATATTAAACCACCTACTGACACACCTGATTTTCTCTAGTAGCTTTCCACCAGAGAACGATTTAATCTATCCCCGCTGAGTTCTTGAGAGCTGACAAGAATAAAAGCTGAGGTGATATGGCTGGAGGCCATATTAATTTTTTACATCATGAAACATACATTAACAAGTATTTTTTAAACATACTTTGAAGTTATAATTTCTCCAAGTTCTAACTAACAAGCTAAATTCCTAGGAAAGGAGTGGGGAGGGAGAATGACAATGATTATTTTTATTCATTTTAAGTATTAGGGATACCAATAATACACGATCAAACAATCCATAACTCCTCATAGTACTTGGGCATTTTGTTATGTTGTATTTATAAAACAACAAAAATTATAATTAAACATTACTTAGGAGAAGTTGCTGATTCAGTATGTATGTATATATGTATTTTTTTCATGCTTGCATGTTTGACCAAGCTTAACCCGTCTGACACTTCCCAGCAAGGATGCTTTTTTTGCATTACCTTACAATGTTTAAGTCTATATACTATTCATTGCCTTCCTGTACTCTGCATTTGGATTACTTTGTTGTAAAATGAAATGTGCGTATTTTGGTTAAAGACTTTCAGCAGTAGATGTGGAGCTTCTGTGATGCGTGTTATGTATTTCCCCATTCACAGTGAACTGAAATACACAATTGGCAGCTGAGCATTCATAATTTGCTTAGACACCCTTCCTTTATTAAGCAACCACCAAGCTTCTTATGGCTACTAGTGAAAGAACCTTTATGCACACTGAGGTCTGTAAAGATCTTATACCAAAAAAAAAAAAAAAAAGAGAACAATTTCACTGTAAATGGAAGCTAACTTCTTTGAGATAGCTGGATTAAAACGTAGGTTATGAATCATGAGGAAAGGCAACCCCTGCATTAAAGCAGTTGGGTTTGTTTTTTTTTTTCCTTCTTCTCTACTAGGAAACAATTACTGTAGGTAATTGTAGGTAACCTTCAACTGAGGTGAAGAACTACTGAAACAGTATTTCATGAAATAGTTCTATGAAAGGAAAAGGTGAGTTGACAGATCAGAGCTTTAGTTAACAAAAGAGCATTTAATACAAAGAGATGGAATGCTTGGCCAGTGAGAATCCATACAATGTGGTGGGAGGCATGGAAAGTAGAGAAGTGCTGATATTTTTTCTAATTCCTATAATACATGATAAAAAAATATCTTTGCATTCTCAAAAAATGCTTAGGTTTTCCTATTGCTTCTCCAGGCAGGAGGGAAAATGCATCAGAGAAAAAAATCCTAATCACCCAAATTATTATTATTATTACTATTGCTAGTGATTCTGCAGTACAGAAAGTCTTCCTCTGCCAACCTACTTGAATAGACTCCAGAAACCACACTGTGATTCAGGCTGTAGAGATAAGTCTCATAACATTCTTAAGGATATGGGATAATTCAGTGAACTGTTACATTATGGATTCATCCCATCGACTGAGAGAATATAGTGGAGATAAAGAGTTACTCAGTGGCAAGTTATAGGCTAAGCAGTCACCAAACAGCATCTCTGCACTTAGAAAAAATAAATAGGAAGTTGTAAGAAAAAAAAAAAAAATATAACTCCAAGTTTGTACAAGGTCAAGTTTGGGTCTGCTTTCAAAGGGTAGATTACATAAAGTTTTAAATCTTCTGTTAGCATTCCTACCGTCTTTGAGGATTGTTTCTCTCTCTGTGCCATCAATTTTCTGCCGACCAATTAGGAAACTGGTAGTATCAGCAAAGTAAATGTAATTGGTTTCTGCATGGAAATCCAGAGCACGAGGATTGACTAAGTTCTCTATAGGGATCATGTATTCATCAGATACTTTGGTATTCAGGTCCATTCCTCGTATTATTCCTGGGCGTCCCTTCCCGTAAAAAAGAAACAATTCATTCTTTGGTCCTGCAAAAGAAAGATTACAAACATAAACAAGTGATGTTGCCTAATCTTCTTTACAGTGAATAGAGTCGCTGTTTAATTAACTGGCACAATTAGTAGGGGAGCAGAAGCATTATTCAATACCAAAAATTAAACTTTCATATATTCCAAAGGTATCTAAACTCAAGAAATCTAGCTAATTACATTACCTTCATTAAAATACAAATTACTTTGGTGAACTGCTTACATCTAATTATTTCTCTTCTATAAAAGTTCAGACTGAAAAGAAATGCTAGATCACAGAATAACCTTATATCTAATGTGAAATGCACATATATAGCATTGCAGACATTTAATTTTACAATTCATTAGGATCTATCCAGGTAACGTACACCACAACTGAACAAATCATTAGATCTAAAATGACTGTAAACTTCAGCAAATACAGAACACCATTTTATCTTTTTTCACCTGAAGTTTCTCAGAAGCAAGCAAAAGCTTATAGCAAATTACTTTCAAATGAAAGAAAGAATACAACAGATTGACATACTGATTTCTTTCATACTGAGATACAAAACACGGATATCTGTTTTTCCTTCTTAAGAGATTTTTACAGTTTCATTAAATAGCTTAATTACAAATAACCGAGATATACTAACAATATACTTTATGCTATAAATATCCTTAGATACTTCATTCTATAAATAGACCTCTTAAAATTCTCAAATATATTATTTTTCCTCAATGTTTCTTCACGTTCATTGGAGTTGCTAGTGAAAACAGTGACAAATTCATGTTCAAATGCATTTATCTTCCAGCATTTATCAATGGATTCAGTAGCATGCCTTTCACCTGAAATATATCATTTGATTAAAAAAAAAAAAAAAAGAACAAAAATAGAATTACAGAATGATTTAAATTGGAAGGGACCTTAAAAGCCATTTAATTCCAACTCCCTGCCATTAGCACGGATGCTTTCCACTTCACCAGGTTGCCCAAAGCCCCCAACCATCCTGAATGCTAGATGGAGCTTTTCTGAGCAGGCTAATCTCTCACTGTCCTCATAATAAAGAATGTCTTCCTTATATCTAACCTTTTGTTGTCCTATCACACATGTCCTCACAATAAGTGTTTCTACATCTTTCTTATGTATTGGAAGGCTGCAGCGAGGTCTCCTTGGAGCCTTTTTTTCTCCTGGCTGAACAAGCCCAGCTCCCTTCATCCTTCATAGGAGAGGTGCTCTAACCCTTCACAACCCCTCTGGCCTCCTTCCAATCCTCAACAGAGTATTCCAAATAGAGCCTCATGAGGAAAGAGCAGAGGGGGACAATAATCTCTCTCACCCTACTGACTAGTCCTGATTTGATGCAGCCCAGGATGCTGCTGGCCTTCTGGGCTGCAAAGCATACACTGCTAACTCAGAGTGAACTTTTCATCTACCAGAACCCCCAAGTTCTTCTCTGTAGGGCTGTGAGTCCAACTTCTCAAATCTGTCCATGTCCTTCTGTATGGCACCCCATCCTTCTGTCACGTCAGCCATGCGGTTGTGGCAGATATAACCACAGTTACACACATCAATCCTCCTGCTGCAAAGTATTATCAGATGAAACTTGCTTGCCTTGTTTACATGAAGGGTCCATTTCTAAATATTAAGATGATTGTGTGGGTAGAAATGGATAATAACTAAAAGTATTAAACAGCATTGTAGCCCTCATGTATTGTTAGAATGCATAGTATATAGAAAAAACAGTAAAATTGACTAACATAGCTAATGATGATTTTTAGAACTCTTCAAACAGCATCCCATGTCTGAATTGTCATTTGTGTGAATAGATCCTAGTCAAGTAAAATCATTTTAAGTGAATAAAAGGATTAAATGAATAAAGCATCAGGTAAATACGTTACAAAACATTACTTGAAAACAGACCATGTGATTTCTTTTGCTATTGATTACATGTTAGATAGCATGCAGAGCTAAGCCCTGAAATATTAGCAGCTAGCAAGCTCTCTGATTGTTATTACATACTTTTGCATGACCTGCCATCACTTCCCAAGATGAAGCCAGTCCTGCAGCGACAAGTCCGTGTTTTGTAGTTGCTGCTGAGCAGACAGATGTGTGAACATCCCCCTGGCATTCCATATGGGTCCACCTCACATGCATGGCTTCTGACTGCAGAGAGTGAAAAACAGCACGATTGAAATCCATTTGAAGTAGGATAATTATATGCTTCAGTGTGTAGAAAGTTTAGACATGGAAAAAAAAAAAAAAAAAAAAAAAAAAAAAAGGAATTTTCATCACGATCTTTCCCAAAATATAACAAGGTGATTTTAAAGATAATATTCAAGACAGACAAATTGGCATATCCAAAGGATCATCTTGTGGCTATCAACTCTAGGAGGTTATTGCTTTAATGAGATTCTGAAGTTATTTGCCAGGCAGCAATCTCCTGAGATAGCCAGATTTCTTTCCCTTTATTTTTGTTCAATTTATTTTATTGGTGAGTTTTGTTTTCTTTTTTTTTTGTTTTGCGAGCTGTCCCACCCCAGGTCACTATTTGTTCAACACTATTAGAAAGCATCTTTCTGTGGAAGACATCTATGCAGAAGCTAAAGAACAAAACAAGCCTTGTAGCACTTTTCCTGCATTTGAACTGCTGAAGAATTTAAAGAATTTCTTTCCCATGATATAGTTTTAAATGCATAGCTCTAAATTAGCAGAATAGCTTGTCAAGTTAACTTTTTACATTTTTTAAAGGTAATTCTGATCAGAAGACAAGATCTATCCTTTTACCTTACACTGGCCTACAACTGAACAACAGTATTTTAGCTCTTCTACTTCCCTTCAAGCTTTTTAGTTCTTTCGTAAAAGTAATCCAGAGGTTTAAGGTCGGTATTGTTAGAGGTATACAGAATTTCCACCAAGTTCAGACAACCTTTCCAGCAAATCTTGAAAAGCAACGAACATGCCCATTCAAAACAAAAGAAGCTGCAGAGTGAACAAAGGGCAGGAGGAACAGAGTAATTAGAGGAGGCAACACGAGATTACACTGTGCTCACGTGTCTCCAATGTTCAAACTGAGTCCCTCAGGGATACGCAAGGGGAGCCTACAGTGAGGAGAAAGTCTTTGCTGCCTCTATCAGACACTAATATCTGCAAATCAGTGCCTTCAGCAATACAGTAAAATTAGTTCATCCAAACTCCACTGGTTTAGAGATTTTTTTTTTTTTTTTTTGAAACTTCTCTCAGAGCAGCCAGTGTGTTTAATAACATTGACATTTATCACCAGAATTGATGTGTTAGCTTTTTATAACCAGCAATCATCAAGAGGATTCTAGATTTTATTGCTAGAGTCATATCAAAATATGTTAATTGATAAAATATCACTGTAAGCATTTTGGATCTTGTTATCCTATAAATCATACTGATGTTCTGAGTGCAGAAAAAAATAGATGACTGGATCCACGATTCAAGTCATACTGGACATCTGAAATTGATATTTTAACAAAAATTCTGAGTATTTAGAAGTTTCTAATTCCAGAATCAAATGGAGATTGAAGGCCAAAGATGGCGTTTATTCAAGCAGGGGAAAAGTGAGTACCAATTCCCCCACTGTGCTGGCAGTTCAGCAGGCTAGCTGCCCAACTTCCATTCATTTTGGCAACCTCAAAGACTGAGGGAAGGAATTGTGAGTCCCTCCAGGTTTGTACTCTATGTCAAAAGCAGATCCAGAGAAAGCAGGAAATCTCCAAGGTCTGAGACCCAAGCAGGTGGGTGGTATTGGGCACCTAACAACTCTGAGAGCGTTAAATCCCCAAAAGGCTGTATGCATGAAGTCATAGAGCTCGCAAAGCAGAACTCATTGGCAGCTCTCCAAGTTGAATGCTCAGGAATCAGTTTTTGTAGGAGCTTAGGGAAGCAAAAAAACAGGCAGTGAAAGACACAGGAATCTAGGCAGATGAAGTTGTAGAAAATTTTGTAGCAGTAATAAGTTTTAACTGCATATTTCTGTAAGAATGCTTCCTTGAAAACACACCCAACTGATAACTGGTTTTAGAATGTGGAATTTTCATCTCACCTGATGTTTGAGTTCTTTTCTGGTACACACGGATCTCCTTTGCATTTTCAAGTCTGGTAAGGGACCGAGCATCAGTGCCATTATATCTGTTTATTTGCCAAATACTGAAGTTATCTGAATTAACTGCATATAAGTAGTTTTCAAATACTGTCAAACCACAGAGATGCCTAACCTGGAAAAGAGATGGAAACAATCATTATTTTAACTGAATATTTTTAGATATTCATTTAGGTATACATTTTATAAGCATCAAATAATAATGTCCAATGCACAGATCAAACTGTACAAAATAATTTATGAATATACTGATAAAAATCAGTGAAAAAATGCAAACTACATCACAAACCTAGTTCATATGTTTGTAATCATAGAATTGAGTTGAAAGGGACCTTTAAAGGTCACTCAGTCCAGTTCCGATGCAAATGAACAGGGATGTATAAAACTTTTCTAACCTTAAACAAGCAGGGAAAAAAATGCAAAATATTTACCACAAACCCATTCATTTATTCTTAAAATGCCATGGGTTCTCCATCTTTTCAATTAAAAACTCTTGCGTGTTGTCTTAAATGCAACATAATACATTTGCATTAGCTAATGTTAATTAAAAATTAGTAACCATCATTAACATTAGCTAACATTAACTAATAAAATTAGTAAATACAGATAGTTTACAGGTTCATTACATGTATTTTTTTCACTGTGACATAATGAAAGCAATGTCACCAGACTTTTTTTTTAAAAGTAACTAACTATAATGGTGCTCCTTTTGTGTTCTACCGTTGAATATGCCTATGGTCACACAGTACTGCTTGCTTAACAACAAGCAAGCTCTATTTTTTCATCTCTAATGTGTACAACTACACTGATTGAAAGTTACTTAAATACAGTTGGTTAATTAGCCAATGACAGCTCAAACATGATGTGTTTAATTATACAGAGGTTGTGCTTGATGTATGGATTTAGAAAATTCAAAATTGAGCAATTTTGAAAGCTGAGCAAGCTAAAGAGAATTTGTTGGCAAGTGTTCAGACATTTACAGGCTGAAATTCTTACTAGTGTAATCAATAAATTATTCACCACAGAGTATTTACTCAGCTCATTTACTCAGAAATTCAGACACACTCCACAAACCAAAACTAAAGATGATCCAAAAGCTGCCGTGCATCAAATATTTCAGTGGTTCATGAAAACTATCTCAAGTTGACCAAATTTTCCATCATTTTCTGCTTTTAAGCAGTTAAAAATTAAATGAATAAATAAAATCAATGGCAATATTTCACTAAGACCCAATAGGAATTCAATCCAACTACAGTAAAACCATAAATGGAAAAGAAAACAGATTTGATAACGATGAATCTGTACCAAATTTCTGTATTCTCCTCTGCATTAAAATTCTTTCTTCGCCGTTACCATTAGTTCAAAGTTTAAAGCTTTATTATTTAACTCCCATAAGAACATTGGAATATTTACAATTTTAACAGTGTGACTCTTTTTATAGTGCAGAGTATAAAATCTTAGTTATTTTGGAAGTTTTTACTTCTACAGATTTTCTGCTACCTCACGCATGAATGGAAATGTTGTTTGTTACAAAGAATAGCCCTTTGAAAGCCACAAAGGCTATCGATCAAAAAGCCTGTATATTTGGAAACCATGACTTCTGCTATGCTTGTACTTAGGAAATAAACTTTAACCTCTGAAATTTGTTGAGAATAGTTTGCTGGCTATGTTAACAATTTGTCATTTGGTGATTGAGCAAAGAACCACAGCAGAACGAGTAAAATACTTGTTCTACGTGCACATCCTGCACACCCTGTTTAACCTCAAGCAGAAACATGTATCCAAGGTATCCACACCAGTCCCTATAGTCTGACTAGCAACCAATAATGGTTTGATCGCTGCAAACTTTGATTTTCATGAGCCTTGCAATTGTGTAGAACTGCTAACTATTATTCTGCTGCTCTCCAAACTGAAACAACGACAGCTTGATATAGTCCTGCTCAAAAGCTTCCAGACTCAGTGTTTGTATTTATGACGCTGAACATCTGGATCAATTAAGAAGAAAACATCACTACCATTCACAAAATATGATTTAAGGTCACTTTCATTGGTTTGAACAGGTGAATAACTTCTGCTGTTCTTCTGTTTCTTTAACATTCCTCCACCAGTTAATCTTCCCTTCCTGAATTGACAATATGTTCTTTAGTAATTTATTGCCTGGTATCTTCCCATTGCTCCATATTTTCCCTCCTAAAGTCTTCTACAATGGGAACTGAGACTTAAATGGTGCGTTGTTGAAGAACTACAAGGAAGTTCATAGGTTGCAAAATGTGGCTAAACTGCAAATAAAACAAAACATGCAGTGGATCTTTTAAAGTTTATTGACATTATACATGTTTGTATATTGATATTATTACATTTTCCTACATTTTTTCAAATAAATACCTACTTGTCTCCCTTTTATGACTGTATGCCTCTTTCTCCCTTCATAGTCAACAACTTCCACATTATCCAGATAAATGTCAACCCAGTACACATATTTATTGATGAGGTCTAGTGCAAGAGCAGTTGGCTGTTCAATTTTAGAGTCCACTATCCATGTTCTGTTCATTCCATCCATGTCACATCTCTCAACCTTGGCAACATTCCCATAGTCTGTAAAGAAAAGCTTTCTGTGGAAAGAAAATAAGATGTTGTGAGTTTCAAAAGGTGCGAGCATAGCACAAAGCTCCCGGTGGCTCTGTGCAAAGCAGGATTTCATTCCTTGTCATTTGAGAGACTAAATTTATTAATAGTCAACAGTGATTAACAAAGAACTTCACCATATCTTCTAAGAAATCCACAGCTACATATTTTCTTTAAGTAGAATATACAGAAACATACATAAAGGAGCATGAATGAATTTCATTATACCTCATTTAGATCCTTGATGGAATAATTTTGTGTTGTGTTGGTTTGCTTGTTTTTGTGGTCAGTGTATACATGTATAGAGACTATAATGAAATCTTAAATATATCCACACAATCACTATTAATTACAAATACTAAAGAGTGACAAATCCAGGAAGCACTTAGATGGTCTGGAGAACAATTCATTACATATAAGGTAAAGCAAATACGGTAATTCATAATATCACGTTTATGAAAATGTGTTTCTAAAGAAGATGTACAATGCATCATTGTAGTGCATTTATAACATCTTCAGAGGCTGACTGGCACAGGGCTACCAATTGAAAAACAGTCTTTAAAAGATTTCCAGAAATTCAATGAGTCACTTCATCCAAGAATAAAGGGAAATTATTGAAGATTTAAAATTGCTACTAAATCTTCTCAACACAAGCAATGATTAGTATTCAGTGGATTTACTAAACAAATCAATTCTGATTAACTTGACAATGTTATAACAAGATTAACTATTTGTGAGATTAAATCACATTTGCAAGCAAAGACCACCTTGCCATGACTTTAACATATTATAACAAATAATGCAATTCCAGACTCAATGCTACTAAAACTACCTTGAGAATCAGGATTTCATTTTGCAAATGAAGTGAATTATGTCCTCAATTATTACCATTACTGGTAATAACCCTACATCAACAGTACAAAAAAACTGATATATGCTCATGTTGAAGAACGGTAATTTATAGCCCTGTAACCTATTACAGAAATTCAGCATTCAGAAATATTAGGCTAGAAAGAATACATGATTGCTGTGTAGCGAAATAAGAACCACATCATTCACTATTACCATATTTAGAATGGATTATTATTTATTTAATGTAGACAAAGAGTATTTCATAGGAAAAAAAAATATTAGAACATCAGCCAAAATGTTGAAGGCATAAGAATTATTGGCAGCATAGACAGAGTAGCTGTAAAATGCTAAAAAGAATTGATCACAGAATCATAAAACAGGGCTTGAGGAGAATTTGAAAGGTCACATAGTCCATCACCAGGTCATAAAGGCAGAGTAAACTTAACCTAACATATTACTGAGGGATAACTCCATTCCTGACAGAGAATCTGATTAATCAAAATCATTCTGAATTCCTGTCTTGTCCTTCATTGTAATTCCATACCACAGCTGCACTTTTAGAACATTAAAAAAAACCCCACACACTTAACATTTAAATTCATTTAATCAAAATGTGCATGCTACAGATGATATGCAAAGCAAAAATTATGTCTGCAAAGCGAATGTTTTGTTTGGAATGAAAACAGCCAAATAAATTAATGAGAATATATGTGTGTGTATTTAATCAGCAGTAATAAGTCTAACAGCTATTACATTTAAAATAAGTTAAAACATTGGATGTTGATAATTTGAAGGGATCATATTTAGATTTATAGTAGAAATTTGTATTTTAAGATTCAGTTATTCAAATCAAAGCTCATTTTGCAATCACAGAAGTTGTGCTGTTGCTGTGATCAAGCACACATGTACCTATATATATTTATGCACATACATATAAACACACGTGTATGTTTATATAGGTCCTCATGCACACATACACAGAGGAGCTACAAAGACCCAAAGTTTGAGTTCAGGCTGACTCCACTTGTTTGCTTAGCAAACATCATTCCTACATAAGATTAATGGTTCTACGTGGTATAAGACTAATATACAAAGTTAGAAATGATAATTACCTTCTACAATTATATTTACTTGCACGATTAGGAAAACACTTTTACAAGTAAGTAACAAATGGGTACAGAAAAAAACAGCTAATTTAAATAGTTTTTTTTTCCTCAGCCTTCAGGAATGGGGAAGGTATTTCTTTGTTTCCTAAATATCTGATTTCTATTAACATCATTTGCGCTAAGGAAAAATGTCTCCTGCGTAAATAACATACAAATTTTTAATTTTGAAAAATAATTTTACTTCTCCTGAAGACTGACAATAACATTAACTTTTAACGTAGAGGCAATAGACAGAGCAAGAAAGTAATCACCTAACTGTTGCCACATGATCAAAGCATAATGAAAGTTAGGAAGTTAGGAAAATTAGATGCTTTACCATCTAAATCTGAAACGCAAGTCTGCATTAAAATACTAACGGATTTTTATAGTAAGGCTTAGATCAGAACTGCATTTCTAACACATGAAGCTGACCCACGGTTACACTGTTTTTTCCTTTGCCTTGGGAGTTCTCAAGGATACACGGGTATTAATTTCAACTTAAGACTAATTCTGAAGCTCACAAATGAGGCTAGATTTGACTTCTCATTTTCTGCAGAGGATGATGAAATCTTTATCAATCCACAGAGCTGTTTCAGCACAAATACTTACCATTTGCATTTCCCTGTACAATCCACGTACTATGCATTAGTACTGACCATGAGGTACAGCTCATTCCATGAGGGGCAAGGAGATCTGTGGTCATTACAGCCTTTATTTTCTGAGACTATGAATGAGGATGCTAGCTGGGGCAGAAAAACTGCAAAATCTTTGGCATTAAATGGAATTTTTTTTTTTTTTTTTAGGCATGTTATTCTTTGGAGAGCTACAGACTTCACGCACAGAAAATTTGAATAATTTCCTAGTTCTTTAAAACTCTAAAAAACACATATTCTGTCAACTTTTAATTAATACCAAGATGGGCGATCTTCTTCAAGTATAGGTGCTTTGCAGGCACCAGATAATAACCTTTTTTCAAACTTGTCAGACTCATTATTTAGTTGTTTTGTCCCAGTGCTCATTCCAAAAGGCTGTGGCAGAATGGCTTATTCTAATGTTTATGAAACACAGAATCACCCAGGTTGGAAAAGATCTCTAAGATCATCCACTCCAACCATCCACTTATCACCAACATTTCCCACTAAACCATGTTCCTCAGTACAACATCTAAACATTTCCTGAACACCTCCAGGAATCCACCACCCCCCTGGGCAGCTAATAACCACTCCAAAAAACAGTGAAGATTTCTCATGACTACATCACAATTTACTAATTTATACAGCACACTATGGCTTCAGCAGTTTTTCTTTCACTTGTTTTCCTTTCTAAATGTATTTCCTGATGGCAAGCACAATTTTCCACTGTCCACTGAGCAGCTAGAGCTAAGCAAATAAAGTCAATCTTCTCATTTCATCAGACAGGTTCTTCATGACAACCTTCTTTGCAGTTATACAAGTTTTAGGTCAAGTTATTGACCACAGCACGGTCAGCACTGGATACATTGCTCCAGAGGAAAGCTCACTGGTATCTGTACAAAGTCATCGTAACTTCCCTGCATCTGATGGAGATTCATCCATCACTAAATGGCATTTGCTATTTTCACAGCTCTATTACACTGCTGATTTACGGCCATCCTATCACCAGCTATTACATGAATCTTCCTCCCTCTGCTGATTTCCCAGTTCTTAGCTTACTTTCTCCAGGCTATGAAACACAATGCATTCCATAACTGAACAGTAAGCCTGAAAAACTGATGGTTGGATTTTTCCAGTCAAGAGTTTGGTTTCAGATAGGAAAGCATAGGAATTATTTCCTCATCTGATCAATAACATCCTTGTAATAATTCAAAATATCCTCAAATGAAAACCCCATGAATGACAAACAGCAACAAAGCCACATTACAAATAAAACTTAATTTAAGCTTAATTAAGAATGCCACATGAGACAACAGTGAGCTTCCCAGTTCCAATGCTAGTGGTCACAGACTCATCTCTTCTCTATCATTACTCTCCATGTTCCCAACTAGCTACGCGGGCCTCAAAAGACCTGCTGCTCTCTTCTGACAAAAGATATCTGTCCTCAATACAAATTTCCTTTCAGACCCAGATAGTTACTTAGTTCAGCTGTAAAACATTATATGCCTCCCTTACCATCCTTGTGTTCAGTTTTTGTTCTCCCGTTGGCTTCTCTTTATTGCTTACTTCTGTTTTCCAAGCTTTCAGTCACAACATTCATAATCCACCCATGTAATTAGCCTTGGAAGAAATGAGCTCTCCTTGCAAAGCTACATTTGGCCCGGTGGATGAGTGAAATCTATTCTTATGCATCTAAGAAACCAAATAACGTGTAGCACAATCAGACAATTCTCAGGGGACAAAGTCTCACAATTCCACAACTCTTTTGGCAAAAAATAAAACTACTAATAAAAAAGAACAATACTACATGGTATAACGAAAAAATGGCTATTTTTTCCCTGGCAAATACAACTTTGCTTTACAGTTGACCACATTCATATGTAGTATTATTATTTTTTACTCATTATTCTCCTCAATTTTTAATTATTCTTTGTAATAGGAAAGAGATACACATAATCGTGCCCAGAAGCTCACACATCTCGTTGCCAGGCCCCAGACTCTAAACTGTTCACTGGATAACTTGAAGCCAGCCTGCTTCCAGTACTCATTGCTCCCCTAGCTCCCAAGCTGGCTCTTATACTTCAGGTGCTCCTTCAATTGATCTTTGGAAGACAAACATGTTATTGAGCCTCTTATGAGGAAAGCAAAGCACAATTTCAGAATTGCTTAGACAGGACAGATGTACTGAAAATAAACTATCAGGTATTTGTAGTATGCTGTGGTTTAAAACCAAATGAAAGAATGGAGAATAAACATAATTTAGTACAATATATATACAGAAAGGTTGCTTTCTTAGACATTGCTACTGTGGTAGACCACAGCCATCCAGATTAAAGGAAAAGCATCGATGGCACGCTTCAAGAGGAGGTGAGAGTAGCAAATGCAGTATTCAGATTTCAGAAATTACATTGAAAGGATCATTACCAAGATAGAGAACTATTCAGGATATCCTGATGGTATTGGTAGAAATCTTGTTCAACGGAAAAAGTAAACGTATGCTTTGGTGTGTATGAGTGATGCCAAGGTAGAAACTTTTTTCTAATTCAGAGAATAGATTATGGTGTGGGAAAAATTCAGAACTGATGTTGTAGAAATGGAATGAAAATTAATAACAAAATAAGTATTTAAATAAGCATTTAAATTATTAAGTATTTAATAAGTATTAAAAAAAAAAAAACTGCTTAAGAATTAATGAGAATACCTTTGACACTGAGTGGAAGCAGCCAGATACACTACAGCACACAGTATAAATACAGCAAGATAAACTATATAATTGAACTTACACATTGGATATATATAATTAAATATGTAATAATTGAAATCATACAAATCATGACAAAACAAGCAACTTTCTTTGGAGGAGATGAAAAACAGCTAATAAATTAAGAGTGCCTGAAAGCATCTATGGGATGGTCCACTCATACACAATCTTTGTAGTGTCAGTCTATTTACTGAATTATCAGCAGAGGACAGATATGAAATCTTGTATCTGATTTCTACTGCATTTAATCTAAATGAAGATTATTTGATATAATTTAAATTGCATTTAATTAATAGTATGTCTTACAGCATGGTCTAGGAACATTTTCCTCTCTGTTAATATTTCAATTGATTTCTGAGTTCAGTAGTTTTATTTATCAACACATGAAGCAAAATAAATCAACCACACTGACTCAACACATTTTTGGTGGTAAACTGGACATGACCCTTAGCATACCAGACACATTAAGGTCCTTGGGAATATGATTTGGCCATAAGCTAGATGATCTTTATGGTCTTTTTCAACCCCAGGCCATTCTGTGATTCTATGATACATAATATTTAAAACAGCTGTGACATATGGGACAAAAGGTCCTTCCCCCCTAAGATAGGAAGGCAAGACACTTTGTTTTGGGGTCTTTTTCCTCCCACCTTTCTAGCATCTATCCATCATGATAACAATAACTTCCCCTTGAAAATTATTGGTGTATTAGATGGGCTAAAAACCAGAAGGCTCTCTAGAGAAATGTTTTAACTTCATAGCTGTTTTAGGAAGGAAGTGATGGAAGTGATAGGTGAATGTTTTGAAGGCTTTATAGTAGTGAAATTTCATTAGAGCTCCTCTGTGATTTCTGCAACGTAAGGGTGGACATATGTTGAAAATGTTCTCAATATTCTAAACTCCTGGTAATGAGTGAAAATTGTAAAATAATAAAATGATATTTTCTCATAGAGAACTGTGGATTTAGCACCACACAGAGAAAAGCAAAGAGATGTGCCTTAGAAAAAAAAAAGTCAGTTAAACAGCTTATTCTCACTGCACAGAGCCTAGCTCAAATACACCATTTGTTTCACAAAAGAATATAGGCAAAACCAGCCAAAGCGAAACCAGATGCTGTAAAGGGAACATTTGTAAGAAAATAATGCTTTTTTTTTTTTTTTTTAAACACAGAAGTCGCCAGTTTAAACAAAGGTTTTCTGATTTGCAGTAAGATAGGCAGCACTGCGACTAGGGAAGAGAGTAAGAAATTGTGAATTTAAGTATGGATTAAAAAGAACCATATCTGGCTCCCTGCTAAAGTAGCTACAAATTGTCTGTTGTACTTCTTAATAAGCAGAGCAACACAATCCAGGAGAAGAGTTCTGTAACTATTTTCTTCCTGCTAAAATTGTCTACCTTTGCTAAGAGAAAACCAAACTTATTTCCATTGTCAGGAAAGAAAACAAAACACGTTTATATAATTTCCTTGGAGACACAGAAATAAGCATGCTCAGAAACGTTATAAAGCAAATGGAATACCATAATTCAGGACAGTGATTTATTACACTGATTCAATTGTATGCTCTCCTATTGTTTAAGCTTATCAAAGCAAAATCCTGTGAAGAATTTATCATTCTTGATCCTTTCCACTTTAGAGGGAATAAAAGCCTTCACAGAATCATCGGATCACCAAGGTTGGAAAAGACCTTAAGATCATCTAGTCCAGCCATCCACCTACCTCTAATATCTCCCCACTAAACCATGTCCCCTAGCCCATTAATTCCTTTTGTCTTAGGGATGGCAATTAAGCATATGTAATGCTTTCTAGAAGTATTAATGACCCTTAAATGTTTTGTCTCTTCCCTTTTTCACCAAAATAAGCTCGCTCTTCAGCATGGTAACCAAAAAGGGCTCTCCAAACCACCATTTCTGGGTACAGTAGGAATAGAATATGAATACAGTAGGATAGAAAGATAACCATACATCTTACAATCTCTTCACACAATTTCTATTTTCTTTCACAAGCTCTTCACAATCAAAGCAAATAGGGAGCAAACCCATACACACTCTAATAAAATATTTATCTTGCTTAATATGAGTGTTTCTGTTTTTACAGTGCAGTACATACAAAATCAAAAATATTTGGCACATGGGCTTCTCCATATTCAGAAAATATTGTGTATTAACACTCAAATCATGCTCTTAGATGTACTTAAATTTATAACTAGAAAGAACACGATGATGAACATATAGATCTTGGATCTTCCTTGTAATTACATCAGAGGACAATTTAATATATTTTATCAGATATACAACATGGAGTGAAATAATTTCAAAGAAATAAAAATTATGTTCCTTCATTGGAAACTCGTGGTCCATCATATTCTTCAAAATCAAGTAGAGATTTTTTTAAGCACAATATTTATGGTATTCTTCTCTGAATGATTTCTTCAATAATGGGATGGTGTATCTTCACCATTTAAAATATCTACAAGAACACAAGTACCTATCAGAATAAGCACATTGACAGAGTTATTTTCAAAGGCTTAATTATGATTGTAATGAAGTTTTCTCATAGTAATAACAAAAAAGCTCAAGACCAGTTTTCTCCTAAACTTAATAAACATTTTCCTTTTTGCAGAAAAAAATAAACATAAAAAATCACTTTTTAAAAATAGGATTTTGGAAAAAAGAACACAGGAAAATCATTAGTTGTTCAGAACTTGCAGAAAAAAAAAAATAAAAAGGAAGAACCCTGAAAGTGTGCTTGATTTCCAGCCTAACAAAATTCAGGCTAACGGGAAAACAATCAGACTACTGGCCTAGAGCTAAGTGGACTAAATTAGTACAGCAAGAGCAGTAGCATAGCCAGCTTTTTAAAGTGGCTATGCAGACACTAGTGGGCAATTTGGGAGATAATTTCCTGAAACTAAACCCACTTCTCAAATGACTCTGTCAGTCCAGTTTTAGAAATTTTAGTTATGAAATTTTTGGCACTATGAAATGCAACAACAAAGCCATTCAGTTTGTTGGAGAGATAAAATTATGCTTTGTACATCACCTACACCCATCACTGCAGATTTCTATGTTAAATTAAACAAGCTTTGTTTTCAAATTTGAAATTTCTGACCACCAACTTTTCCTATTTACATTAGAGTTATTAAGAATGAAAAAGGCATCATTTTTACAATAGTAATTAAGTATTATTAACGTGAAAAATAATTTTTAACAGTTCTTTCTCCTTGATATTTTGTGACCTATGCCAAACTAAATGTCAGTAATAGCTGGCATTTGAGATCCTGTCTCATCTATCTCTTACACAAAATGCTACAATAATCATCATTATAGAGGATTATATGAAACTAATCAAAAATTCACTTTTTGCAAGCTTTAGAAATCTCAGGGCTCCTCCTTTGCATGCAGATTTGATGAAAGGCTAGGCTTATATTCAGAGGTGTAGGTCCCAGAAGCGTCAGACCCCAGCTTTTAAAAAAAATGTTTTAAGGTAATGGTAAATTAGCAGTCAACAGGAAGGATGAGGATTTCTTCTCATCAACAAATTCAAGGATGGAAATTGTATCTGTGGCTATTAAACCCAATTAACTATTTCTTGTCTCTGGAAATCACAAAGGTGTAGACTGTTGAAAGCTGACAGCCTTAATGTGGGAGCTACAACTGTGTGCTTATTTTACTCTTACTTCATGATCTAAGCATTCTTTCACTACATTTATGAGAAGACAACTAGAATGCCGTGCTGATGAGATTGCAGTAGTATGTTCTTTGATACTGCTTGTCCTCAAAGCTCCTGATTTAAAGTATAAAATACAATCCATGACATCAAAGGGGAAAATCTCAGATGAAAACATACACCACTTTGTACAATAAATAAATACACAAAAATTGACTTAAATACAGTCCTTGAAAAATAGGAATCTGATGAGGTTTAAAAAGAGCAAATGTAGAGCCCTGTATGTAGGGAGGAGCAACAACAGGCATCAGTACAGGTTAGAGGATGACCTGCTGGAGAGGAGCTCTGCTGAGAAGGACCTGAATGTTTTGGTGGACAACAGGTTGGCCATGAACCAGCAATATAATCTTCCGGCCAAGAAGGCCAATGGCATCCTAGGGTGCCAAGGGCACAGCAAGCAGACTGAGAGGTGATCCTCCTCCTCTACCTTGTCGGGGTGAGGCCACATTTAGAATACCATGTCTAGTTCAAAGAAGCCAGGAATTTCCTAGAAGGAGTCCAGCAGAGGGCCACAAAAATGAGAAATGGCCTGGAGCATCTCCTGTGTGAGTAAAGTCTTAGCAATCTCGATTTGCTAAGCCTGGGAAAAAGACTGAGGGGGATCTGATTAATGTTTATAAATACCTAAAGGAAGGTGGGAGGCAAATGGATGAGGCCAGGCTCTTCTCAGTGGTGCATAATGATAGGAAAAGGAGAAATGGCCTAAAAATTATCACAGTTAGTTCCATACTAACATGCAGAATAACTCCCTTACAGTAAGGGTGACAGACCACTGGAACAGGTTGCCCAGAAAGTTTTGGAAGACTCTTTCTACGGAGATGCATATAGCCATTCAGCAAAGCACAGAAAACAGAGACAATCTGCATTTGACAGAGCTGATCCTCCACATGCAGCTTCCTAGTGTGACTAAGCAGTGAACATCACAGTTTAGGGAACTACTCTGATCTAACTGAGGACCCCACTCTGTAGGCAGCAATGAGGAGGCACTTAGGGCTCACCGAGAAAACATGCACCTATACTATTATAACAGCAGAATTATTCTGATATAATACTTATGTATTTCTTTTTATAAATTGTCCTTTTTCTTAAGTAATAAACTAATTTATTCCAATGCGAACAGACATTCTACTGGAAAAATTGGTTCAGACACTGTCACTCTTTGCAAGTCTTAATACACCTCTGCACTACAGATTCTTAGCTAGAATATTTTTTTTAATCAGCCGTTACAGAATTACTTGATGCCAGGTAACCTCTTCACCTTTGACAACGTGTAAAGAAAAACAGGCAGTCCAACTTACTCATTAACTGCCAATGAAGTAAATCATTTTGTTCCCAGAATTGCATTTACAAGTCAAATTAAAAACAAGGAATGATCTGAAATAAGGATCACAAACAAGGAATTAAATAAGATAATCCACCTTCGTAATATGATATCAGAAAGTAAACAGTCATAGTACTTCTAATGAAGAACTTAAATATTTCCACGTTGTTCTTTTTGTTTCACTAACATTTAGACATCATATACTTATAAATTTTAGGCATAATTCATCGCTTCATGCAGCTGCTTAGATACTGGAATCTTCAGTACTGCCATTGTTCCTCAACGAAGCCATGATAAGAAAGGAGGTTTTTTGGGAGGGGTCATGAATTTTTCATTAATTTTGAATTCATTGGAATGACTAAGTACACATATCTTCTGAAAGCGGCATTATTCTCATTTTTAACAACTTTACTGCCTATGATAGTGACCATACAAAATACTTTTTTTTCCTGAGAATCTGCAGTCAGATATAGTTTGCATTCAATATTTTACAGTCAAGTCTTCCCTGACAATTTTCAGCAGAGATCAAATGAATCTTTATTAATCTTTCTTGAGCTTCATATTCAGCAAGCTAGCATATTGGTACCAATTATATAAACTACATTCAGACAAGAATTATTGGATGACTCTAGGATATGGCTTATTCACTAATGACCCTTTACATAAATGGGTGGGGAAACTGCTTTTCATTTGTAATGCATTAATAATGATTTAATAGACAAAGATCAGAAAACCCACACTCCACTCATGCATTTGTAAATGCTAAGCTATGAAGCTTTCATTTTGGAAAAGGATAATGACAGTACTGCAAAATTCTGATCATTGCACAGGTAGAATAATAAGTAATTCAATTTACATTGATTTTTTTTAACTATTCTTTAAGTAAAATATGGTATTAAACCCTTACCCAAACATATACGTTATCACAGCACTGATATTAACATTAGCCAGTCAGAGGTAAATTTGATGGATTTATAATCTCTTGAAAATAGGAGAATCTTCATAATGTCATCTCCCCTCAGGAAGAAAAAAAAGTTATTTTTCTTCATACTGATTGTCCAGTCTGGCAAAAAATGTTACATGTATCTTGCAGTAAGAACAGGAACAATCAAATTAATGACAATCTTGCAGCAGCTTCAGTCAGCTCCACTGGTAGGGAATAGCTGTTGTGGTTAGAGATATCCATCTTTCCCAATGAATGCAGCAACTTACCCTGTGCTGGCCTAAAGTTTTTGGCATGTGAATATGAAGTGCATGATGCCTCTAGGCTGGCAGACAGCTCAGCTCAATAGTGCTTCATAGGTCACACTTACTAGTTCTCCAAAGAGCAGCAGGGAACAGTAGTATGTTCAGTTGGGAGAAGCTCCAAAAGTCACAAACCATGACAGAATTCACAAAACAGAAAACTGAAAGCCATCTCACTACTTTAATAGACTAGCTTAGGTTGGAAGGCATCTCAAAAACTGTATAGTTTTTCCCATTCCCCTTCCACAGGCAGGGTTGCCAGCCACTAAATCAGGTTGCCCAGAACCCCCAGTTCAGAATGGCCTTGATCGCCTCCAGGGATAAAGCACCCACAGCTCCTCCAGGTTCTAGTATCTCAACATCTTCTCAGTGCAAAATTTCAGCGTGACATCTAATCTAAATCTCCTGTCTTTCAGCTTGAAGCAGTTCCCCTTGTCCTATCACTCTCTCCACAAGCTCCATCTAGTCTGCTTCCTGGCTGCTCTTCTGATACATATGAAATGTAGCCACGTAAGAACAGCACTCTGAAGAATAATGGGAAAGAGGCATAGATTTGGAGAGAAGGAGAAGAAAAAGAAACTTAAAAAAAAAAAAATCAGAGTACCCAGGTGATACCTGCATACATAACTTCTGTCATAATCCTTTCAAACACCAACCTATCCTAGATGGATTTAAAGAGGAAGATGATTCCAGAATATAACTAAATTAGAAAAAAAGGCAGAGACAACTGCAGAAGTATGAAATAAAAAAAAGCATTTCTTGCCAGCTATAGGATTATATCAACACTCAAAGTAATTTCAATCTAGTAATCTATGTAGGCATGAACCGATGCATTGATAGCTGAGCTGTTCGTGTTACCTTACAAACTTAAACATCAATGCTAAAAAAATTTCCCACACAAAAAACCTGACAGTTATAGCTCATGTCATCAGAAATAAATGAAAAAATGAGATTGCTAATGAGATGCATTTATGAAGCATCCCATTCGGTCTCACGGGCTTCTGTAAATGCATCATGGTCATTAAGTCACACTGAACAGTACTCCTTCAAAACAGCTTGAGGAAAAAAATCCCTTTCAGGCAAACAACTTCTCAAGTCTGAAAGCATATTATCTCAGTGTGCCTATGTGGCAGGAAATTTTAACTTCCTTATATTAAAATAAAGTTGATGCAGAACAACATCAGAATCGGTTTTAGGGAACGGAGCCAGGAAGGTTTTTGTTTGTTTGAATGCAAATAGTCTACAGGCATAACTAACAAGATACATTTCAAGACTATTCGTGTTATATTTATACATTTTATTTGCCATCAGAAAAATAATGAATATCTACTTTGCACATTAATTGCAAAGGCAGTTAATTTACTCTAATCAGCTTGAGGTGAAGGGAGCACAAATTACCTTGAGGCTTCCCCCCACCCCATTTTGTTTCAGTGTAATTGTCCTTCTCTGACGAAACCCCAGTGAATAACCTTACAGCCTCCAGTGCTATTATAATCAAGTTTCTTGCTGCTGTCTGTGACAAGGTGGAAGACAGCCTGGGTTTGAACATACCAAACACCTCTGGCTCCAAAGCAGCCATTTCCTTTCTTACCTTATTAAAAGATGTGTTCCTTGTCTTTTTGCATTTTATTCCTAAAGAAGGCAAAGACCAGGGCAGCAAAGCTACTACTTTGTGCTCTCTAAAGGTGTTGAAATCTTCAGCAATGAGTAATTGCTTCTATAAGCCTGCTTCTTACTGGTACCTGGATGTGTATGTGTATCAAAGTATGGTGTAGAGCGTGAGCAGCATTGATAATCAGCACAGATGATTGCATAGTACCCAAATCCCACTGAAAACTATGGCAAAACAAAGGATCAACTCCTGGGAATTAGTTATGCAGTTCCTTTAGAAAATCCTGATTGCTTTGTTCCTATGTCTAAACTTTGAAACACAGTCTTCGTTGCTGGGAAGTCAGAATCAAACAAACATTCACAACCTGAGTTCTGAACCTCAAATCCCTGCACAGTGACTGGTGGGAATGAAGCACTTTGAACTAAGATTCACAGCAGCACTCTTCAGTTACAATACAAAACAACAACCTTCCCTTGGCTGTTGTGTCTTTTTTATTATTTTTAATTAAACTAGTAATGCTAATTGTGTCCTATGTGCTGAACTCAAAGCATGCCAGGGTACGTTCAAAACATGCTCTATAAGCTCTGCTTTAACAGCTATTTAATCGTCTATGAAAATTATTAACTTATGCACTGATAAACAACTTCAATGGGAGAGAACGGGAATAGCTGGTAGGCCAGTGGCTAGAGAGATCTCTGGTGCTGAGAAAGAAAACACGCTGAGGTATAGAGGCTTCCATCATCATGATCATGTGTAAGCCACAAGCCATACAGTCACCTTTTGTAGTTCTTCTTCCATACTAACAAGAAGTGCCCTGGAAGCAGTTCATAAAGCTAAACTAACCAAAAGAAAGAAGGCAGTTTGATACTAGAAATCCAGAGATCAAGTCACTCTGTATACTAACCTACTCCCCCTCAGAAGTGGATAGATGTTATCATTACAACAGACACATCACAAATACATTCAGATACGAAAACAGTAGCTATTTATAGAAAAAAAATAATTAGATGTAAGGGCTCATAACAGATCACTGGACATTAGTGAGATCAATCAATCTTTGTTTTAATTTTAATTGGAATTCATTTTGTCTGAAGCTCAGAAATGGAAACAGTAAGAGCAGAATGCACATATTTTATTAGCAGCTGTTTTTAGAAAATATTTCCTAATGCCACCTAATGAAGTCACTGATCCAAGAAAGCTGGGAAAATCATTGAGTAAACGAATGAAACTGGTGGTATTTATTAAGCCTCTCAAAGTTTATGTGATAAAAATATTGTCATTAATAAAAAATATTCATTAATTTTCATCCTTCTCAAAGCACTGACCAGAAGTATTTTTAGAGGTGGTGAAGTTGAGAGCTCACACAAATGAGAATTATATAAAAAGTTAAGAAACTAGTGTTGTTTTTGTACCTTACACTTGAACTTTATCTGTGAAAAGCTCTTTTTCCACAACACCAGTGAGGCAACGAGTTTAAACACATCAAGTGACAGAGATGTATTCACATTACCTTGTTTGCTAGTTGCAGCAAATATTTGCTTTAACTTCCAAGTCCTGCATTGCTGCAAAATTTATAAACCCATTGAGTATAAAACTTCTAAATTGTATTATTTGGTTCATTTAAAATTAATTTGATACACTACTGAAAAAGGGAAAGACTCAACATGGCAGCAATACACACCAAGTCATATAACACAACCTGTTTGGTTTTGCTTGCTCTTGAACACCACATTTGACAGTGATTCAGTTCTGAAAAAGCTGCTTTAAGACCGTCTCTGCCCTTTTCCTTCTCTAACCAATTGTTTTTTGGTTTTTTGTTTTTTTAACATCAATTACTATAATGAATATTGACATGTAAATATTCACATATTCCACAGAACTACCCCATGAAAATTTAACGTTTCTAGAATTAGGCACTTCATTTTAACCACTTACCAAAAGGTTTCATTTCTGATTTGTGGACTTACACCCACACTCACTCCATTTTCTCCATTTTTTCATTTGGCCTAAGTGCCTGTTTCCTTCCCAGCCCTTCCAGGATACCTTCGTCACCTCTTTTCTCCTAACTCCACATATCTTCCCAACTGAATGCTTATGCTTCCACCAGCCAGGTACCTTCCTGTCTTAAAGCACTGCGCCTTGGCTGCAGGCTGCAAAGGTCAAGCAGCCCCAGCTGCCTCCATTGGAGACATTGAAAGACTCAGTCATTTCAGATCGTTTTTGAAATTCTGAGTTTGTTGTAGAACACTGAATAATGGCAAATTTCTAAACAGAACTCATGTCACATGTAGATAAATTTGCTGCTCTCTAACCACAATGAATTTTTTCATTAAGAATAATAATAGGAATTTCTTCATTTCTGTCATAAAGCTTTTTTATTAGTAGTATTATTTTTCACTTTAATCTCTCACAGTTCTACAGCAGCTGATAGAAAATAAGTATTTTTATCTAATTAAGCATCTTCAAGCAGCATTACACTTGTGAAATGCTGTCCTGGAGCACAAAACAGAAATAAAATGACACAGCATAAGGTAAAGGTCACCAACCTTAGCTTTTAAAATATGCACCTACAATTTTACCTGAAGAAACCAGGGCACAATCAGCCAATGAGCTCTGAAGAAAGCACTACAAAGCATTCCTACTGGTAACAGAAGCACCAACTCACCCGAGCTTTAAATGCTTGAATGGGAGGATGGTGTGTGATATTAGAAATCAGAAGCTAAAAAAATCATATAAATGAGAACTGGAACAACACTGGAAACCATGTTTAACCCCAACAGCAACACAAGATGAGTTCTTCACAATGAATTCCACAGGTTTCTGGAAGTCTAGATTTTGTGTAAATGAATGAATAAAATAAGAGGGCTATGCAGAGAGTCTAGAGTTTCATGAGCCTTTCCACTTTGGGCACTGTATTTCATAGACACAGATAAGACGCTGCATATATCCCACAGGAAATCAGAATGATTAGTGAAAGTCACCTCTCATTTTGCTATTTTACCTCTTTTCTCTGGTTTTATAGTACAGTTCCTGCTAGAGCAGCTTATAGGACTGTCGAAATCTACAATGAATTTGAAATCTGAAGCTTGCCTGACAAAGGAAATGGAAGAGGCAGAAAATGAAGGATGCCAGTATCCTTTGAAATTTTGTGATTGCAAGGTCTAACACCTATATTGGTCAGTTTAGCATTTCAGATGGTTGGGCTTCATAGTACTAGGTTTTGAAAGACAAAATTTGCCTTGAGAGATGACAAAATATGGAAACTATCAGGCTGAGTTCAGTGATGTAGATGTAGAGCCAAAGTAAGTGCCAATTCTGCCCCCCAGGCCACAGGGGCTGCTGAACAGCAGAACTAATTTAGCTTTCCTTCTTTTCTGTAACTCACAGTGGTTGCCATTGCCTTGTTTGCAGCTTCTCAGAAACTGTTCCATAATGGCACTTCTACCAGGATCAGGTAAAGCACTTTACTGTAAGAAAAAGTGCTGGTGCAGTGGCCATTTTATTTTGAAGGCCAACACACACACACACACACACAAAAAAAAACAGTACCTAGAATTGAGAAATATTAAACATACATTCTTTTCTCCCCTGTTTTTCTTAGCCCAAATAGAAACCCCAGACACTTGACACAGACGTCATTACTTTTATCACTGAAACAAATAACATCTCCAAAGTGAAGTCTCTACAATCTTCATCTTGCAGTTTTCCTTATCATTTGTAGAAATCTATCCTATATTGCAAATGCTTCCTACAAACACCTGTGGGTTTCAAATTGTAAGTTAGGAGCTCTATTTCTCTGCAGTACCACAACAGCAAAACAGAACACCGGCAGGACACCAGATGCGAAAAAGACAGGATTTGGCTCATCAAGAAGGATTTGGGTCCCATCTAACAGTGAGGGAAAACTGAAGCTTCTATGACTTTCTTGAACTCCGTTTTACATGAAGTGGACTATTTGCTGCTTTTGCTTTCTTTTTATCTAAACAAAAGTAGGTTACTTAGACTGATTTGCAGTTCACCCAAAGGAAATTAGTAAGTGAGATTTGTTTGACAGCATGGAAGATTCTTCCCCACTCTAGAAGTGCATTCCCTTCATTTTCCTTCAAGCATTGGGATAGACAAATATTTGGAGACATGTAAATTGAGTGACTGTTTCTAAGAATATTTTGATTAAAACTCGTGATTTGCATAATACCATTGTTCTTTCTAATTCCTCGAAGGAGTGAAAATAACCAAGAATGTACACTTTTTTTTAAAACTGTATATAATAACTTACGTGACAGTAAGACAGAACGAACAACTTCATAAACATATGAAAGTTACTGTCGTAGCTTTCCCATCTACCATATTCTCTTTCATCAGAGAGAAAACGGCTAAATTACCTTTCTCATCCATGGCAAACTGTGAATAAGAGCTCTAGAAGTCACCACATGCTGAGAAAAAAATACAGTCCAGGTGCCCCTGGTTATTACTAGCTGTCAAATTTTTTTTATTATTCTAAGAGGCCTGTAAGACTTCATTATCTGATTTTACAGCCGTGCTTTGCTGGTAACAAGTAAAATCCAAGAAAAGAAAGCATGGAGAAATGAAATTGTGCATGTTGGGAGGCAGCAGGCTGGCCATCCCAAGAGCAGAATTCTCTCCCCAGCAGTGAGGTTTGGTTAGAAATGTGGCCAACTCATTTTAAAAACTGTAAATCAAGACAAAACCTATGCCCTGGAAACAATGCACAGATTGCATGAATTTTTATGGATGTGGGAACATGCATCTTTTCTTTTATTCTGATTTCTACCCACGTTAACTCCTTCTGTGACATCCCATCATTGTTTTTTCATGTTAATGTTTTTCACTTTATTCTTCCTTCTTTCCCTTCAATGTTCTCCCCATTTGCTTTTCCAAATAGGGATTTCCCACATCCTGTTCCCCTGCTTTTGTCCCATCTCAATCTATTTCCTCCCTACCTACTTCTCTGATCTGAGATTATTTTTACTGCACTGAATACAACCTTACATTTCTTACTGCCTTTTCCACATCTGCCTGTATTATTTTTAAGCACTTTTCTAAAATACACAATAATAGAAAGGAACTGGAGCTTTCCAAAGTGATATTCCAAGACTAAAGATGCAGAGGCCTAAAGACACTAAAAAGCACAGATTTAAACATGATAATAGACAAGGTTCTGTAATTGTCACGTTCATATCTTTATCACAGTCTCTTTTCTCCTGAAACAACTCTGCAAAGAAATAACATGATAGAATAAAGTACCCATCATTAAGCCCCAATATGTGTGAATATGGAGGTGAGCCAGAGCAGAAACAGACAGCTTATTTGGCTTTTGGCAAGATAATATTTGGCACTCAATACATTAAGTGGCAATCTGCATTGTGCTTATTTAGTTAAGCATTTACATTATGGTTAAATGGGAGAATAATAAAGAAAAAGGAGTTCTAAAATCTGCAATCAAACTATTCTACACCTAGGAATTACTAAAATTAGATCTAATACAAATATAATTTGAAG
Source organism: Lagopus muta (assembly GCF_023343835.1). NCBI lineage: Eukaryota > Metazoa > Chordata > Aves > Galliformes > Phasianidae > Lagopus > Lagopus muta. The sequence continues at coordinate 4,696,427 of NC_064440.1, read as the reverse complement.
TGGATTGTTTTTTTTTTTTATTATGAAGGATGCTAATAGTAATACCTTTAGGGCTTCCAACATTTTATTTGTAGATGTTTTTATTTCTCCCAGTTCAGTCCCAAATTGGACCTCAAAGACAGTTTTCTTAAGAAATCTCATGTTTGGTATAACAGCCTCCACATAAGCTTGCTTTTCTCATTCACCTTTTGCATCCCCTTAGATGCAGCCCAAAATTTCTGCAGATAATGGGTTGAAAATAGAATGCAACAAACACAGAAGATACAGATGAGGATGCGACACAGAATAAACTTATAATTTTAGCACACTCATCTTCAGAGTAATTTTGGGCTATTTTATCTGGGCCACTAACTTGACTGCAGATTCAATCCACCCCACTCCTGCCCACCATCACTCTAGATATATTCAACTGCCATATACTTGCACATTCTTTGTCATTTCCTTGTGTCAGTATCTTCAGGGGATAGCTAAAGAGGTGCACGGTCTTTCATACGTGTGAGGAAGTACATTTGTATTTCTACCTAGGATTCCAATCCTTCTCTGAGGACACCCAAACTTATTTATCTTTCTGCAAGATAGTATTTGCCATTTAATATTTTAGAGGATAATCCATATTGTATTTATTGAGTTGAGCTACTTGGAACATTAAAACCCAGGAACATTTATTCTACAGTACTCTAAATTGACTGCAGAAGATGACAGCAGAATTTCCTGGAGATTTTTACTGTGGCTGTATCTCTGTTTTACCATACGTATCTTACTGTACTTTACAGTACAGTCAGTACTGCATATGCTTTCATCCATACATTTACTTGAATGCAACTGACCAAACTTATTTTTGAATGACTACTTTTAATTACATGTGCTACATTCTACCCTAGAAGACAAGCAGAGCTTTACATTGAAATATTAACAGTGCTTAGGCAGCATCACCTGCTACGTTCACCTGCAAAAGCAGATGCCTCCTAAGGGATATATTTAGTTCATCTTTAGACCAAAAAACAACAACAACAACAACAAAAAATCCACAAAATAAACCTCCAAACTATTTCAACAAAGTGATCTCACAGAATGCACAAGCACCATCTGACATAGCAGGGAAAGCACTGTGGGGCACAAGAGGCACCAGGGGCCCCATCTGGTGCAGCTTGTTTTGTCAGCAAGCGGAGAGCACTCACCCATGCATATGTTACTACTTACAGTGTTTAACTGGTCATTGATGTTAATTATAATTAGATGTTCTCTGCAGAACTTTATAGCTTGTATGCATACAGGAACATAGACTTACTTCATTAACTAACTATAGCCTAAATGGAAATATTTCTGAAGCTAATGTTTCTGAAAACTATTAGCAGGATTTAGTAAAGTAATATTTCTTGTAACTAACTGGAAAACTGATAATGCAACCATGTCCCTAAGGAGAACTCTAGATGAAAGACATGAAGATCCTCATCCAGTTTATCCGACAGTTTATACGTAGATATTCACAGAAATAAATTGGTTCTCATAAAGCCTTTGTATTGCATATACCAGTATATTTGCCCTATTGAAAAGCAGTGTTATACTGTACATGTTTATTTTTTCCTGTTTTTAGAAAGGTCAGAATGCAGCTGGTGCTGATGGGCACCTGCTGCCAGTCGCTGTCTCATGAGCAGCCACAAGCAGGGCTTCTCACTCCCAGCACTGTGCAGCAGCAACTTCTGTGCCTTCCAAAATTACTTACACAAATGGAAGGGAAAAGACTACAGAAAGAGTTTTCTGAAGTTCTGCTGTGCAGATAGGAACTATCTTTAAGAATGGTAAACAATGGATAATAGAATGTAGAACACATCTTGTTTTGAAAGACTCCATTTTGCGAAGTCACTAAATGCTGTAGCTCCTTTTACTCACTTTTTAAGGCTTATTTTTGTTATCTTGGATTCCTGCACATGTCTAGTTTAGAGTATGGCAACATAAACTGTTTACTCCACTCATCTAAGGGGGCGACATCTGAAAGGAGCAGGAAAGAACAGGCAAGAACAGAAAAACATAAGCAGAAGAGGGAAATAAGAATGACTTCACCAAGGTAGCACCCACCACAGAACCTAGCTCCAAAGTAATAATATTGCAGAGATAAAAAAGAGAATCATGGCAAGCATCATATCAGAAAGCGTACATAGAAAAACAATCAAACCCCAAAATCTTAGAACTTTCTCACTTCCCTTAGCTTCCTAGTAAAATAAAGACTGAATGGAGACTCTACAAAGCACAGCCACTCGGTTTAGATGAAGGAGGTTGTATTGGTGGGGAGTACAGTGAGAAGCATTGCAAGAAGTGTGTCTTCCAGTCCAGGTGAAAGATGGGTTAGATGTCCTAAAGGAATCTAAAAAGTCATTACAAGAAGGAGGAAATGAATTGTTCTTCATGTCAGCAAGCAGCACATTTAAAGGTAACAGGGTGTAAGAGGCAAGGAATGCAAAGGTTCACTGGATCTCTTTTTTAAATATTATTAGACAAAACTCCTTGAGGAATGCTGTAAGCTGCTTTATTCTACCTTCAAATATGATACATGACCTCTCAAGCTCTGGTTCCCATATCTTTATCCGTATAGATGGGACAAGAGAGAAGAGTAGATCTGTGCAACTAAGCCTTACACTGCGAGTTAAATAAGAGCACTAAAGCCTATATCAAAAGTGTTGCAAGTGCAAAGTCAAGCATTCAAATGTTAGCAAGTACTACAGTGCAATGCAATCTTACATTATCATACTACATGACCAAAATTCCTTTTGACCAAGATGCTTACTTTTTCAAAACAGTCTGCCTGATGCACAGTGACCATATTGCCTGCAGCCCCATGCCCTACAAATGAAATGCATTTTGTTAACCTCACTGTCTCCTACCATTTCCTAGAACATCATATTTCCTCACAAAATCTTCCCAAGTGTAAAGAATCTATTTTACCACTGAAATTAAATGCAGAATTTTAAATATTCCGATGAGTGCTCAACTTAAAATACATTTAGCTTGACATTGCACAGCATTTTGCCTTTGACAGTAAGACATTATATACTCAATACCTTGATCCAAATTACTTCAGACAGCTGGACACAACCCAAACTGCTGCATACCAAGGATAAAGGTGACTTACGCTGGATATCCACATAACATAAAATACGAAAGCAGTAGTGTCTTGTGGAACACTTAGCTAAAATAATTCACCAGCAATAGATAGGAATGCTCACAGAAAATCCTGGACAAAATCCTGAGTAGAATTCAATTTTCTTTCCCGAGAAAATAATATTTTAAAAAAGGTTCATGCCTCCCTTATCTCAATCAATATCTTCTCTGCGAATGGAAAAAACAAATGAGAACAGCTTCATTAAGCCTGGTAGTTACCATGGTGTACAAAGTGCAGAACAGCTGGGGTAAAAGAAATCAAGGCCTGTGTATGCGAGTTTTATGCATGCGTCATGCATAAATACATACTGTGTAAGTAAAAAGGCACTGTAACAAATTAGAACAGCCTCAGCTATAACAGGATTGAATACCACCTGTTGGTATTCAGATCTTTCAAAATTAAGTTGCCAATGTATTGAATACTGAAACAAACATTTAGGTGTCAGTATTAAGATGTTTTGAAAAAGTACAGTAGATACTCATTTTTGAAGTGTGAGATACATATATTAAAATATTGGAATGCAAAATATTAATGTTCAGAAAACTGCCTGCCTGAAAAACTGCAAAGCTTTAACGGTGAGTCTAATAGATGAGAAACAAAAATCCTTTAAACTTTCAGAAGATTCAACATATTCATATTAGGAAACCTTGTTAAACACTCCAGAATGCAAACAAGATCGTGGCTTGGTGTAGTCAACCAATTTCTCTTCCAATTTAAATATTTTGGTTAGAGGTCTGATTTTCTGTTGAAGTCAGTGTAATCCCTGCTGGAAAAGCAGTTTTGCTTATTTTCCTCTCCTTATGCTCAGACAAAGGAGCTGTGCCAGCAGAAAGTACTGCAACATTGTGATAGTCTGCCTGATAATATCAGCCAAGAGGTGGTGCCAAACAATTTTTTTGTCTGAAGAAGTAGACAGGCAAAACTGCATGTTTACAAAGCTTAAAAAACCTCTAAGTATATAAGTAGCTATTTTTCAGCAGGTAAAAAAAGGCAGTAGGCTTTAAATAGTCATATTATATACGTATAATCTTTTTTTTTTTCCCCATGTAAAATCTGTTAAATATAAATTCTAGTGTATTTTGGTTTGGACTTGTAGACTTGCTGTCAAATAACATAAACCATGATGTAGCAAAGTTTAAGAAGAACCAATGAGAGCACTTTTCTGTTCATGGTCTTCTTCATGCTTGTCTACACCAGAAGTTTTCATCTACATCTTGCTAATATCCAATTGAGTCAAGGTAAACATGTTTTCAAGTGGTGGCCTGGACGCTGTCCAAACAAATTCTGTAGTCTAGAAACACTGCCTGAGACCAACTGCAAACTTGGACCATATTTTATTTATGTGTCACTTTACCTATGAAAGTTAAATAACTAGCTCATACTGACTGGCAACATCTTCCCCTGCTGTCAGTTATTTTGCTGTATTTTTCAATATGGTAAAGCAGAGAAAGAGATAAATACCAGCAACTCAGGCAAACTCATTAAAAAAAAAACTGCTCCCCACCCATGGGTGACATCCAGAACTGCTGTAATTAGCTGCATAGGGCACAAAGCAGTCACAGCACCAGTCCACCAGCCCTTCCTTAACTCCGTTTTCAGATGTACTGAGGGCAAAACCAAGGGCTGAAGCAATATTACCACCGAACCAGGCAAGAAAAATGTAGTTGATGTTTTCATGCATTGCTTTTCACCCTCTGTAGGAGAAGGCTGCTTGTATCACTTTGCAGATGCAAATCTAAATACAGCTTTTGAACATACGTTATAGCTGTCTCTGTTAAAATAAAGGCACTTTTTAAAAGGTAAAGATGCTGCTTATGAATGTAAACTTCTGCATATTTTCTGTTCTCCTTTATGTTATTGTCAAAAATCCTTTTACACAGTTTTTCGCTTTCATTTGTAGTAAAACTCACTAAAAGAAAATTAAATAGAATAAAATAAGCCCTAAAATATTTTTGCCCCTTTTGCTTAAAAATCTCTACAATCCCTTCAAGAAAGGAAATAAAACAGCTTGCTACTTTGGGAACATCTCAGCTATACTTTTTAAATAACAATACTGAAATGTCAGTATATACATTTATTCACTACTGTTCTTCTAGTACCCCATCCTTTGAGATTACAACGGCCTCAAGTTGCACCAGGGGAGATTTAGGTTGGATATCAGGAAGAACTTCTTTACGCAAGGGGTTGTTAAGCTCTGGAATAGGCTCCCCAGAGAGGTGGTTGAGTCACCATCCCCGGATGCGCTTAAAGGATGTGCTTACAGACCGTTTGGATGTGGTGCTCAGGGACATGATTTAGTGAAGTGCTGTTCAGGTTGCGGTAGTATGGTTAAGTTGTGGTCAGACTTGATGATCTTGAATATTTTTTTCTAACCTAAGCAATTCTGTAGTTCTATACCAGATTATAGATACATACATGTACACAGTCTCCTGTAACAAGTCTATTTTCCCTGTTAAATAGATGTAGTCTTAAGAATTTTTAATGGAAAGTCATATGCAAACATCTTCTCTGCCTACTAAGTTCTGCCTGTAGCTTTCAAAGTCTCTGCTGCAAATTATTTTTTTCCCCTGAATAATGAACCAGCTTTCTATTTAATCAGCTGTTCATATAAAACAGTTACAGTTTTTCCTCAACCTTTGCTTTTCTATATTAGACAACCACAAGCTTCTACAGCAGTTTTGCAAGAGCCGCATGTTTTGTCATCTCTTATTTCTTGTTATTATCCCCAGATTTCTTCCAGTTTTCCTATCTCCTCCACAGAAAGAGGCAAAGTTTCAGCAAGACACATTAATGCGGCAGAGCAATGATGGTACTGACATGCAAAAAGCCTGAGAACAAAACTGAGAGAAACACTATGAGAAAGCAGATGTGACATGACCCAAGAAAAGCAATTTCTATTAGGATGATATCATCAAACCACTGATGAATCAACTGAATGGGGTTCACCACCTTTGTGAATGTGAGTCGTTTTTGTTAATCCAGTACAAGAGCAATGACAACATTTTTATACTTTAAATCCTGCATAGAAAGAGGCAGTGATTTGTGGGCCTTAAGAAAGAAATGAATGCCTTGACAGTAGCTTATTAAAAAAAAAAAAATCTGCATTTCATACAGTTTCACCTTAGACCGGTGTAATAAATAAATAGAAAAAAAACAAATGTGTGGTCATCACTATAAAAGACAACTTAGGGAACTTTGTAACATCATAATATTTTCTGTATGTTAAATAGGTGAACTATTTTTATTACTTTCATTTTGTTCATGTTACAGAAAAATACTTGAGTGTCCTTCTCTCAGTACACACACTCTGAGCCCAGACTAATGCAAGTACTTCTTAAAATAGATGTGTCTTAGCAGTTATTTCATAAAATATTTTTATGTGCTTCCACTCATGCAGTGCTCTAATTCATACCGAGCTTGTCTTCTACAGAAATGACCTTACAGTAGCTGACTAGATAATAAGCCCATCAGGTAATAAGAAAAATAAAATAAAAGGGGAATTCAGATGGACATGAACATAATGTACATGCATTATAGAGGCTTAAACTCCCATTTATATTCTCACTCAGAAATAAAGTGCCCTCAATTCTCTCTAACTTAATTGCTTTCATCTTGGAGGAAAATCACTGATAGGGTGATTTAACTCTTGTAGATTTTACCTGGACAATTCAGGGACTGGAAATAAAGAGAAAGGACTTCAAGACCTCTATACCAGGAAGATTACTGTAACTGTTTTCCAGTCCTTCACCACATTTTAATTCATAAATTCAGTGTAATTTTAGTAAAATATGACAGTTTTGCTCAGAAGCTTAATTAGCTAAGGATCGAAGAAAAGAGATCTGAGGGCTGAAATAAAGGTAACTACACTAATTACACAGTTTAAAATGAAAGCAAGAAGACATGTTGCATCAGCTCTGAATTGCCCCAGGTAATCAAATTCCTCGAGTTTTATTAGTGCTGTTGCTGTTCACATGTTCACCCTGGTTTGTTGAAACATTCTATTTCCACTGAATTTTTTTTCCATAATTATTGACACCACTCTTCTGCTTTAATTTTGCATGTGCATGTTTAATCATATCACATTACTGAAAGAGTGCAGGTGAAGATACTCTTATTTCTTTCTGTCATCAGGAGCAACAGCAAGGTTTCCCAGTGAGCAGGTATGTACCACTACAGATGAAACTGTAGGAGGGAGATCTGAATGTTTTCTTGTCTTATTTGTTTTGGCTCCACTACTGCACTACTTCCACAGAGTTATTAATCATAGAATCATTACGGTTGGATAAGACCACTGAGATCATCTAACCTGCTTTCTAACAGCCAGAAAGTGATTGTAAAGGAGGAGAACGACAAGAAAAAATGAATTCTCAATGAAATCTTTCAGGTCATCACTAATTATGATGAAGTTTATTTTTTTTTTTTCCTGAAGAGGATTCTTTTCCAGGTCACCTTTAAACTTTTAGAAAGTTATTGTGTCTTACATGTATCTTACAGCTCTTTGAATCTGCTTTGTAACGAGAAAAGGAACGGAACCCTTTTAATAATGGTGTGTTATTAAAATACTAATGATTTTGCTGTTAAAAAGTGAGCTTTAATGATTATAACACTCCTCTTTGATCACCAGAGAATGGTGATTAATCTGAGGGGGGAAAAAGTTTTAAGACAGATCTCTCTCAAGCCTTGAAAGTGCTATAAAAGCTCAGGGACAGGAGAGTGTAAAAGGGAACAGAAAAGGCAGTAGAGAATAGGTGTAGATGTTTTATTTTTATCCCAGAAGACTCCCCTGTCTAAATAACATTGAGGCAAATAAAGAAAAATATAAAATATATATACTGTCTTGACCTCCTCTGCTTTTTTAATTTCTGCTCTCTTTCTTCCCTGCAGGAAACTTCATCTCCTCATTGAAAACAAATCCCTGACATTACTTGACTGTGAAATCACTGCAGTCTAGTCACCATTTATCTCACTGCAAGCCAGACCTAAGGCATTTTTCTTTCTCTCTATCTGAGCAAACTTAGGATTGACACCAGACCTGAGATTTCTCAAACCAGGCCATCCTCACAAACAGCCACAAAGATCCCTGTTCACAAGCGATGCTAAAAGCAAGAAATCAAATCAAATCTGATCCCTTGCCTCTACTCCAGACCAAGATCCCATTTTAACTTGAAATTGTCTTTTACAGCCCATCCACTTGCCTTTTATTATGCTTAATTCAAAGCAAATAAAAGGTAAATGCAAACGCTAATCGTTGTTCCGATTATTGTTCTGATTTTCTTTGAAAGATGCAGGTAAAGAAAACAAAAGCCATTTCATTTTTCTATTTAAGATTGAATCAGAAAGGTCTTCTGTCTCCTCATCATCCAATTTGCTTTTCCTTGGCTACGGTGCTATTCACAGTACAGATTTTCAAGGCTCTGCCTATTCAGATACTCTGTCAAAGACTAGAAGTTTGCAGAAGTTTGTTCTTCTTAGGCTTTTCTCACCAATGACTTTGTTACTGTGAACTGCCCAGTGAGCCTCACAGTACATTTCAGCCTGGTCCAATAACCACATCTCAAGAGGATCACATGCAGCTTAAGAAAATACCTGGCTATAGCTGGTCACTCTGGCTGGTAGCAGGGCTCAAATGGCCAACATCCAGCTTCTACTACACAAACCAGAAGGACTTCAGACATTCAATACACTTAAAAGTAAAAATGAAGGCCTTAAAAGACAGAAGCAACTTCCCTTGCTTACCTTTGTGAATAGGAAGCATTAGCAAATCTCTGCTATTGTAGATCTTAAATGAATCTGTGTATATATTTTTGCTATTGTACCTGTACAATTAATAGGTGTACAATCAATAGGTGTACAGAGGCTAGGCTTAGTAAATTTATCAAGGGGGAAAGGATCAAGATAAATGGAAATGCTCAGGGACATTGTGGTCTCGCAGTAAACTCCACAAAGAGCGATCTCCAGAAGAAGATCCTTCCTTGGTGGCAGTCAGCATTTAAATGGGATCTGGGACAGGTGGAGCCAGACTCCAGCCCTTTCAGTAGCACAAGTGAATTGCCCTCACCTGTGCTCCTAGGCTGACTCATTGCTTGCCTCAGGTGGTCAATCAAAGGTTCAGGCCACAATCAACAGCCCCCATACACTACCATTGTTTTTCTCTGTAGTTTTAGCATTGCTTGGAAGTATTGCATAGCACTGTCACACATTAAGAGACACTGTTACACCCATTGTATCACAGGCCCTTGCTGGATGCCTTCACAATTGTTGCGTGAATGAACTGAGCAACATTTTTTATTTTTATTTTTTTATCACTTTAATTATTTCTACAAGGTAGCAGAAGGAAAAACTGATTAAAAGATTTATTCAAATATTTACATGGCACACCACGTTGCGGTATTAAAGTGTGAGCTCACTCTCCTTACAAATCTCTTTAGCAGTTAAATCTTTTCTCCCCATTGTTATTAACACGACTTTTAAATGGCAGCTACAAGATCTCATTACTGTGCCTTCAGTCTCTAATTGGGCATCCTCTGCCATTCTTCTCGCCCTCCTCCTATTCTCTCCCTCCATATGCCTTTCCTTTCTAGTGATTCATGTCTAATGCATGCACACGGTGTCTAATCCATTTCCTCACTCCCAGTACTTGACTATATTCTACTCTGTGCATCCTCCCACTCGCCAGCTTTGCACCACACATCCTTTTTGTAATCTCACCCCATGTGCCCCTTTTCTACGCATACTCATATGTTTGGATCAGTTTTATAAGTGTGCCCCTTAAAATTCATATTTTTCCATAACCCTGTGAAGTATAATAGAAAATTATGACCAGCATTCCAAGTAGCATCAGACTCAATATTACAGGTCACATGTAACCAGGCCCAGGAAGCACAGCCTTTCTTCTCTCAACTTAAAGTTCAGTTTAAAAAGAAAAATAACAGAAGTTCTCCTTCAGTCACTGTATAGTATGAAATAAGCTTAGTAGTTCAATTGTATGCACACAAAAGAATATGTAAAACCATCACCACTAAATACCTAACAAAATGCAGAGGCATAAAGATGGAGAATTCATCATGTTCACCAAAAGTACTAGATAAAGTAATTTTCAAACTACTTTTTTTACTTACTGATAAACGGAGAATTTTTGACTCACAAAGAAACAACTAAATGCAGCTAAAACTGTTCAGATGTGGACGCATGAAAATAAAAGGGCTTAACCTTGTGCTACTAGGAAAAAGTTCATCATAGATTTGGTGTTTAGGATCAAGTTCAGAATTCCTTAATGCAAAGTATGGCTTTCTCTGTAGAGGCGTACTTCCAGCTTTTTGAAAAATGAACATACTATAACAGTAATACGCATTAGAAAAGCAAATATCTTAAAATGTGATTATACTTTAAAACGTATTATTTTCAAAGTGTATAAGAAAAGCCCAGAAAAGCTTGGGCTTCATATTTAAACAAACAAGTAAATAAATAGCAAAATCGGCAAGTTACCTACAACAAGGAGATAACACCATGCTAATACTTTGACCTAGTGTAGCAACTGGACAGATCAATACAATGGGAAAGGTGTTACAACAAAGGCGTGATGATGGAAGGGTCAGCACAAAAGAAAGGTGCTATAAGGGAAGAAGATTGTTCACCTGCTTCAGAAGATCCCAGGTTCACAGGGGAAAGCTTCACCAAGAAGGGATCTCCAAAGAGAGAACTTTCCCCAGTGACAGTCAACCCTTAAATGAGGTCTAAGAGGGGTGCAGCCAGGCTCCACCTCTCTCAGTCACACACATGAATTTCCTTCACCTGTGCTCCCAGGGCTGACTGGGTCTTTTCCCCAGGTGCTCAATCAGTGGTTCAGGTCATGACTCAATAGTTCCCATACAGCTAGAAATAGGTCTCAACATGAATCAGCATGAAAGAGTAAAAAAGAAAGATTAAATTAAAAAAAAAAAAAAAAAAAAAAAAAGGAAGAAAACATTTTTATACAATCAGAATGTGTTTGATTATCTCTTTGCATTCTGTACCAAAACCCAGTTGCTAACAAGCACAACAAATGCATAAACTGGAGATGATCAATTAAGAAGTATGTTAGATATCTCATTAACCTAACAACATATGTCGGATAATTAACAAAATTGCCAACAAAAACTGTAAAGAAATAACTCTTATTAAGTGCAAAATATGAATTCTGGATAAAATAATAATAAAAAAGAAAATTCAGCCAGTTTTTCCACCATGAATAGATCAGTATTGCTATGTAGTGTTACAGTGTTAAGTCTCCTTTGGACTCCCTCCAGTCCTGCACTTCCATCTACACTAACACAGATAAGATGATAAGGTACTGGAAAAGGGCACTATCTGAATAAGAATGGTTTACAGCAAGCAAATACATGGAAAATTAGTCTTTCTTTTTCTGTTCCATCCCTCCTTGCAGATTCAAAGTTTACCATAAAATTCTTACATCTGTGACAGATAAGATTATCTAATGACAAGCTGTGGATATATCTACTAAATCCTGCAAAGAATATACAAGTGAATGTATAGAAAAAAAAGTCTGCTGCTGGCAAATTTGAAAGCTTCAACTTCTTTCAGATCAGAACATGCAGAAAAATCAATTTATATGTGAATTTTGATCTTTCTTTTAAAACAACACTGCAGTCAGTCAGATCAAGTCAAGCTTACCATCTGCTGCGGGTAGACATACAGCTATATTCAAGACTTACATTATAAAACTTCTTTGTAAACTTTACATGCAAGCTGTTCTTGTCAGAACTAAAGTCATGGTGATCATGCATCTTAATATTCAATCAGGCTTTAAACAAAGAGTGACAAAAGTCCACATATGGATGACAAGCTGTTCTACAGTAAATATTTTTGTATTTATTGAGAAGGGGCTTATGGCAGTTTAGGATGTGTTCCACCAGGCATTTCAGCTTTAACTGCTTACGGACTAATAAAACCAAAATAAAATCCCTTTTTCCAAAATCTTTACTGAAATTTACAGTTTTTAAATTAACTTGATCATTCCTATTTAGCTGCGCTTTTACTTCATCATTTGCTTAAAGTTTTTTTCCCAGCTGGTGGCTGTTAGGAACAGAAGATTTTTAGTGCCCTGCATTTTGAGCAAGGCTTTATTCCCAAGTGGTGCTGAACGTAACTATGGAAGAGAAAAAGCAAATACCATGTGCTTTTATCATTGTAGTCAACCCTCTGAAGCAGATTTAAAAATCTCCTACTTCTTTTTTAATCTAATTAAACTTGCTAGAGCCAGTCCTCATATTCCTACAGCTAAGGGAACACAGTATAAAACATTCTTTTTCCATATACTCCAGTTACGTATAACAGAAAGAAAAAAAAATCTCCTGACTAGTAGGAATAAAATTGGTTTTCCAATTCCATTTTGAAAAGTTACAAGGCACGCGTTGCTATTAATATTGTTAACTACTTGCTGCAATTGTGTTACAGATTTTATTACAGCAACTATAGAAGTAACTCAGGAATGCAGAAAAAAAAAAAAAGAAAGAAAGAAAGAAGGAGATACGTTGTGTGCAGTCACAGACAAGCATACTTCATATAAAATCAACATTTCCCAATGCAAATAAATAATCTTACCCTGATGTTGGATCAACAGCTATGGCCTTAGGGTTACTGAGGTCCAGCTCAATGAGTGTAATGCACACCGTTCCATTCTGGTTGCAAACGAAGATCCTATCACTGACATGATCCAGAAAGTAAAAATTTCCAGTGATCCAGTCAATTGCTATTTGCTGCACATCTGCCAAAAATAAATGAATAAATAAATAAATAAATAAAAATTAAAAAAAAAAAAAAGAGAAAGGAGAAAAAAAAAAAGCTCAAAACTGCAAATGTAATACACGTAACTGAGCCAATAACTGCTTCACCAAACAAATGCTCTACTAAAGAGCTCAAACTGTTTTTACAATGAGAATGTATATGGCATACAGTAAAGAATTCAGCTCCCTATGGGTGAGTGCTTGTGGGAGAGAGTTTTCAAGTACAAAAGTCTCATTGCAACTTCAAGGATAAGAAAGGTGCACATCTGTGTGTAGTTCTACTAAATATTTTAATTTTTGTCTCTGGCACTTTTAATGATATATTCAAAAGCAACATCACTGAGTGTTGGTGCAGCTGTGAGAGAAGGACTGGAAATGGACTATAAAAAGGTTATTAGATACATGTAAAGGCAAGTAAAAACTGACTGTAACTACTTATGAATCTCACAATCTTTTGTGTAGTTATACATAACTAAACCACCCTATGCAATAGCAGATGTGTGTGCAATGAATTCACTGTCAACATTTATTTTTTCTTGTTCTGAACAATCTTCATGTGTTTTTTTTTCCATACTTTCAGTTTTTTGCATTTCTATTATTCTTCATGTGTTTTTTTAGTTTATTCCTCTACTCGAACAAGAAACCATCGCTGCTATCACATGCATCCTCTATTAGAGAATATAAAGTGAACCTGACTGAAAAAGAAATTCCAGTCATTAAGTTTTTGGCAATAACCAAGGTTTTATGAGTTATGTATTTCCTAAATACCTAAACTACACATGGAGACCCATGCAGTGTCCTTCAAAGTGCAGACAACATAAGATTTGCTCAATAAAATATCAGGAAGGCACCAGCTGTATTGCATCTCAGCCATCCCATTACACAGTTCATTGCTGTCTCTTCTATTTCAGATTTCTCCCCTTCTGCTATTCATTTTTCTTTTAATTCAAAGTGAATATTATGCCTCTCCCCTTCTGATAGCTCCTATTATGAAGACATGCTGAGCCACAATAAAGGAATGGTCCATTTAGTCCAGGATCCAACCTCCAGAGCAGGCCAATGTCAGGTATGCCATGAGATATACAGAAACACTAAAAAATATTTCATACAATAGGAAGGAAAACATTTTTCTTTTTCCTTGTGAAATCATTTAAAAGACGTCAGAAAACATGTAGTCCCTCTGGAAGTCAGTAAGACTTTACGCAGTTTCCACTTTCCAATTTCAGAACTTGGATTTGGAAAATGTCAGTTACAAAAAATGAAATGTTTATACACATGAAATTAGTAATTAAACTCCTGCAATGTGAGTTCTGGAAGACTGCTACGCTTTGGGAAGCAGAGAAAGAACCTGCTGGAAAAGGATACTCATTTCTTTTTTTATCTAGTTTTACCCAAGTTTCATACATACTTGAAAGGCATGATACATGCAGCTTGTTATATCTGTTAACATAACAGATAATGTGAATATTTTTACATCTTTAAAATGCAGGCTTCATTTTTTTCAGATGTTCATTAACATGTCATTAAAAATAAATGACATTAAGCAGGTGTTTATGGTACACAAGGAAATTAATTGGAGGTCATACTAGGGACAATGATTTGCATCCAATAGTTGGAACAGAGGTTGCTCAACAGTCCAGGAAAAGTGAGGCATCCAGAAGCAATTTAACAGAATAACCTCTATGTCAGAGACTTCAAAAACCATTTGTTGCTCTTAACTCCTATTTTTCTGCTTTCCCTTCCCCAGCAGGTTATATTTGAGAAGAGCATAGTACCAGCAGCACAGGCTATTTGCAAGATGCGAGCTCATTCCAAATGCATTCCTTCTAAAGCTGCTCATTACAAAGTATGCTATGCTAGGTCACAGCTTCCAGAAAAAGAAGCATAGTAATTTGTATTTTTCTCCAGAAGCCTACAGCATGAAATGGAGGAGGCCTCTCTCTATGCAAAGAACATATCTCCCAACAATAAATATTCTGCTGCTCAGTGAAATGTAGTAATTAACTTAGACATTCAAAGCACGGTCGAATTTTCATTTAACGGTCAATCTAACACAAATATATTGTGTATTTTAAATTCCACTGTTGTGTTTTAGGTTTCGTCTTTTTTATACCATCAGCTCTTCTGTACTTAGGACACATCCAATTGCTCACAAGAGAAGTTTAAAAAGAATTGTCCAAATATACTCCGCTGTGAAATCATATCCCACATGAGAAATTCACTCATCTGGCAGCTTTTATGAATCAAACTTTTAATATCTATGGTTTCAGTTGCAGCTATGCATTAAACTGCTTTGAATGGCTCCCACACAAGTCGAATACACTATATACCATAGAGATAAGGTTTTGGTTGCACTGGAGACTTTTAAAATATATAGTTATGTGCTCAAGATGTCATTGAATTTATTTCATGCTTGTTTCTGGATTCATATATTAAAACCCAGTATGTGCAGATAGCTAGTCTGCTCAAATTTTTAAAGTAATTATTCATTTTTTCTTTTATTCACACAGTTTTGGAAATCTCTAAAAAGAAATGCTTCCTCCTGAAAACACATACATTTAGTTTGAGTAACCTTGTATATAACTTTTAGGCTTTTTCCCTATTTTAGTCGCAGCTTCCATGGAGTATTTCTGCCAAATGTGGACAAGTTTCCTTTAGTGCTTTCTAAAAACCAGAATTTCGTCTTCAGGACTTCAGAAAGAAACACTAAGATGTCATGTCATCTAAATCTTAGCCTAGTTAACGACGTTGTGTTGAGAGTGGGCACTAGTAAAACTTTTTCTTTTTTGAAACACACTACTATTACCATAATTTGAAAGAAATAGCGATTTCCTATGAGGATGGCTATATTTTCAAAAGGAACTAGAAATATGTGTCTTAGGACCAAAATGCAGTTTAATAAAATAAAATCAGAACTGTGTTGAATGATTGTCTACTTTCATTTTGAATTTCTAATATGTATCATGGAAAGCTCACATTTTAATTTCAAACGGGGATTTGCGCAACACAATTTCAGTAAACAAAAAGAGAATAACAGTTCCATATTCTTCTGTTTGTCCTACTGCTGTAATCAAGGATTCAACACAAGCACTGTTCATTAACATAAATAATCTAGCAGACTTTGTTACCCACAAACCTGCAAGAAAAACCTGAAATAGAAAAATTAGAATGTTTTCTCTCTATTTCAGTAAAACTTTCTTACTTTTAATGCAAGAAATGATCTAAGCAAATGACATGGGTATCTGGAAATAGCTGGAGTCTGTGTAGAAACCTCCAAGCCAACAGAGGAATTATTCTGGAGGAAATATAATTAAAACTAAAAATTCCCAGTGTGTCGCACATAAATTTCTGGTTAATAATTAAAAAGACACATGACCTCTCTATTTCAAGTGCAAATGCTTCCACTGTGTTACATGTCTAAATTTTTCCTTGTTCTGAACGTGAGCATAATGGGAACTCCCTAAAGATCTTGGAAATCCATTTAAGACTCAATGAGCAACAATTCATTGACAATTGATGTGATGGGGAAGTGGTTTGAAGTTGTGGTTCTGCCGTCAATAAGGCAGCAATGACCCCCACAGACACAGTCTGGAAACCTCAGGTGAGGGGAGGGTAGGGGAGGGTAGTAAATTATGCTCCTACTGCATCAAAGCATCAAGTGTTTATGTTACAGGCATCTTTCCTCACTGTAAGGAGCAGCTCAGTGCTGTCACAGGTAGTCAAGCCTGTTAGGAGCCACTAGTTTAATTTAGTGTACTAGAACTGACTCAACAAACGGGAATTTTGAAAGCTGTGCAAGTTTTTTGGATGGTTGGCCATATGCTAGGGGAATAAATGCTTCTGAGAAGTGAGAAAGGATTGCTCCAATCAAACCTTCAGGAGCTTAAATATTTCTCAGGTGAGCATCCTACAACATGGAAGATGTCAGCATGGTCCCTGACAGCTGTGCAGTGCAGGAGAACCAGGTTGGTGCTGCTCAAATGCCTCATTGTCAGAGGAGTCACCTCCAGTCCCCTATCCACCAAAGGCTCTTCATGTCTCACAGGCATTTTCACACCTGCTTTCTGTACAGCCTGTTGTGTCATGAACTGTTTGCCTCTGGGGCTAGTTTTCATCAAATAGCAGGACTTCAGAGTTAGCTTCCCTGTATTTCAACTACAGCAACATCCCCTGCTTTCTGCTAAAGTCAAGATAGGAAAAACAGGAAAAAAAATATATATTAATCTGGAATCAGACTCCATGAGAAATTAAGTAACATGAAAGTAATTAAAAATTAGGACAATGTATTTGAGAGATTTTGTCTGTTCCTTATGGTTCCTGAATCTTCAAAGTGTATTTTATTTTTTTCTCAAAATACATGCATTTAACTTCTCCACAACTAAAAAAACCTTTGCATTTTATTTTTATTTTTACTTTTTTTTTTTTTTTTTAACTGAAATCTGAGATATTTTACAGCAAGGCTCTGTGAATTGTATCAGGTAAGCAAACGATAAAAGTGCCAGGCATATTCCATATAATTTACTCCCTGTTTAGAGAAAAGAAAAAGAAAAGATAAAATTACATATTTACAACACAACTAAAAAATTTTGTTCCAAAGAGCAACAGAAAACAGCTCGAAGACAGGCTTTTTTGTCAAGTTTTGTGTAATGAGACCAACAGTGGCAAGTCTTTCTTTTACTTAAACAGCCACTAATAATGTGACCAGGTAAACAGTAGTTAAAACATGCTTAAATGACAGGCTGTGAAATCTGCTTCTGCTCTACCTCTTTTCTGAGAGTTATATTCTTAATTAGCAGCCCAGACAGCCTTGTAGTAACAAGGTTAGGTAAAGTTAGAACTGGCATAGATAGATTTATCTGTGCCTCTCCTACTGATAGCAACTGGCCATAATTGTGTCTGCAATGCCATTTACAAAATATATTTTTTATTAAAAATGTCATCATTCAATAAGTCAGACGACGTTGGTGTCTAAACTTTAAACAGACGAGTCCTGAGTGATCACTGCATATGTTTAAAAATGAAAAATGTAATGACAGATACCCATCTAACTTTTCCAAATGGCTCATCCTCAAATATCTAATTCCTTTAAAAAAATCAGATTGTGCTTGTAAGGAGTGTAATGCAAAATCTAAAACATATTAAATTTAAATAAGCACTTTAAAGCATCCAGACTACAAGATATTTAGAAGAGAAGAAAGCTTTTTCTCTTGTTTGCTGGATAACATAAAATTTCAATAAATTGGGTTACTGTCAAAAATACAGTTGGTATTCTTCTAACCCTAGAGGATATTAGAATATAATGCATATCTCCAGTCACTTGGAGACTCAAGCATTCTTACTAGAAATGGAAGAGAACATGCTTAGGTTTATAATCCAAATTAAAATGTTTAATATTGTATTTTTTATCATTCTTCTGGATGCAGTCCACTTCTCAAGAGGAGAAGGTCTAGCTCCAGTAACTTCACACCATTTTGGAGCAGATTCATTGCAAAGGACTCTATAAAGACTGTGGCACAATGTGCCCAAAAAAGAGATCACTGTTAGTTCTCACCTGAAAGATATCCTCTCTAACTGATGACGAGATACTCTCAAGCAAGCCAGAACTACAGGCTACCGTGGCACAGCAATATATTTGCTATTAAGTAAAAACAC
This sequence comes from Lagopus muta, assembly GCF_023343835.1. Taxonomy (NCBI): domain Eukaryota; kingdom Metazoa; phylum Chordata; class Aves; order Galliformes; family Phasianidae; genus Lagopus; species Lagopus muta. Next base: position 4,677,836 of record NC_064440.1, on the reverse strand, counting down.
AAATAAAAAAGCCCACCTGGTGGCCCTCTTCTACCTCCAACTTGTCTTGCAATAGTCCTGTTGCTTACTGCTTTTACTTATACAGAAGCTAGATTCTTTCAGGGTGGGTTTTTTTTTTTTTTTGGTAGCTTAGTTTCTAACGCTGCTGGGAGGCCTAGTCCCACAGGTGGAAGTTGGGCCAAGCAGTAGTTAAGACTAACCCATGTTAGTACATGGGCTGAGATGGTGCATGGAGGGAGAAATGCACATTGAATGGTAAGTCTGTTTCTTCCATTGGGAACCCTGCAATCTACAGAATAACAGCAAAAATCAGCCCTTTATTTTCTAACAAATCTCTGTTTACAGAGCTTTTGGAGGAAATGCGCTTATGGTGGATCCCAGACATGCTTGGGTTATGAACCTTTGCCAGGGTTTTTACAGTAGAATAGCAAAATCTGCTCCTAAAGTTTTTAGCATATTTCTTTCACTCACGCTATGATTCTCTGTCACAACGCATCATGTTTCTGGAGTGACTAAAATAAGTGAAATTTTTCTCTTTTTGGGTCTTGAGTCAGAAATTTGGCTGTGATGCCAGTAGGGGCAAATGTGCAAAGCAGAACTGTGAAACAGTGAAAGAATGTCAATATCAATGGCCCTGTTTTTTAATCCTAGGGATTTAGATTTTTATAAGGAGGGAATATTCTTCTGCCAATCTCATGTTAGAAGCAAGTAAGAATAGTCAAAAACGTAACTTTTCTAATTTCTGCATTACTGAATTTCAAACAGATTGCCAAATGATTGTAAACTTGTAATGGGGTCCCAATAGACTGCATACATGCTGAACAATAAAGACAGATTTATAGAGGTACATAGCTATAACAGTTTTTTTTTTTTTTTAACTGCACATTGAAAAGCTTCTTATAAATCTACTGAGACTGTAAATCAAACCCAGTTATTTACTTCAAAGCTGTTAAGTCATTCACTGTTAAAATTAAAGCATAATTCAGCTGCAGTAGGCATGCCATCAAACACGTGGATTAAGCAAACTGTTGTGGCTACATTAGGCCTGATACTCTTCTCTTTTAACCACCTCTATCAAAGACAGAAGTGTACAACCTTCCACCTTTCGTGACTGCCGCATTCATTAAGAACTTCATAAACCATCCTTTGACAAAAATAAGGTCACTTTATCATCTTCCCATAAAGATGCTAGGTGCTTGAGTATTTCAGTTTTAAAGACGTGTCAAATATATATATAGTTACTTTTGCAATGCTAAGTATTCAAGGAAAATGACTTCCAGAAAGAATGTGAGCAGTTTAATCCCAGAAGTGGACAATGATGCTATAAGGAGCACTTTTCGGAGGATAATATAGAAGTAAATGAACTGAGTCAGCTCTTAAAGAAAAGGTTGGGAAAGGAAGGAAACCCAAATTGCACGTCTTGTAGAAGGTGACATTTATCAGATGACACTGGTTCAGAGGACCTGGAGTATGCTGTAGTGTCCTGCAGGTAAAATGTAGATCACAATTTTGTAGGATAATTTCATATTCAGCCCAATATTGTTGCATTTAGCATATAGTCTAGTCAATATGACTAAACAGTTCATGATATGACCCACTTCTATAAATCAATCTGTTCCCTTTCACCAAAGGGCATTATTGCATTCAATTTTATTTTGATCATAAGGTAACACTGACCATCGATTATTTCATTCTGACATATACAAGAAATATTCTTATTGGACACAGAACTCTTTATCTTCATCTCAAACACACTAGGAGAAGAGGAGAATAAATTATGTTTTCAAAGAGAATTTTTCTCTAAAATAAATCTTTTAAAAATGTGCTTATAGTAAAATTAAAATCTGCATACTGAGAAAAATTTAAAACCAGCTTGAGAATTGTGACTTAAAAGAATAGTGTAAAAAACTTTAAATATCTTTAGTTTTTTAAAAATATGACTTGAACACTTAGCAAATACATTATGAGACCCCCCAGTGCCACACAATATCTCTGGAACAAAGTTATATCTTGTACTTTCCTAAACGAGATGACTTCTTTTTTCAGGGTTGGAAAGGAAAGAAAAAGAAACTCTTTCTTATTAAGCTGCTTACTTCATCTTTTTCAATGCCTCTAGAAATGAAGTTATTCAAAAAGGACCATCATAACCATGGGTAACTCTTACCACAGTGCTGAGGGAACACTGTCACTGCCAGGCACCTTCAGCATGCTTGTACTTCTGCAAAACATTCAAAGCCACTGCAAAGCACTCAGTGATGTCACATGCTTGGTGTTACAGCTTGAAGAAAACAAGCAAATAAAGCCCTTCATGTCTTTGAATGTTGACTGCCAGCTGTCTGTAACAGATACTCACGCAACCATTATCTTCCCTTTCATCCTATTAGTCCATTTCTTTTTTTTTTCCATCCATTTATTTCAATATCAAAATAATTGTCTTTGGGAAGAAAACTGTTATATTTGACTTGACCAACATCACCTAATTGTGCAGATGTAAAATACAGACTGACTTCCAGTAAAAAAAAAAAAAACAAACCTTTTTACTAACCTATTTCATGCAATGCAAAAAATAAAAATAAAACACAGTTTCAGACTTACAGATTATTATTTTTTTTCTATTTTCATACATTTTCAACAGGACATCAGGATGTTGCTTCTTGTTCCTTTATTTCTATCATCATCATTATGATAGTGGTGGGAATCCAGGTATTGGACTACCTCACCATTATCTTAAAAGCAAATACCAAAATAGTTTCCCATACAAATGTATCCCAACCTACTCAGACATCTGCTGTTTCCAGTAACATGGCTCACACCAAGTGCTCTTACATTTGCACAACTGTGCTTTCAGAAGACTCCCAGACCCTTCCAGAAAATTTTATAAGCCATTCAGGCTTATATAGGGCCATAATCCTATCTCTTCTCAACTACAGAAGCTTTGTGTGCGTTGTGCTAACTACTTTTACCTTGTGCATTCTTCTTTTTAAGCCTCACAGCATCTCTACACCATATAGAAACACTGTCATTCTCATGTTACAGATAGAGGGGAAAATATGAGATTATTTCATAAATATCACTCAGAAAGTCTCAAGAAAAATAACAGACTCATGACTACCAGCATATTGCCCTTCTTCCTAAATCTCTCCTCCTTCATGAAATCATGAAATCATAGACTGGCTTGGATTGGAAGGGACCCAAAGGGTCATCAAGTTCCAACCCCCCTGCCACATACAGGGCCACCAACCTCCAGATCGAATACTAGACCAGGCTGCCCAGAGCCCCATCCAACCTGGTCTTGAACATTTCCAGGGATGGGGCATCCACAACCTGCCTAGGCAGCCTATTCCAACACCTCATCATTCTCTCTTTGAAGAACTTCCCCCTGACATCTAATCTAAACCATTCCTTTCCTGTAAACAATAAAAAGAATTTGTCCCAATACTTTCAAAGAAATAAAGAAGAGAGACATGCATTGCATCCCTCTCAAAGTTTCCTCTACAAGGTACACTCTTGTCTTCCTTGCACTTATATCTTTTGCCTCTTCTAAACCTGCAGCAAGATACCGTGTGTGGATGCAGTCTGTGCTTAGGAATGGAGCAGAAGTGCACGAGCAGCTCTGTCTGCTGCACAGCTCTCCAGATGTTTGACAGTTTGCATAGATGCACACTGTAATTATTTTCAGGATAGCTTTTCTCAAATCATTTTTTGCTCCGTCTACTCTATGAAGGAATGTCTGTCCAATTAAGGGTTTGTAGAAGGGAAAGAAATCCAAATACTGGCCGATTATTTTTAAAGATATATAACACAGATTACAATGCATTCATAGACTTTTATAAAATGTTATATTTTCCCACTTCTTCATCTTATTTGGGTCTTCTTTTCCCCAAAGGATCATTTCTGGAGTTAATGCAATAGTTATGAAACAAAATCTGAATTTTGAAACCAGTTGAACATACTGCCTAACCATTAAATCCTTGAATGTGTTTTAAAATGAAGATATGTATTATTTTCAGGATATTTCAAACAGGAAGAGAAGTAGTGCTTATCTTTACAAATACCTCATATTTTCCTCCTTACACAGATAAGTACAAAAAAAAAAACCCAAAAAACAAACAAACAAACAAACAAACAAAAAACCACAAACAAATCCACATCCTTGTAATAAAATTAATGGATTCGTGTAGTTAAGCAAATTATCAATGTACATAATGCAAGCAAGTCCAAAAAAATGGCAAAAAATTGAGTCTCTGGAACTGCCAATTTCAAAAGGTATCCCAACAACTCCACCATCAGCTCATTCATTTGCTTACATGGTGTGACATATTCTGTGCAATTACATACGCAAAGACTTTCGGAACTTTATCATCAATTCAAGAAGTGTTACGATGAATGCCTAACTCAACATATCAAACAGCAGCTGGTTTGTGACATGTTGATAAAATGCAGGGCTTCAGCTTTGTGCAAACAAACCAACCCTTCTGCATATTGCGTCCTCTCTTCTCCCTGAATTTGTTACAATGATTAGAGGACATTTTTTTCAAGAACTAAGACATTTATATAGCTTAGGGTTGGTTTTAGAAAAAGTGATTTCTTATGCTTAAAAGTTCTCTGGCATGCAACTTTTCGGTTTTAGAATAAGTATTTCACTAAAGCCACAAGCAAAAGTTGTAAAGCAAAACCAAAATGTTATTTTATTCAAGGTAACTGTCAAATACTGAGAAGCATAAGTTTTGTTCTTCCATTTTATATATTTAATAATACTGACATGATTCATAGGCTTTTTTCACTTCAGGTTCTACTGTGGAGCTGAAGTCAAAAGAAATATTTGAATCAAATAGGCTTTGTTCTAAGTAAAAATCCACAACCTAAATTCTGTGGACTGAGAAGACAAAAACATTTCCATGAACTGGAGATAATACTTTTTGAGTGAGGCTTTTGTTCTGTCACTCAAAGTTAAAAACTGGGGGGAAAAAACCCCAACAAATATTACACCACCAAATCAGAGGGTGTGTTTAATTTGCCACTTCCACTACAGTGCAAATAACAATCACAATTTTCTCAAATTTGCAAACATGAAATTCCCTTTTTTTTAAGATCCCTTGATAAAGTATTATGTAAAGTACTTTGTGCCTCTTCGTCCTAAATTACAATAAACACAAAAATGTCCAGGTGAGCTTTGAAAGCAGACTAATACACTGGAGAGGTATAGCTTCTCATTTCACTTCTACTTGGATTCATTTGTCATTCACTTATGAAAAGCTTGGTCATTATTTACCTTTGCTCTGTAATAGTTCAAGACATTAGATCAAAGTTTGAGTTGCAAATCAATATGATTATGCCCTATTCTTTACTAAAAAGACAAAAAAGGTTAAAAGAAGTCATTTTTAGATTTTATTGTAATGTTGTCACAACTTGACTTCTGTGATCTGTGTCTCAGATATGAGTCTTAAGGTGAATGAAAGACCAACTTAAATGACATAATCCAAAGCGTATTAGGTAAAAATAAAAGATTCTTGAACTCTTGATTTTTTAGCTGATTTTAGTTGTTTTGTTGTTTGGTTTTATTTATTTATTTATTTATTTATTTTGGAGGAGAATGAAGTCTGAATGAACTACTTGCATTAATTAATTAATAAGCTATTATCTGGAAGTATGTAACAAATTTACTGTCAATTAGTCTAATTGAAGTAACTTGATTAGCATCTTGTGTGACGTGGAATTACAAAGAAATATTTCCACTTAGCAAGAAAAGCCACCTCATTAAATACATGAAATTTATAAATAAAATAGAGTGCCAGTAGAAGACAAACAAATTTCATGCATGTATAATTAGTGGACGGTATTTAATACCATGTTGTTAATTAGATCTTTACTGCCATTGAAGATAGCTTCTGAGAGCATACACTTAAAGCCTTGATTTCATAGCCAACTCTGCTGAAAATTCAAGGCTACAAATATGTCTCGTGCATGTCTCCTCCTTCCTTAGAAGAAAGGCAGAAGGGAACATTTTTCCTGATCACTGAGAAGGCTGTGCTATGCAAATGTCTGCATCTCCCTGAATATTTGCCCATTACTAAAGTCCACAGCGAATTTGCAGAAGCAGAACAAATTCATTTGTTGTGAAAATGGTATTACAAAGAATGCTACCATTGATTGCCATGTAAAAAGCCAGAATGAAGCCAGCAGGGTGCGCACAGATGTTGAAGGCATGTGTGTAAGTGTGTTTAATCACATAAGACACGCATTACTTAATTTCATATTTCTGAAAAGTGTTAATAAAGTACAAAATGTTACTGTTTTACAAGTAGTATAATCACTCTATTTAACAGAGTTCATCAGCAGTATGTTTGATAAACATACATGGTTACTGATATTTTGACTGTCCCTTTTTATATATGAAATACTTCAATGGGAAATTTCCAGCTTGCTGTCTGACTTTGCTGTCAAGGCTGGGTTGGTATGTAAGGAAGAGAAACAAAATGCAGTTGTGTCAGACTGTTAGGACAGTAATGGTACTAAGATGGAAATGGTCAGCTAGCAGGTTGGTGATTGGGAAAAAGGGACTCTGACAATGTAGAACTGAGAACAAGGAGATTAAGAGATGCAGGCTTTGCGGAGACAATATTTGGTACACTATCTGAGGCAGAGTCCAGGAGTTTAGAGAGAAATATATTGCAATCAAAAATTTGTACTGAGAAATACCATTGAGATAAGAATTAGCTGCCCAGAGCATTACTACTGAAAAGCACACAAAAGATAAAAAGACATCATGCAAGCTTAGATAAGAACAGAGGCAAGGCTTTGAATGATATCAATAGAAGATCAATTGTAGAAGTTGGCTAAGTAACAAAGGTTGAAGAAATAGTAGTACTATATCTGACTGAATGACCAAAAAAAATCTATTTTTGGCAATTAACAAGCAGTTAATAAATAGCTCTTATTTCAAAAGAGGTTAAGTGCAGGTAACCTAATATTGGAGGGAAATCCTACAAATTCAGCACATCTGCTTTGAGGAAGATATTGCCTAAAAAATGCATAATACAATGTTACAGGCACACTATTGAATCCAATAGCATAAATCCTCAAGTCAAACTGAATGGACTGTATCCAAAAAGCACCAAAAGCAGACTGATGCTTCACAGCTAGTATTTAGAAATTTGTAATATATGCATGACCCTCTTAGGATCTCTGATATCAAAGATTTTCACCTAACTTTTGTGCAAACCATCAAGCACTGAGACAGACACTTCAGTATATGAATACTATTAATAGGAAAAGACACGGATTTGCAATACCTGCTGTGATCAGTGGAAGACATCCAGCTGATGGTTCATGTTGGAACACAAATCCCAGAGTCTTCAGGCAATCTCTGAGCCTGTCTGAGAAAGGCTGAATGAATGCATTCAGCACAAGATGTGAACTACCCTTATTCTTCTAGTAAACATGATTATCATCAAAAAGGCTATGTGTAGCCAATAATCAGAAAAGATTAGCTTGGATTTAAAGAGAGCAGCAGAGTGATAAAAGGAAGTTCCAAAAGCTTGAGTCTCTAAGGGAGTCTTATATTACAGGATGAAAAATAACAGTACATGGAGGACAGTTATCAGACAGCACTGTTGCCTGCATTAAGTAAAGACCATACAGCACTAACAAAGCCGTATCACAAACTGGATCAAAAGTTTTCTGAGTCCCAGTCTACTAAAATGAAGGATGAATTCAGCCAAAAAAATATCAGCAGCAGAGACTTCTAGACTATGTTACTGTCCATCAAGATGACCCTAATTATGCTCTGACTCATTTCCTCAGAGCCCCTGAAGTACAGACAGAATTTCCCATACATGATCTCAGAGTAAAAGGTTTTTAGCTCCTACTAAAGATTTACACTTGCAGGGGAAAGCCTAAAAGAACAAAGAAATTAAAGTAAACATGAAAACAAATGGCATTCAGGAAGTCATGAGTGAAGTCTGATGAAAGATCTAATCTTACACATATGTCAGTGATGAATTGTATATAATAGCCTTAGATGGGACACAAACCTGGTTCCCCATTAAGGATCAACAATTTCACAGCACAGCTAGAACACATACCAGGTAATCCTTGCAAGTCACCTGTAAAAGGACATGAATAATAAGGTAATAAAGTCCAATAATAAAAATAATGTTTCCACAGTAGTAAAGAGGAAGGTCAGCTTTAAAGAATGGTAGCATCTCACAAGGCAGTAAAAGGAGATGGGAAATTCAATCTGAATAAAGAGGACCCTGATAAGAAAAATGTTTCAGTTTTGTTTATTTAATAATGGCTTTGTCTACAGTGAGATATTGCCAAATATAACAAAAAAAGTCTTTGGACAAACTAAAGAAATGGTTATCTCAGAAGTAGCATTTATCCACTCTTCCCAGAACTGCACTAACACCAGTGTAAGATCTGCTGGTGGTTCCTAAGTATGCTGTGTTATTTCTTTAGGACACTCTTTCTGGTTCTGGTTTGTATCAGATGCTCTGAACACTACTCGGCATTTCCTTTGATAAGATTGAGAGTCATAGATGCCAACCTAAATGACCGGAGGTATTCTGAATGGCACTCATAGTAGTTGTTAATTACTACTAGGAAATGTTTTAGATCTTGGGAGGGGAAGCTTTGGGACTATGTTTGTGTCTGCATGATGTCAAAACCCAAAGAGACAAATAGAAGAATATAACACAGAGTATCAGAAGCCTTCCTTGTCCTCATGCTTTTAATCCTTATTCAGATGCTTCTGTTTGGAAGGAGCTGTTTGGTGTTTGCTTTTTTCCCCACTAAACTCAGAAGAAAGAGGAAGCATTTGTTTGCCTGTGAGTGCACGATTAGGGGGACCAAAAATATGGAACAGAAGGATAAATTCACCAAATGCTGTTAGATAGTATGTCTGATGGTTTTTACAGTAGCTGCATCCAAAAAGTGGGAGAGCCATGAAGTCAGCTCTGGCTTGGACTCATGGGGCCAAGAAGAATCTGCTGGGTGGGGCTTATATCATATGCCAAGAAAGCCCGAATCAAACACCAAACTGGACTGGATTGAATCAAACACCAGCCAAACAAACTATCATGCTCTGAAGCAGCATCCTAGAAGTGAGTTTTCTGCATAATAGTGGCTAAAACCCACGTTGTGCTGTCTGGTGCTTGTTTGGAGAGAGAACAAGGTGCTTGACACTTGTTATAGTGAAGGTAAAAAATGCTTATTTAAATGAAGACGTAGGAGATTCTGTCATCCAGAAAATTCTGTTCTTGTTGCTTCCCCATCCTAATACACATAAGCATTGGTATGGGATCACACAGTGCAGCGTTGGAAAGACAGAAAACTGTGAGAGACTTTCCACTTTCATTCCATTAAAAAGACATTCTGCTGCTTTGGTTCTCAAGGTAGCACTTTACATAAATGATTGTTCCTGGCAGTCCTGCTATACTAACTGGAAGGGAGTTATGAGATAGTATAAAGTGTCAGGGAGTATGCCCGTTATATGGGTGGTGTGTGCATAAGCTTGCCTTACCTGAGAGTCTTCCCGGAAATCATATTTGGCTCCAATGCTACTTATATAAATCTGCCTGAAAGGAACATTTTCAGCTTAACTTCCAACAATTTCTGGTTTCAATAAGACAAGTTTAAAAAAAAATAATAACCAACACCTGGTCCTGGGAAAGACAAGAATGTGTGTGCTGATATTACCATGTCCATGGAAAGATAGGAAAAAAAAAAGAAAAAAGCCTTGTCAGTGCTATAGTAATTCTTACAAGACTGAAACTAGCTCTCTAATACTTGATGATATTTCCTATGCTCTAGAACTTGGTACAAGGAATGCCAACACTGCCTGTGCTGTAGCAAATGAAATCGGGGTGCAGGAGAGCCTCTCTCTGCCACATTTAAAGCTGTGAAGAACAAAGTACAGATGATGCAGACCAAGTTAGCACTGCTTTTCAAAGGAACTCAACTGGGACTCCTATGTGTCAAAATGAAATCATCTTGGACTGCCTTTTGAAGGAGAATGCTAAAGAACCATAATTTCTTTTATTTTGTGAATCCAAAGCTTTATATTCACTAACTAGAGCTTGCACGATATGCTCTGCCTTGAAAGTGAAGTCATTTTCACAGTCCTTGCTTTCCTAAAAGTAGTCTTTCATCTTAAAATAGGATCTGTATTCTTTGTTCCTAACTACAAGACTTACTTGCCTTCACTAAAAAAGCACTTTGAGAAAGCCCACTTCAAGCAGTCCCAATCACTTTGTACAACTGACCTTTCCACCAATTTTTGTGTCATATGCAGATAACATGTTTTCTTCTATACACAAAAAGAAAAAAAAAAAAAAAAAAAAAGACAAGCATAAAGAAATTCAAAATTTCACTAACACTACTAGAATATTTTTTTCTTTTTTTTCCCCCACTTTCTTTTGTTTTAAATACATTTTGGAATATTGTTTTTGCAGATGGATGATAAAAAAAGGTTTTTTCCTATGAAAACCAGAATTTCCATTTTTCATGGGCACAACCATTTATTTGTCTTGAGCTGCCAGAGCAGCTTATACTTTCTCTTACACTTGAAAATGCACAGGGTGAAATTCTTCACCAGGAGGAAAAAATGAATTTGTTTGCCTCATCAGATCCAGGTGCTAAACAATGAAGAGAAATAGAAAAAGTTGTACGATGGGTAACAGAGGGTGAAGGGGAGAAAAAGAAGAATTTAAGATTAAAAATCAGTTTTGCAGTAGCCAGAAAATGACCTATACATGTCTGCAGACATATATAACAGCTATAGCAACACCAGACTCCTTGCAAAAATAACTCCAGATATATGTCTGGAAGGGAAGAGATTAACCAGAGGGACAATTTCTACACAACAGAGGGAAAAAAAATCTGTAACAGACAACTTCTGATTGAACTCTTGGAAGTAATGCATTTCCATAGGAGTTTCAATTCTTCATTTAAACAAGACCAAATACACTGAAGTTTCAGAACAAAGAGTCCGCAGGTTGATGTGTGCTAACACTACAAATAATGACTAGCTTATTAATTGCAGGCACTGTGTCCATTTCCATATATATTTCATGACACGGTGTTATTCTCAGGAACAGACGTGCTGTTGCAGATCCAAACAACTCAGAGGTTGGCAATTACGGAATCACACGATTTACGGAGTTGGAAAGGACCTCAAGAGATCATCAAGTCCAACCTGCCTGCTAAAACAGTACCCTATGATAGGTCAGACAGGTAGGTGTCCAGACAGGTCTTGAATATCTCCAGAGAAGCAGACTCCGCAACCTCTCTGGGCAGCCTGTTCCAGTATTCCATCACCCTTACCATAAAGAAGTTCTTCCACATTTTATGGAGCTTCCCATGTTCAAGTTTTAGGCCATTGCTCCTTATCTATTGTTATGCACTACTGAAAAGAGACTGCCCTCATCCATTTGCCTCCCAACTCCCTTCAGATATTTATAAACACTTATCATTAAGACTCTTCATACGCAGAGAACAGAGACTGAGAAAAGCAAGAGAAAACTGGTGGATGAACTACAAAACAGCTTTAGGATCCACCTTGATGATGAAGATGTGACAGAACAGACACAGTTCAATACAAACCAAATTTTGCTAAGGACTGTCGTTAATCTGATTGTTCTTAGTAAAAGGAAAACAAAATAAAATATCAATAATAGAATGAATTTAAAAGGCACAATCAAATATTCCATGATCATTAGAGCATTTTGATATCTAGAGTATGAAGAACCCTATGAAAATACAGTATAAAAAAAAAATAAAATAGAAAGCAGACAGGATCAAGTACAGTTATACTTTGCATCAAAATTAAGAGAGTCCTCTAAAAAAAAATATAGTCACAGTGAGTTGCAAGGCAAAACAAAACCAAACAAAACAACATGTTCTAATTTTTTCATAGAATCATAGAATGGCTTGGGTTGGAAGGAACACCAGGGATCAACAAGGTCCAACCCCCCTGCTGCAGGCAGGGCCACCAACATTCTTTTTCATTCTTTTCTATTAAATTTTCTATATACTAAATAGACAACTAAAAAAAGTGGTTAAAACAAGCAAACAAACAAAACTCTCTTACTGTGCAGAAATGACCATATTTTATAGCAGCTATCTTGATAGTCTCAAGCCCAATCTCTGGAATACCACATCAAATTTGTGACTTGAATATGGTCCAAGAGTTTGAGGTCAGTTCAGAGTTCTTCTTTGACATCTATCTCTACTTAAAAAGAGATGTTTAGAATCGTAGGTCCAAAGCAAAGGAGTGGAGCTTCTTGTCCTGAGTTTTTGTAAGCCGACTGTTAACAGCATCATTACACTCCTCAGTGCTGTGCTTTATAAGCTAGCACATGGACCATTTTCATCTGGAAGATGAAGAAATTTGGTCTTCTTTTCACTGCATGTTGTTTTGCAATCTGTTCACATGAAAATGTGTAAGTGCGCAAACATCTCCTTCAAAAGATAACAGCAGTCCACAAATAGAAAAAATGACTGCTATTTGCTATAATGCTAAAAACTAATTCAGCATTATGAGGGTTTGTTTTTTTTTTTCCTCAACAGCAAAAGGCAGCAATTTATTTTCTGCCTCTTAGGAAATATTCTATTTTCATGAACTAACATACTTCTGATACCTGACAGCAATTTGAAAAGCATGTGTCTCTCATTCATTCAATATTAGTATTATCCAGTAGTAGAAAACCACATAGAAGTGCTACGCAGCACCATTTTGCCAATGAGAAACCACTTTATACTTCTTCTTCTGTTGCCCTGCCCTGATTTTGTAACATGTAAATGTTATTTAAACTATAAAAATGCACATTTTTAAAAAACTTTTCATGCACATATACATTGGACTGAGATACATAAAAGTATTACAGGCATTTAAGACTGTCTTCAGCAGCAAGCCTCAAATATTTTTGAGATCTCCTGCAGCTGTTCACAAAGATGAATATGACTGTTTTGCTAAATGACTGTCTAATACTTACTGTGAAGATACTGCACAACATTTATTATCCACTCGTCTGTTAACTTCCCAGCTTTTGTTATCTTTGCACATTTCAGCTGACTTGCAAGATCCCTTGATTCAATCCAACAGATAGTGTCCTCTCTGTAGCTATAATCTAGTGTCAAAATAGAAGATCCTTTTATAGGAGTTCTGGCAGACACTTTGCTTCCATTAAGATGTAATACCTCTATTGTTTCAGAGTTCGCAATCAGAAGAAGAGGAGGTCTATCAGCAGGCTCTGAAAACAAATCAGAGAAAATATTAAGTGTTATCTATCTTATGAGCTTGAATGAAATTTTTACATGTTCTTACCTGCATGTTTTAAGAGATAATAAATGGGTTTTGTTTTTGTTTTCATAACTATCATATATTTCAAATTACTACTATATTTTATCTTTCTGTTCTAATAGTTCACATCATTAAAGAAAATTAATTACTCTAGCCCCACAGCTTCTGTTTAATTCTGTGCAGCATTATTGCAACATTTTTCATGCATAAGTCATAAAAAGAAATACATTTATGCAAATTATTTGTATCCAGTTTACTGACATTTCTAATAGAATGGAGGCCATGAAAACCTGAAGAATTTATGAGTACATGTGGAATGGTAAACGACATTTGTATCTGAACCTTTAAAAAGAGACAAAAACTGAGTGAATGCTTCTACAAAGCAAAGCGAAAAAGCAACAACAACAAAACCAAACAACAACAAAAATCAGTGAAACCTGGCTACATCATGTACATCTCGGGTCTAATACTGTGCAACATAAGAGAGAAAGCCTTACGCTGTGGAAAATCCTAACAGCAAGAGGGAACTGACAATACCTAGTTTCTATTGGGTTAACATTCAGGTGACAAAAAAAAACAAATGAACAGGAAGCATGAAGAAACAACTTCACACTCACTTGAATCACTTTGACTGGAAATCTGCCTATAATGGATGAAAATACTCAGAACATTCTACGAATACCGAAGGAAACCCAAACTGTGAAGAATATATATTTTACATACAAAATATTCATTTAAGATGATGCTAAAAGTTCATGATTTGACAAGTTGTTCAAGTTAATAATTTCTTGTTACACCTAGAGAGAAACAATTGTTACTGAGTGCAAATAAATTTTGCATTATGAGTGCTATTGGATGCAAAAGCAGCTGGTTTTACTTTAGGCGTATTTTTCATTGCTTTATTGGATAGAAAATCCCAGGCTGGTGTGAAATGATGTCTCTGTGTTAATTAAAAAAAATATTAATCTCAGTATGGTGAGAAGTTTGCTATATGTGGTTTCATTAATGAAATTGATTGTCATTTTTTTCTAGATCTAGAGGAGTATGTTTCCATTGGTAGACAGTCCCAGTTGATGTAGAACCATCTTGGGGATGTCTATATCAAAACCATTTGCCTGCAGGTTGACTTTGTTCTTTATTCTTTTTAAAGGGAAGCACTCCTTCATTAGAAGCTTTGATTTGTAATGCTCCAAATGTGGTTTAAGCTTGCAATAGGTTTAAATGGAATAACAGCGATGTTTAATTTTGCAGTGAAGTATGTTCACATGAATAATAACATTAAGTTGACAAAATTTTAGAAGTTGTATTAATGAAAAAAAAAAAAAAAAGAAAGAAAAAAAAAAGAAACAAAGAAAAGAAAACAAAAGAACAAAAGAAAAGCCCTGAAACATAGAAACTCACACTTCTGTTGCCAAGCATGTGGAAAAATTTTTTGAGCTGCCAAGTCTCACACCATGAGCTCTCAGCCCAAAGCAATCTACTTACATTCAGAAAATAAATCAATATTCAAATTGATATTTTTGATCAACATTCTATTTCACACAGTTTTAAGAATTTTGCTAAGCAATTCCAGATAAAGAAATGCAGAAAAAAAAAGAAAAAAAAAAGCATAACTAAAAGGATTTGAGAAATAAAACTTCATCAGCAAGTCTGATCAAAGAGAAAAGGGACATTATTGAACACACTGCTCACTGGTCTCACTGAAATCAAAAGCAGTACATTTAAATTCTGTTCTTTGATACAATGGGTTTTTATTTAAATATCTCTTTTGCTAATATTTTGCTTACTTTGTCACCTAAGACAATTCTATAATGGATCAGCATGCATTCTTTCTAAACAAGATTTCATTATTCTTTCCTACTGCCTTTCATTCTATAATGTATTCTATACTTTGCAGCGTCTTTTCTCAGTAAATCTGGTGTACCTGATGTAGGGAACCTGCTTTGACATGGGGGGTTGGACTCGATGATCTCTGGAGGTCCCTTCCAACCCCCACAATTCTGTGATTCTGTGATCTCATGATGACATCTGCAAAACCTCATTTCTGTAATTTACTACTTTTCCAATTTACTGTCAGTACTTGTCTTGCATTCACTATCACTATTTGTACCCATGCAAGATTCTGAAAACTTGAAAATTTCTAATGATTTGAACTTTGTAAAGCAATCTTTTGCAAACTATTGTAAGACGCAACTGAAGCTTCCTAGCCATCCTTTTATTTTCCTCAGAAAAGAGGGCAGTGGGGTTTTTAATGAGACATTTTATTTGCCTTTTCCCAAATAGATCCATTTTGTAGTCAACAGTGTTCATCATGTGTGTCAATCTTTGCCCCTACTGCATCCTTTCTTCGGAACTGCTAACCATCAGAAGACAAATAGGCCTAAGAGATTTTGTCTCCATCATTCTGAGAGTTTCCATGCTGATATAAAAGGTCCGTTTGTGCCTGTATCTTGCTACCTGCTGCTCTCTTCCCACAAAATACCATCATTCACCTCTCATCCAGCATTGGTGTAAAAAATTCCTTACTACCATTTTTGCTTTTGTGCTTTGAATTAAGCCAGATATTACATCAGTCTGCCATCTGTAAGGCCTTCAAGAAGAAGCAGATATCAGGCACTGTTTGCAGTTAAGGAGCCAGCATGGTTGCTTAGTTGTCTGAGGCTGTTATAGAGAACCATATCCTTTCCTGCATTATTTTAAGCTTACCCATTGGAAATTGCCACAAGGACCACTGAACTACAGAGAAAGTTTGTATTTCAGTATTAATGTCTAAGAAATAAAATAATTCTGAAAAAGAATTAGCACTGAAACTCCTGAGCAGAAGTAATAAATTAAACATGGCTCCAATACTCATGACACTGCTTAGCAGCCATGACTAAATGGTAGAACAGATCTGTACTCTAGTAGAATTTATCCAGAAACCAGGATACTCAGTTGAAAATTCTCTTTTTCAAGCAGTCCATACACAACATAATTGAATGGGTAGAATCGGTTAATCATGCTTTTTCACTCTAGGGTAAGTGACCTGACTATTTCAGGGCTGCTCAGATAAAGATTGATTTTGTGAAAAAAGTTTTCTTCCCTTCCTCCACACAAAAACTGCTTGTCAGTGCCTCAAAACAGAATGCACAAAGCCTAGAAGGTTAGTGGACAGATATGAGTTGCATTGAGCTGGCAGCAGCTTTTCAAATAACTGGACGTCATGTCTGTTTCTCTTTCCAGAGTTGTTTTTTGATTTTTTTTTCCCTTTTTTTTTTTTCTTCTTTTTTTCAATTTTATAGGAAAGATAAGAAGCAAATAGCACTCTAATCCAGGAAAGTTTTATGATTCATCCCTCTAGACTAAAGTGAAAGCATCTTCCTTTGAATTATGTTTAAGATAGAGTAGCAGAAAAGATGAAAGTCTTATGTTCTCTCCCCCTCCTGATCTTGTCTAAATTACAGATCAATAGTGATGTCATAACAAATCAGAAACAAAGCCTTTTTGCTCTGCCACCAACAGTCCTTGTTCTGTGGAAGGAAACTTTTAGAAATGCCAGCGCTGGTGGATTGGCTTGTTGTTATTTTTTATCATTATTATGATATGAAAAGGATAAAAATTGTAAATCAGTGTTTACAAGCAAGTTAAGAACCCTTTCTCTGAGGTCTACATTGTAAATTTGAAGAGCTTTGCTCTTAGCAGAGTGCACACATTGTATGAAAGTGTGACAAATATTCAGAAGTGTTGAGTAAAATACAGTCTCATTTTATTTTGAAATTAATTTTCTGTACTTAGGCAATGAATCCCAAAATGGACTACTTCAATTCTAAAACCTCGAGCATCAATTGACAAAGTTCTACAAGAAAACTATGTTGAGAGATACATTTGAGAGTAATAAATATCAGGAATAGCTTATAACTTTAATCTTTATCCTTCTTTACATATACAATAAATGTTTCTTTTCTTTCACATGGTATTTTTCTGTAGATGGTCTATGAAAATACATCAGGAACTTTTGCAAGAAAAACAGTTATTTTTTTCCCTTGGCTAAAGTTTTCCAATTCTGTCCTTTTGTTTCCTTAAAAATTCTTTTTATCCAGTGCAGACCTCACAGTACAGACATATACACTTGGCAAACAAAGAACTTCTAAAACTCCATTCAGCAGAGCTATATTTTGTTTCATTTTCACCTCAGAAGTCATTAACTGCTTCTTTATTCATAAAAGAAAGTCTGGCTAAAAAGTCTTGGAAAAAAACCACCATGGTGTGCCTCTAGCTGTTTTGATACCTATTTTAACAACCTTCCCAAAGGTACTGCTCAGCTATAAGTTTCAAGATCCAAAGTTATTTAAATGAGCTAAGGAAGAAAATGCAGAATTTAATGAGGGATAAACCTCCCTACCTTCACAGCCAAGCGTTTGGCTGCCTAAAGGGTAGAAAAACAGCAGCTCCTGTGAACTGCTTTGCTAATTGAACCATCCCACATGCCCATTATGGGTGGGCTCTGAGGCTGCGGAGGAGCTGCAAGCCTCACCCGCAGAACTTCATCTAGGTCTGGGGCCCCCAGCATGAGGAAGACCTGGAACTGCTGGAGCGGGCCCAGAGAAGGACACGAAGATGCTCAGAGGCCTGAAGAACCTCTCCTGTGGAGGCAGCTGGGGGTGTTCATCCTGGAGGAAAGAAGGCTCCAGGGAGACCTCATTGTTCAGTGCTTATAGAGAGCTTATAAACTGGAGGGAGACAATTTTTTTGCATAGGAAGACAGTGATAGGACTAGGGGAAATGGTTTAAGCTAAAAAAAAAAAAGAAAAAATTAGATTCATATTAGATGTTAGAAGAAAATTCTTTACTCAGAGGGTGGTGAGACCTTGCCACTGAAGTCCAGAATGGTGTAGGTGCCCAATTCCTGAAGGTGCCCATGGTTGAGTTGGATGGGGCCCCGGGCAGCCTGAGATGCTGGATGGAATCCCTACCCAGAGCAGAAGGTTGGAATTGGATAATCTTTGAGGCTCCTTCCAATCCAAGCCATTCTATCATTCTACCATTTTCTGATATCTCCAGATGCCACAACAGCCATCCCCTGGCTCCTGCTCCTGCAGGCCACTGCTACCAGGCACATCTCCCTTCCTCTGTACCTTGGTCACTGCCCATCCATGTAATATGTAATCAGAAACCTCTTGCTAACAATATGGAAACAAGATGTAGTACAAGGCTCATAGCTTGGCGTTGTCTGTTGTACTTTACCTAGGACAATGGATGGAAGATTATATTCTTAGAAGATCTTTTATTAGCATCAGAAAATTTTATGTAATGCTTAAGTTAACCCAAACCTCAACTGCTTCTTAACTTTCAAACTTTTTACACACAGAACTGAAAATTATTTTCTTCATTTTTTTTTTAAATGTCTTTGACAACTGTTTTTATGTGCAGACTAAATGGATGGCTTGCTCTTTCTATCCTTATTCTCTTTAGGCTATTAATGGAAATTAAAGAGGTGGTTTTATTTTTTTGTTTATTTTTACCAAGAGCTTTTTTGCTTTTTCCTTTAGATATAACTGCCTGGATTTTGTTCTACTAATCAATCCACTAAGCCTCTCACTGGATTTCATATTCCAGACGAAGACTTCTCATTGTTGACTAAGCATCAGGAATACTTTGAATGTCTTGCCAGTAATAGCCTAATTTACATACCAGGGTAGTACCTCTTCCCCTGCCCAACATGATGTCACTGTCTAATTTTTAACTTATGAACCATTTCATTTTTTACACTTTTTGGCAAGACTGGTCCCTAGTTACTTTCTCACCTATCCTTCTTTTCGTGTAGGGCAACACTTCGTTTTCGTTTCTGCTTGAACCTTATCTTACAAGACAGCAACATGTGAAAAACAGTTCATATTATCAGTGAAGCTATAAATATAACATTAAGGTTGAAAGAAAGCTACCTTCTGGAACATGGAAATGTCACTATTTTCCACACTGTAAGCTGGGTGCAATGAAGCAACGTCAGCTGTTATATGTCACTACAGCTTTTGTCACCTTCTCTGGCATCATTATTGTGGCAACAATTTTTTTGACCTCTGTGCACTGTGATGAGTTCATCCCAATTGTTCAAATATTGATCATTTAATTCAGCATTACTTCAAAGAAAAGTTGTGTTTATGCACGAAAACAGTGTAACAAGCAGTGCTTATGTCTTTGCAGCATCATGATCTTATTAGCACTAGCTTGCAGTGATTTCTTTAGTTCGTGACTGAAAATAATAGAAGAAATGAAAATGACCATAAAACAGACATGATAAAGAACCAAGAAAGAGAGAGCAGTAGCTCTTCTCTGTTAATAGACAGCCTGACTCATTTCACCAAGACCATCAAGACACTGACAGTTCATTATAACACCGAGACAGACATTTTGCTGTATACAAGAAAGGAAACTCAAAGGCTCATCTCGAGTCCAATACACGCACCACGAGAATTTCCTGATCTAGAATGGAGTTATTGATTTTTATGTAGTGGAGGAAGAAGAGTACTAAAATTTTTTACGTTTTATGGACTTTCTTATCTCACAATACTTGGCAATGTATTAAAACAAATTGCTTAGCTATGATGTGGATCAATTTAAAACTTGATACTAGCTGTAGCAGAACACCTAACTTACTGGTGTTCAAGTCAGAACATACGTAGGGATGCTATTAACTTGAGATATCCTCAGAAAGAGCCAGTAGACTTTCAAATTTTATGATGATAAAATAGCTACAAATAAGACTCAAAAAAATACGCAACAAACACAGTTGTATACTTGGCTCTTGAATCATCATCCATGTAGAAAACTTGTTCAAGAAAGTGTTGGCTTTTTAATATAAGAATGTTAAGTCACCGCGCTGAGGGAAAAAATACATTGTACAACATTGTTTCCTTAAACACTATTTACTATTTTCCTCAAATATCCAGTTTACTATTACTAATGAAAACATGCACTAACTTTATTTATTTATTTATTTATTTATTTAAAGGTTTGGTGTGAATATGCATATCATGAAATTCACCTCCTGGGATATTACAAGGACAAGGCAATCTCGTGCCTTTTTTCATCCTCAGGGCACAATTACCTCATGATCATTTCCTCTGCCTTCTCACTACCTCCGTTGTCTTCCCAGAGTAAATAACCTGTTTTGTCTGTGTGAGGAAAAATCTTTATTTATGAAGAGAGACAAACTGGGAACAATTCTAATTTTGGCTGAACTGAATATTTCACTTTAATTAATCATAACCATATAATAACTTCTGATATCTCCTTTGGAGTATTGTCATAGAACATGAAAAGCTGTTCTAGAGTTGTTATGTGGCTCTTTGTAATACAGTGAAGGAAAATCCATCTTTTCCGCAGGCAGTTCTTTCCACCTTTTCATACTTATCATCTACATGAGACCAAAACAAGAACTGTTTTCTTTAAGGTAAGGAGATATTAAAACTTACCATTTTTGGCCTTGCAGGATTTGTTATCAGGCTGAAGAACGTAACCCTCTGCACAGCTACAGGTGTATGATCCATCCGTATTTATACACATCTGGCTGCAGCTTCCATATGTATTACACTCATTCAAATCTAAAGGGACATGAATGAGATTAATGAAATTTTATTAAAAAAGGAGTTAAAAAAATGAATTAAAATCGTAGGAGGAAATTTTGATCCATTAAATCACTGTAGAAAGGTGATTTACATATTCCTTTCTCAAGCCATGACATTATCACCAATGTCAGCTACTGAAATAACTCCAGCAACCAAACAGAAGGCAAAGACCTCTCAAGTTTAATTGCTATTTATTTTTAAAGTTAAAACCTTCATATGTCCAATTAACATCCAATGTCGACACTGTGTTAGGGAGACATCTGGACTCATATTCTACTAGAAACCATTTCTACTAAAAATTATCAGGGACTATGAATGAAACATTTCAAGGGAGCAAATTGATTATCCCTCTCAACTTATTAGTGCTGGAAATACCTTAAAGTTCCTTAAATGAACTGTCACAATTTCTAGATTAAACTATCATCCACTGCATCAAAAACTATGTATGTCTCTAATCTGAAGAGCAGCTCCTTCAAGTAGGGAATATAGACATAATACCATAAAATCAAGACATGCTGTTTAACAGCGGCTGAGAGTTTAAGTAATAAATTGACATTTTAAAAACTGCTGCTGAAATTATTTCCTCAGCCATGTTTTCAATCACAGAACATGACAACCATAGAGCAAAAGAACTCAGAATAAATTGCATTTATGAAGAATCTGGTTTAGAACTATTACTTGAAGAGAGGAATGATTGGGACTGAGGAACAGAATTTCAATCTACTTACAAAAGGAGAAAAAAAATAAAACAAGAATTGAATAACTGATAGAGAATTAAAAAATCACATATTTAAAAAAAAAAAAAAAAAAAGAACACTAATTTCAATAGACATTTAATTATGCTAGAATAACTTTCCCAGCTGCACTGCATGATATGGGAGTGTTCATTTATTAAATTGTGATCTAGATGTGATTTTATGGACATGAGGTGACATGCTGTAAGTTTGTGCTGCACAAAGGAGTTAGCAGGGATGTCCTGACCGATTATGGGGGGCTGTATCCCCTGCTTCATTCCACAAGCCTGTGCTCATTTCCTGATGAGCAAACATCACTGAACATGGGCAAGGAAGCTCATCCATGCTCACCAGCTTCCTGTTGGTCTCCTAGTATGTCTCCAAGATGAAAGCTGGTAGCCCACCACCAGCTCTTTGCACCTAACAGACATCAAGGAGTCATTAAGAAATTCTTGTGTCAATCCTACAGCATTCTTCTTATTTACCTGTGCAGCTTCTTCCATTACTGCTTGTTTCATAGCCATCTCCACAGTAACACTTGGTGCCATTCCTGGTAATGGCACATTTGTACTGACAATTCATCTGCTGGCATCTGGGTAGCAATTCTGCAAATAAAATTATTAAGAGCAAATTGTTACTAAATATTATTTTTATTATTGCCAAATCAGAAACTTTAAATATATATGTTTGTGTAACATCTGAGGAAGGAAATGCAATCACCATTTCCATTAGTTGTTGGAAATACACTTACGACACATAATGCGTTGTCAAACATTTGCTTTGAAAATTGTATTTCTGCAACATAATAAGAAGAAATCACATTCCATTTCTACCAAACATTGTGTACAAGTATATAATCAAGGCATACTGTTGCTCTGCTTCAATATTTATTTTTTCTACCAGTCATATTTAAAGCAATGATTCTGGGGGAATAAAAGAGCACAAAATCTCAACCGGTTAGATTATAGTTATAGGAAACAGCAAAGGCTATGAGAAAGTTTTCAACATCTATGTTGTCTGTATTTGTCATATACATTGATATTTTGAAAGCTTGCTTTGATTTACCAACACATGTATAACTTTCACACCAAACAACGGGCATACATTCCGGTTCAATAATTTAGCATTGGATGTTTACTGTAGAATAAACATTGGACGTAGTATATGACATTACTACTGAAATCCTTCATACTATGTATTGCTTAAATCCAAACCACCAATGCAAGGCACAATGTTAACAGTCAGAAGAAATATTGCAGAAATAAATACTGTAATGTTTTCCACCCTGCAACAGCATGAAAACAAACTAAATAACCACTTCTCAGCCTGAAGCTGGATGAAGTGCATCAATTATACTGCTGATCAAAAGAAGAGTGTTTTGATGAGCAACAATTTTCCCTACAGGAAAAGGATTATATAAAACAATTGTAAAAGTTTATTCCAATATATTTTTTAAAACTATATGTAGATGCATCAGAAAATAACCTGAAAATAAACAGAAAAATGTTCCCTTATAGGACTTTCTTAAAGGATCTGGGAATGTCCTAAAGAAAAGGACAAGTCTATAGTTTAACACTGGCAGTTATAATGCATCTGATCAATATTCATCAAGTTCTACTGGAGGCCAGAATTAAAATTAATATAAGAAGAGTCAGCATCAGCATCTGAAAACCGGGGTTTCAGTTCTGGAACATCTGCTGTTGCCAAAATAAAGTTGACATTCTGGGAGGAAAGTGGATGTGTCTGCTGCCCAAAGTTGTACTTACTATACTGCAATAATTACTACAAAAAAAGCGTATTGGTTTTTTGTCTCTAGTCCAGTACTTAAATCTGTTACATCCTTTCAAGAATAAGTCCCATTCAGAATGCAAACAAGAAAACTTCCCCTGAGGTAACCTAAAATAGGGTTGCACACTAAGATGTGCAGCTGGAATCAAGGCTGATTATATAGTATCTGTTTATTTAACATTTCTATCTGCACAAAATCAACATATACATTTCATTTTCTAAGCAAGCATGGATCAACCATTCTTTACGACCTATAATTTTCTTCCTCAAATATTTATCTTGTTCTGTACAGCCAGTAGCTTTTACCAGATGATAACTATTTGACTCACAAATGGGACTTGGCTTGTTTGCACTCTTTCCATAATGGATACAGATAGCCAGCAGTTTAAACTGGAATAGTGAGACCTGTACACAGCCAGTAAAGACTGCTGGAGAACAGCAACAGTAAATTGGCAACTGAGATCCACTAAAAGAAAGTGAATCAAACCAGCTGATCTGCTCCTTTTCTTATAAAATCTGTTGCTATCTAAATTATTGCAGTAAAACATAGATGGGTTTTAATGACATAACCATTGCGTTTTCTTTACAGTAAGTACAAACCAGATACTGTGCGTAGATTATTTCTGCCAAAAAGTATTTCTTGTCGCACATCTCATCACTCATTCTTTCCACACATTTCTATTTTTCACACTGTCTATCACAGCTTTGCTAGTGTCCTCATCCCATCTGCTGTGCTTTTAGAAAGAGCTTCTCCAACAAGTTATTCTGCTGATTTCCTCCCCATGTGCAACTACTTACACTTGCTTTGGTACAAACTGAGTCTGATCCTATTGATCAAGTAGAAAATATTTTCAGATTACTTTTCTCAAATGACACATTTGACAATTTCTTGTCAATAAAGGTTTGAGGCAGTTAAAACTGGAACACTGAGCAAACCCAATTTTTGTTCTTGCATTTCAGCCAGCAACAACAAGGAGCCTTACACTACAACTGTTTTCTCCAGTTTCCCTGGAGGGATATGACTGGCTACCCAGCAGCCGGGAGCCCTTCAAACACACCAGACTTTCCAACAAATCTGTTTAAGAAGCAGTGTCAACAGCCATATGCTTCTGACTTCAAACTAAGATTCCTCTTACACTAAATTATCAGCTAGATTATTACAACAGAAACTTCCATTCACAGTTCCATTACTGCCTGTGTGAGAGACGTCTTCATGCCCCAGAACATTTCTGCTCTACTGCTGAACCTCTAAATGTGTCAGGGGAGCTCACAAATGGAAAAGTACAAAGTATTGCAACAACACCGAGGGTAAATAAATCTATGTTCTATTTTACTAGCTCTTCGGCTTTCGTCACTTTAAGTAACTGATCCTGAAAACCTTTGGATAAAAAAAGGAGTTAACTTGCCTCTGGAAATGTTTGAAGAATTGAAGGACACGCTTAGGAAGACAGTGTGTGCATTTATGGCTGGGTTAGATTTGTGGCAGTCTACTTGGGAAGAGGTGAGTAGGCAAAGAAAAATCATAAAGCAGTGAACATCAATATATTTAATGTTCCAGACTGGAAATTTAAAGGAAGAAAAATTAAGGGCCCCCATTTCTAGCCCTTCCATCCTTGCTTTAGGATAAAGTAAAATTCTCCACCCATTTTGGTCTCCCTTTCTCAACGTGAATTAGTTTACAAAGTACACAGGCAGTGAAGAATGAGCATCACCAAGCTTTCAACTTTTACCACAGCTACAGAAACCTCTAAATTTGTCAAGCATAGTATTTCTGCTACAAGATTTAAAGGAAGAAGCTAAACTGAGGGAAAACAACAGAAGAGAGCTTTATAGCTCATAACGAGACCCACAATTCAAGACATGGA
This sequence comes from Lagopus muta, assembly GCF_023343835.1. Taxonomy (NCBI): domain Eukaryota; kingdom Metazoa; phylum Chordata; class Aves; order Galliformes; family Phasianidae; genus Lagopus; species Lagopus muta. The sequence goes on along the minus strand of NC_064440.1, from coordinate 4,652,542 downwards.
GCTGCAGAGCCAGGCATGAGATTTTCAGAAATACAGGATAGCAGAGGTAGCTGTGAATGCCTTTTGGATGATTTATTTTCCCTAGGCCCAGGGTGTACTGCCAGCACTGATTTAGGTCATTTTGTTCAGTATTTTCTTTCTTCCACGGGAGACATTCAGGGCAGCGTTTTTTTCTTCCCTATGTCCCATGAAAGCCTCTCTGAAGCTGGGTTCCAGCTCTATCACAAAAGCCACCTTGCTTTCTCAAATACACCCGTGTCAATGTCATGCTTATTGACTTTCATGTTCTTCTGAGTCTCAGGTATCCAGTCCCATAGGAGAAGAGTCAATCAGGCAAAGATGCTGCTGATTTCATCTCCCTTAACATGATATACCTCTGACAATGACTCAGAGGAGAGGTAAGCTTTTTGGACAAACTGCTCCCACAGGATTTTGGAGTAATAAAATCCTGGCTTCATTTATTCCTTCTGTGTTCAAGGAAATATATATGCTTATCATAGCCTATCCAAGATGAATGATATGCAGATCTCCCTTTGCATGTCTTTTAAACGAATGAATGAATGAGGCAGTTAATCTGCCTATCAGTTCTATCAGCTCCTCCTGAACTGAAAGGGGGTTCAGATCAGGTTCTAAAGCTTAGATGTTTTGGCTGTTGTCATTAACAAGGAAAGCACTTCAGCTTGCGCTCTCTAAACGCTGTATATATTTTCACAATGAAGAATGTTGAACAATGTATGTTGTTCAATGAATGTATGTGAACAATGAATGTTGAATGTTTTCACAATGAATGTTGAGCAATAGAATGAATTTAAGAAGATGCCTCAGTTAGCCTTTCCCCAGCAACATGCATTTAGGTGCCATTAATTTTGAGCCATTTTGATAATAGGGCTTTTTGGCTGTAATGGGTACCCAGTAGTTTCATAAGTATGTCTATAATATACGAATCTTGTACTGCTCTTTTTGTAACAATGCTGGAGAGTATAGACAACTTCCTATTGCTCTACGCTAAAATTAGTTGATTACATAATGTTGGTAAGCATCAGCTATACAGAGCCATAGCAAGTGAAAGCAATTGGCTGAAGTTTATAGTTCCACGTTCAAGATAGAACGCTGAGGAAATAATAGAGCTTCTGCTGATGATTTGGGACTTAACGATTTGAAACAAGGGATTCTTATCAAACAGTTCATCAGAGAATGGATCTGAGCTACCAGTGTGATGCTGCCTATGAAAAAGTAAATGCAGATCTAGGAGCATCAGGATTAATATTTTCCATAGAGAAATCATTGATATTAGCGGCCAAGACACCAGTGAATTCTTTTTTTTCTTGCAGAATGCAGCTCTTTGTGGCTGTGCCCTGATGGATACCATGGGGACAAACTTGGATTTGAGTGGACCCAAGGAAAGGCTGCAGGGATCAGCAGGGGACAGAGAGCTGTGAGTCTGCCAGTCTTTGTGTTGGCTGTGTTGGGAGCTGAAAACTATGAGCAATCATGGCTGCTGTCTCTTAATATATCACAGAATCAAGAGTGGGAGAAGAGAGACTATTTAAGCTAATGGGCTATTGGCAGAAGTACAAATGGGTACAAATTGCTCATTAATAACTTGGGGCTGAAAAAAAGACGTTCTTAACTGTTACTGTAATCAGGCTCTGAAACTCCTCTTTGAATGGAAACAACAAAGACAGAAAATAAATAAATACTTCCCACATGGATTATGATAGATTCATGAAAGACAGCATATGGAAAGGCCCCTGGAACACCAGACACTGCTTTCATGACCCAGGAGGTCTCTTTTACTGCTGTATTCCTCAAGCAACAAAGCATCTTATGCTAAAATACTGTTTTTCAATTTGGAACTGAGATTCTTTTCCCCTTGTCTCTAAAACTCCTCAAAGGAAAGCTTATGGGAGCTTGCTGAATTAGTCTTCTCATTGTACTCCATACATATCCTTATTTTTCTTAAATATTTGGATTCTTTTTGGCAGCTTTGTGTTTCCTGAATATATTTGATCTTATCACTCTGTTATTCATTGTTTCTATGATTCAATATTCATTCACCAATGTCTAGACTATCCTTATCACATCCAGGCTGTAAGCCTTATTTTTCTTTTCTAGTTCATTTTCTAGTTTTTGAAGTGCAATTCTTTTACTTATGAGACTCTTTAATATAATTTACCCAAAGGGTCTTTGTTTGTATTTGTTGTTGTTATTCCTGTTTGTTGCCTTTTTTTTATTATCGTTGACATTATATACATAAGATAAAGCTTTACACTTTGCTTCCCTGACAGAAAAGCGTTGCTTGATTGATAGAATTCAATTGCTGCACTGAAATAATACAGCCTGTTTTTATCTCACATTTGTCGGTCATTTTATTAGTTTTGACTATCATACCATAAAAATATGACAAAAGTGTAATGATCTTTGTCACGCACCCCAGGCCATAAGTCTGTTATGGTAAATACACTGCTGAGAAAGCGAGATGAAAATCTGAGATCAAATTCATAACCTTATACACCCATTATGGTGACCTCAGCCAAAGTTCAGCGCAGAAGCAAGGATCAAATTCCAAATAACATGCACTATTTGGGGGGACAAAAACACTTCAGGGAAAGAAAAACAAAGATCTCTGTTTGCCCCTAGGCTAAAACTTAGGTAAACATTTTCTCCACCTACTTTTCGTGTCAGATCCAGCAGCAGCCCCTGCACTGGGTCTCCAGGTGAGTCCTGGCTCGTGATCAGGAGACTTGGGAAAACACATGACTAATGTTGGCTTTTATTAGTCCCCAAAATAACTCACTCATCTAGAAAAACAGCTAGAATTAAGGAGCCTGCAACATTGAGACTTTTACAGATAAGTTCTGCAAGCTAGCCTCCAGGTGCCTAGCTGCAGGGATCAGTTAGGTAGCATAGATTTCTATAAAGTGCACAGACAGGGCAACAACTACCCCGAATGGCTGAACTGCCTATTGTTGACTGCAAGTTGCAATGCCTGCATATAAGCAAAATCCTCTTCTTCTGTATCCTGGATGGCACATGACTACACTTCTTCTATTCCAGAGCGCAGAATCTTTTCCTAAGGCTTGGATGTTAGGCTCACATTAATATTCTCAGGACGTAAGCAGGGAAAGGGTATCTGAGAATGGTTCTTCTTATGGGTGCAAAACTGTTCCTGAGCAATCTGTACAAGCACAATTGTCATGTAAACACCAGGCAGCAGCTTTAGTCATCTAAGTTACTATCTCTAAAAAAAAGTTTCATCTATACTGTACAAAAGCCTGTTCCTACTACTACATTTCTCCTCCACTTTGGGAAGCCTTGGTACAAAGTGCCATGTGCTGACAATTAAATGTTGCTGAACAAATTCATGTATCATCTTAAACAGACATTACAATGTATTTGTCTATTTTATGATTAGAAGAAAATTACACATCTTGTTTAACAAACTTCTTGTCGGCTCAAAACCAGAAGTACCTTAACTATCACTACTCTGTGAAAATGGTCATGTCCTGCTGAGTAACAAGTGATTAACAAGATATTATTAAAAAAAGACAGATTTCTTCTTCTGTCATTTTCAACCTAATTAGATCAGGAAAAAAAAGAAAGAAAAAAAAAAGGGGGGGGAGAGGAATGTTGGAGGAAGAACAAAGCTTAAATAACCAAATCAAACCTTCCAAATCCATACTGCAGTCAGTGTTCCTTTTCAGAAGTGAAAATATCCATCTTCCACGTATTAGCTAACAGCATCCCTGGACAATATTCATGAATAAATTTATATTTCAAGGATGTACTACTGAAACTTCTTCCTGCCTAAATCTTGACCTACAATATTTGGCTGAGCTTCAAAACAATTTGCTTTATGTAGCGTTCCTCAACCATAGCATCACAAAACATTTGAAAAGATGAGATCAGCAGGTAGTAGGCATGTAGTGAAATATTAGCTTCACCAGTGGAAATGGCTCATTATTTTGACCTTTTGCTGTTTTAGTTATACCTTGGCTGTCATACACGTACATAAGCGTAAGCTAAGGAGAAGTTCACCTGGGAGAGTTCAAACTGGGCAAGTGATTTCATGGCTGAAGGGAAGAGACAATTTATATGGCTATTAATCTGGATATAGGATAAAGATATAAATAATATATATCCTTCAAGAATACATACATTTAAATTTTTATAAACCAGCGTATAGTTTTAGGTATTTTCGCAGTATTGAATACATACAGGTTCACTGAGTTACTGAGAATCATCATTAAGTTATGTGTGTCTAGTGAGATGTCACACACACTTACAAGAAGCCTGACAATACCGAACATATTCATTAATAAATCAGAAGCAAAAGCAGTAGCTAACAAAGTTCATGCATGGTGACAAAGACGGGGAGAGTGGATAAAATGCAGAGGGGACCTGCAGTCGTCCAAAAGCAGGCTTAGTAATCCAAACCTGGTCATACAAAATGCATTTACAGAGGTAGCTCCTGACTTCTCAGTATTGTAAGTTGCATTTCTGTGCCTGAGAAATGCTTGGGGAGACAAAATACTACTCTGTGGCTGGGGCAGAGCAACCTCTAGAGGAAATACAATTGAGCAGCGTTCTGGGAAGGAAGTTAGGAAGCTTCTCTAGGGAGCCCCAGAAATCTAAATATGGATGAAGAGTCTGTCCCTGGTAAGGTAGGCCCCTCTCCTGAGCCGTCCTTTAATTATTCACATTCCAGAACTGAGTCCCTATTCTCCTCCCACCAGAAAATACTTCTGGGATTTCCATTTGAACATAAGAAAGCACTATTTCATCATGAGGATAGCTAAACACTAGGACAGGCTGCCAGAGACGCTGTGGAGTCTCCATCATCATAGGCATTTGAAACCAGACTGGGCATAGTGCTGGGCACCTTGGTCTGCATGACCCTGTTTCTCCAGCTGGTGGTGACAGAGGTCCCATGGCCTCTGTAGGCTATGCCTTCTCCACAAAGATCTGCCCCCAGCTCTTCATCCTGCAGCAGCCTGAAGCACACAGTAGGCACAACTGCAGGCCATCTGCTGGGGGCATGAGACAAGAGGATAAGGTCAGGATGAGAGTGGGGTGACAGGTGAGAGGGTGGTGGGAAGGCAGACTGCTCCCGTGGAAGCAGCTCTCGCCTTCTCTCCCACCTCTCTTCTAACCTCGAACTTGCCTCCAGCAGTGACAGCTGCACAAAGCTGGCAGGACACAGGAGGCTGTTCATCCTTGCACAGTTAATCTCCAGTTCTTCAGTCAAAGCATACAGCATGTCACCTTCGAGACTTTTGCACTAGTCAGCTATCTACTTAGGCAATAAATAGAGCCAGCTCTGGCATCAAAATTCAACAAAAAGCAAAGTCACTCACCGAGGAAAATTATGCTCTATTCATCAAATGAAGGAATAAAAGGTATTTAAATTTCACAATTGATAGGCACTCCAATGTAAACTCCCATGTGATGCTGCATTGTACAAGTGCTGTTGTGAGGCTCTGGAGTGTTAAACTTTGGATGTGAAAAGCAGTTGTGGAGGAGAAATAACACACTGGCAGTACTGATAGGTCAGCCAAATTACAATACAGATTCTTCCATCTGCAAATTTAAAGTTAGATATTTCAAAAGAGAGTATACATAAGCTAATTCTGATGAAAAGATGCCTCATGCTTCTGCTTCTTAAGTACCACTCTCTTTGACCATCAAGTATTTTAATCATTTTGTTCACCCTGATACGTATATACTCAGCTTTATTTCACATTTTGCTGATGCTACTTTGCTATGTGCTCAAACACACTGCAGTTGCATCTCAGGAATTTTTTTAATAATGCTTAGTATTTATGGCTTTTCTTTTTGTAAAAACATATAAATATATGCAGATGAATATCTTCATATCAATCACATCATCCCTTTACTGCAGGTATTTCAGAGTAGTAAGAATTTTGAGCATTTTAAAATAAAATAACCTCAAGCTAAAAACTACTCAGTAGAGTGCTCAGGAAATGTTAATGAATAATTGAAACCCCAGGTGTTCTGCTGTACCAGTCACCCAACACATAATTAGGGCAGGGTCACCGTGATGCCTGCTCCAGTGTGTGACTCCAGTTATCTCACCTAGCCACTGGATAACAAGGACTTCTGTGAGGAAAAAATGTGACTGTTCATGTAGTTTTACAAATGTTTATGATTTCCAGCTCTATTTAATGGCAAGTTAGTTCACAGTGCCTCATCATTGCTGTCCATTGTCTTAAAATACTCTCTTGTTGATGACTGATACATCTGACCTCCTCATACAGATCCTCTCATTCAGAAACAATGGACTTAAAGTCCATTTACATTAAGCAATTAAAATTTCATATACATTTGTTTTACAGCATCATGTAACACGATTTAATACAAATATGCTTTGTTAAAATGTACTTCAGTATTAAATTCATACCATATATCCCAAAACTTTTTGCAGTAAGAGTTTATTTTCAGATAACTCTACAGTGAAGACTCATGACTGAGATCATTGTTATCAAATGTGTGACTGTTGCCATTTTATGCTAATCAGTTCTTATCATAAAACAGACCAGGACATTGTTCTGGATGCTTTTAACTGATGTTTTAATTGTAAAGAAACTAGGAAAGATGCTTCACACTAGCAATCTTTCTGCTCTGCGGATGTAAAGGAAAAGCTAAAAGCAAGACCTCCGCACCTCTCAGAAAGATGGAACTCTACAGCTCTGAACACTTTCGTAAAAAGGCAGCACTTGTGCTGGTGCAGGACTAATTTATATCAAGTTACTAAGGGATAGTTGTAGAGAGCAGTAATACCTTTCCCATACTTTAATAGTAGCAAGTGATACTATGTGCACAGATCCAGATCATCCTAAGAGTTCTTAATTCATCCAACCTCAGTCAATTTTCTTGTACAAAATGCTTCAGCTGAAAATCTTAATACTTCAATTTTCAGTACTGCTATCTGTACCTAATGAAATCGATATAAAGTGTTTCATTTATTCCTAGTGGGTGCTGGGCTTGGACCTTATGCCATCTCTACAGGCAGTGAGGTTTGAGCCATTCAGCAAGTTGAAAGAAAGTAATATTTCTGGTATTTTCTACAACTTGGAAGACACACTTGAAGGCGCTATAACACATCTTCTTGGTTTAGATTGGCTCAAGTTTTCCTGTATTGTACAAAAAAAAAACCAACCATCATTAATGGTCACGAGTGCCTATTGATTCCCCTCAGATTAAGCAAGGTTAATTGCCTGCTGCTTCTTGGCATTTTTTTAGCCTTTTAGCCAACACCGATCATTTTCTGATTACTGTGGTGAGATGCAGGTAGATGGCAGAAAATTATGTATTATTTTACAGGGATACAAGTTACAGAAGTTCTATACATATGGTTAACAAAAGCGTGCCTTCAAGACTTATACATTAATGCTGTAGGGCACTTAGCTTGCTTGTTCCATTGGATACTCAGCTACTAAAGACCAAAATTCCATAAGCAATACTTTCCAAGAAGAATTGCTTTTACTATTATCTAGCTGCATTTAGATAATACTGGCTTCAAAGAGACCAAGTTTCACTGCAAATAATCTTTGTAGAAATTAAATGTTCTGGAAATCAATGGCAAAGGTAAAAAAACAAGCAAACACACCTATAGCTGTTGTTGAAAGGTAATTCAGAAACAAAGAAATCCCACTGTTCAGGTTTGCTAATATCCCAGGTTACTCTACACGCATGCATCTTTAAACAGCAGAGACCAAGATCAGATTCACAAACACTTATGCAACTCATGTTTTGTCATGCACTAAACCCACCAAGAGAAGAACTATTTTTCTATTCTCAACTGTTTTGTACCCCTTTGTATCTGTTCCGTCTTCAGAATACATAGCTGATAAGTCAGTGAATAGAGATTAAAATAATAATCTAAAATGTCAAGCCTTTACTAAAAATAATATTGGTGATTCAGACTGCTGTGCAAGGGTGTTAATCCACAACTCGCTAAGAGAACATGGGAGAAGAGGCAAGCAAGACATCGAGGGAAAAGAGTTGGCTGTTTAATTCCCTTCTGTATGAAGATGAGATGGCAGCATTGTCAGTTTGAATCTTAAACGAGCAAAACAGGATGCAAAGGACACTTCACACAAGCTTTAAAAGTGTGCATGACCTGGTAGGTTGACATTCCCTGTTGTGTCTGAAATAGATACAGCCTGGAAGTTGCAGTGTCATATTCCCCTCAAAGACATCTCAGTCCTCTTCTGGAATGGCAATTTCTGGAGATGAAGTATCAGGTTAGCCTGTCTTGTTACATTGCATTAACTAGAACTGCAGGTAAAATGGTGCAATAGAGTCAGGAATGGTGTTGGAGTTTTAAAGCGTTTCAGGCTGGCAAAAAAAAAAATATTACTCATAATTGCGGGGGGAAGGGGAAGGTAGGAAATCTAGCATCTTTATTTACGTTGTGCCATTCTCAGTTATGTGGAAAAATATAATTAAATAATTTTGAAAGACACCTATAATAGCTTTTCCCAACGTCCAATTTCATGCCTCTTCATGGAAGCAGTACCTCAGAAATTGCTTCTCTTCATGAGTACAACTTCACTTGACAGATAAAATCCTCAAAAAAACGGCCTAGTATAAACCTCAGGCTCACAAGGCACTCTCTGCCTGGAAGCTTAGCCAAGGACTTGGAACAATTACATAAAGGGATTGAATAGCAAGAGAACCCAGAGAACCAAGAGTGTGATTCAATAACTGAACTTCTTACGTGTACAGCTGAAGCCAGTGAAGGAGAAGAGAAAGGACTTTAAGCTAGGAGAGAATTGAAAGCTATCAGCAAGGAAAAACTATACCCAAGAAATTCCTACTTCATAGTTATTTTTTTTCTTTTCTGGGAGACAGACATACAGACTTTAGAACCATAGCAGGGTTTGCACTAAGTGGCACTTTTTTTTTTGCAAGCACCACGTACAGTGTCTGCCACCTAAAGAGGCTGAACCTGTAAGTTTTCCCTTCTGCAGCAAGCAGCATTGGATTGAAAACTGCCTTCTGAAGTACGTTCGCCTCACTGAAGGTGCAAAACTCAAATTCCCTGTAGGGATGGTTTTTGCTGCTGTAATCTAGAAGGATTCACAATTGCCAGTGCTCAAAATAATGTTGCAAGGGGTTTTCCCAACACCGTACTTATCAGAGCATTATGAACCTGTGAGTCTTGTAGCATGTTTGCATGCCAGTGTGCAGAAATGCAGACATTTGATAAAACTGGAAAATATATATCCTTGACTCTCAAAGCCTAGAAAATCACTATGATTTACAGCTGCTCTCCTCATGTCTGGGAGGAGCTGCACAGCTGGTGTATACTTGGCATCTTGTTGTCATCTCACCTTGTAACCAGCAAGCATTATTTAGCTGGAACTTTTCTGGAAGAATTAAATATACTAAGAAAGAAGCCCACTGAAAACATGAAATTAGCAATAAGATTGCAAAATATGATAATGTTTCCTACCATTTAACAATGACTCATCTTGCCTCATTGTTTTTCTTATATCTTACCCGACTAACAAGACTTTAGCCTTCGGCAACATGTAATTGATTCAGAGCTGCTGAGTTTGAAAGCAACAGAAGCACAAAAATTGCTTTTCATTCATTACTCCATTTAGCTGCAAGTCAGTGATCTATCCAGCACAGCAACTCCATGGCTCAGAATTGTGCGTCAGTATCACTCACGTATGCTCAAATAACACATAGGAAAGCTTAATCTAATTTCTACTGAATATTTCCATAGAGAAGTGACATTTGTTATGTTTTTTGCTGCAGTTGTTGTTTCAATACTTCTGTTCAAGTCTCTACAGCCTCAAAGCCCTTCCTTGAGCCCATACTCTAAACCAAGCAACCTGTAAGAAACATGTATGTTGTCAACGATGTATGTTGTCAGTGGCATGTTTTTTTTTATTGGTTGGGTAATGGTCATATTTTTATGCAACTGTATGTGTATTTAACTATGACAAGGGCCACTAAGATGATCAGAGGGCTGAAGCACTTCTCCTCTATGGAAAGGTTGAGGGGAACTTGGCTTGTTCAGCTTGCAGAAGAAAAGGCTCCAGGGAAACCTCATTGTAGCCTTCCAGTATTTGAAGGGAGCATATAAATAGGAGGGGGAATAGCTGTTTATGAGTGTGGGTCATGATAGGACAAGGGGGAAGGGTTTTAAACTGAGACAGGGGAGGTTTAAGTTAGATATTAGGAGGATTCACTCAGAGGGTGGAGATGCACTGGCACAGGTTGCCCAAGGAGGCTGTGGATGCCCCATCCCTGGAGGCATTCAAGGCCAGGCTGGATGTGGCTCTGGGCAGCCTGGTCTGGTGGTTGGTGACCCTGCACATAGCAGAAGGGTTGAAACTGATCATTGTGGTCCTTTTCAATCCCAGCCATTCTATGATTCTATGACATATACAAAGAAGAAAATGCAGGTTTTTCACAGGAGAAGTCATTGCCACATTTGATTTGCGGTGACAATGTAAGTGAATGTCATTCTCACAGCCCACCTCTTTAGTTTCGTTGTCCAAGACATAAAAGGAAAGAGCTGACAAGTTGATGTAACATGACATAAAATTCTCACTACCAATTTCAACATGCCATAGCTGGAGATTATTAGAGGCACAGCTGCAAAGGATAACAGAAAATGAGCTACTCAGGTGATGCGCTTTAGAGGTTAAACTGTAGTACAAAGATCAGCCCCTATTTCTAGCTACTGAAAATAAATAGAGAATTGCCTTGGTATTTACAGAAGGGCTTCATGTATGACTTCAGCATTTGGCTACTATATTCTGGCACATTGAAAGTTAGCCCAGTTCTCCCCTGGCTTCTGAGTGAGAAAAAAAGGAAAAGTGGGGGTGAAAAAAGCATCACTTTCTTTTTTTCTCTTGTTTCCATTTCCAAAGCTTCTGTGTGTTTGTTAGAGACCATTCTGACTATGCTCAAGACGATGAGCACCGCAACAGGTTTGATGGGGTTCTGTGCTTCTCTCTAACTCTATTTTGATATATCCTCCTTACAAAGAGTGCAGTAGAATTATAGTACCACTCAGTGTAGCTACTCACTGCTTTTTCAAACATGGGAGATGTGTGTAACTGCAGATGCTCTTGGCTCATTCCACCTTTGGAAGAGAATCCGACCTTCTCCTCATGGAATAAATACTATGCTGGACTTAGTCTACAGCTACATCCAAACTAAGAAATTAATAAATTAGTTTTCATTGCCTTCATTGTAGCTATTTTTGCATTTCACCCTCACAGGAATTGATTTTTGAAAGAGTGGATTATGCTGGAATAAGGTAATGCAGCAGTTGTGTACACTACATTTAGAAGTTAATAGTTTTAAATAATTTACATCAAATCGTTAATATTCAAATATTATTAAGCTTAGGTATGCACAAAGGTAAAGGTAACACTGCAATAGCTGAGCAAAAATAAGTCCTTATTTAGTGGCTTTTAATAAAAGCTATTAAGCACACAATTTTCAGTACCATCTCTCCTCTAGAATCTCTGAATACATGATCACTGTGAAATAAAAAGGCAATTAAAGAAAGCATGCTTTAAAATATGTGTGGTACAATTAAATTTTTCATGGAGAAAACAGAAATTGAAAATCAAATTGGGGAAGCATTTTCAGCAGTAGATAAATTTAAGTGCATAAAGATCAACTCCATTTTTCTTAATCTAAACAGGTTATAAAAAATCTATTTAAATTTAGAAGAAAAAGACAAGAAAAAAAAAAACAAAAACAAAACATTCCACTGCTTTCTGTTTGTCCTGCCTAAGGTCAGATTTCCCTCACATGCCTACGGCAGCTGCTGAAAGCATGCTTGTAACTGATTAATAGAATCATCATAGAATGGCTTGAGTTGAAAAGGACCATAATGATCATTTAGTTCCAAACCTCTGCTATGTGCTGGGTCACCAGCCACTAGACCAGGCAATTCATTATGGATTCATCATGGTTTGATTATATGTGTGCATTATATATATCACATATTTATAATATTCAGTACGTTCATACATAGAGCTTCCAGAGTAATAACTGGATCTCGTTTTCTCCTGGATCTCTCTCTTGTGCAAAACAAAACTTTCTTAGTCTTATTTACTAAAAAAGCATTCAAATCCATCATTTTTTTCTAACTGAAGCCTTTACTCCAGGTATTTCCTAAATTAGTTGCATTTCACATGCACTGAGCATTCTTATTTTTTCCCAACTCCAGCTGCTAGAAAGAATTGATTTCACCATACCTCAAGAAAACTTTTAATTCACACATCTAAATCTGAATTTAATTGATTAATTTACCTACCATCTCTGCAAACAAAATAAAATCAGGTCTGCTGAAACGGACAAACAAAGTGCATGTTTATGTTGTGCTCTTTTCCAGGCCCATCGGTACTCAATGGCTTTGGGACAAATGGTAACACTCCTGCCTATGGAAGGTTTGATATTTACCTTACTGGTTTCTGGGTCTAGTCCTTGCAGCAAGCAAGCTTTTCCTTCATTCTGATACCTTTCAATCTGTGCTCCCCATTTCCTACCTGCCCTGTGCACTACCCAAATTCTCCATTGGGAACGTGCTCAGGTGTTCTGCCAAAAGCACTGTTTTCTCCTTTTTCCAATATGTCTCACTGCCCTCAGCCCAGCACACAGAACAAAGGCAACAGTCACAAAAGGTTTTTCTTTCCAACTGCCTCCAACAGTCTCTTAAGTAAAGAAATAATATGCAATAATGACATAACGGTGAAAAACAATTCCAGCATCACATTTAAAAGAAAAGAGATTTCAGAAGGTGAGCAGGTATTATTTTGCAGCGCTGTTCCTTTCCCGTTTCTAGTTAATAAGGCTGTAGGGTAAATCAGAGCAGTAAATTCATTACCTGACTCTCCTCAGTGTTGCCTGACTGCAGTTATACTATTAATTGATGCTGTTTAGCACATATTAAACACAAAATATATTTGTATTATAGTTATTTCACGCTGACTAATGTGAGCAAACCACCTACCCACAAGCAGCCTCCCTCCTGCAGAAGGCACCAGCCCTGCAGGCAGGTAGCCACCTGTCCTGCCACTATCCAAAGCACTGCAAATGCACAGTTTTTCATGAACTGCAAAATCACATTTTTTTTCCAGTATGCAAGTCACAGCAACAATTCACAGGGCTAATAAAGCAGTAACTACATCACTCAGCAGTTCTTTCATTTCCCTCTGTGAATCGATCCATAATTCTCAACCAAACTCAAAAGGAAAAGACAACTACAGCAGTCTGCAGTGATTAAACTTCAGTTCATAAGCAGCTTGGATGATTTCATTGGTATAGAATTACAGTTTTCGTATGTGCCTTCCTTTTACTGTGAGACAATTTGTTCTCTGCATGGCAACAAAAAAATGCAGGTTTCAGATTCCAGTTTTGAGTGTTAACTTACCCTTTTCAAAACCCAGTGTTGTCATCTCTCCCCTAAATTCTCCTTCCCCCTGGATTTTCCCCTTAGCTATATACAAACACAGAATCACAGTGATTTGAAAGAACCACTGGAGGTTATCTAGTCACAATCCCCTGCTAAAGCAGATTCCCTTCAGTAGGTTGCACAGGAAGGAATCCAGATAGGTTCTGATTATTTCCATAATGGAGACTCCACTACCTCTTTGTGCAGCCTGTTTCAGTGCTCTATGACCCCATTTTTTTCTGATGTTGTTTTAGAAACATCCTATGTTTCAATTTATGTCCACTGCTCACTGGTTTGTCACTGGGCACTGCTGAAAAGAACATGACCCCATTCATTTGGCTCTCACATATTAGATATTTATAAGCATTGATAAGATCCCCCCACAGTCTTCTCTTATCTAAGCTGAACATTCCCAGGGCTCTCAGCCCTTCTATGCATGAACCATTTTCAGGAACACATGATATGGACAAACTTAGACACAAACATTAAGAAAATACAGTAGATCTTGAGATGGATCTGCAGTAAGAAGACAGCACCATAAATGGAGGGTTTGTGTGTTTCAGAATTAACATCCTTGTAACGCACACTGTGGCTTTGTTATTTGCAATACTATAGAAAATATGTAAATACTTGGAAAAATCCTCCATGTTTTTGTACTGTAAAGCTATGCTTTAATGATCTCCATTATGAAGCGATGTCATTTACTTGGTCTTGTACTAAATGATGTACCTTAAGAACTGTAGTACAACACATGGCATGGTTGCACTATGTGCTAGCAAAAATTTAATCATACTTCTATTATAAAAACATTTGAATGTGCATACATCCAGACATATTTTACATGTGCTATTTCAGAACTCCTCTCCAAGTGTAACTATGTAATGAAAAGTCAGCCTTACATTTGCCTGATGCAACATACACTGAAATCCTCAAACACAACACAACTGAAGCAAGTAGACAGTGTGCATTCTAGCAGTCACAGCCAGTTTCCAGTTATGTCCTTTAAGTAGCTGATGAATGGACATTATTATAAAGATGTCTATAAGACAGGTTTATCAGAGGAGCCTTGAATAAAATAGAGACTTCAAACACTATTAAAATTAATGAATTAGGTCAGGTCAGGTAATTCATCACCTGAGTGAATCAGAATCTAATCTGAGGCATCCTTTAAAAAAACACATTCAAATGAGGTACTGTTCACAGGCACGTTGTGAAGATAATCATAATTTAAATGAGAAAGTGCCTGCACAGCTTTAGCAAAGCCTGACAGAGATTCTGTACAAAAGCAGCATGGTAAGCAAAGGCAGATTTCCACAAATTAATTTGACCTTGATGAGAGACACATATTTTTATCAATCAAATTTAACAAGTATTGACTTCAGGCATTAAGCAAAGACATACATCAACAGTCAGGTTGTTAAAACAGTTGTCAAGTTCATTTTCCTCCTCAAATCACAGTTTGCTGATAAAGATCTAGCTGAACTTAACCTCTTAAAAAAAAAGAAAAAAAAGCACAACCACATGAAGCAAGAGGCAGTGGATCCTTCTCTGCCTGACAGTGTTGCACAGGCAGACTGAAATCCAGAGCCACAAAGCTGGCCAGGATAGATACCAGTGGAACCTGGTACAACTGCAACTCTATAAGCCCACGCCATGGCCTGTCCTTCATCCAACATTAGCGACACTTTGGCCTGTGACACCAATTTCTTACTAAGTTATCACTTCTGTTGGAAGGCCAATAGTGCAGCACAGTTCAGGAGGCACATACCAACACAATACACAGCAACTGTTGATTTTTGGAAAACCTGAAAGACGAAGAGACACTGAGTGGTACTTCCCAGTCTTCACCCTTTGAGGGACTACCGGCCCTTGACAGAAAGGGAGAGTAGTAGTGAACCTGAGCCTTCAAGCCACCTCATCAGCAGCTAAAATGAAGAATTGGGTATCACTAAGAACAAAAAAAATCCTAATACATTTCTTGAGTGAAGAGTACACAACAGCTCTCACTGAGCAGTGCCAAGCAAACATCAGGTGTCCCCAGGAAAGGCTCCCTGCCCCTGGGCCCAGAGAGATGCTGAGCTTCTCTCTTCTCCAGGATCAAAACGTCCTCCGAGCTGTCAAATTCCCTGGAAGAAGGGAAGAGCAGGAACTGCAGTAGTAGTCAGACTGCAGCCAAACACCTTCAAACATCCAGTAAGGTGAGGGTGAGATTAGATTTGAGGAGCACACAAAGGCTTTATTCTATACTACAGTATTCATACACCTATTTTGTGCCACATTCTGCCTTCACTGAAGAAACACCTTCAGGCATTTCATGACTGAGCTGACATTTCAATTATGCTGCATTTAAATAGATTTGCTTGTGCTGAGTCTTATTTCTTGCTAAAATATTTTCTATTCTAAATATAGATTTAAGGAGTTATTTATTAAGTCAAATTCTGACAGGAAACATACTAGGGAAGAAGCAAAGCAGAAAGTCACAGCATTTGCCTCCTCTTTCAAAAATTCTTTTTCTCTCCTTTTTTTCTTCAGCTTCATGACTTGAGGCTCTGTACTGGGAGCACTGCAGTGACAAAAGCAGAGCTCTGCAAGAAATTCTCAAAACGGTGATGGTGTGAAGAGAGGCAAAATAGGGTTTCTTTTTTACAACTTCCTAGAACTAACTGTAAACTGAGCTGGAGATCAGCCTACCCACTGGGATGACCAAGAAGGACGCAGGCTAACATAAGACATCCACAAACAGTTCAGAAATGGAAGTCCTGGAGCCATTCAGCCAACCAAGAACACCAACGATTTTCCTCAGATTTCCTTGAAATTTATAGGAAGTAACAGTAATGAAGAATTGGAAGACAAGAATTGCTTCCATAATTTAGAAGCCTCTCAATAAAGACTGGCTTCTCTACCAGCCGTGAAAATGCCAAAGCCTTTGCAAGCAGAGTTTGCAGAGCTCTGTTAAACAGCTCATATACAACAACATCCTAGGAACCTAAAAGCTCCTAAAACATTTAATACATTCATACTCTCTGAAGAAAGAAGAAAAATAAGAGTTTGTTAAGTCTCATGTAATTTTCCTCTTTTTCCTGAGCGTGGCTAACGAAGGTAAGTGGTGGCTAATTCTGAGCTCTCTGGATACGAGGATTTACATAAACATTTTTCTAGTTTTGGCTATGCAACATTATTGCACCACTGGTATTCTGCAAGTGACAAATGTTAAGGAGCCCGAATATTTCCCAGCATGTATTTTAAAGATTTGTACTTACTGCTGTTTATCCAAAACAAAGTAATGGCTTTGAATTCTGTTGAAAAATGTACCACAGTACTGGCCAAGTTTTTACTAAATCTCATTTTATGAGAAATAATAAAACAAATATGAATAATTATTCAGCAATGTGTATTACTCTCTTTTTTTAATACATCTAGAAATATATGAGGGAATATGAAGGTGATCTCTGGAGAATATATCCAATACCCACTGTTACCCTTAAAATCCCATGCTGAAGCATCACTGCCAAAAATAGCCTCCTAAAGGTGACACTCATATGAAAGATGTCACAAGTTGCAGTAAGAGCTGCAATATAAGCCATATTTGAAGCACTGCTACAATTTGCACATTTATTTCTTTTTCCTATATGACATTCCTTCTCTAAATCTATGTGAATTGCTTCGTTTTGGGTAGTTTTTAAGTACATACAATTATGCATGTGAATTATTTGTTTAAAAATCTCAAAATTATGGGAATGTGAAATGTAACCAGAAAAATAGTGTTTCTGATTAGAGAAAAGAACCTGGAAATCAAAATGAGCAAGAAACTGGTGTTGTCTTTGACTCATTTTACAAAGCAAGGCAAAGAAAGCAAAAATTCCAACCACAAATATAATTTAATAAAATAATTTCTCATATAGCTCCATATGAAGAAGGTAATAAATAGACGTTAGCACATCTGCTCACAAATAGGCTTTCACCTGTATGTATTTTTTACAGGTCAACAGTCAGTAGAGCTATTTTAATGTATCCTTATACACATATGTCTTCTAGTGATCGGCACAGAAATAATTTCCCACCAGTTGCCTGCCCTTCCCAAAACTGCTCACGCACTGACTGAATCAGAGGAAGCAGATGAGAACCAATCCTTTCAGAAATATCCTGGAGTCTGACTGTGCTCAGCAAGGGTTGGCTATTTCTGCACAGGCAATATTCATCTCTGACGTGGCTTGCCTGGCTGGGCAGAGCATGGCACCTCAGGACTGCACCAAGGTTTTGTGGTAGCATCTCCTAAAAACAGGATGCTCATTACAAGGACCATATGCTGCTGCATTGGCTTTTAAACTGTAGGCTTCTTAGTAAAGTTAAAGCCCCAGACCTGATTTAGATTTTGGAGTATAATATATGTATATCAGAAAAAGAAAGAAAGAAAGAAAGGAAGAAAGGAAGAAAGGAAGAAAGGAAGAAAGGAAGAAAGGAAGAAAGGAAGAAAGGAAGAAAGGAAGAAAGGAAGAAAGGAAGAAAATCTGATGGAATAATGGAATAGAAAACAAGAATTATTCTTCTGGTGACACAAAAGCCAGTGTGGGGCCTAGATGTGATACCAATTGTAGGTTACATTGCCAGCTGTAGTGAACAGCCTTTTTTAGTTTATATTTCACTCTCGTTTCTTTGGCTTGTCTCTACAGTTACAAGATGCAGATGAGATGTAGGTTGCTATTGGTATAAGAAATATTTTCACAGCTTCGTTATAATGTTTAAAACTTGCTTTATATACTTGAACATTACAGTCACATATAGAAAAAACAGCCCAGAACTGTTAAATTCTGGGAAAAACTGAAGGAGTTCAGTAAATTTAATTATACCAGCACATTCCACTCCCTACTCTTTTTTGGGGGAGGGAAACACAACTTTTATGAACTGTTAGGACAACCATGGCAAATTTACATTTTACATAGAGGTTTCAAGAGGAAACAGAAATTAATGTGTTTTCCTTCACAAATAACTTGCTATATCAATAACAGAGACTAAAACTCAACTATGACCTTCCTGGAAGACTCTCCACTACATTATTTTTTTAAAAATAGTAACAGTTTTTAAACATATAAAACCCAGAATTGCTCTGCAATGTCCTAACTTCACCAAAGTTATTGTTATTTCAAAGTTAAAACTGATTAAATTTAGAGACTAATGAAGTTCTTTTTTTCCTGTCATGGCTGGTATAAAAAATGAAATACATGGATTGTCCAAAGAGAACCCAAGAACCATAGTGATGACAAAAGAAATATGTGGCTGAATGAGCTAATGAGTATATCCTTATTCTCTGCAAATACACTCTGCCATTAAAATTGTGTCTCTTCACTGTGAGTTTAGATTGTGGCAGTCCATAAGCTTTACACATGCAGGGAATATGATGTTAGTTACTCTCTGCTGCAAAATACATATAGGTGCACTTCCTTTTACATCAGCTTACTAAAGTGTAGGTAAAGGGCGCATGTAACATTTGGGCTCCCACCATGTTTAGTGAAGAGGAATGTGTTCCTGCACTTTTGTCCTTATAGAACTTTTCTTGTCTTCATTAAGCATAGCAAGTTGCAATCTGACAACCACACAAGCACAAAAGATCGTGAAGAATTGCATCCCTACCACCATTATTTGCCATTATTTACTCTTGACCCACTTTGTTCATAGGAGAGGAGACTCTATATGACCTCTAGAATTCACCCTAATATGTAATTAAAATTTGGTCCCTTACAGTAAGGATAAAGCAGAAAGAAAAGACTTTCCTTCTGAGACTGAAGCACAATATCAAGCACAGCTGTGCCAATTCAGAATGGCAAAAACAGATCTTTACTTCAATATAAATGAGAACAAAAGTGATGGACTACTAACAGGGCTCCCAATTAAAATTGTACCAGCAAAATCCAGCGATGTGTCAACCAGAAAGAAATCCAATTGTTCTGCAGACCCAGGCTGCCTACCAGGTTTAACTGTCAAAAAAATTCAACTATGTCCAAAAGTTATTCCAAAAATTTGTATGGAGAACTTTTAAGGGGCCGGTATTATTTTACTCACTTTTTTACAATGCATAATGTTCTCTGAAGTGCCTTTATTAGTTCATTCAGGGTTTTAATAAATTGAGAGACCATTCAGGATCAGAGACTTACTTTCTTTCAAGCGGTACCTCCAAAAACCCTTCCAACGTTCAGAAGTTCAAACCAAATGCTGACTATCACAGTGTGCTCTTCCTGACCTGAATATTTCAAATTCTGAGTCTCCTAATGAAAATCTCCCATCAAACACTTTTTTATTGACAATGGCCTGTTCTTCAGAACAAAGAGAACTACACCTTGAGAATAAGAAATGTGTATCTGCAACCCTCTATGTTTTATTGACTACAAAAGTTCTGACTTCATGCTTTCTCCACACACAAAAAAATGATAGAAAAAGCTATGCCATTAAAATCATAGGAGAATCAAGACTGCACTAAGTGCCCATTATTGCTGCTAATGAGGCTGATACTGCTGCGTTGAGTTGCTCTTTTGCTACTGCTGCTCCACAATGCAGTCAGCCTGATGAACTCAGATCTGCATTGTCAGACATCAAGAACGGTGAGCAGGAAGGTCACAAAGTCTATGTGGCATTCTGCATATTACGGTAAAGATGGAAGAAGAAAGATTGTTTGGAAAATAGGAAGTATGCAAATCCATCTTTTCATTAGAGAAGCATATCTTAAGTATGGGTGACTTCTAAAAAATAAAAACAAAAAAGCCACCACTCCTCTGGCTTCACCCAGGTGTCTGCAACTGCAGTATATTATAACCTCCCAGTGCCATAGTAATGCAGCATAAGAATGGACTGAAAGAAGCCTTCAGAGCTCAGTGTCACTGCTTTCCATAAGCAACCTGAGCTATGGAACACACACACACATCCACGCACTGTGCAGCCTCCACCTCAGCAAACAATCATGCACTTCAAAATATGACAATCATAACTTCACATTTTCAGATGGTACCATTTGTTACAGGATGGCTGTCTGCTCTGTATTTTATCACCTACATATAAAAAATTTATAGATGCTCCCGAAGATGCTTCTGAAAGACTCCAAGAACTCACTATCAGCTTTCTCGATAAAGCTGCTCACATAAAAATTGCTTCTTTGAGGTAATGCAGTAGTGCTCAGTGTTGGAAAGTGGGGCTCCCAGTAGCAGTAAACAGCCGACTTAACTCATAAGCAGCATGCACAATGTAAATTAACCAAAAGAGGTATATGGGAAAGGCTACAGTGAAATTACTTTCCTGTTTTCATTTGTACAATGAGACAGAAGTCACAACAATATGACTATCACTGTGTCAAGCCACACAGTGGACATAATGTACTACCTAACATTATTATCTATTAAGATATAGCTATTTATACCTAAAACATGATTTAAAGCAGAAAATTATTCACAAATATATGAAGAGCCTACATAAGGTATCAACATTTCACTGACTTTCAGCAACTGCTTTAACTTTGGTTGCATTTTTTACTATCATAAAAACGAAGCTATGTACATTGATACAGAATCATTTTTTTAAGCTGTATTAACTGTTTTATTTCATATATAATTAATTTAAGATCACATGAAATTATTTGATTGTGCAAATATAAAAGGAAGGAATATTGATAAAAAGCAATGAAAATGTGGAGAAGCAATGAAAAACTGGGGAAAAAAATGAATAGTAGAGCACCAAAACTCCCAAGTTGAGAAACTTGATGACAATTACATCTGAAAAATAAAAAGCTAATGCATTTTCTTTCTATCTCTAATAAGAATGACCATATCCCTAGATAAAATGTTTTTTTTTTCTTTAACAAAAGAAAAGACATTCAGAAAGCCCTTCAAGAAGAACAACTAGCAGTAGCTACAATATTCATCTTTATATTTTTAAAAGGGAGAAGATGACCTGATTGAAAAATGCTGGTCAGCAACAATAGCTTTGTCCCACCTTTTTTTTATTTCTTATTTTTTGCAAGGGAAAAAAGTGTTCCCTGACTGAAAAAAGAGTGGGCAGAAAGCATGTTCTCCTAATCACTCCCAGGTAACAGGCCCCAGCTGAGCTCTACCAGGCAACAAGCTTCCTATTTGCTTTCAATGAAAAGGAAAGAGCCCTCATTTAGAAAATTTAGGACTTGGATGATTTTTTTTTCTCCCCCTGTGAATAGAAAAGGCCACAGAATTGGCTGACTAATGCTGTAGGAGCTCTTCACTGCCATATTGGTTTCATTGTGCTACAGGATAAGAAGTTGGACCCTCTCACCCAGGAAACAAACATGGGAAAATGATGGGCTCCTCATCTCAAAATGGACATTTTTGCTAATTCTACAGTGACTTTTAATAAACCGGTGTTCTGAGCTGTTTCAAGTTGGTTGCAGTGTAGCACAGTATTTCAGAGCAGAACAGAGATACAGTTCAATCCTTATGTTAAATAATGAAATCTGACCAAAAAGAAAAAAAGAAAGAAAATAAAACGAGGCCAATGGCATAATTTGAGGTAGTTCGATTTGACCATGACAAGCAATAACACATCACAGAGCCTGGGGTTAATTTGGATTTCATAACATAATGAATGGAATCTGTCAGTCAGAAAGGGAACATGTTAATAAAATCAAATCAGGTACAAGTGGGGATTAGAATTCCTCTCTCTGCATGGGACTACAGTGGCAAAAGGCTATCGTTCAGAATATTAAAACTAAAAGATGCTGATAAAACAGCTTAGCATGTTTAGTAGCTGGTGCACAAACATGATAATCATTTCCACGCTGAGCACAGAATCAATAAAGCGAATTACTTCCAAATGCCTAACAGAGTGTTTTCAATGTCACCAAGAAAAGTTCTGTCTCAGATCTCAGAGCCTTTCTCTCTTGCCAATACATCTCCCACTCAGTTCCCGCTGCAGTGCTTTTTTTTCTAGCTCTGAACATCTTCTGTCTTGTTTTTGACATCCTGCTCTGCACTTCTTTAAGTTTCATCAGCTGTTATTTCCTATCCATCCTCACTCGTTATCTCTGAACACTAGGGGGACCAACAGAGTTATGTTTTTTCTTAGGCTGCTCCACCAAAAAAGAGAAGTCTTGTTCAAAACACCTTATAAGTATAATTAGCATCATTGAATAACTTTTTTCTTCATCTCCCACTGAACCAAAATAAAACCTGTGACCGGTTTCTATCTTCTATCTTCCCAGGTAATATTCAGTAATTCTTTCATTAATTTGCTTCCCTTAAATAAGTGCATTTTTCTTTTCACCTTAAGTGCTCTGTATTTCCTGGAGTAACTTTAAGGCCTAACAACAAACTTAAACAATAGCAAACAAAATAATAACAACAAAACCCAACATATAGTCTTAGCTTAGAATACTAAAATTTTTCTATAGATAAGATACAATCTCTGGTAAAAATTCTAAGACAGCTCTATGAATCACCCTTGATACAACCATATCTTTCTACTTTTTAAGGATTTCTGGTCTCTTACATCTTTGTTTGATTCATGCTGCAAACAATACATATAAAGCTGCTTTTTTTTTTTTTGCTTTTTTTTTTTTTTTTTTTTTTAGTATCAAAGAAAAGCAGGAAAAAAGGTTCTCAGAAAATCAATGATGAATAATAGAGATGGCAGAAGCATTCTGATATCCAGGTTTGAACAGCATTTTTTTTAAGGAGAAAGTGTACTACTAGTAAAAAAATCTTATAAATCAGTAGAAACTTCTAACTAAATAGAATATGTTTGTCTAGCTTGTTAAAATCAAAGTTGAAGTAAGGCTGACCAACTGCCATCCTTATAAAGCACATATGACTCTACAGAGGATCTCCTAATTCTTTGGAGTGTGGGGGCTCATTCACTCAGCAGTGTTCAGAACAGAAATAATAACTGGCTACCATTACTTCACCTATTTGTTACTATGCCCTGAGCAATCAGACGTGTGAGTGCTGCTCATCTCCTTCTGTGCAATGCCATCTGGTTCAGAGTGATGGCATCTCACCTCGCCAGGGCTGCTTTACCACTGGGTATCTGCCCATGGCCATGAATTTAACACTGATGACATTATTCCATGCATATGAAACAACATGTGTAGGAATGCTGGTTTGTGTGCTCGTAATCTTTTACTCTTTTTCACATTCCAAACTTTTCTTTAGATTGTCCGTTGCTTGTTTAAGCACGATTTATTGAAATCTACCTAGAATCACATTATAATGGCTATCCCATACCATAGAGTAATAATTATCATTAAAGATAAAGTAGTTGAACTGGCACAAAAATGGAAATGGAGTAAGAGATTGTTCTCTGGGAAGATCCAGCACACAACTTGATGCATGGTGTGAAAATGACCAATTCAGCAACTCCAATCTTCAGACACCTACCATGCACATTTATTCTTAAATCAGTGTTCATTATTGACATAAATTTACTTTTCTACAACACTACAACTGAGTTTTAAAATAAGTAGAAAAGTATGATTTTACAGCCAGAATTTTCCCCCTGCTAGGACATGTGTGGACATAAGAAGTTGAGGCAGAGATGGATTAGGACAGGGAGAAATTTAAAGAATAGAAAGGACAGACTGAGCAGTCAGAAAAAAAGTGCAGATGGTAAAGGGCAAATTTTATCTATATGTTTAATGGCTGTGCACCCTAAGGTGTAATAGGTGCGTGATGGAATGCCTCGTGATGACATGAGAATGTTATATATAACATCAAGAATCCTCATAGGAATCACCCACCGTTCCTACGATTTGCAGATTTGGGACAGTGGAAATGCTCCATACGACAGCCTTGCTCCTCTGGGAGATGTGCAAAAGTGCACCTTGTGAGTGCAGCAAATTGGCATGGACAGGAGCTGGTGCTGAGCCCACATGCACAGGGACAGAAGTTGCATAATGCAAATTAAACTAAAATCCATAATTCCTGCAGAGTGGCTCTTTTCTGTATCTTAGTGATGATTGTCACTCATCTTGATGAGAACTGTTATGCTCCTCATGGCAAGCTGTTATTGTTTTTTCCCCATGTATTTCAGGCACACTGAATGCCAAGTCTCTTACTGCCTAGCTACTATCCTAAGGATCTTCTCCTACATTATATTTTCTGCCTTTTTCATAGTTTCACTTATGCACTTGGCTCTAGCCTAGTTTCATGTCCTGTTTTTCTAACCACTTGCTCATTTGTCATTACGTGTTTTTTATGCAGGGTAAGATTTCTCAAAATACAAGCATTCCTATTTCAAACTTGGCACACAAAATCCTAGAACAAAAGTCCCTGCCCAACCTGAGAAGCAGCAGGCAGCCCTGAGTGTTGGCCACATCTTTTATTACCAAGTAGTTCACAATGCGTGCTCTCATGTACAGAAGGGGAGGGGGGAGGGGCGGGGGGTGGAACAAAAAACAGTTCTTTACAACATTGCTACATCCTGGTAGAACTTCAGTACAAATACTGTGCTTATATTTTTCCTCTTGGCAAAACAATTTTCCTGCTGGTACCACTCAAATAAGCATCATTGAATAAAGCAACTGTTCTTTGTTATGAGATGGCATTTTAGTTTGACATTTAGTAATTAATAACCTTAAACAATGCTGGTCATAGATTTAAGGTCCTCACACTCAGGTCTCAGGAATTATTGTGGTGAGCCATACCTCATTTTCACACTAAAGAATACTACAACTTGTTACTGACATTTAAGTATCTATTGAGACACCAATTAACACTTTCAAAAATTAATTATCCTGAATAAACATTTTAGAATGTATAATGTGTTACGTTGTGATTTCTCAACATAAATATAACCTTATTATACCAAATCACTGAGTTTTGTTAATAATTGAGGGCAGAATTGCCTATGACTGCAATTTTCCCAATTTTTGATGATCCACAAACCAAAGTAAAATATAGCTCAATCTCATTTACTGACTCATACCAAAAACATATTAGAAATGTACCTCTAGTAAAAATCAACAGATATCTTTTCTTGGCTATATCTGAATGCAGGTCAAGGGCAGATTTAGCACGCAATTAGATTTGGATTTCAGAAACACTCTTTTTTACTTGGAACTATCCAAAATGCTTCTTGGAGCTACCAGTAATTAAAACAGTAATGTGGTAATTAACACAGGTGATATTAATGAGAAGTAATTATTCTATTGCCTTAGTGATAAAGAGAATGACAGTCAGATCACTTCTGGATCATGCTTAACAAGCACTACACAGATCAGAGCTGCACCCCAAAATTGCCTGTTGATTATGTTATTTTGTTGACACGAGATAAGCATGGGGCTGAAGAAACCAGGCTTCTGAATGAAAGTACTACAGAAAGTCCACATTTTCAATTGCTAAACTTCCTGCACATATTTTACAACTTTTTTTTTTTTTTCTTTTAAACAACTAAAACATCATTTCCTTGTCAAAGGGAAATAGGGAAATTGCTCATCAGAACTAGAATACAGGGAGAAATCCTAAACCCAATGAGCAATAGATAAAAGAAGAGGTCTAAATATTTTATCTCTAATTCCTTAGATTTGTTGATAAATGACTTTGTGAGTCTATCATAGTAATTGATAAGAGACTACTTTATAAATAAGAAAAAGACTGACTGTTATGTGCACAGTGCTACACGGCAAAGTTTCTCTAAATTTTATCAACTTAGATCAACTTAGGAGTTGTCTGTGACAGTACTATAGAATCGCATTCTGCTAGTTCATAACTGGCATTAACCACCTTGAATGAATAAATATTTACTTCCGTACTGTTTGTGGTAGGTTAACAGATGAAAAAGTAAAATATTCAGTCAATTTTATTTTTTATTCAACATTCATTTTGCATTTTGTCTAAATTATACGAAGATACAATCAAAATGCAGACAGGTCTGAATGGAACATAATGGCTAACTAAATTTACAGCTTGTACGCACATCAATTTGCCATTTTTATTTTGCCACTGCAAAATTCCATCAAGCTTCAGGTAATAAGAAATGCAAACATTAACATCTAGCTATCTCTTTTGCATCATATTCAACTGGAATATCAAAGCACAGGACCTACTACTTCTAATAAGAAAAACACCTTTTGAACTTGCTTAGAATATGAAACACAACCTCAAAGAAATCAGATTTTCCTAACCTATAAAGATCAAAGACATGTTTTACTTACAAAGATTGCTGTTTGAAGTTTCTTAGATCAATATACATACCACCATAAATTAAAATCCTTACAAATCTGTTCTAATGTACAATACCACCTTAAAATTCCCTTCCCCTACATAAGCCACACAAAAACATAATGCACAATTTTTGCAAACAGTAAGTGATTGATGCTTCTAGGATGAATCCAACTGAAAACGTTTTGGGTATTAGACCTCACATGTCTGTTCCTATATGATTTTTACCCTAACTTATGTCATGACACACAATCTTCCAACTTTTTTTAAAGATTATCAAAACAAGCTGATGCTTTCGCGCACTTGTCCTCATGATGCAAGAGTAACTGAAAGAATTATATTTCTCCTTACAGATATGAGGCCTCCCACGCACACAAGAATTCAGTGAAGAGGTCCATATCTCTATAATTGTCATGATCCCTTTAATTTTGCAGCCATTTTCATAGCTCTGATTGCATAAGTTTCTACTGGGTAAAAATAAAACATTATCTCTTTCAAAAACTCATGCTTATTAGGATCATTTCACACTATCTTAAAGGAAACAAAGATAACCTTCAAAAGGTACCAATGATAATCTCAAAAATTAAAGCAAAGATAAAGACTAGAAAGAAACAAGGAACTCTTGGGATTAAAGCAGTAGCAGGACTCCTACTTGTGCAGTACATACATCCTACCACCACCACCAGTGCATTCCAGACGTAGGATTACATTACTCACATGAGTGGCTGGCATATTTCTCAGTAGAAAAAAGAACTGTAGGATGAGAAGGAGATTAACTTTTCAGTAGCTTACTCTGTTCTGCAAATTTCCCTTACATTTCATAAGGAAGATAATTTCTGTGCAATTTGAAACCCAAAAGGAAAGATTAGGAGCATTGTTTTCATAGCTCACTTAGACAATTTCATTCAATAAGCTACTTTATCTGAAGTCAGAAAGAAATGGTCTTGACAACTATTAAAACTTGGATGCTTCAGAATGCTGTGTTAATAAGACTTGAATTTGACAGAAGAATTTCTCTGACCTCACCATAAACTTTCTACATTACAGAGATGCCATATGCAGCACTTTCTAAGGGTAAACATGCCTGTTAAAGAAAGGAACTGATATGCATTTATAGTAGATACTTTATTGGTATGTTGTTGGGTTACAGCATACCAATAAAGTATCAGATATATATATACACATCAGTGTATTTTGTATTTTATTTTTGAAATCATTTTGAAACCATCCTTTATTCCCTGAGGATTTTTGTAATGTAACCTCAGTGAACATATGCTGTTATTTATTATACGCTCCAGATGTGTGCCACCAAGTATGGTAAAATTTATAGCCTTCAAGAGTAATTAGTAAGTGGATAATCAAAATGAATAAACCGTACACAAGCAATTACAGCTAATTGTAGGAAGATATTCATTATTGTTAAGAACTTCAAAAATTATAGCAAAATATATGACTGTTTGTCAAAACAACTGTCAGCTATGGCTTACTTTGTTGGAAGAAGTCAGACTTACCCTGTGTGAGTCTCTGAATTAGGCAGTGGCAGTAAGTTACGATAGCAATAGTTCCAAGTGTTGCTAACATCTACTCCTTTCCAAACAACATGAAGGAAAGACAAGGTTAATGAGGAAGATTTCCACTCCTCTCAGAATCTGCTCAATCTCCCCTTGGGTCTGCCACAAATCCTCCTAGACAAAACAAGTGCAGAGCTCTAGGCTTGGTCTCACCCATCCAACTGCAACTACCAGCTTGACCAGTGCCACTGCCACATCTCGATGAATGATCCAGTGGAAGTTGTGAATCCTTCAGCTGTGAGGAGCTTTAAGACATTTGATATGGATCTCCTCTGTGCCTTTCCTGTTATAACCATCAATCATATTAGTAGGAGATGAGAGCTAATGGACAAGATCATAGCCATGCAATTACGGACGAAAAAGTAGAAAGGGTTTCAAAATGGATTCAAGAAGTTCATTAAGCAAGGCAGAAAAGGGTGATCCAGCTGCAAGGTGACCCAGTAGATGCTAAGCTTATGAAAACTGAGAGCACATACACCTAGACTCTTCACCAGCCTGATTTCTTATGTATTTCCCAAAGCACTGTCTCCTGGCAGGGAATGGATCCTTTGGGGTGAGAAATAGAAAATGTTTCTCCTTTGCCTCATAATCCTCCTTACATTTACTTTTCTCAGTTACTGTACATAAAGCTATTGAATTAGCCAATAAAGGCCAAGTATTAAAGCTATTATTTCTCCACTTCCAAAGTTCCACTTGAGAATAGAAGGCTTGGAAGAAGTTCTGCTTGATTCTTGGGGGAAAAAAAGGCTTATTTATAAAAAGTAACATATGCAGCGAGATGAAAAGAAGCCAACCATACTAGCTTAAAAAGCATAATATTTCACTGAGCAAAAATGGATACATGCAGTGTGGTTTTAAAATGCTTCTGATTTTTCAACATAAGAAATACATATATGTAATTCAGAGTTGGAACTGACATGTGATGTGGGTCCTTTCCAACCCAGCATACTCTATGACTCCATGATAAGTACATTGAATTATTCTGAAAAACAAACAAACCAACCTTCCCAAAATCACAGAAGTATTTGTGCATGATTTTTCAGGGAACCATGAAGACTTCTTTAATAAATCTGCCTCCTTCTTACTCATCTGTTATACTTCTTCAATTGATTAAATGAGCTTTGGATGTCATATTTGAAAATGATTACTCGGAACCAAGTGATTTGGACCAGCAGGCCAACTTAGCTCATATAATTCTTTAGTCTGCACTTTACAGTGTACATACAATAAAAATTCAGGCTGAATTCAAGCAGTAAGGAAGACAACAGAATGGTATGTGAATAACAAATGGTTACAAATCCTGCTCTCTGATTTGAAAACCACATTGCTCTCTGCACAGGATTACATACACAGCTGCCACTGCATAGCATTATGTTTTCTGACAAGAGCACCATAGCCTATAAACTTTAACAAATGAGGTAGATTTTAATTCTACAATCTAAAAGCAATTTTCTGAGGTGGCTTACAAAGCCCCAAATAACTTACATTTGTCTGTCAGAGAAGTAGAAAGAAAGTGCTGCGATCTCATTGATGATTTCAAAAAGTCATCAAAAAGCTGGAATTTGTATTCTAACAAACATGCCATTGCCAACTGTATTGCCACCATTCCTTAAAATATCACCCAGACAAAATTAGCCTGACTTTGGCTTCTTAAATCCCACTGCAGGCTCATATTATGTAGAACTCAATGGGTCTAATCTAGCACTATTTTTTGTTAATTATGTAGTGAATAATACAGCTCTAATTCACAGCAGTATGACTATGCTGATAGAAGTTCATGGTGCTATGTAGTGAAAGCAGAATGATGATGATGAACATAGGTGTATGTTCTGTATTTCCAAACTGCTTTTAATTTTCATGTGCTTATAGGAACAATTAAATTTGTTCTCAGAAGGACTGAATAAAAGCCCAAAAGGACATAAACAGAAATATATAAAGAGCTGTGTGTTGTAGTTAGTGGGAACAAAAAACAAAAACAAAACAACTGAGTCAGTTCATACTTTAGAAAAATAAACAAATAATGCATTACACAGCAATAGAATAAAGTGATGTGAGATGCATGGCCACAGAGTTCTGAAAATAATCTCTTTCACTGCTTATCCCAGCATGTTCAAGTGAAAACCTATTTCCCTATATTTCAAACCAAAATGCTTTTCAGCAGTGCAGGTTGTTGGGTTTATTTTTTGAAACATAACAGAAGGGTATCTACAAGACTTGAAATACAAATATACCCTAAAACTTCTCAGCGTAGAGCTGTCGTAACTCTCCAGTTCCCTGCGTAGCTTTGGTCTTGTGTGGTACTAAGGACAACACTTCATAACAATATAAACAACACAAACCTTGGTGTAAGCCATTGCCATTTGGAGCCTCTTAGGCCGTAGCGATCCTAAGGATATTTTTAACAGAAAATAGACTTCTTTTGTGTGCAGTGGTGACTGAGAATTTACTATTTTTCTTCTGTATATTTACAATTTTAAATTGGTCTGGGTGCTAGAGATATTTTCTTCCACACAAAGAAAATAAAGTACTGCATGAAAATCTACACAAAAAGAAATAAGACCTTCTGTACAGAACTCCAGGCTCATCCATTTTCTCTAATAATTGAATGGGAATGACTCCTTAAATACTTAAAATAATGGCTTTTAAAATGTTTTCTGAGACAAAGCAGCAGTACCCTAGCACATTTTATCTCAGTTGTTATTATGTTAGAAAACAGGTAGGCAGCAATAATTTGGAATATAATTCCATTTACACATAGATCTGAACATAGACTTAAGACTCCTTTGTGTAATTCAGGGCTCTGGAATTGTCACATTCAGTGTATCTGTCTCACTAAAGCCCTCTATTATAGTTTGCAAATGTAAAACAGTTGTTAAGTTTCCCATCCCTAGGGAAACTGCATGCATTGCAGATTTAGAGTAGTCTGTCTGCAGGCGAGAGCCAGCCAGAAGTTCCATGCATCAGCTTTTCTGTTGGCCAAGGAAAAAGTGACCTTGTTCTCTGTCCTTCCTAACAGTCTTGAAAGACATGAGAGCAACTCTGCAAGAAGCAAGCAGTGACAGGAGAGAGGAAGTGCTTATATCATGTTTTTGGGCTGTTAACATAAATATGCTCCACACGTCTGTAAGTATATGCACGACTGTCTTTTTTCTTTGTGCTTATTTCACCTTTTTTCGCATTCCCCTCCTGTCTCCTGCCTTTTCTCTTAGGCAGGCTATCAATGTCTCTCACCTCGCCATGGGACCAGGTGGTGGTGACACGTAGGGGGAAGCAGCGGCAGCACTGCCAGACAAAGCAGGAGCCCTGCAGACAATTACGTGTGCTGCTTGAGGAGGAGCAGCAAAACAACTGGCACCCAGCTCATCTGTGACTGTTAGCAGGTGCAGCAAGCATCCGTGAAACTAAACTGTGCTGTGGGAATACAGTCAATGGTTTAAAAATAATCTGTCAATAGCCACAAAATCTATGTAGGCTTCAATTTGCCTATCTGCTTCAGCTAGAGCATTCAGCTGGGCAGGCTTTTATGTGGTAATGAACTAATAAATTCATATACACGTAGGCATGTACACAGACACATAAAGAATATCTATCTTACATTCATCTCGTGTGGATGCAAAGTCAGCCCTGCCTCCATCTCCACGCTCAGGTTGATCTCCTGTCTCTGAGCCCCACAGAGATGCTCTTGTCCTCTCCAAAAATACAGACATCAGAGCAAATGTTGTGTGCCTAGCGATCTCCAGAATCAGAAGGCACGTATAAAAATACATGACATGACATCTTGGTAGAGCAAAGCCGTCGGACAGCCAATTTTGTTCAGTATAATTCAGAGTGGGGATTCAGACTGCAATGAATACATTGCAGGTGCTGTTATGCACTCACAGTAAGGAAGAATTTAGGTGTAATGTTAAATAAAGAACATTCCTCTTCACACACACAGTTACATTTCTTGCAGTGTTTCTCCATTTGAACTGTCAGTTTACAATTTTTGACGCTGTTGGCCAACTGTAACCAAACGAAAGGCTGCAAGTTTTAAAGGCACTAAATTCTGACAAGATTTGTGAGAATCAATAGCTTGGAAGGTGAGAATCGTATTTCCTGCCTCCACTAACAGGAAAGCTGCAAAAAAAAGAAAAATCTCTTTCTGGCTCGTCCCAGTGAGCCTGGCACTCTGCCTGCCAAGGAACATGAGGGCAGCTTGCAGGGCCGTGGCCAGGACCAGCAGCGAGACGGAGGAAACTGTGAGGAAGCTGGAGGCCAGCAGCCAGCTGGAGGCCATGGGAAATGCAGGAGTATCTGGGGAGGCAGATCTGGACGGAAGGCTTGGGTTAGCACCAAGGGAAATGTAGACTTATGGTTTTTGGAAAGGGAAGATCACAGCAACTAAGGATTTTCTGTGGATGGATGAAATGAAAAATGCTGTTCCATTCTAAAATATAATTCATGCTTACAAAACAACTCTTTTTCTCTTGGTCCTTAAATAAGGATGATTTCTGACTCACTGCTTCCAGTACTCAAACCCTGCTGTTTCCCCTTCTCAGGAGTATGCTGAATTCTCATCTTGAAGACTTCAACTGTGGATGCTCTTGCTGCCCACTTCTGCCTCTACTCCCATCATAGAATCCTTAGAGTCGAAAGGGACCTCTAAGGGGCATCTAGTCAACTCCTCTGCAATGGACAGGAACACTGCAGCGAGCCCAGGTTGCCCAGTGATCTAGCTTCACCAGAGTCTCCAGGGATGGGGGCATCAATGACAATGCTATGCAACCTGTTCCAGTGCCTCACCACCCTCACTGTAAAAGATTTTTTTCCTTATATTTAACCTAAATCTACCCCAAATCTCCCAGAATTCTTCCCAAGTTGCTTTGGTTTCTGTGTGTTCCTCTCAGGTTTTCAGTGTCCTAGCCTCACATCATTCTCCAAAGCTTGTCGCAGGCATTTTCCTATCTCCTGAAGGGTCCAGACATCCTCTTCTCCTATCTCTTCCCCTCTTACCTTGCTCTTATTTCTTGTCTTCCACCCTATAGCATGAAAGCAGAGGACCAATATTCTACTTCCAGTTTCTAGTCACCTCTATAACTTTGCAGGTCATCAAAATCCCTGAATAGATTGGTTTTGCCTTGCTTTTTCAACTGCTTTTGCAAACATGTTGAGATGATAAAGTGAATATCATTTCTCTCAGCCTGAATGGCTTGGAACCAGTTATTTCTCTTCTGTACCAATAGGCAATGTGTATTCTGACAGCTGTCTTTGTTCAGGGATCTGCTTGAAAACAATTGAGGCATGATAAAAACCTAAGAATCATTAAAAATATTACTAGTATTTCAACAGACAGCACATAAATCTTGGCATTAACTATGAGTATATAAAGAAAATGAGGTCGCTTTATGAACAGGCTCTGGTGCAATTGTAGTAATAGATGTGGTGCTATTAAAGGGTGGCAATTTGTTGCACTTCTGTGACAGCTGTAATGTTTCAGGATTGTACAGATCTTACATGACTGCCTCCAGCAGGTGAGGAAAAGTTTGTTGAAGGATAATGACTTAGTGCTTCTGAGGAAGACATAAACACGGTAAGAGAGAGTGTTTTCTGAGTCTGAGATGCAACCACAGCCCTACAGTGTCTGTTTGCACATCCTATTGACTTGTAGATACTCCTGAAGGACACTGTGGCTCGACTAATATTTGCAAAACATTTAAAAGTGAAACACTAACAATGAACCTGCTATCATGAAAATCACCAGGAATTAAGCCAAAATCCTGTTTTCCAGCTATTCATTTTTTCTTCTTTTAGTTCTCTTTTGTAAAAAAGTTACAATTTCTCAATGTTTGTGATAGCCTACTATCTATTTACCAACTCCCTTAAACAAAATCCTCTTAGTAAATGAGTCTGGCTTACTCTATTAGAAATTGTTAACTCTTATCTCTCTGTTGTATTGCATAAATCCAAACCCAATTAAAAGTAAAAAGGTAATTGTGTTGACAGATTATTATCAGTATTTTTCAGAACAAAAAATATGACTTAGAAATGACTACAAAGCAGAAATACTGTTTACAATTTAAATGCAAATTTTAAGCCTTTAAGTTGAAACTTACTACCCAATTTCCGTGATATTACTGGTAAAAAATGCTATTATATTTTGCTTATAGCTTCAAAGAAACAGACATGAAGAAATCTGATAGCCAAGTCTTTCTCTCTCAGATGCACAGAGTATTCTGCTGAGCTATGACACCCATCAGGATGCACTATGAAAACTTACTGTACTGCTAAGAATGATTTATTGTCTGCTACGATCACTGTTGTTTCGTATTGTGAGGTCTTGTTAGAATGCTGATGTATTAAGACAAAGTATCATCACCTTCTAAACTTAGCTCTGATAATATATAAAACCTGTCTTGGTGGTCATCTAGCTACAGCATTGTCATCCATAACAAACAGCATCTTTCATCATCAAGGAGCTTTTCGTAATGCAAAACCTCTGCTCAGAGCTGGCAATTTCTGATCAATTCTGAGTATCCTGAGCCACAGTAAGGATAGACATCTCATATCTTCATCACTGAAGAGAACTGTCCCACGTAATGTGACGGAATGCACAGCAATGACAGCAGAATAGCAAGGCCCTAGGCTGCAACAAGTGAGGTCTTGCTCAAATGCAGGAGATGTGGGCAATAAAAGAAAGAAGCTGCTTACCTTCAGAAGGCCTCAAATATGCAGAGATCTTCAGCAAGATACCATTGCCTCCACTGATAACTGAGCTGGTAAGGGGTGGATCCTGGCTTCACCACTTCTGATCACTGAACGCACCTGAGCTCCACTAGATTGGCCCTACTTTCCTACCTGGAGCTCAATCACTGGTTCAAGCTGTGACTTAGCATACTTACTACACTCCACCTTTATAAAAACAGTGAGCTTATTGTTAGTCCAACTGTCAGTTTAAAAGCTCTGGTGTTAGAATTGCCTTTTCAAGGGGATTATCCAATGAGGAATACACAGGAACACACATTGCTGTGACTCAGCAGTTCATTTTCCACTTGGTAATTAATATCTAATTAACTCACAGCACCTTAAATATAGGAAATGTCTCCTATTGGTGCTAAGAGTTATGACACAGCTTTTTGGTTTGTATCTATTTTTGAACTGTACTTTCATGACTCTGTTTACTATCATACAATAAGAAGATATAACAGCACAGTAACAAAATATAACAAAATGTTACATATGTACTAACTGTACCACCCAACCAAAATGCCACTGATTAGATGTATATTCGATATTTTATAAGGTACTGAAAAAAAACATTAATCTCCCTCTGATTTACTCAGGACAAAATTCAGCCTCTTTGCATAACAGATACCAATATGCAGATCAACAGAAATCTGCTGAATTACAGACACAGAATTATAGGAGTTAGAACGGACCTCTAGAGATCATTAAGTCCAACCCACAATCAAGAACTCAATGAAGAAAGAGGAACTTCTATCCCCATGAATTGTGTTATGCAGATATAGAATGAAGGCCCAAATCTTTGTCTAACTGACATGCATACTTAAGTGCACTGGCTGAAAGTCTTGCAGAAAAAAAAAAAAGAGAGAAAGCAAGCAGACAAGGTGCTGCTTACGTCCATTAGTATGTTAATGAAGGAATGGGATAATAAGCTTTTTGTTTTGTTTGAATTTAGTAATCAGACTGCTACTGCTTATGTATGAGCATATATTTAGCAAAATTAGCAAACAAAGTTAGCAATCAAGGAGGTGAAAGAGATCATTCCATGCATACAACAAGGCACTAAGGCTTACATGGGAAGAAGATCAAGGCTTTGGGTTTGCCTGCATTGCAGTAGGAAGGCTCCAGAAGGGTGAGGAGCTCTGATCACCCAAATCTGCAGTGGCTTGCTGATCAAAGGAACAGCTAATTGATGGGAAAGTCATTTTGGCAATTACGAGCTGGTTGCTCTGATCTTACACAGTTCTAGTTAGATAAATCTCTGCCTTGACAGATGGACAGTAGCCTGTGATTTCCTGAAGCTGAAAGGGTTGTGGCTGAAAATCTAATTGGGGGTTATAGGACTAAGGAAATAATGTTCCTATCTGTAGCTTGCAGTTTCATAATGCAAGCATTAAGTACCTAGTATCCCTGATAGAGAGCAGAGTCAAGATTTATTCTTCATATGGATTAACTACTATTGGATGAACTATTGAGCAATATTTCCAAAATCCCGTAATTTGATAAAAATGAGTTTGACTCCACCATTAGTACCCTTTAAAACACCTGATGAAACTGTCTTACTACCAAGCGAAGAAGGAAATAAAGATATCAGTAGATGATAGGTTCTAATGAAGAAGAAAAAGATTATAGTCAGGGGATCTTACAGTCCTAGGATATAATCAAAGACACAATGGAGTGCTTTCACCACTAACTCAAAAACTGGTATCTCAAATACTGACTATTAAAACTGCTCTGTCAGCATTCAAAAAACACGTTACCCACGGGTAAATGTCTCACAAACACAAAAGGAAATTCTGAGAAAATAAGCAGGATCCTCCATCTTCCTTCCCTCTGTTGGTCTGCTAGAAGTAAGAGATGGCAAGATGTGAGGGATTTTTTTCTGTTCACAGGTTGGCAGAATTCAGGGATTTTCATGAGTGTAGGGAAGTAAAGCTGGACCTTTGCTGAGTTTAGCAGAAAAGAGCCTTATGTTCTGCTTATTTTCCTTTCTTATCATCACCTTATCCAGATATCTTTATTCTATCACCTTTGTAAGGCCTTAGCAGCATACTGCAAAACTTCCTTAGAGTTCCCCTTTACCCTTCCAGGTACACTGGAAGTCGTAAGTACTGTTGTGCAAGATTTAACTCATTGGAATTTAGATCCACTGAGTAAAGAATGCAGATTTGAACTGAAAGTGCTAGCAAACTGCTAACTATTCAGCTACATTCCTAGCTGAAATCACAGTTAACATAATGGCACAAACCAGTTGGAATCAATACTAATTTTTACACTCAAAACACATGTAAGAAAAGGAGCTTGTAGTGGGGAACATAAGATTACTTCTTGTCTGTATTCTTACCTTCATTCAACAACTCTGTTACTGACGAGCGTTCCATACATATGTATCCAATTATGCTATTCTCTGGGGATAGCTTTTTATGTGTTTGGGAAAGGAAATGTGTGAGTTAGACTGCAGTTTTTCTCAGATGCAACAGATCTGAATTCTGTTTCTGCACGGCCAAGTAACTCATACAGCCTTAACTTAAGGCCACAGTAAACTAAATAAATCTCATTATTGGCCATTAACTATAATCTTTTATTTACTTAGATCTGACATAATTATAGTAAAGCTTTCATAGTATAAAACATCTTCTAATATATTTAACAAGGATAAAATACCAATAGAGTAAAAGACAGTGACTTCGGGTGAAATTCTATTAATTTACAGTGATACAAATAAAAATTAATTATTTGGATTTGTGCCACAATATGAAAAAAGAAAAAGAATAATTTGGTTTAACACTTTATATTTTGATGCTGTGCTTCTTGAGTAAAGTTAATTTAGACTCCATTTTACATATCAACCTCTTCTTTGTCAGCTATTTTTTCAATCTAAAACAAGCCATTTCCTCATCCATCTCCAAAACAAAACATTTCCAGGAAACAATAGGAAGATCAAGATCCTCATTATTTGTTGTTCAATGCTTCAAAATGCCCTTTGAGAATGGAATGGTTAAGTACAGCTCATCTATTGGTAACAAAAATAGCTTATCCCATTGTACACAGCACTCAGATTTTTAGCTGAATGTGCTCCTAACAATCTGGCACTGTTCAATCACCTGCCAGAGCTCTCCCCATCCAGTGCTCCCCAGGTGTGCAGATGATACATAGGTAGGCAGCACTGGGGTCAGAAGCCTCTCATAAAGAACAATTCAATTCTTGGCTGTGCCAGGGAAAGTCTTTTAATTTCTTACATCTGGCAGCTTCTAATGGGGCTGAAATAAAAATGTGTGGTGTGAGAGGACCTGCACTAAGACATGCTGCTTACAATGAGATTTAAATTATCACACTGCAAATGCAGAGATGGTTGTAATTATTATTAACTACTTTTATGGAAATTTGCTGAAAATAGCTATAGCTTAGGGAAAGGAGAGGAGATGTGCCAGTGCAGTTCCCTGTACCTTCAGTGGGGTTTGCAAAGTTGTTACCCTCCATTCCAAGAGCAAGAATTTAGGTGGCTGAATCTGATCCAGCTTGGAGGTGAATCTCGGGCAGGTGCAGAGGGCAGCTGAGAGCAGGCGGCAGCAGCAGATGGGCAGGCCGGCAGGAAGGAACCCCAGGCTAGCAGGAGATGGCCAGGCCAGGAGCATAGGCTACACCATCAGCAAGTGCACTGACAGCAGAAAGAAAGACTTCACCTCCCCCTAGTTCACCACTGCTCATTAATCACACCTGTTGGGTTTTGTGAGCATCTTTTTTTTTTTTTCTTTCTTTTCTTTTTAAGATGTTTTAAAGTCACAGCCAACCCTTCCTCCTCATCTTATTTTATTGGATTAAATTGACACGGCACAACCTGAATAATGAGTTTTCAGCAAATTTATGTCTTACTTTTGCTGGGTGACATGAATATCTTCATTTAATTCCTAATTGAGATAAAGACTTGTTTGCTGTATGAGTTTGAAATAGGAAGCATTACTAAAGAGTATGCAGTCAATGAGGCTCTACAGCCATTGAAATGTGAGATAGAACAGCTAAAGACAAGGGAAGCAATGAATTTTGAGATACTATCCGAGTAATCTTCGCCAATCAATTCTCCAACTGAAATACACAATGCAAAATAGTAATGACATTAGAGTTTGAGGTTTTAAAATTCATTAAAAGAAGATTATTTTTTTTACCATTTAAATTACAACACAATGTGGATTTATCTGAGGCACTTTAAATCCTAGTTCTGTGTTTGTTTTCTTTTTGTTTTGTTTCCCTATAGAAATGAAGGCAGAGAATTTGTAGTCTTCAAGCACAGCAACCTAAGGAGAAGCATGCCCTGGTATGGCACTGAATTCTTATGTATGAATTTGAACTAAATCTCCAACCTTGCGTTGCACTGTAATTTTCCACATAAACAAATTTTTATATTTCCACTAATTGTTGAACCTACCTTTTATTTTTTTTTCTTACTGAGACTTTGGAAACATGGATGGCACACATCAATGACACGTCGTCTTTCTGGATACCAGCCACTAATTCAGGCAGTGAATATCCAATTTGCATTTCTATCGAAATAGAAAAAGACAAGAACACCGCTGCCAATTTAGCACCTCCTCTTGCTCCCAACCTCATCTACCTCTCCTGCTGCCCTTGCAGACCTCTCTTGCATACAGCCGAAATTAGCCTATCTGCTCACAGAACACTGACATATTCAGAGGTGCTGCTAATTTGATTTTTATCAACTCAACGGGGAAAATGTGAAACTCCACCACATCTCATTAGGGACCATCCAATTACTCTTACTTGAACTCCTGAGCAGAGATGGATAAATAATTAACAGTTTACTAGATGATCTAAGATCCATTTTTTTCTCCTAAGAAGATCACTGTGGTTTTGTAAATGTTTTCCTTACTGACTTTAGAAATAAACTACTAACTATTTCTGTAAATAATACTTGATCTGTAGTTTCCAGTTTCGTAAGGGATTCTCTGGGCCTTTGATATTCAGAACTTACATGCTGAGCTAATTGTCTGAAACTGCAAATCACGCATTATGTTTCTGTCACGTGTTTGGATGGCTGCAATAGCTGCAATTATTTTCTGACGTGAATATTACATTTCTACATCTAAAGCAAAATATGTTGCAATGTTATTTCAAAATTTAAGTTTCCATAAGCATTCTTGTTACTAAAAGCACTGGAAGATTTAAGTGTTCCAGAAAGAATTTTTGCTTGAAGCACAAAGGTTGTGCATTACTGCAGTATGCAATCTTTCTGCTATGTCACTGGAAAGAAAGACATGAAATAGATCCATCCTTGCATTCATGGAGGTTCGTCCCATTCTGATTCTCCTTAAGCCTCAGAGGTAAAGGAGTCAAACGCCAGTCTCTCAGATCTGGAGTCTGTGTGAAAGTAAAAAGGGAAAAGTCTCAAAACGCAAGTAACCAGAGCTGGGATCGGCAGAGAGGAACAAGAAACTATGTTAGAACAGAAAAAGATTTGGAACTGGCAGGGAATGAAAGCAAGCATTCTCTGCTAACAGTGTATAGAATATTTAATGTTTTTGAAACAGGACCTAAACAGCTCTCTACATGAATAAAACATGCATCTCTCTGTTTCAGACATTACTTTTCTTGGGTTTCATATTTTTCACAAGTCTTTAGTCTGTTCAGAAACCAAGGAGAATAAGAGGGAAACAAGGATATGGTTATGCTAGCATGTATAGGCAAGAAAATATGTGTACATACAAACTCAGAAAGCTTTCAAATTGGAAAACCAAAACTTTTAGTGAATGAATTCAACTCATGCTTAATTAGCTCAATATTTAATTATTAAAACACCAGAACTATAGCTTTATAAAAAAATACATGCCTGAAAACTATCATTATTTACAGACTGC
This sequence comes from Lagopus muta, assembly GCF_023343835.1. Lineage (NCBI taxonomy): Eukaryota > Metazoa > Chordata > Aves > Galliformes > Phasianidae > Lagopus > Lagopus muta. The sequence goes on along the minus strand of NC_064440.1, from coordinate 4,611,759 downwards.
ATAATTATGGATTGCTCAGCATTGAACTAATCTCAACATTTTCAGTGAACAAATTATATACTAACAGAATATGTGAAGAATCTTGGTAGGCAAATGAAGTGCAAAAATAGGCAATTGCCAACAGAATTAGGAAAGCTTTCATGTACATGATTTCTATTGAAGAAATGTGGAGGCATGCATTGTTTTCATAGAGAAAAATACCCAGAAAAAAGATGTGCTAACACATCAAAGGAAAAATTGTGGAATTCTAATAGGGTGGAAACAATGTTAAGAAAAGGATTGATGAAAAAGCCCCTTTTTAAGAAGCTTTGCCCCCCATTTCTATACCTAAAATTAGAGGAAAATCTTCTTTGTTAAATTTGTATCAGCAATGAAGTTCCATCATTCTTCTGGCTTTTCTGCATTCCCACACAACTATCTCTTGTTTTAAATCACTCTAATTTCTTTGAACAATTCTTTGCCCGCAGCCTATTTATAGTGGAGTTAAACAGTCAGTAATCCAAAAGTGGGCTGCTTTGATTATAAGCTTGCTATGTTCAGTTTCTTGAGTGGATGATAGGTTTCAGAATTAGCTGTCTGTGAATTCATTATAAATACTCACAAGAAGGCTGTAAGCTTCTTTCTGGAACCAGGTAGCCAAAACAATTTAAGATTTCCTTTAAACTTTGGCAACTGTCACTATTCAGCTCAGTAGGATACATGCCGGACACGTGGGAAGAGGACTTTTGCTGGGTATTATTTTGTGACTGCTTTTCTATTAATGAGAGAAATAGAAAGCCCAGTGAAGCAGAGAGAAAAAGCTGCAAATTAGCCTGGGGCACAGCCAAGGAGCTTCAGAAAGCACTGTCCTTAAAAAAGCTGAGAAGGAAAACTCATGGGCTGAGCGCTGGTGAGCCAGAGCCATCATCTGTGTCGCAACTCCTAGCCAAAGGAGAGAGCTTAGGATATTCTCTGTGACTAAATAGGATCTCCAAGAGCCTGAATTTGGTTAACTGCTTAAAATAACAGTATCATGTAAGTGGTACAGATAGAATTTAGTTTTCCAGGGAATGCAGCTAGACATGGTTTCTCCTCTTGATCCTAACAGAACAAAGAGTGCAGATAGTCCCATAGCTCACTGATGTCTCCAAAAATGAAAAATATGATTTAAAACCAAGGTTGAAGGCATAAAAATGAATTAGAGCAGTGTCTGAAAGGTTTCTAGAAAACAGCTGAGGAACATCTTGCTTTTGGAGATCAAACATCTGTTAAAGTAACAACCAGAGTGTCCAGACAGATTATGAAGTCCATTTGTCTTGCAACAGCAGAACGAGTCAGGACAAAGTGACTGGTAATGCAATTACTACTGACAAAAATATTTTTCATGTTATAAGAGCAGAAAAATTAAAGGAAACTTGAAATTTCTCAATAGAGAAGCACCACAAAAAGGACTTGAGCACCAGTGTAACAGGAAGTGCTTATTTGGTAATATCGCAAATATTGATAGAAAAGAAGGCCAACTCTATTTCCAGCAAGTAATTTATGATGCTGAAGAACATATGTCATTGACATGACTCAGTTATCCCAGGTTAGTGACTGGGTTTTTACAAAGTTTCATTCCAGCACTCAGTCAAAGTTGGGCAAGGTACAACTGAAAGCTAAAAGGAGATGTAAAGAAGAAACTCTACTCAAACACAGAGAAAATACTTGGAGACTTGCAGATTAGCTGTTTCTAGGTTAATCCCCAAATTACTCATTTTACAGCTGCTATGAAATTTGTCATGGAACTTGATAATCAAGAGAGGAAACCTCTGCAGGGGCAGGGAAGGAAAGCTGTTTGCAATAGTCCCCAGTGCATCCTGATGCTGAAGATTTCTCTGGGATGGAGGTTTCTTGTCTGAACCATGACATCCCTGAATAAATATTAATGGTTTTCAAAATAAGAAAACCAAAGAGTTTTGAAAACTATGAGGAAAGGAGCTCAGAGAGCTATATGCAATATATTGGCTCAGTCACAAAATCCATCAGTTCAGTGTCCTGTTTCTGAAAACTGCCAGAAGCAGATGCTTAGAGAAATATACTGTCCATGAGACATGTACTGAGTCACCCTTCCTCTGCTTTATCTTCTCAGTTTCTGACAATCAATGGTCAGTGAACATCTCAAACTGATGATTGTACATATACCAGCTACTCATCATCATCACCAAGAATTTGACCAATCCCTTTTCTGCACATACTTATTTGTTAAAATTGTACAGACAATTTAACTATGTACTGAGTGAAAAAAATTGTGACAAGAATGGCTACAAAACTCAAACATACTCCAGCTGTTAAGAAGTCCAGTTACACTGCAAGGCACGTAACAACATCATAACCCAAAAACTAACTGAAAGTCACTTTGTCATTATGAGAAACAGGAAGAAACGCGACTTGGAGGCATCAGTCTCTATGTGCTATTTACCTCTGCATCTCTGTTTTGCTTTGCTTACTACTGAGTAATAATAATGTTGGTAATGCAATTATGGACAGGAATTGTAGATATTTGCTGAAACTTAATAGCTGTCTGATCAGACACACTGAGACAGCCTGGAGAAATGTCAGCTGTTAAAATTCTTGTTGATCCAGAAGAGAAACACTATTTCTATCACTGCCTGCTGAATAACAGGCAGAAAATGATAGAGTAGGAAATACTGGTGCAAACCTGTAGTAGAAACTTTACTAAGTACAGAGATAGAAGAAATCGCAAGCAGAGAGTTCTTCTCTTCAAATGGGCAAGTCGAATTTTCAATAAAGGTAAACTTAATTGGTCCAGCCAAAAACTGAAACTGGAAGAAACTGAAAAAAAAAAAAACAACCCAAAACATTTAAACTAGGCTCTACTTTAGCATTTGGTATAGAAGGAAGAGACTTTTCAGGTCTTTGCTCATTTATCAAGAGTTATACTGTCGATAATTGAGCCCTGGACTATTTTGTAGGTGTTCCCACACTTAAATAAATAAATAAATAAATAAAACCCAAACTTCCTACCAGATCTGCTACACGTGTTGAATTAAATAATTATATTAATCAATTTTCCGAACACTTTTTGCCTATACTTACTGATGTTTTACAGTGTCTTTTTTTATTCGTTACACAAGTGATTCATTTACATATAGAAGAACAGTACCAAAGCTTCGTGTATTTTTAACATATCTACATCATTTCTTCCTCATATCTGTTTCTTGAACAACAAGTCAAATGACCTTTCAGGGACATTTTTGATCATTTAAAGAAATGTACAGCGCTGAAATTTACAAGAACTGACATTCAAAAGCAATACGAGGACAAGGAGCAGTATCTCACCTGCCCAGTCCAAACATGATTAAAAGGTCAGATAAAGAAGACTGGGATCTTGAAATAAAATGGGTAAAGGTGGGTACATTTGAAGGGCAAATAAAAAGAGTGATGAAAAATTAATAAAGTAGATGGAAACTTCTCATTAGTGAACACAGTTTTTCTTCCTTTGGACTCTGTTTAAATTAGAATCCAGTGGACACTTAGAATACATACTTAATTCAGTCGGTAAAGACCTAACTGTTGAAAGCACGTTAAGTTCAGATGTTGTATGTTCCAGTAAAAATAAAAAAATAAATAAAAGGGGGAAAAAAAAAAAGAAAAAAAAAGAACAAAATGCTTAACTATATACCCATCTGCTGCCCAAGTTTAGCTGTATCTGGCCTATAATATGCATTTAATACAGGAGTGCTCTCCAGAGAGTTCTGATGACTAAATACTACTTTTAAAGGAGATCACATTTCAGTTACATTATGCACCCCTGAAAAATTATGTGCTTCTCTTACATAACGTAAAGGTCAAACCAGTAGCCTGGAAAATTTCTGCATTCAGTGTTAGAGAGAAGGAGCTGTCGGGAGCTTTCTTATGCAATGCCTATTCAAAGGTTTGACCTGGCACATCATAGGATAGCTCAAATATTTTCAGAGTGGTAATACGTGCTGTTTGACTCGGTCATACAGCATTTTCAAGAAGGCAGTGTATTTGATTCTTGTTTTGTTTGTTGTGAGATGGTTAAGGTTAAGCATAGCTTCTGTGTTCCAGTACTATGAACATGTTTTTCTGTATTGCTTCTGTTGATAGATTATCTACAGTCAATGATTTTGATGTCGAGGTCAATTATGTGCAGGGTCACTGGTTACTTGTACCTTTTTCTTACAAACTATAAAATTTTGACCTACCAAGAACCTTTCAACTCTTATTTCCACAGAATCTTCTCAGCAGGAGAGAAGAAAAACAATTCTGGCTGAACTGGTTCTGTCAGTTCTTTAAAATATTCTATCACTATCTGAAGTGATTCATGTGGCACATCAGATGAATGGGAGCGTTTATCAATTTTGTGATCTATGATGCGTGTGCGTCATGTATTCTGACATAAAATTGATGGAACAATAAAATCTAATAGGAGCACTCAGGACAGACCAATGTATGTAGGTCGCTCTGAAATTAATACCTTCTATTTATTTCTGTGGAAGCTACAATGGATACAAAAAAGCATCATAACATTGATATAGAAAATTCTCAGTACAAAGCACTATATTTTAATGCATTCACCACCGTTTTTACCAGTGATGAACAGGAGCCTGCATGCCATGCTACTAACAGTCTGCACCAGTGGAGGTGACTGCTGTTGCCACTGCTGAAATGGACTGGCTATCTTTTATTATGCTCCCATCCACTGTTTGGTCTCCAGAAACATTTCACAAATATAAAAGCATTTGGTCAAATGAGCCAGGCAAGCTAATTTGTGGATAAAGAGATATTAATATCTCAGGGAGACCAGAGACAAATCAACAGAGATAGAGCACGTCAGATCCTTATGGTAAATGATATTTGTAATAACAACATATCTCCAAAGAAATTACAGCCCTTACGCAAGGCTGGCACACCTGCCAAAGAATCTGTAAGAGACATATGTCTGTGTGGAGTAACAGCTCTGGAGTGGATATCCTATAACATACAAAATGGCATCAAATGTTCGTGTTTTGCCCTTGAATCTCCTCTCTGAGTGGAATTGTTTAGCGGCCTATGGGATGTATACAGTGAATACTAATAAAACACTATGTAGTTTTGCACTTAAAAAAAAGAGGTCAAAACCTCCACCTTTTGCATAACTTTATTGAAGAGGCAACCCTGTATATGCCAATATACATTGCAAACAACAATTGTTTTTTCATTGCAATAAAGACAAAGCAGCTGGCAGAGCATTTTTAGTGGAATTTTTTTAAGCTGGTCTCTCAATTTCCATCCAATAAAAAATAAATACATATATTTTTTAACAATTACATAAGATCTGGTAAAGATCTTCCATGACTAAAAAAAAATTGAGGAAAAAAAGACTAACTTAGTAGATGTCTAGTCAAGTGTCGATGTACTCTGAACTTTATAGTCCCTACCATTTTTCCTAATGTTTTAATAATCCTTTGCTAGCATTCCCCTAGTCATCCAAAGTGATTAAAAAAACAGCTAAAAACAATCAAGGCTGTTACCTCAGTTCCTTCCTAGCTCATGGTTTTATTGGAGCTTTTATTTTTATGTAGTTTCCTAAAACTAGTGTCTCATTTCCTATGCACATTTCCATTGGAGCTTAATCCAAGGTTGATAGACATCAGCAGAAGCACACTATACAGCCTCAGAATTTTAAGCTTTATAAAGGAGTGAGGGGGAGGAGAAGAAAGCAGCCAACAATCACTTGAGATTACAAATTTGATGCTAGGGAATGCAGATTTTTACAAGTTCACTTCACACCCTTGTATAGTTTAATTGTTACTTAATCTTTAAACTTAGTTTTCTTCTTGATTACATCTGTAATTTTCTTAATCTCGTGTATTTTCAAACATTATAATTTCCTTTGAACTGACTTCTCCCAACTGTTTAATGCTATTAGCAAATGTTAGCCTCTTACTGCGTCATTCTCTTTAGAAATAAAATACAGAAGGAAAAGCCACAGTGACTTCAGTCACTACTTCACCTCAGAAGTCCCATCTGTCATTTGTAGCTTTATCCACTGAAGTCCAATCTTTCTGTTCCACTCATGATATATTCACTGTTAGTATTTTCCATCATGCTTTACCCAAAACGTCCAAACTTGCTATTACGTAAGTATATACACGTAAACTTTGCTGTTTGGAAAACACAGTTTATGATAAGCTCATACACCCCATATGTACAGGCTGTTTTCTTAACTCATAAAAAGGAGTCCCAAATAATCCACTCACAAGTTACTGCAGGTATACAGCCAGCAAAGTTTGGTTTTCTCCTTCTGTGAATTAGGAGGGAGAACATATAACTGATAAAATTATGGCCCCAGTGCTCTCATTTGGGATAAAATACACTACAATATTATGATAACAAAAATAATTATCAAATTCAGGACTAAATTTTTAAATATAGTAGCTGCAGGAAACATGGAAAACAGGATGGAGCCAGACATAAACCATGTAAGCACATTTTTTAGGATGTATTAATCTCTTAACTAACCCACTTAAAAGAAAGTTTGACCAACACGGAGCATTTTATTTTGGAATATTTTGATATATATATATATTTTAAATAAGCTAAGAAACATTACTACTGGGATTTCAACAGCTGGCTTCTGAAATGCCAAGCACTGCACTTAGGGGGGAAATGCCTGCATGCATTTAATTTCTGCATTGTTCGTTGTGCTGATATGATAAAAGCAACTTTGTACGCACTGGGATTCTTGTCCTGCTTGTTTGTGTCAGCTTTGTAAAAGCAAGAGGGGGGCACAGCAGGCTCTCCTAGTCTCTAAATGGCAGCATGAACTGGGGTCATTAGAGTTCTTGTGACTTATGTACAAAATAAGGTATCAGTGTCAGCACAAACTGAGGGATCTTTTGGGACACACATAATTACTCCTACTGGTACATATCCTGCTCTGCTTCTACGTGATTTTATGAGTTTCCAAGATGAGAGATCTTTTCACTTTGAGGTTTAGGAATGAAATATGGTAGAGTGTACTCTATTTTCTTTCTGGAAATGAAATTTATTTCTAATCCAAGGGTAAAGAAGCCTGATACTAAAAGGAAAACAACAAAAACTAAACCAGAGACTTAGTAGTTACAATATGACCTAGATCTGACCACTATTAAAAGGAAACACAAATCAAGTAACATATCTTTCATGTGACTGATGTCATTTCTGTCACGAATACACACATGTATATGGAACCAATAAGACTATACAGGTTTAAATGAAACAACTGTGATTATGTCATTTCAATTCTACTATTTTCTTTGCCAAATCCCTTGAGAAAACTTAATAATAATAATAATAATAATCCCTCTGATACTTTCTAATTCAAAATTAATAAACTGTTCCACCAAGACTGTATCTAGCCCAAATATTAGGAATGACAATATTTGATGCTTGCAGAAGTGGTATCAAGTATGTAATACTTTCCTTTAGTACTTTCTCACACTAAATATATTCAGGCCAAGGATTTTCTAAGTAAGATAGATTTTTTACATATTCAATAATCCCCAACAGATTCTAATTCTGTAAAATTATCTGGTTAGCACTTACTCCCATGTCACATAATCACAACTTTCATTGGTGAAGAGCTTGACAGGCTTCTTATCCTAAAATACTCTACAACAAAGATTCCATTCCCATGGTTTGAAATTATATCTTATAGGACAAAATCTTGATTAGGATGCTCCACTTTGAGAACTTATATATATATAGATAGATAGATATAGATATATAGATATCACATCACTTTTATATATACATAAATATATATAAAAATATATAATTATATTATATATAAAATTATAAAATATATAATGTAATATAATATAATATAAATTATATTATATATTTATATATTATATATTATACATAATATAATATATAATGTATATTATTATTATTATTATTATTATTATTATTAAAGACTGAAGAAATAATTACTCCAGATCTCAGTGATCCTCCTCCAGAAATATAATCCTAGGCTCTGTTTTTTTTCACTAGGGGATATCAGTATTTTAATGACTATTCAATGTTAACAGAAGTTGAGAGCTGCCCGCTCAGGATGTCTTACAGCATGATCATCTAATGAACTGCTTTAAGTGATACAGGGAAAAGGTCTAGACCAAGCAGAAAAAAGATTGGAAGCAGTTTCTATGCTTCCTGATGAAATTATTAAAGCCATTTTATTTAACACTAAAGCCCTTCCCTGGCATTTTGTCCAGCTCGAGATATGCTCTAAAAATATGATTAAAATTCTTCATCATTTTCATATTGTTCAGTATAAAATGGAATATCAATTAAAACTAACTAAAAATATTCACCAAGTTTTCCAGAAAGAAAACACTTTATAAAATTTAAATCAGTTGAGAAGATTTATTCCCTACAAGGCTGTCAGCCTTTAAAAAACTGAGTAACATGCAGCATTTCTCTTCACATGCAGGAAAATAATGCTTCTGCACAATATATTTTGCAAATCAGAAGTCAAATGTAGTATGGAAAGAAATACAATCCCACGGTCTCTAGAACTAAGCATCACCTTGAAATTCAGAAAGGGAATAAAATGTCAAAGTTGAGTTTAAACAAACAAGCAGCGAAGAACTGATGGATGGAGAGAGCAGGATATGCAATAATTGTTTAGTGAGGAGTCAACTAAAACAAGAAAATGAAGAAATATTATCTCTACAAGAGATATGCACAGATGGTTTCACATTGAGGTAAGCATGCAGAGCAATGTCTCCCATTGCACAGGTGTGGTTTTCAGTTATTCACTTTTCCTGTAATTAGGCTAACAGTAAACTGACAAGTGCATATTTATGAGGGAAAATACAAGTATATCACTTTGATGCTCTTTATAGGTTTTCTATTTCTGCTCATTTACCCAGGTCTATTGTACATGTCAAAACATGCTGTGTGCAAATGACTACTGGAAGAAGTCTCACAGCTCAGCAGGTGCTCCATGTTTGTCTGAGAAAGGTATTCCCATGATATCCACAATCAGTGATCAGCTTCCTTATGTCATGGTTGGTACATATTGAGGAGACCTCTCTAAACTACTTAAATGACTTAATTTTCTTTTTGCCTTTTCTGATTGCACAATATTTTCATAACCATGAAGGGAAAACGACATTCAATGTCACTGTTAACTACTGCTTTTATTAAACCACTTTCAAAATTTAAACTCAAATGCAACTTTTTTCTGGAACTAAAACTAATGTATTTCTAGCAGCTCATTTAACAGCTAGTAGTCTCCAGAGACCAACAGTGAGATTCCCCCTGCTCATATTCAGAGAGAGTCCTAGCCCTGCAATGCCTAAAATTTCAGTGCACAAGACAGTGAGAATAAAGAAAATACGTTATCTTTTCATTGGGGGAGAAAAAAAGGCATTAAAAGATTATGAGTTTTAAAATAAACCATTATATTAAAAATACTAATTTGTGTGAGAAAAAATGGGAAACCAACACAGTGAAGGTTTATCACTGAATATGGGATCACCATAAGGAAGGATCTCCCACATTTCTTAATAAGGATTTCTTTATATTTTTCTTTATACTTATAAATTGTTTGTCTTTAGTCACTGCCTAAAATCCTACCACAGTTCATAGCCAAATTTCAGTGAGGTTGATTAGCTGTGTTGATGCACGGATACCAAGCAGTAATTATCTGTGTCTTTCTACACATAGCTTTGTAACTATACAAATATTACATGGATATTTATTTCAGTTTTCTTACCACTAGGAGGAAAATATAAGTTTATGAATCAGCTTATCCCAGTCTCGGAAGCTACAGAATAAAGAAAATCGAAGAGAAGCAATAAACGTCTCAGGCTTTCCCTAAGCAAGGTTTTCAGTCAGTAACATGCAGCTGTTAGGGCAGCCCTTTCAGATCCTCCGAAGACGCTCTGAAATACACTGCTGTTGTTATGGCAAAGGTCACCAGATGGCACTGTTAAACATTTTAAGATTTAACTGATAAAGATTTGATTTCTAAAGATGAACGAGGTTTGAGTCTTACAGGAAACGTTGCTGTGTTGCTTTTGTGGTAGAGAATCTTTGAGGAAGCTCTGACAATTACCTCCCAAGTTTTCTGTCCATCTTAATTTCAGTAATTGGAATCAATAATGGAGAAGGACTTCTCCCCTGGGATCTCTGCTTTAAATTCTCTGACAGACAATTGCCCACTTGGGCTGCTTCTGGCTTCCTTATTTCAAAGACCAACATCTAGCATAAAATACACTCATTATACAAACAGCATAAAGCTTTGGTTGTGTAAAAATATTTTTCTCATTTAGAAGCAAGCCACAACATTTTTATACCAGGCAGGCACCACTTGTCAACAAGGAAACAAGTATCTGCCTTGGACTGAATAGGTAGGAAGGGTCTCCCTCATTTCTTAATAAAGATTTCTTTATATTTTTCTTCATACTTACAAATCTTCTTATTTTACTGGTGTCTTCAAGCAATCTCTTATAATAACATAATAGCACACACTGACAGCAACTTCTTCATGATGCTTTATACTCACTGATATTTAACTGCCTAGGGGGAAAAAAAAAAAACCAAAACCTACTGATAATCTCTCCATTTTACTGCATTCTCATGGGACATTCACTGTCAACAACGACTATTTCTTCTTCCCAAAGATTAGTGGCATTCCATCAGTTTGTTAACCTGAGTATTTATTTTCAAGCATGGGAAAGCACATTGATCAGCACTCCTTCACAAGTTGTATATGCGTTTGTCTACTTAGATCTAATAGTAGTGAGAGGAGAGGGACCATGTGCAAATTGCACACAAAATGATAAACAGCGTAGTCATGTTTGACATGAATTTATCACCTGGCTGGATGCTGAGGAGATTTATTAAGACAAGTTCTCTAATTGACTTGAAACGATACATAAACTCTCACTAGTTGGTCACTCAGGCAGGAAAAACCTCTCAGGAATTTCAGACCATGCTTTTATATCTAGTGAATTTTCTTGTCAGTTGTTATGTTAGTATAAATAATACCACCTTTTTAAAACTTTATCCTCAGGAGTATAAAGCCATCTACTTTGTCAGCACGTATAAATTGTTACAATAATATACGACAGTATAGTTCAGGTGAGTCAGCAAAACTGTATTTAAAATTAACCCAGTGATTAATTTCATTGGCTCCAATTGAAAAGTAAGTCAAGAAATATGCTACATTGACAGTACTATAATAATATACTGAGAACCTATAGTCACATTTTAAGTGTTTTGAAATTTAATTTTATTTCTTGGTGAGGCAACCAATTTCCTGCTCAGTCACCTAAACTCCTCAGTTTTTGTTCCTCACTTATAAATTGGAAATAAAAATATCACCTGGAAAAAATTTGGCTGTCTTTTGAATCTATCGTCAGACTGCAAAATCAGTCTGGTCAATGGCAATGCCTATGAGAGTATTTCATTCAAGTATCTGAGTATTTCAAGGTATCACTATTTCCTGTTTTATTTTATTTTATTTTATTTTATTTTTGGTGGGGGAATGGGGGAATGGGCAAGTATATGGTAATATGGTAAGAAAAAGTGAGAGCCTTGGATTTAACGTAATGCAGAAATCTCTCTGAAATCTCAGAAAGTGATATCCGAATATTTGTGTGACCTTTGCACTGCAGTTGCCTCTAGAGTGGGCAGCTGCTAAATAAATAACTTAATACATTCTGTATTCCAGAACTTGCTGCCTCCTTTGCATGCAGATATGCTTTAAGAAAATTGTGTGTGTGTACATATATATATTCATATATATGAGTGTTGTCCATCTATATCTCTTTGCAAGAACAAGGACACAAGTTTGTAAGTTTGATTGCACTTTAATTGCAAACTCATCTAAGAAAGGCATCTGTGGTTAGGTTCAGAAGCCCATTCTGCCAAGTATAATTCAGCTAATCTCCCTAAAATCAATTAATTACACTGATTCAAATTTGGACTTAAATTCTCATAAAATGTATGAATCACTGAGATTATCTCAGAATTAATTTCTATCCCTTGGTGTCTTTCTGTGTATAATTTCTTCTAATCAAAGCATAGATAAACAACAGAACCTAGGGAAAGGAAACAGAGAGGAGCTTGGGAAGACAACGTTATTTTATTGTATTAATTCAATAGAGATGCCTATATAATTTTTCTTTGCATCTTTAATCAAGAAATTATATTAAAATAACTAAAATGCACTGAATTTTCACTGAGGAACACTTGTCAGAAATGTAACATCTGCCAAAGGTGTGGAATGAACTAAATTTAGTTCCTGAACCTTTTAAATGTCAGCTTGGGAAAAAAAAAAAAAAAAAAAAAAAAATCTGAGATGCTAAAATAAAAGAATTCTATGCAAGAATTTAAAAATTTTTGCTCTGCCTATGAGTTAACTCTTGTGATATCTATTTATTACATACTAACGATGATGAAAACAGAATTTAAATGGAGATTTGTGCAAGTGTCTTAGTTTAACAACCAAAGTATATCGACTATTTTTTAATTTCATCATCTGCATTAAAGTTGTATTTACTGTCTCTCTTATATGAATCTGCTGGTTCTCAACAGCTTCCAGTGTCACAAATTGATTATCACAGACAAGAAAGACTCCTGAACATGAAGCAAAGCTGATTAAAACAATATTTGAAGTACAGATTTCACAAAATCAAAACATACCAAATACAGATTTCACAAAATCAAAAACAAAAAAGAATACAAAATTGCGTTGGAATATATGGAACAAGGCAAACCTACAGGAAAGAAAAACAAAGAAAAGACAATTTCTCACTTAAAGGATTGGATGGGGAACAATAGCAGAAAAAGGCTCCCATGCAGTGGTGATCAATCAAGGCATCATCACCCCTGTCTTTACACACATGCATACATAGGACTATCAGTAAAAACAACTTCTGCTTTTAAAATTCAGTGTCAGATTTGAAAATGCAACTCATTTCAAGTGGGCATGGACACAATTTCTTTCTCCAGAAGATATGAGTAGCTCTAGAACATTGGTGCTCACATTGGCCAGCAGATAACTCATTGATTGTGCTAGGGAGACCTGTATGGTTATGCGAGAATATGCATTCATTTACCACAATGTGATCTAACACGAAATCTCTTCTCATTGTGTGTACGAGCAACAACAGAAGAAACACACTCTTGGCCAGGAACTTGTTTGATGTTTGCTTTCATATATCACCCCAGCTCACTCAACTCTGTTTTAATTAGAAGGAAAAGCTGTTTGCAAACAGAATATTGGACAGGACCTGCAGGAGAGAAAATAGAAGAAGACTCACATATGACCAGAGGTTTGCTTATAATCACTGGCAATTTTAGAAACTGGAATACAGAAAACAAAGTCAAAAGGCTTACAAATTGCCTTGAAGTGAATAGGGCGGTTTATAGGAAGAATTCTGTGGTTTTCACAACTTTTTCAAGCTTGCAGAATAGAAGAGAAACTGGTGGGAGCTAATGAGGACCTACTGGGAATGATCTAAGAAGAAGGAAGGACTCTGAAGATGATTAAATGAGGAGAGATTTATATTAATTATCCTTCATTGGACTGCAGTCTGGACGTACTGAGACCTCACCAGGAAAGAGGCAAGATGTCCTGAAGAGGATAATCTACATAAAGAAACAGGAGAATAAGTCAACTTCAAAGAAAAAAAGAGAGAAAAGAGAGAAAGGAAGGAAGAGAGGAAGGGAGGGAGGAAGGAAGGAAAGAAAGGGAAAGAAAGGGAGAAAGGAAGAAAGGGAGAAAGGGAGAAAGGGAGAAAGGGAGAAAGGGAAGGAGAGAAGGAGAGAAGGAGAGAGAAAGAGAGAAAGAGAGAAAAGAAAGAAAGAATAGAAAGAAAAGAAAGAAAAGAAAGAAAGAAAAGAAAGAAAAGAAAGAAAAAAAAGAACGAAAAAGAAAAGAAAGAAAGAACACCATCATGTTTAGGGATGTTAAAGATGTTAGAGTTGGGAACAGTCCCTTGAAATTAGGAGAACTTGTTCAATTTCAGTGACAGTTTGAACACCCTGCAACATAAACAATCAGGGTCTGGAAAACTCTCCTCTTTTTGGAAAGAGAACCCAGCCTATACATCCCAGAACTGGAACAGTCCTCTCTTCAGGACAACAGGAATACTCCAATAAATGCACTTCATAGCCTCCTTTATCCTCATTCCAATGGTTTTCTTTCAGCCCGAGCAGCAGATTGCTCTTCATACCACGTAGGAGGAAAATCAGTGGTGAGACACTATTCGTTTTTTTTTCTATTCTAACTTCACATAAACACTGTTAGAATTTGTAGCAGAAAAGAGCTTGCAGTTTGTCCTTTAAGAAAGTACATCAGATATGAGTAAGTGTTGGGGTGGACATAAGAAAAATGGAGCATCATTAAAATGCATTCTAATTTAGATCAATATGGAATATTAGAGCAGCACATTCTCTCTCTCTCCTCTTGCCTTTGTGCCACAGGGACTGTTCACAAGGTTAACACTCCTGTGAGGAATATTTGGAGACTGGCTGCTGACTTCGTGGTGCCAGAGCACACTGAACAATTCTGATGGTAGCAGGCAGGAAGGAATAATGACAGAATCAGGATTCTGTTTTTTAACTGGCTTTCTTATAGCACGTAAGAGTGTCCAGGGGAGAGAAATGACTCAAACATCATTAATGACCTCACTGAATCACATAAAAAAGTCAGCAGTAATATTAAAAGTAGCTAGTAAATACCTATTGATATTCAGTTTCCATGAAATGCAGATTTTTTTCAGTACAACATATCCATGGCAATAACACTGATATTTATAACAATGCACATAATTATTTCTGAGAACTGCATTAAAAAATAAGGAACAAAACTCAAGCAAATCTGGAAGCAGATCAGATGGTAACCACTTTGAATGCTTTGGCCACTCTGGTACGTTTGTTACCCAACTCAATAGGATGCAAGATCAAGAAAGACTTTTTCCCCCTTCAGGACAGGGTGGCAGAACTCTTGCAGGCCGTAATATTCTTAGGGAAGCACGTGAATTGCAGTCACAAATAACAAGCCCTTCTTCTGTAGAATGTTATTATTCATCCAGAAATCAACACCAAGCCTTTAGGGCTGGGACAGAGGAGGTGGAGAAAACAGAAGAAGGGATGGAAGCACTGACATGCAGCAATGAATAACAATTTTGTTTAAAAATTGTGTGAAAACAGCCTATTATCATTTATTGTCTTCTTAACACGCACAGTTGGGCTCCTCTCATATTTGTGTGGTTTTACCAGTATCAACTTAATTCCATTGAAACAGTGCATACCTTTGCTGTACTGCTTCCAACGTGTAATTTGTTTTGGTGAGCATAATCCTGTGCATTAGAGTGAGTCAGAAAACAAATGAAACCAACAAGACAAAAATATTTTCTTTTCTATTTGATTTCAATGCAGAAGATTCATATGTGCTTTGGGAAAAAGCATGAGGACCATTCAGAAGCTGACATGGAGAAGCCCTTGAGAGAAAGGAGTGATGAACACAGGAGCAACGTATTGTCTTCCCCAAAACTGAAAGCAAGAAACTAGGATTCCCAACTATTCCTTTAGAAGTACTGCGTACCACATCTCTTTGGTGTGGGAGATTAAGCAAAATAAAGGATTAAAAGCACAAATGTTAGTGAAAGTGCTTGGAACTTTCAATAAAAATATTCAAGGCCCTTTTGAATAATCATCTGTGCAAAGAGATCATAAAGCAATTGTAAAATACCTAACAGCTGTCCCCAAACTGAAGTGCGTTCATGTCTGGGATAGAAGAGAGGGAATTTGTTACAGTGGTCCAAATTCTTCTAAAAATGATAACTCAGGATACAATACAGCACCTAATGGAAGTAACTCTATACAAATGATAGAATCATAGATCTCACAGAACAAATATTGTCAAAATATTGACAATTTTTGGCACACCCAGTGCAAGAGGAGCAGATCTAAGCCCATCAGTTGGCTACTGCTGAGACTGCTAGCATGGCCCTTGCTTTCCTGTTTCTCCTTTTTATTCACCCACTCACTGTATTCCATTTTCCTCTTCAGCTCATAGTGATTTGGAAACATAGGCATTTTGGTGCCTTTTCTACAACCAAGACAACTAATGCAAGTTACTTACAGGCTAGCACAGGAATACATGCGATTCTGTTCATGTGAAATTGCACTCCTCGCTGCACAAAGCAGTCTGTAGGAAGCTTTTAGGAAATAAATTGTGTAAAATGGACTGAATCTGACTTGAACTTTCATTATATGAATAGGTAAACGGTTCCCAGAATGAGTACTTAAGGATCTGCATTGACTCATCAGCATTCATAACTTCTGCCATAACATGAAGAAGATAAAGCACAAACAAGCACTGAAAAGAAGATAAAAGAAGAGCTGTTAAAAGCAAACATCCCTCTTTCATTGTGCTGTTAATTTTCTTCTTAACAGATCACATTCCCAATCCACCCTGAACATGCAGTAGTCACAGCAGTCGTGCATTTTGCAGATTTCCCAGCAGCAGCACACATAAAGCCCTACCTATATAGGACACAGCTGCTTGAAATTTCCAGGCAGCCGCCAGATTTGTTTTTGTTCGGGAGGATATCCCCTCAATTGATGCACAGATGGAGAAGGCAGTTAACTAGCAACAATTATAATCATCCTCCATGACAGGCATAGAGCTGAATCCAAACCTAAGGTGTGGAGCTGTGGGAGTTTTAAGGTGTTTTAAGTGTCTCTGCAGACACTACTCTGATCTGCACTAGTATGTGATATAAGAAAGGCACAAACTTGCTGGTTTAGTAGGACTAAACTGTCTGCATCAGCCTTTAAGCCCACACAGAGTTATTTATTACAACCACATATTAGAACTATTTGTTAACATGTCTGGCACAGAACAGGATACAAACTGAAGAGAAGACTCTGTTTCATACTACTATTAACTCTGGGGAACAGCTGAATTCGGTAATCACAAAAATATGTTATCTTGGAGGTTATTGGAAGAGGGAAGGATAGTCTCTCTCATCTCCTCATCGCTCACAGGAGGCCAACTTAAACAATACAAAATCCCCTGCAAGTTGAAGTTTTTGTTTGTTTTCCTGCACAGTTTCATTATCCCAAAGAAAAGCTCATCACACAAATGTTAGACCGATAATCTTATTATCATATTAATTATCATAATACAAGTTATGGGTAGAAGATTGATTAATTTGGTCCAGATTTAGATGTGATATATTACATGAATGCTATAATCTATAGCAGAGGGGTTGGAACTAGATGATCTGAAAGATCCCTTCCAACCCAAACCATTCTATGATTCTACTTCTGCCTGGTATACTTCATGAACAATGTGTGACATTTCTATCAGTATACCACATTAAATTCAAACTCTGGGAAAGATCAGAATTCTATGCAACAAGTTCTTGTTTTCCACATGTCACATCAGCCTTGCCAAAGAAAAGACAACAAGGACACGGTCATGTTGGTACTCCTCCCATTGATGAGCACTTTTTTAGTGCTTGAAATACTCTAAAATAAAAGTAATCTTGTATCTTTTAGGTATAGCACCAAATTAGAATCATAGAATTCTACAATAGCACTAAATTAGAACAGACAAGGTGCTCCAGCTATTTGCATGTTTAACAAAAGACAAATTTGCAGTAACTACAGAAGCAATAATATATGCGTTGTTGATTAGTTTAAAAAATAAAAAGTAAAAATCAAGATATAATTCCAACAGCCCTCTCATTGCAGTTTATGAGGATTTATGACAGCCCACAGGACATTTTGGAGATGTCTCCTGGACTGCCTAAGTGGCTCACCAGGTTGGACTGTTGGACTATTCATGGTGCTTGGTCCCTTGCCAGCACTCATGGCTGCAACCACAGCAGAAAATCAGCTGAACTTTCATCAGCTTAATTGAGATTTATGTTCTGTGCAGTTTGATTGAAAAATAAAAGTTTGGGTCATTTTTTATTTTAACCAAATTGTTTCAGCAATTGTGAGAGCAAAGGACAAACAAGGTCAAAGGAAAATGAAATCATAATTCAGTGACAAAATACTGAACAAAACACATGAATGTACTGACAAATCAGGCCCAACACTGGTCAAACAACAACAAAATGATTAATAGATTATAGTATTTCTGTCAGTGATTAAAATATGCAACTTGCGCAGTTATTAACTTTATCCTTTTCCCCCTGCAAGGAACAACAGCCATGAGGTAACTGATGTGTTATGTAAGTCACCAGTGAAGATTTAGTGTGCTCAAGTAAGGCTATCATTGCCTTAAAACCATGCAAAATGATTGCAACCATCTTTGGCATCTATCAATAACAAATGGGTTTGTGGTGATTTTAAAAGATGAAAATCAACTTT
Organism: Lagopus muta; assembly: GCF_023343835.1. Classification (NCBI taxonomy): domain Eukaryota; kingdom Metazoa; phylum Chordata; class Aves; order Galliformes; family Phasianidae; genus Lagopus; species Lagopus muta. The sequence continues at coordinate 4,593,378 of NC_064440.1, read as the reverse complement.
CTTTCACTCACTGACATCTCCTTTTTGAAGTTAACTTTATGACTAAAAAGAGAACAGCCACCTTTTGTCACTGTTGAAAGATGAATGGAATAAAAGGAACACATATCACCATTGCAAATAGGATACGGATCTTCATCAATATAAATCCACAAAGCATTTGATGGTACAGAGAGAAACACATTCTGAAATTTTCATTCTGTAAAGAGATTACGGGAACTTAAAAGGCAAATGGTCATTGATTCTTACTTAGGAAGGAAAAAAAGCAAACGTTTAAATCATTCCTTCCAAAACCTTTCCTTAACTTGTGATTCCTCCTAAATGCTAAACACTGCTAGCAATTTTGTGCAGTGTGTATCATTTTTTCCCTTCAAACTTACTCTCTTAGTTTGCAAATCAATCAAATCCCATAGAAATTGTTTGAGCTATTTTCTTCATTGGAACACAGCAGGCAACACTTTCTCTACTCTCGTTAGTATATTTTTAATTAGCAGAGCCCGTTGCATGTTCTGAATATAGCAGTCAAATTGATGATGTTTTATTCTACGGTACCCTACAGCCTCACTGATCCTGCCTCTGCATAATAACCAACTGGTTTTCCCTCACATGCATAATTGTCTTTGAAGAGACTAGTAACACACAATTAGAACCTAGGAGTTCAAGAGACAGACCCAAGGTCCTCTGTAAAGTCAGAACTTTGTGCCACAAAAATCCCATCTTTCTCATGTCAGGAATGCAGGGAAATAGGAAGGAAAGCATGATTGGCATGTACAAGTACACTGGTGCAAGTACTACTGGCAAGTACCTGATTTACCAAGGATAATATTTCATATATTCTGATTTTTTTTAATCATTCTAGAACACCACTATGTCTCCTGATTTTCTTAAAGATTCCAAGTGACCTCAATTTTAACACAATTTTATTTTTAAAAAACATTTTTGACAACAAGTTTGAATGAATATGATGAAATCCAGCTAATTTCAAAACAACCTTAAAAGCTTTATCCTGCAGTGTTTTGGATTATGCGTCTCTTTATCCCTGAAAACATCCATTAGGAGATTCTCTGAGGAGCTCAAAGAAATGTTAGTGTAATATTCTAAAAGGAAATTACACTGCAGCTGGTGACACACATCTCTTAAAATAACAGATATGGATTGAGATAAAAAAATTAGTAAGCTTCTCTACAAAGGCTTGACTGCATATTCCAGAGCAACCAAGATGAAATCACAGAGACAAAGCAGTACTGATCCAAATGCAGCAAATCTTCAAATTCTTCAAATATTTCATTTTTTGAAAGACCTTAATTTTCAATTGTTATTTTAAATCTTTACCATGATATTTTTTTTCCTAGCATTCAGGAGTCTAATTATATTGCTTTACCTTTCCCTAAAGACTTCAAAATCAAGTTGCAAAGGGAAATTCTGAAAGATGAAAACATTTCCTTAACTACTGCAGCTTTTCCGTGCTTATGCCTCCCCAACATGCCCACTGTATGAGCCAACACTAATGTCATTAAGAATAAGTTTCCTAAGAACAACTCTCTTGGAAGGCAGATAAATTATTCTGGAAGCGCAGAATTCCACAACCATACTTTTTGTGAGAATCCCTAAATGCACAGCTGTGCCTTCATTAGGGAAGAAAGAAACATGTGAGAAGCCCTTTCACAGCTGAAGTTGGAAGCAAAGGCCTGCAGATGTATCCCTTAATAAGAATGTATTTCATTCATATTACTTTTTACTTTGAAAGAGGATTGTAACTCACACTAACATGAGCCAACAGCTATTTCTACTTTCACTTACAGTTTACAGACAGACAAGAGCTTCCTAGATCCTTGCTGGACATTGCTGAACTGATGGCAGCTTTATGAAGACCAACAGATTAGTTTTCCTTACACAACTAATGTAAGGTAAATTCACTGGAAGCGCTGTATCTCCTTTCACACATATGTTGGTGTGGATGTGGAAGGTAATAAAGCTGGGGTCCAAACTAGCCTGTCTAATTCATGTACTACGTATCGTTTACATCCTCAGGTATATATTTTATTTATTACATATATCCTTAGTTATACAGCAAAGGTTCCTTTGGACCATAGCAATCCTTAGGAAAGATGAGTCAATTTGCTCATATTTCCTCCCAGTTGTAGACCTCTGTTATCAGAAAGAAAAAAAAAAAAATCCTGGACTGGAAGAATTATTTTTTTATTAAAAGTAATGAGTGGAACCTCATTAAGGTACACAAATTACAAGATTGCAAATTTCTGAATTTTACAGAAAATGTTTGCCTTTTTCTTAAATCCCACAAATTCCAGTTTCAGCACTAGAATGATACATTTCCTTACATCAGTTTCAAGACAATGTCAGAAAACCTGACCTATATCGGTGGAGTTCAGAATAAAAGGTCTGTTTTCAAATAGTAGAAAGACTGATTTTCTGTTCAGATCATGTAAGGGCATTTTCTGCCTTTCATCTGGTTCTTCTTTGTAAACCTAGATAGGGTACATATATAGAAACCACTAACTGTAAGAGAGAAATCATCTATGATCTCCATTTTACTTCATCTTAACAATAATCCACATAATGTCACTAAGAAGTATGATGATATTTAAAGCATTTTTCCAGTAAGCTCAAGAGAGGGAAATTACTATCTGAAGATGACTGTGTTTTATCCTTTCCTCTAAGAAGAGATGTTATGACCAACAAGAGATTTTGTTTGGATATGCGTTTATTTCCCTTTTCTAAATATCAAAACATCCAACTCCCATGTTAAGCAGAGCCATGTTTTCAGGATGATTCTTATGCAGCATATGACATTCAGATTTAGCAAGAAGTACAAGGACAGGCTCCACGCTGTATCCACTTACATTTGTAATTATCTGATTATTATTTAACACAAAATGTTTGTATCAGTTCATGGCAGAACAGTTACACTCCACAAAAGTATTTCTAAATACAATGTCCTTAAATGCAAATACTCGGGATATGAGAACAGTTTTGTTTTCATGTAGCTGCATAACCATTTGCCGCACAGACCTTATTCCCATCTTTTTTTACTCTCCTGATGTTGCTACATGCCATTACTTCTTGAATTTAAAGCTACATTCATGACTTTCCTGTAGAAATAAACTGCTGCACCTAAAAATTTCCTGTGCATAAATATTTCATGATGCTCTTGGATCACATCGTTGTCTTTCAATGAAGTAAAACAGCTCCAATTCACAAAAAGACAACTAAGTGTTTTGATAGTTCAGAACTGTTAGCTATTCTCCTAATCTGCAACTCTATGGCACTTCCTACAGTAATGCCTTGATCCCCAGTGAAACTTCTGTCATAAATATTTAAAAGAGAACACAAAATGTGACTGCACATTGTTTTAACTTTGGAAATCTAGTTGAGCAAATAAATCGAGATCTGAATGCTCATTAAATGATTATATGTTTGTTTTTAATAAATCATTGGAGTCAATAACATAGAACGCAACTAAGATGTGGTGGTGAAAATGATGACAACAGTCAGGGGCACAAGCTGTTATCCTGCAAGTACATTATTTATCCACTAGGTTTTTGGGATGGTTCCTGAGATTGTCTTGAAATTATATCGAGACAGCTTGCCATGGAAAGACCTCATCACCATGTTTAAGATTAATACATCAAATGAGATTATTCTTTCAAGTACAGGACCTTTATTTTAAAAGCAGTTTCAAATTAGGTAGTCTGAGAACAGGGGGTAGAACAACCAACAGCTCTTATCTTTTAGTAGAGGACACTTCCCCTCTTGCATATTCCCTCTGACATAAGTACAGGTCACAGCTCCGGGCTCCAGGCTAACCCAAAAAGATCCTTCAAGGGTCCACAGGGACTTCTGTCACCATTAGATTTGCTCAGTGGATATACATAACTGATACAAAGAGCTGCCTTTTCTACGCACAGCTGGATTCCCTTCTGATAAATTCTAGGAGATGCACATCATTAAAAAAGGGAGAAAAAGTCAGCTAAGCTAGTGGCAGGCCCTTCATTCGATGCATAATTTTGAAAGAAGCTATGAAATATGCAAGACCATTAGAAAATAAAAAGTACCATAGACAGCAACAAATTGTGCTGAATTGCCTGCTGGTAATCAAAAAGTGCATTTGTTTAAAAGGCTCTATGTAGTTCTTAATGAGCAAGGATTCTGACCTTCAGTAGCATGGTGAGGAGATGTGTTTGTGGCTTAAATCCCTACAAATGACTCTTTCATTTTAAAACACAGACATTTTCTCTCTGGATAATCTGGCGCTGGGAACGTGACATCAGCTCTCACGGAAGATCACACGAGCATGGAAACCAAGCTACATCCCAAAGGGTCAAAAAAATGTCACTGTGCATCTGATAAACCCATTTTTGTAATCAAGAGTCTGCTGTGCTGCAAACTCCTCCTCTTTTACACTCTTATTGGCCTTCACTTTCTTTGGGAAAAATTGAAAGCTGACAACGGTCCATTGTTCCACTGACCCATCCCATGTATAAGATAACTTATCTACCAAGTGGCATTTTTAATACTTTGCTCCATGTTAATGGAGCTTAAGAATGACTGGATAGAAAAGAAATTAATTTAGAAAGATGTTAAATGTAGTCTCAGGAAGCTTCATGTCATCGAATACCTTTCTGCAGCACGATTTCCCAGAGTTAAAAAGTTCAGAGGGCAGCCAATACAATCGTAACATCCTCACTCAACAGTTGAGATACATGCCAGAAAACATTAGTGTTCTGCACAGAATAGGAAAAGGTCACATCCTGCACTTCAGATACAGCTCACCCTTCTCTGCATCTCGCATTTTCCTAGTTTCTTGAAAAATGATCATACTTTTGTATATATAAAAGCTTCAACACCAATTCGATATGAGCATTTCTAGAAGTTAAGCACAAGCTATTTTTTAGATTTGGATAGGTCCCATTCAAAGGCCTACACTCAATGGTATACTGCCATCAACTGAAGTAGGCTTCAGATTGGATCCCAACTAAATTTTTTTCCTTGTTGAGCACTGTTTACTTTTTTTAACAAGTGCTTTCATAATTGAAGAAGTTACAGAATCACAGAATCACAGAATTGTAGGGATTGGAAGGGATCACCAGAGATCATCGAGTCCAACCCCCCTGCCAAAGCAGGTTCCCTACAGCAGGTAGCACAGGTAGGCATCCAGGCAGGTCTTGAACATCTCCAGAGCAGGAGACTCCACCACCTCCCTGAGCAGCCTGTTCCAGTGCTCCGTCACCTCACTGTAAAGAAGTTCTTGCGCACATTTGTGTGGAACTTCCTATGCTGCAGTTTCTGGCAGTTTCCCCTTGCTCTGTCTCCACAAACTCCTGAAAACAGTCTGGCCTCACCATTCTGCCCCCCACACCTTAGATATTTATAGACCTCGATCAGGTCCCTCTCAGTCTTCTTTTCTCAAGGCTGAACAGACCCAGTTCACTCAGCCTTTCTTCATAGGGGAGATGCTCAAGGTAAAGAACATCAGAACCTTGGGAGCACATTACTCACGCAGAGAACTAGAGAGAAGACCTACATTTTCTTTGCATAACATGCTTGGTTAATAAAGATATTGACTGGAATGTTGCTTCTGCAATATACCAAACAGTGTTAAAATTATGTGTGGTTCAAATATAGCCAATTTCTATTACTTTAATTAAGTGAGTACTACCGAAGCTTGTACAAGTACCATTTAATATCAACTGTGAATTTTAAGACATTCAGTCTCCAGTTTGTCTGTCTCCAAATTTCAAGGAATGGTAGTTTGCAGTATGTACTTTCCTCAGCTCAAAATCTATAAGAACATGATGAGAAAGCATAAGTTTCAACCACAGGTCTGCTTTACTAGCACTCATGTATAGCAATGAGCCAAACCTTATATCTACGGACTCTGTATTTTCCTAGTTTTCATTCTTTCTTAATTGTTTTCAGCTATTCTTCTTTCTTGCCATTTACTGACTATATTTTCCCACGCTATCATTTCTCTTTTTCACATCTCCCTACAATTTTAACTTTTTTTGTTTCGCAATGTGTTAACCTGTATTTTTCATGTATAGCTTGAAATATCAATCTTAATACTGTGAGCTAAAGTAATTATTAAGTTATGCTTTCTTGACTCAGATTTTTGAGAATAAGAGATGACCAAAACCTTTCAGACAAGAAATAATGAAGTCTGGAAATCAGTTCCTGTACGCTATATGCATATTCTCGTTTCTGAGAGAAAAACTAAGAGTTACTTCTCAAAGTATTAAAGCAAAATTTTTCACACCACTGAATATTATCAATCTCACTTAAGATTGCTGGTGTCATTTTGACTTGTTTATCACAGTCTAAGGAATGATGGTAACTTTTAATTTTTAAATTGTATTACAAGACATGACAATAACTTAAACTTTCTGATTATACAATTTCTTGAATATAAAATTGCAAAATGCAAGAAGTGGGATGTGGTAAGAAATTGAAATCCTTGTCTAGGAGAAAAATGAATGAGTTCTTTTCCTTTTTCCTTCTTTTTTTTTTTTTTTTTTTTTTTACCTATGAATTGTATTGTGTAAAAAGGCAGAATAGCCTAAAGAAATCTTCCTGATGTATTACCTTCTGAACACTTTAAAGGAATGATTTAAAACCAGGCAAAGGAAGCTTCCTTCATCAAGTTTTCTGATTGTGTAAATAACTGACCTGAAAAGATTTAAGCTTGGCTAATCCTGCTTTCCTTGATATAACAGACTACATATTGCATATCAGGAAGCCTCTGTAGAAACTAGACAATGCTTTCTAGCTACTGAAAAGCAAGAAAGGAAGAGTAAGAACTGTTTGAATGAAACCTTTACTTGTTTCAATTTGTCTCTCTTTTATTCTCAAGGGAAGGAAGACAGGGGACCCAAGAGAAACATGTTCATATCTTTGCACAATTTAGAGGCACTTGAACTCCTTTTTCCAGGAGTGCCCTAAATCCACTGCCCTGAGATGTCCTTTTCATTCCGTCATTCTCCAGAGGCATGGGGATACGCAATGCGACAGGCAGCATGTCAGCAGGAAAGGAGACCAGCCTTCCCCAGAGAGTTCCAAAGTGCTTCAACACTGAGTAGAGGCTGAAGATTGCTGTCTGATTCAGTGCGTGGCCTGAAAATGATGCCTCCAAGTTCTCAGATACACATTGTATAGACATGGCCAGGAAAGTGGATGCCACACAGGACCATATATATATGCCAAGTGGGAGTGCATTTACTCCAACACACAGAATTAAACCATTTTGGTTAGTAATATACAAATAATGGCTAAGACAGAACTAACTGAAAAACAAGACCGATTCTTCGCCATGGGAAAGAAATATAGTGAACACACCTGGAGCTCCAAGTATTTGTTATAATAAATGTTTAACTGTTTATTTCAGAGAGGAGCACCATGAGGAGGAGCTGTATCCCCCACACAGAACATCTTGTAGTTTGCACGTTTGTTTATTCACCTTGTGAAGATAAGGAGCTGGGAAGTCAAATCCCCTCAGGCAGGGAGGGAAAAAACTTGAAACCAAGTCTCGTAATTTAGCTTGGCTGAAGGCTCCTGGGGCAGAAAACTGACAACTACACTTCTGACAAATTATGTGATGCTAGCCCTGGAATTTTCTCTTTTCTTTCTTCCTTTCTATTTTCCATTTGATACTATTCTGTAAATTTAGGTCAGCTTTATGAATAAACTTAAGGAGACCAAAGCCATGTTTTTCATCAAATGTACCTTAAACTTAATTTTTATTCAGACTTCAAACATCAGGTTACTCACTTACTTTACAATTCTGTTGATATGAGCAATGAATACATAAATAATGTCACTAGAAAAGGAATCTATGGAAATTTAATAGTGATGACTTTATTGGTGGACGGCTGCTTCCTACCCAGTTTTCCTCATCAGATATAAGTTTATAATTAATATAAGAAATATTAACTGAATTCTTCTTACTCTGTAGGTATAAATTAAGAAGTTCCCATATACTCCAAAGATACATACTGAAAAAGGAAAAACACAAATAAACACACAAACAAACAAACAAACCTCAAGCAGAAACTGGAAAAAGTATAAGATTTCACTAAGTCTAAACTATACCTTCCTTTCCCTCCAGTAAGCCGATGAGAAACCTTTTGCCATCATTCTCCCAGTACCTCAAGGTTACTACAGTTCTATATGCACTTAGTGTCAGGGCTCTAGTTCCTCTTCACTGGAAAGCTGTTTCCATGTCTTTGTTTTGAAGATGAACTGAAGAAATACTCGGTGATGTAAAATACTGGAGGCCAAGTAGCAGCTCTAATTCCTGCTCATAGAGTGAATTTATGAATTTCAGGGCTTTTTGCCCCAGAATTCCTACTATAGAGATTATTTCTAGAGTATTTATCTAAATAAAAGTACTTTGCAATTAATAGATATACATACATGTTATGTGAGATAACTCCTTAAAGAATGCTACTGGCTGTACAAGAAAACTTATTAGGTAATAATACACAATAATGAAGAGAAAGATAATTAAAATTCTTAAAACTGAAACTGAACACTGAAAATTGGATGCTTACTATAAGACTTTGAATGCCAGTTTTCTTTTTTTTATAACAACCAACAACAAAGAGCATTTAACCTAAATCCCATGGATGTAGAACAAAGCTTTCTCAGATCATTCCATCGCATGCTCCTGCTGCACTGACTGGAGCTATTCTCATCAAGATTGTGTAAGCTGGTTCTCCACCATGCCAGCTATCTGGTTTGCTCAACTACTATGATCTAGTTTAAAATATAAGACATTAATGTCTGTTAAGGTTTATGCATTTACTTGGCCATAGAATCATAGAAAAACTAAAATATTGGAGTTATAATCTTTAATCCCGTCATATAAGAAAGATGAGAAAGAACTCCATGGTTCAAACATGCAAGAGTATATTTCCCACTGCAAAGATGGCTTCCAAAACCTTGAAGAATGTTTATATATCTAAAACCATTTTTGCTTATCAGGAAAGCTAGTCAGCAATTATATTGAGGGAGGCGGTAGCTGACCAGCCTTTGGTTTTGCCAGAAACATTATCCATCTTTTTTCTCACAAGAAAATTACTGATTGGGATTACTAATTGGGAGCAGATAAAACATGCACCACTCTATCAACATACAGAATCACAAAACTCTACACAGCTTGCACCCTATGCTTTTTAATGATCTGGTATCACATATTATTATTATCACATACGGTGAAACTTTTAAATTCTACACATCATGTACTATACAGACAATAGTGACACCTTAACAATGGTGTTCATTTGTGTACTGTGGCCTGAGACATCTCTTTAGCAATAGCCCATAAAAGGTGGAATGAAATCACATCACTCAAATTCCTTCCTCTGCTCTCCTCCCCCTTCCAGCCACCTTTAATTTGCTTCGCTGCAATAGGATTTTGTGATAGAAAGTTATTAAATCACCAAGCCCATGCCTTCTTTCTCTTGACAGCAGAACAGACTAAATGACCTTGGATAATTTCAATGAGCCACATCATACTGCATAAAGGTAAAAAGATGAGAATAACGTACAAGGAACTGGATAGTTGGAAGGTAAAATGAGAAAGAGACAAAATAAACCCCAACAATGCAAGATATGCTTTTGCCCAGACAAATGCAGTTATTTACTACAAGCTCTGTTCCAAAGCAAGACTGCCTATGATCATCTCTTTTTTTTAGTGCCTATTCTTTTTTCTCTTTTCTGTTTTATAACCAGAAGTGAAAAGCTTGATTCAAAATGCAGAGTGGTTGCAGAGGGAATAATTTTGAGCATTACCTGATGGTTTCAGCCGCCCTGTTGGTACATCAGGAGCAGTGTGAGATTTCCTGGGTGTTCAAGGATTCAGTAACCTGATGTGACACTTTGTACATCACAGTCTTAGAAGATGAGGAGTGATTTCAAGCTTGTCAGAATAAACCAAATGAGTTTACAGAGATTTCTTTTGCAGGTGTGCACAGGAAAGGTCTCATGAGAAAATGTTGGGAACATTTACAATTCTGGACTAATTTAGATTTTCTTTCTTCTTCTGAAGCAATACTTAATGGGAAAGGAAAAGTGGAGGGAAAGAAAGAAAAAAAACAGAACAGGTAGATTTGGATCTAAATGTATCTCCACAATATTATAACATTTAGTTTTGTAATTTCTCATTCTTGAAAGCTCTGAAGATCCCATAAAATACTGAATGTGTGTTTTTGCCTCTGGTAAGCGCTACTTGAAATTTCCCAGTGTTCCAGCTGTAGAAGTGAGTGAATACATGATTCAACAGAAGCAACATCAATCTTCATCTTGTAACAACTGATTCAAAAAGTCTAACCTGGAAATTAATATCTTGATTATAAGATGCTGCAAACATTTCAATTATTTAACTAAATGCTTTGTATTTGTGTTTTGCAGGGTTTTTTTTAATGCTAAATGATCCGGAGTTTATCTTTATACATTCTAAAGACTAGAGACCATACTTCAGATCCCAATTAACAAAGATCTAAATAATCCAAAAAGGACTCTATCAGATCTCAGTGAAGTTCAGTTACACTTCTAGCTTTAATTTAAAAAGTACATCAAGAGACCACTGTGATCTGTCCTACATTTTCTTATTTGTAATTAGCCTATAAAAACATGTTGGGTTACACTCAATTAATATATCAATTGTTTTTTCCCAAATTATTTTCATAAGACATCATTCCAAATGTAACATAAATTGTCCTGTCTGCCCAGGCTCGTCCTGTTACCGGGGTCAGGTAAGGCAGGCAGGGAAACATGCAGGCAATTTGTTGACTGTGACTCTCAAAATAGCAAGGGCTTTAACAGATGCTGCAGTCCTGCTATTACTATTAATTTCAATATGTGATTGAATACTCAGTATTACAAATAGGAAAAGATACAGTTGCATGTTTCTTGCAGCTCTGGCTTGTGAGAGGAGCTGCTGTGACCCAGAGCCAGGATGAGCAACGCGTGCTCACTGTGGGCTCCCTAAGTCCCAGAACAGCATCCTTGGCACTTCACATATGGGGTACTAGGCAGACACTACTGAGAGCTGACCAGTAGCAGCAATTGCAATGGAAGTGTCCTCAAAAACCTGCTCACCGCTTACACTTCACAGGTTAGTGCAAGAGCAAACCTCCAGATTTTCCCTCCAGTGTTCCTCTTTCCCTTCTCTCCCCAAAGCATTGCCTTGTCTGTCCTCAAACCAAAAAGCACAGAGCATAACCCACATCATAGCTTTGACAGAAGACTATTTAATGAGGTCCCCATGTACTTTACTGTTAATGTGTCCATTGGAGAACTGTACATGTAGGCTGTTAAAGCTGTTATATGGTCTTGCCAGCTACGAGGGATAAACTTGCTGCAGTATTCCCACAACAGTGCCCATCACCATGTAATGGACGCTGCAGTGTGATGCAAAACATACTTCACCTTTAATGTCAGAGCATCAGTGTGTAATTGCACTGGGCTCTTACCTGGGCCCCTGTTATTTCTGTCAGTTTTGTTCCTTGGTAATTGCTCCAAAAGTGTTCAATTTTATGATAGACTGGCACAAAGCCAGAATTTCAGATCATTTGTGCTAGGTTAGGGTTTTTTTTGGTTTTTTTTTCAGTAATCCTGTAGTATTTGCTGGCTGAAATGCCCATAATTTTAGCATAATAATTCCTTCACTATTAATAATAACTTAGTTCTTAAGCTAGTTAAGTGAAAAAGGGCATTTCTATATTCTGTAGAAGTCCTTGTTTTCTATAGCTCTAGATCAGAGAAAAAACTAATTGTGACATATCATCTCCAATTTCTTGCCATTATATAAAAAGTACAGATTTATAGAACTGCACAGATCACCTCTGCAGCCCTATTAAAATCTCTTTCTAAGATTCATAGGAACGTGAGCATAATTCTCCAGAAATTACCTTAAGGACATATCTAATCTTTTACCAACTCAAGCCCAAGTAACTCCGTCTTCCTATCCTTGATGGATATTTGTCTAAGCCGTTTCTAAAACCTTCAGAAAAGTACAAGGTATTTTCACCTTCAGAAAACCACAGAAGCTGAGGCTGGAGCAATGGGAAGGCATGGGACCCCTGCAGTAGCTGACCGCAGCCAGTCCCAGTCCCATACTGGCAATGCCCTAGGCAAGCTCATGAGCACGGCGTGCTGGGATGAAGCGTGGGAAGAAAACATGCTGAGCTCAAATAGTTCAGCTTGCGGTAATTTGGCGGCTCCCCTGTGGCACAAGAAATCTCAGCGTGTTGCTTGGCTGAGCTTTAAAAGTGGTTGAAAATGCAACAGAAATAGAGATCTGGCCCTTGGAAGAAACACGAAGAACTGTGCTAAAGTAAAAAGCTTCACTGACAAGAACAGCTTCAAACCACTCCTTTGCTACTTTACTACTCAAGCCTGGGTCTAGTTTTGGCATCAGTAATTTTTACCTGAGCCTTGTCAAGCCTCCAAACAGCCAGTGCACTCATCTCCCTGATCAGGCACCAAGTTGAGACTAAGAACGTTGATCAGCCCCAAACTACATTTCAAACAAGGGGCAGGTGTATACTTTCAGCACTCGTTTATGCTTCCAGCATCTCTAAAGAATTTTTCAATTAGTCAAAAAATAGCTAGGAAACCAAAATGACTAAATACAAATATTTTACTGCTTACACATGCTGTGAGTTTCATTTTCAGTGAACTAAGGACCCCTTCTCCTCTGAAGGACATTGGAACACATAATGTGAAACAGCTATACATAATAAAACATTTTTTATTTCGTACTGCTACAACCCCTCCTGAATTTATGCATTACATTTGCCAGCAAAAAATGCATATGTGCCTGAAATAAAAGATGATGAGAAAGAAATGTCATTGTATTTACTACTATTTCCTTGAAATTTCACATACATTACCATTTCACACTGCAGATACAATCATATTTTTACTTCCCTGGGAAAGGTTCAGGCCTGAATATCTCTCAAAGATCGTAATATAATGAATGAACAAAAGAATGTTAAATGTAGAGAAAGAAATTAAAATAGTTCCAGTTACAGAATGTTTATGCTCTGATAGTTCTTAAGCATTATTAGAAGCCTTCACCCTTGTGGAACTGTGACCTGCACACTGCAATGTCTTTGCCATAGTCATGTGCCCCATGTCTTGAATCAGGAGTTTGTGGCCTGGTGCACAGACCACTTCTTATTTACAGAGAACAACCAGCGTCCCTAGTAAAACATTTCAACACAGGACTGTGACCAAGCGAGCTCTTTGCAATTCCATGTTTAAAACTGTTGTTTCCCCCTTGATAGATCAAAAATATCACATGGATAATGTTAATTAAAGAGGAACATAACTTAAATGCCATCTTTGCTACTAATACCAGGACAAAGTAACTACTCAGCTAGGTTTCTGGGACACCTTCACCAATTTTGTCCACACAGATGATTTAAACATATCACTTGTACATTCATCACATAGAAAATACAGCAACGGAATGACTCAACAGTTTTCTATTCAAAGGTAATGCATTCAAATTTCTGATACACACGAACATATCACAACGACATATTAGTGACAGATGTTAGGAAACTGCTACAAAATACGAATGAGTTGTTAACCACCTATGACATTAATAGAAATATCTATAAAAGAGCTTCATCATATGTGTGCTCTGTGATCAAATGTTTACATTTTATATGTTTTACTAAACGCTATCATAATTTATCAGAGCAGACGTTAATTTTACCAGTGGGAAGTTTTCATATTCATTTATGGTAATAAAAAAAGGAGTGGGAATCAATCTGAACATCACAAAACTGGTTGGAGCACTAATTAAAGGGGGATGAATGAAGACAAGTGACTTTTTGTGATACTCCATTCCAAAATACTGGCCACAAATTGCTACATATGGAACAAACAAACAAACAAACAAACAAAAACACTTTGTTACATTCTGATTATTTTATTCCCCTAATTTAAATAGTTACAGTATATTAAATATGTATGTATATATATATATATATATATATATATATATGTATGTATATATATATATATATATACATATATATACTATATATATATATATGTATATATATATATGTATATATATGTATATATATATACATATGGTATTACTCAGCATGGGCAGTTTTTAATCCTTTGTCACAACCAGAGCAATTTATAGAAATATATGAATCACTGAGATCATAAATACTCTTCTCCAAAAAAAAGCCCACATCTGCAACATAAGAAAGCCTCAGCAGGGGTCAAGTACTGCTGTGGCTAGTTTGATTTCTTTTTGGATACTGGAACCAGTGCTAAAATCAATATGCTGACACAAACGTTCATTTTCTGTAATGCTTGTTGAGCAAGCACTACAAAAGTAGAGTCTTCAAGAAAAGAAATGATTCCCATCACTGTGAATAAGAATTGTCATATATTGCATGACAACCTGTATCCTCACCCAGCTGTATAAAAATTACTATTTGTAATTTTATGAAATCTGCAGTATTACACGGATTAATTCTAGATAGCACTTTTTGTTCCTCATTTATTTATTTATTCATTTATTTTTGCTTATTTTTTTTAAGGGCTCGGGTTTTATTATGACAGTTCTGGAAATCTTTTACTGAATATTGTTACATTTGATTCCAGTAGAAGTCCCAGAATCTGTTCTTAAATTTCTGTTTTTGAACATGAGTCAAGCTAATGGTTATCAACAGCTATGACCTAGCAGTAAGTCTACTGATTGAAATTTGTTCAAGTTAAAGCATTTTTTGCTCAGCAAATCTACTCACCCCGACAATGCACTCCTTCGTCGTACCCATCAGAACAGTCATAAACACCATTGCAGAGCTGGGACAAGTGAACACATTTGTTTGTACCAATGCAGGTCATGTAATTCAGAGGACATTTGAAATCTGCTTCTTCGGGACCTAAAAATAGACACAGAAAATGTATTACAGAGACTTTTGTATCTGCAACAATGCAAAAAAAGAGTTCTACATCGCATGCTATTTCCACTTGGAAGCTAAGGGCAACACTCTGTGTATTAATCCACTTTGAAGCTTTTTAGTGCATTGTCACTGCTGTAGTTTGGAAAATTAAAACCATCAAGTAAAGATTAGTGCAATTAAAAGGAAATCATTGGGTCAGAGAGGATTATTTCCCAAAATGCAGGTGATAAAACATTGTGTTTTTTTTTCATATTAAATTTAACAGATGCTAAAATAAATTTTTATAAACATTACAGTGCGATAGTTGTGCAATAGCCTTGTGAATCATTGTAGAGGATATCTATGCTTGTAACAAGAATATCTTAGTATTAGTATTCACTGCTTTGCTATAATCTTAGCTCTCTATGAAAATACATACAAATAACAGAATCAGAAGACTGTAGGGGTTGGAAGGGACCACTGGAGATCACCTAGACCTTCTGCTGAAGCTGGTTCCCTAGAGGTAAAGCAGGCTCCCTAGAGAATGCTCCATATTTATGGCTGCATTAGATCAGAGAAACTGCACCTCCATCCCAGAAAGGTGCTTGAAACCACACAGCACAGGATTACAGTGAGAAAACAAGGATGCTGTGGTTACTCTCTTGGGGACATCAGCTCCTTAGCTCTGAACAGTTAAGTACAAGGATTTTTGAGGCTCTTCTGCTTATCTCTTGGTGACGATTCTGACTGTTAAAATGAACAAAGATACAAACAGACAAAAAACCAGCCAACTATGTAATTTCTCATGATATGGACTTTAGGGCTTCTAACACACAACAGAGAATGTTTGGAAGCCTGAAGGGTGTAGCTCATTTAGAGGATGACGCATAACTTATGTGTGGTATATGACTAGCTACAGAGACTGGAGGTGTGGAAATTGCCAGGAAGCAACTTGAACCTCCTTGACTGCTCGCATTGGAGCTTTGGGTCTGTGCTAAACTGACAGCTTGTACCATTCCTCAGGGGAAATATAACCGAGGATGCACTGTGCTCAAGTGCAAGTTGTTTTCACCTTCTGCAAGGAGCTAGCTCTGAGATGAAGGGCAGAAGGAACAGAGAGAAACTGAGAGCTGCTTCCTCCCTGGGAAAAGCTCAGTGCTGGCAGATCATACCTCTTGGAGCTAGCAAGACAAAGCAAAGCAAAACTCCAGAGGGGATTTAGGATTTTTAAACACATTTAGATAGTTCTTAGCATGGCCCACTAAATAAAAATGTTAACTTAAAAAACTTGCTCCAATGCAAAGACATGAAGTAAAAACTTTCACTGCTGTCTCTTCCATCAGAAGGCTGCCCACCATTCAGAAAGGGCAGATGAAAGAACCAAAGCTCAGAGGAAAGACTCTGATCACATCCCTGCCTTCCATATTTCTGATTAACTGTGAAGCTGGGTGCTGTTTCTAGGGATAAAAATGTAATGCACACAGGGATGAATGCATGGTGTCTGAGGGCATCATTTTTATTATAAACATGATCTACAGTTTTTCAGAGAAATTGTATTCCTAAGACAAAGGGTTTAAATACCTTCTGAATGAAAATAAAGGAAACAACTATTCCCAATGTGTTTTGGGTTAAGTAAGTACTGAGAAAACGTACAGACATTAAAATTCTTCTCCAATAACATATTTTTCCTATGTTTTCTGTTAAAATTCAAGATAACAAGACAGTTGAGAGATGACCAAAACTTGTGCTAAGTGTTTGGTATGAAGACAGTACTAAGAAAACCTGCTGAGGAGAGAGGCAAGGCAGCACAGAGTGGGGTCAATGCAGTTTTATCCCCTTCCAGCTGTGTACAGGAACGTGGGGTGGGGTTTTGTCTTTTGGTGCTGTTTATGCTTAGTTTGTTGGCATTTTCTTTCTTTCTTTCCTCCCTTCCCTGAGGTAGGACAGATCATCCCAAGAAGCATCCCACGCACACAAAGCTCATTCTGTGCCTGACTACTTCCACCAGTACTGGCCTCACTCTGCAGGACTCTCAAAGAACCAAAATAAAGCAACAGAGAGCAGCCATGAACTCAGTGTCTGAGAGGCCATATAAAACTGAAACATTCCATTTGATTCCATTTTCAGTTGCATGAGCACTCAAAGGCACCTACAATGTAACGAAAGCAAAGCAATGATCTGATTTGCCCATACAGCTTGTTTATTCATTGCTTTAGAGCCACTGTGAATAGAGCGTGAGGCAAAAAAGAAGACTTTTTCTTTAAAAAGTGAACAGTCATAAAAAATTCCTTAGACCTGTGAACTATGGAAACCACGGCAGATTGCTAGAGTACTTTCAGCATTCCTGATCAAACAGAAAATCCGAGTCCCAGACCAAAAAAAAACATAAGCATATGTGCTTTTCTTCGAAAAATAATGAGTGAAAATAATGATTCTCTTAATTAACATTTAAAATCTCACCAGGAGAAAATCTGATAAGCTAAAGATTTAGGTATTTCATTTTGACTTTGTGTTTTTCCTTTTAAAATACAAAGATTCCTTCAGGACACAAACATACTGCAATTTAAAATATATCCTCTAACTTAGAATCAATAGGAGCGGGGCTTCCTAAATTACATTTCTTTCATGAGCAATAGTCGGATGGGAAACTGAAATACTGCTTGCTGTGTTTTGCTTTCAAGACAGATTTAGTGCATCACTTGTGAAAATAAAAAGGTCAAGATTAGAAATGAATGACTTCTTACAATGATTAAGATAAATTCATATATACACTGTGTTTCTTTACTAGATGCTATGGAGATAAAATATCTTTTGCCCAACTGACCTACATAAGAAAATGACTTCAGTCCACAAAAAGCAGAAGCGTCTGTAAAATGACTCGAAAAGGTACCAGGCCCCAGTTACCCAATGCCATCAATGAAGTAAGAAAGCATGTCCCAAGTCTCAGAGCTACCCCAATCACCCACAGTCTTCACTGAACAACAAAAAAACCCACTTAGCTAAACAACACTGCGTATTGCTCTGCCTTCAACGTAGCACATCCTTTTCCTATGGAATTCTACCCCGCTGCTGCACTTTCTGAACCACCTTATGCAAATAAAGATGAGCAGCTTTTTATCTTGTTTACTCCTCTCCCTTTTCCTTTAACAGACAGCCACTTCTGGCAGTTTTATCATGTGAACTTTGGGAAAAGAAATTTTAAAGTGTTCTTCTTCAAAATAATCTCAGTGTATTTTACATCAGTGCAAGAATACTGAGAATATAAAAGACGGATGGTGTCTTTTCTTCCTTTCAAAAGACACAATAATTCCTAGCCTTGCAGGCTGGTGAAAAAATAGTCAAAAGTAGTGGCTGTAATTATGGTAATACAGCATCCCTGTGCTTCACTCATACCACATCGACACATACTGGGCGGGGAGGATGGAAGGAGCAGCATAGCTTTATAAATTCACACTTAGAATATGTAGCCATAGTCAGCCCACAGTGGGTGCAGGTCAGGATCAGGCCCAGTGAGGGCACCAGGCTCTGACACAACAGGGATGTGGGGAACTTGTCACTGTTACTTTCCCCATTCTGGGCCTTGGGAGAAGTCAGGATGACAGCAGGAGGGCAATGATTTCAGATCCAGATGCCTTTGGCTGTTTTACCAGAGTGACCATTTCTGATTTGCTCACACCATGCCAAGGCTCAGACTACTTTTGGAGCATGTGATGAAGAATGATAAACACACTGCATTGTGGTTTTGCCCAACCTGTGCAGTATACAGTGAATCTAGCTAAAGGCCCTTCATCCCAAGTGTCCTTCCTTTCACAGGGGCTGACAAGAGTCCTTGGGCTGTCCTCCAACAGAAGGGCATGGAATCGATTCCACACAACCTCTGCTTTCACACCAAAGACACACCATGAGAAGGTATAGAAGCCCACTGCAAAAACTAGCAGAGACATTTTATCATGCAATTTGATATGGAATCGGTCTTGAGGCATTTTTATAACCAATCCTCTACCTGTGTTGCTTCATGCTCATACTATATTAAATTTCTAACTAGTGATGCAACTGGGAATGCTCAAGCTGATTATTTCCACTGGATTTTGTTATCACAACCAAGGTAAAAATGTTTTCTCATCAGCAAAAATTATGGATGAACATTTCATTGTGTATGTTTCTTACTAGAAACATCCTCCAAATTTAATTTAAGGTACAACATTCAGTGCTAACTCCACAGTTACAAACTATGAATAAAAGATATTTGGCAAAGCCTGTAGAGATAGTCAGACAGAAGGAGGCATGCTATAGTGCTTAGCACAAATTCAATGTCTATAAAAATTTACTGTAGTCAAAAACAAACCCTCACTTCTTTCAGACTCATTTAAAGATCCTTATATGTGACAACTGCTTAAAAAAATGCAGCACAGCTGCTAGTTTTGAGTTTGGTGTTTTCACCTTTGTCTTTCTCAGGACAGTTTTAACAGAAGTTTTTTCCTTATAACATCTCAGGTAAGCAGTTAGGTAGCAGCTTGCAATTTTAAATAACAGACAAGGCAGAGAAAAGCAGCACATCCCTTTTATAACAAAGCATTTAATTTACTGGAAATCCAGCAGTTTTCTAGCAGCTCTAACCCTGAGCTATCCTCAGCCACAAGAAACAGTTATTCCAAATCATGAGATGTCTTCAAAATTTACATCTGTGTTGTACATCAGCTGCCTTGACAGTGAGCAACCACCTACATAGAATCTACTCTGCTGGTTTAGTGCTGTGTGGGTGGGAACTCTGGAAAAAGAACTTTGTCCTGGTGCCCACTTCAAGCAGCAATCCAGCAATGGACAGAATCTGACCCAAAGATACTATTTGTAATGATGCAAATTCAGAGTTGTCCAAAAGGACTTTTCCTGCTGTGACTGCAGCACATATTCTTCTACTGAAATTTTAGCATAGAAACTATTAAGATTTGCTCTGAAGTATTGATGAATGCATTTGATTAATGACTGTAATTAAGCCAAAATGCTTTAAAAAAAATAATCCATACAACTGGTTAGATCTCTCTGCATAAATACAGGCTAAGATGAAAGTACTCCACCGTAACACAATGCAGTGCATGGTTTGTCAAACACACTTGCAGGATTATGAGTCCTGTTCCCCCTCTCCCCTCCAGCCCCCTTTAACTCACTTCTGTAGCATTGCTGCCACTCCATTTCCATGTGTACTTGAAGTGTATAGGATTTTTTAAGATTGAAGTATTGATTAAAAACCTTAATGCTTACTCTTTAACATAGCTCTTGGCAACAAGAAACCATATGCCACGTGCAGCCAAACATGAAACTTCTGGTATGGTATTGCAAGTCACCCAAAACTGTGTTTTCATTTTCTTGTTGTCCATTTCATTGTCAATAACTGGATTTTTAAGAAGTACTTATCTTTTATCGAACCTGAAATTACAACATCACAAAGTGATGACATGTTTCTGGCCCTACCAGGACAAGATATTTAGGGCTTAGAGCCAAATTCTGGCCAAAATAAGATGCAGTTTTTGTGGAAAAACTAGAACTCAATGTGAACATGAGACTATACTTCATAATTTTTATAATTAATGCCTGAAAACTCCCAAGAGGTTGAATACTACAGATTTATTTCCTACAGTTGTAGGTTGATGTGTTGAGTTCAAAATAAACACACATCATATTCTATGGTACAATAATTGTCTGAAGAATTCATTTTTACACAGACATCATATCTTTAGCACAACTAAATCTACAATTCAAATACCAAGACTTTAAAATACCATAAACTTATGGAAATTACTTAAAAATTTTATTCTCTGGTAAACATATATGCAAAGGACTATTTAATAAGGCCTTATGTATCATAAGTTAGCCCTTATTCATTCATTGTTTCTCTTACTTATTCTTGTGCTTTATTCATCCACAAAGTCTGACAGTAAGTTTGAAGTAACCTTCGACTAGCTAAGGCATTCAGCTGTCCATAAGAGAATAATAATAAACACTTATGCTAAGGTATAGACAACTGGAAAGAAGAAAGCAGGCTAAGTATTGTGCTACTGGAGGCAGAACAATAGCTGCAATCTCTGATCTCAAAAATACAGTATATCCTCTCCAAAATAATGTTGAACAGAGAAAAGCAGCAGTGAGTAGGACTGTGGGTGTGCAAATGAATGAACATATCTATTGCACGCCATGATAACTTTAAACATAAGAGATGAGGTTGCTAAAGACTGTGGAAAGCAATATTGGGAGGGGAAAAAAAAAAGAAAAA
Organism: Lagopus muta; assembly: GCF_023343835.1. NCBI lineage: Eukaryota > Metazoa > Chordata > Aves > Galliformes > Phasianidae > Lagopus > Lagopus muta. The sequence continues at coordinate 4,572,177 of NC_064440.1, read as the reverse complement.
AAGAGAAAGAGAGAGAGAAAACGGAACTTCAGAAATCAAAAGCTTGCTTTGAGTCATCTCTGAAATCAGTGCTCCATATTGATTCACAGCCCCCACACACGTCCAGCTTTGAGTGCCTCAGCTCTCTCCCTAAAGGCAGGAGAACGAACATAGTCAGCTCTCTTGTACCCACCTCACTCTCTTTTCAAGAGCTTTGGCTCTTTTCGCTTTGTATAGGAAGAAACACAGCTATCCAAACCCAAGTTTCCAAAATTCAGTCAAGTATTTGCTTTGATCTTAAGTCTGCATTTCACGTGCCAAGACTTAATTTAGTCATTCAAGAGCTCATAGTAAAAAAGAAGGAAAAAAAAAAGGAATTTGTTTCCAAGGGATGATTTGCAATTTGTGTGCTATTGTAGACTAAATAGATCAAAAGGTTACCCATCTGTAAAGCTTAACAAGACCCATTCTTGCATGTAAAACTCCAATTTCCTATGATGGACTCCAAAGTCCAGTGATGGAGTTTCAGTAACAGCAGTAGTGTTACATACAAATGAATGCAGAGGTGCAAAATGCAGCATACTAATATTGGGTTTATACAACTCAACAGTTCTACGCCTTTTCCTTCTTATCTGTGTGCTTTTTGTAAGTACTACAGAAAAGCAAACAGCAGACAGCCAAAACCTAACATTATACGCTAAGTTTAATTGTTTAAATACTTCTTTCTGTTTAAAAACAAGAGCACTGTTTGCATACTCTCATTACAATGACTCTGACAGTAGCTGTATTTGAGACGTCTCTCCAGTAAACACTTTCCTTTGGCTGTGTTTTTCCTGATCACTGCTTTCCATATGTCAGACACTTGCTCACCTTCACTATGCAGAAGTAAGTAATTAACATAGCCACAGAACTCATACCTTTTACTGCAACATAGCTGGTAGCCACTGGAGAGAAGAAGGAAAATGATGTTAAAGATTACACAAAGGCTGACAAAGAGCTAAAAGAGGTAGAGAGAAAATCTTTATAAAATAGCTCAGCTTTAGATCATTATCCAAAAACCCCTCTGGGCACATATGGGCTTGGACAGGGCTGAAGTCATAACACAGCTCTTCTGCTGATCACACCAAAGGGGCCATCACAATTGGGACTTCAACTTAAAAGTGATTTTTGCCTGAGAGGAATCTACCTACTGAAGCAGTAATCTGACTGATAACAGTAAAATAAGCTCTTAATAACAAAACCCATCTAGGTTCCTCAATGCAGCTGGGCATCTTGCATCCTAAAATTACCTCAAATAGAAATTTCACCTGCCAGAAGACTATGCTTGGGAATAAAGCCAAAACCCATCTAATGCCATAATTCCACAAAACTGGACATTTTTTCCTTTCAGTGAATAACTCTTAAATTATCGATTTCAGGGTTCAATCACTTGAGGGCATGCTTTTATAATTTCTTTTTAAAGCATAGTTAAAGATGGTCAAAAAGATTAATGTGGTAAAAGGAACACCAAACCTTACCTGCGAACTATTAAAAAAAAATAAAAATGCTCAGTACAGTCAGAAAATACTAATAAAAGTATCTGGTTCTAGAGAAAATAGATTGGTGTCTCAGAGGAGAATGACGAATCCACAAGAAGACATACAAACTATGAACTCTTCTGGAAAATCAAGTCTTATCTCTTATCTTGCAAGACTCAGCGTGCCAGCAGTGTTTGATTAAAGGCAACAATAACACAATTCTCACCATTACAATCTCCCATCACAACTGCCCAGCATAATATAGTTACGCTTCAATAAGTTTTAGTATTTTTATATACTTGTTCAATGACCGCAGCTTCAACTTCTGCAGTAAAACTTACCCAGACCGACAGCAAGAGAATTTATATTCTTTGCTACAGTCCTTAAAAATTAAAAAAAAATAAAGCACAGTTTTACTAAGCTATTGTATGTGTGATGCATCAAAACATATAGAAGGATTTTTGTATGTATCTATAATTGAACAAAACCACTGTTAATGCGTATTTCCTGATTATTTTTGGAGAACAGACTGTCAAATATTTGTCAGGGCAGGATGCTGGAAGAAGTGAAAAAAGAGCTCTCAGTTTTCCAGAAGCAAAAATAATTAATATTCTTTGTATTTGGAGAAACAGAAACGCTTCTTAAATGGATTTTTGGTGACTTACTGCAGCACACTAAAGCAATACTTTATGATCAGTGAAGAAAGAAATGAGTATTTTCTTATGAAGATGGCCATACCACATTAGTTGTAAGGAATCTATTTTTAATATGGAGATTTTTACTTAATTAGTGTCACACATCTCAGGGTTGTCTTGTGTCAACTCTTGTAATGACTTGACATCTCTGAGTAATGCAGAATGGGTTGCTAATAGAGTCTCAGTTTGAGAAAAATGATAATGCAGTTGAACAAAGAAGTGTTAATTACTTACACAATTAAAGTATCTAATACCAGCAATACTGTAACACATCAACATTTATGTTATAGATATTTACGCATTCAAAGTGTACAAATGTAAGTAGATAAATGTAGAGAGAGGGTTACAGAGCAATATGGGGGTGTAATACAACGGTTGGATGCATCACAGAATGATCTCTGAATCTCTACAGAATACCAGTTCTGCCAGACATTATTAAAACCTGTTTGACTACATTTACACATATTATCCATCAATATGTGTTCCATTCTATCACGTTCGAGCTCAGCTCTTCATTAGACTGTGGAAATTCTATTAAAATAAGGGAATAGTAAGGGTTATTTACTGTATCATAGCTGTTACAAGCTCTGGAAATGTGATGAAAATCCTTCTATACCACATATCTTATGAGCATTTATGCATGCATACACAACCTCAGAAATATCTACACACTGAGAAGGAGTTTACCAAGTTCACGTTTGCATCAGCAGAACTGGAATTCAAACCTAGAAATAATTGTCAAATCACAAATAACATGAAATATCCCATGTCTAAATCTGGATTTATCATATAAAACACAAGTGTTTTGAAAATATGAAAGGATTGGAGCATACACTGACTTTAAACAGCAAAAATGAAGTCCATCTTTCTTGCAATACATTAAGGTGCTTTAGTAGATTATGTTAGCATCTACATGCATGTTTTATTTATGATTTTTGGGGGAAATTTACCATTAAAATGCATAACTGTGTTCTAAAACTACATGAAAATTTAGCTTAACATTTGCTAAGTGTTTCACCTATTTTTTTTTCTTTGAAAAAAAAAAAAATAGTACATCTGCATTACTTATTCGTTTTAAAGACTATCTTATATGCTTAATCAGCTTCACTGCAGTAACTTAGAAATGTATCTCATGCATTTTTTTAAAAATAAGTTAGGTAGTTTGCAATCAAAGTTATTCATTTTTATTTTGTACACAGGCACATAAATGTAAATTACCACTAATTAAAATAAATTGTGTGACTTGTTTTTTCTTACGGAGTCATGCACTGAGATGATGAGAGCCAATTTTAATTGTTTTGAGTACAAAATTTAAGACTATTAGAAAAAGATTTCTTGGGCACTACGCGGTGTCAGGTAAGAATTACAGGGTTTCATATTGCTCAGATACTGAAGGTCCTATTTGATTCAATCATTGGATTATAAGTATAAAATTACCTGGAATGTTTTATTTTCAGATGAAAAACCACAGTGCATGTCAAATGAACACGGTTGTGTTGGACTCCTCTAATTGCTGTTTCCTGTCTCTCACTGCATACCTATACCTCTGCTTCCCTACAAACAGCCACATGAGCCACAACTCATTCAAGCCAAAAATTAGGATAGCTGGTAAAAATACGTATATATCGCGTATTACTTATAGGAAACATGAAATTAGTAGTTTGGAGAGGCAAATAACATGTTTTGCTGTATGATAGGTACTGCTCAGAAAGAAAACAAGCTTTATATGTTTACCAGAGAAAATAACTTTCTTCCTCTTTTCCTACTCTTTGAAAGACTTTTGAAAGATTTCTTCTACCCCAGTGTCTCTTATTTCCTTTCAAAGCAAAGAAACCAATGTTGTCCACAGATTTTTTCTTGAAAATCACTCAGGGCTTTCATAAACATTTAATTTTGTGCCTGTTTATTATTGCTTCTCTTCACTACTGCATATCTTCCTAAGTTCCTAAATCTCCTCCAGAGCAGATGAGGCTTGTGGGGTGAAATCAGGAAATAGCTGGACAATTAAACCCAACATTGCTATTGGAAAGGCCTGTCCTGCCCTGCGAGAAACACCCGTTTTCCCTCCCAATGCCTAAGTGCATGAGATAGCTCAAACCAATGATGTTTTCAAAGCACACCAGGTAGGGATACCACCTCAGCTCCCACAGACTTTAAGTTCATTTCCTTTGATTAACTCCAGTAGTGATAAACCTGGGCTTACAGAGATGCAACTATATTACAGCTGGTTCTCAAAGGCCCAAGGCAAAGAGGAAACTGAATATAATTTACTTCCTAGCCAAGAAATGAATTGCAGGTTACGAAGGATGTGAGCTGCTAACAGACTGAAGAATTTTCATTGTATTCCTCTGTTTTATAATAGAAGTAGGGACATTAACACAGTTGTCTACTTGAGAGTTGTCCATTTGCTGTACAAACCCACACAGCAGAGCTGTTTGTATGTGTGTAATAGTTAAGAAATAGAAAGCCTGCAGGGATCCAAGCCTCTGCCAAACTACCTATTTTTGCCTTGTTAGTCTTGTGTAAAGATGAAAAACCATCAGATCTGCTCTCTAGTGAACTCTTCATTTTTCTCTGACTAAAAACCAAGCCCAGACCCACAGTGTTTGTTTTACTGTCAGCGATTGTCTGCTTCTTGTGACAATTTTTGGATGCCTTCCTAAACCTAACATCAGTTAATAGGATGATTATTTATCTCCGATTTACTGTTTCAGAAATGATCTTTCATTTTTGTGCTACTGAAGTTTATTTCAGTTTTAAAAGAAGGTCGAATATATCTTCCTTCTCCTCTTTGACATATATGTCTCAATTATAAAAAGTATTGGAGTTGGAAAGAAGTAACTTTTATTCTTGTTTATTTTCACAGAAGTTTTCTGCTTTTCCCATGATTGTGATCATTAAAAATAAGAGAAGCCCACACCATAAAAAATGAACCCAGACTCTGGAACTCTCTGCTACAGCAAACACTTGAAAAGTGATGTTTTTCCCTTTTTCTCTGCTGTTGTCCTTTGGATGCTTTTATGGGGAGGAAAGATCTCAGTGCGCTGTTGGGGGGCTTTTTTTCCATCTTTTGTTGTCCTTGCCTCCTGGTGGTTTGGGGTGATTTGGGTGATTTTGAATTTATTGTACACCCTAAAAGAAAGGCACTGAAGCTAACAGTGTAAAAATACTGGATCCATTTTTCCTTGCAGATATGGTGCCTAACTTTCAGATCTGTTCTTTGGAATCTTAATTCCTCCAATGTTGCTCACATTGGGCATGCTTCCAGGTAATTCTCCTTTATCAGGGGAACAAGTACACCTCCTGGCCTTTGTACTAGCATCCAAATACATTTCAAGGACTTTTTTTTTATCTTTAAACAGAAGTGCCTTTCTCATTTACTTTCAGAAAACTACAGTTGAGAGGCTTCTTACTCCAGGCAGTGGTTTGTATGTGTCTTGGAACATGAATTTTAGCTTAAGAAGTTGTTTCCCACACTGCCTTCTGAGTAGTTACAGAATCCATTCCCAAGTACTGATATTAAAGATAAAGATGAAAAAAAAAAAAAAAAAAAAAAAAGAAGAAAAAAAAAAAAAGGTGCAAACTCATATCAGCATAGTAAACATAAAATTGAAAGAACAGAAAAGGATTTCAGATAATAGATTAGGAAATAGAAGCAAGCAGCAAACGGGAAAAAAATATCAACAAGATCTATAGCTATTCTAAAATCATTGTGTTTTTTTTTCTTACAATGTTTGCTGAAAGATTTTGATTAATGATTACAAAAAATAGCTTCTTCTTAATTTAAACGACCTGAAAATGTAAGGTCTTTCATATCTCACAACAACACATAATAACTGTACTTATACATTTACAAATTAATTTGTAGAGCCCTGTACAACATCCAAAACCTTGTAAGTGCTCAGATTGCTCCCCTGGCATATTTCCTAGTGTGCATACACAGGCACCCTTCAATTGAAATATTTTCAATCCAAAGACTAAGTGAACTTTAGTTCCCAATTAAGCCCTTGAAGAAACTGCCACGTTTTCTGAATAAAGACATCCATAGATTTGCATGCCTAAAGACAAAACCCTGGTCTGAGTTTCCAAAATCCTTTTGTTCTCGATGAATTATTCAAAATATATGTTTTACACCCACAAAATCGATGCGTCAAACTATTGAAGTTCTGGACATCCGCTGCCAGGATTTTAACTGGTTTAACAAGTAGATCTCAAGACAAGAACAGCATTTTGCTCATCATTCAGCTTCTTTTTTAGGGGCGTTCCATTATTTGATGACTAACTGCTGTGCTGAACATCCTCTTTCCTGTTACACAATTTGACTTTTACACTGGTTTGGGAAAGCGTGAGCCAGTTTTGCTGTAAGTGCTGCTGTGCCATAGAGGTAATGGAATTCATGCTTGGCCTATTGTGCAGAACTGTCAATTTCACTCCTGCATGGCTATTTCATAGAAAGGCTTTTAGTTCACAGTAAATCTCTTCCTTTTCTGAACAAGAACTGCAAATTAGACAATTAGTGTCCTTTTATAACTGAAGAAAAAAAATCTAAATGTTAACTAAAACCATTTTTTCTTCTTCATGTGCATTACTATAGCATCTCAGGCTTCTTGGACCACATTATTATTTTTTTCTTCACACTTCCCACTTTATTTTGCTTCTATTTACTACCAATACTTCATTTTTCTGAACAGTTTTGCATTTCTGTTTCCACCAGTATCCACATGCCCCTGTGCCATAGCAATTTCAATGACAGAGCACATTTTACTATTTTTCTCTCCAAATGGAGATTTCCCAACAAATCTCAGTAAATACAAAGGAGACTGTAACAAAACAAAGGAAGACTTTTGCATAAGCCTTTTCTTATTTAGGAAGGCTGAAATCCTTTTCCATTTTAATAAAATAAAAATTATCCTATTTTATCCTGTTTTTCAATTACTATTCTTCATTAACTGTTGTGCTGCAGTTCACTTTTTCCTTTCAATGTAAAATTGGACTAATAAGAAGAAAATTCTTTTGCTATTTTGTGAAAATGCCCTCAAAACACTGCAAGTAAGCTCACATTTATCAATGGCACAGAAGGCATGTGGACTTAAGATCTCTGCAGCCTTGATGAATACACTGGCCACTGGATTATTCAGTTCTCCATTACACCATAACTTTCTGAACTACATTTAATTAAAACTAACAGATTCCAGCACAATTCTTTGCTTTGCACAATCCATTCTTTTTAGATTATGTCCTAAATATCTGCACTGTCCATGTTCATAGCTCTTGGGTCACATCAGTAAAGATCAGTAAATACAATAATGTTGTTCTTCTTTGTTTTTAAGAGGCAAGCAGAGAACACTTTATCTTTTCATACACCACCTGGTTTGTGCTGGACAAATGCCATAGTCATATAAATACCTCCAGAAACTCAGTTGACATTACTACACTTTATCCTTTGATACTCTTGGTCTTTAAATCACTTGTCTTTCCTAGTTTATAACCCTATCTACCCTCATTTGAAAGAAATCATCCTCTTTTACCAGACTTTTTTCACAATTTACTTTAAGTATAGCGGGTATGTGAACTGAAGAAAACAAATAATCAATCTCCTAAAGAGCATGGAATCTTCTGCTACCTCCCATCCCTTCTCCTATGAACAAAGGGTAGCGTAATCAGGTAGGTAACTTTTAGATCATGAACAAGTGATGCAGCAAGAGTTATTTTAGCCTTGACAGCCAACTCCACCTTCCCTGTCATGCACTCGTTACAATTCAACAAAATGAAAAGCAGTTTTCAATGGGGAGAAATTGATTTTATGCCTGCACGGAACTTGGCAAAACAGACTCATAAAGATAGGGGTAGGTTTTTGTTATTTTTTTCCCCAGGTTTTGAAACATCTTCAAGTTTTTTTGTTTTGTTTTGTTTTGCTTTTTTTCCCAGCCATCTCACTCCAGGTTTTATGAAAACTAGTTCTCACTATCAAAGACTGCTTTAAAGTCAGAGGCAGAGTCCCACAGACACACTCACAGAGCTGGCAACCAAATGTTTTAATTCTTTCCATGTTCAGCTTAGAAAACTGTAAGTAATTAAAATCACTCTCCCCTCCTGCACACTCTCTTGCAGACATGATGTCTGCACACCTTTCTCCTTTTACAGGAACTTGAGAGAATCAAAATGTAGTGGTGTGAGGATGCTGAGAAACCAGCACGATCTCCATCATCCCACTGGTGTGGCAATGTTTGATCGTTTTCATCAGGTGCTTCAACACAACAGCGTACTGCATGTTAGAGAAACAGATTCTTGTGTCTCCTATTCAGCCAAGCATGTCATCCTTCAAATTTGCATCTTTTTTTTTTTCTCAAGTAGCAATGCTGTAACCACTAGATGAATATTTCTAAAGCTAGAATACTTGTTTGTATGCTATCTTGTCACAAGCAACCCTGTTAATTAAAGTAGAAAATCCAAATGCTTGTATACTTATTGATGTTTTGAAGGAATTGAAGATTTAACAAGCTGCTTTTCCAGCTGTTATCTCATTTTTTCACCTAGCTCTCACTGTGCCTCCCTACAAGTGTTTTTCCTTTGACCTAAAGTGATATACAACTTATCTACGTTCAGCAACTGAGAAGACTGCTTGAGTGACTTGCCATCTGTTTCCATGCAGCTGGAGATCTCTCCGTCACCCTTGATCTGAGGACAGTTGTTGACATACACAGAGATGCAAATGATTGTCAGATTCGACTATAATCAGTCCTTTAAAAGCTTCACTGAGCTGTTGAACAGAGATATCATCTCAAGAGAGAAAGCCCCTCAGTGCACAGCAGTTCACTGACACTTATTCTTCAGGCCAGCAAAACATTCTGAGACTTTTACCCTGGATGGTGTTTAATAAAAGAAAAAAAAAACGAGTCTACAGGGGAAAAAAAGGAGATTAAAAAACACTGCAATCTGAAACTTATGACCTCACCAGGAAACAAAGACAAATAAAAGTAAACTAAAAGACTAAAATGAATTCTAGAGGTAAACTGCATTTCATCAGACTTCTCAGAAAACAAAAGTCCTCCATGTCCATAACCATTAATTTTATTCTGATTACCTTAATTTTATCAATAACTATCATAATTATTATTGAAAGATATTTTTGTATATCAAAAGCTTGTTCTGTCTCTTATGAAATGAGTAAGCTGAATTTTAGACCTTGAAAATTAGAAGATACAAGTGAAGACAAGGATGCCTCAATACTCAATAAGGACACAGAATGGATCTGTCCATTCAGATAGGCAGGTGGATAAATAAGCAGGCAGAATGGCAAGCAAAGACAAATGTTATATATGGACAAACGGTTTATATTTTTCTTCTTTTTTTTTTTTTCTTCTGAATTTCTGTTCTTACAGTATCTGAAATCTGCTCAGAAGGACAGACATTATGAAAGGAATGGAAAGCAGAGAGTGAATAGAGAAGTATACCCATCATCGATTTCTCTCCTGCATTAGATGAGAAAAAAAAAGGAAGACAAAAAGCACATGAAAACACCATTTACATTGATAGAGATAGGCTTCAGAAGGAAAAAGGCAAATGTTCATAAAAAGATACAAAATAATGCATACGAAGTCATTTTAAGAGGATGAAGAACAGCAAATACAGGAAGGATGAAGATCAGTAAGTGCATTTATAGGAGAAAAATGCTCTGAGAGTACTGAGTTGGATAGTGTTTTAGTGGACAGGTGGACAGGCTGTGGTGTCTAGAGGCACCTGATCTGGGCATTCAGCAGTAAGAAAAATCTTTCATTTGAGCAAGCAGACAGTGCAATTAAATGGCAAAAGTCACTGAACAAGAAAAACTATTCCAGAAATAAATAAATGAATAAATAAGTAAAAACAGCCCAAAAAGCCACTGTGACAGCAAGCAGAAGGCACAGCAACAAAACACAAATAGCTGCATCTGGATTTATATTTCAAGTATCTGGGGTTCCACAAACTGGATCATTACATGCTCATCAGTAACACCATTTCAGGTATGTAATTACTTCAGTACAATTAAAAAAGCATGAAACTTTACATGGAGTTCTTAGTGTTGCTACTGAGCACGTGAGGTGCATTAGGCACTACACTGACTGCTTCCACCAAACAAACACTTCCGCATACGATCTCAGGCACAACATAGGGAGACAGATTGGACAGCCATCAAAAGGTAAAGTCCAGGCAGGGAATCCCACACACCCCGCTTCTACAAAAGCCCAATTAATGTTTTTATTTACTCAGAACTATTTTCAAATGGTTTAAAATGATCAATTCCTATTTTGGAAGCACATGCATAATTACCAGATATATCATTCACACATACATGGAGCACAGACGAGAGCCCAACCCTAGCAGAAGCACAGCTCATTTCCTAGTAATTATATAGTATGTAAGTGCAACTAACAGTGCTCCTTCAAAATCTTGATATAAAGATTATATTCTGTAGTAACCTCCTCCATGAAACAAGAACAATCAATATGATGTAATAAAATTATGATCCTTACAGTCACCATTTGCTTCAAATAATAAATAAAAAAACAAAAACAAAAAAACGTTTAGGAATGTGTATTTCCCTGGAAACACATATATACAGTCCAGAAAATAACAAGATAAAAAAGTTTAAGTTTTATTTAAAACAAAGGTAGTTAAAATCAAGGTTTGAAAATTATTGTTACTTCAGTCCCTGAATTCCTGGAAGAAATGTCATTAATTGATAAGTCCTTCTCATTTATATGAGATATATATTTAACTCCATTTAACATAACTATGGAAGCTCTGATTTGAAAAGTGCCAGATCAGGGTTTCACGGGTTTGCTAATGGAAAGACAATCAGTAAATTATTAAATTCAACTAAGTTTCAGAGGAAAAGTCGAAAAAAAAAAGACATGGAAGATCATCATAGTTGACTACATACTAAGTGCATGCACAATACATTTTTAAGTGGGTCGTTTATCAGACTCATAATTGAGATATTTGTTTCCTTTTTGGTGTCATTAATAATCTCTCATTTATGGTCTTTATTCCAGACTTTCAAATACAATTCTAATAGGCCAGTATAGCTAACACCTGCATAGTTAGGTGAGGACTGTGTTGCTGTATTAGGTAATAAGTCATTTTTTTCTTTGTTAATTCATAGCTACATAAATCAAGAGTAAGTTCACAGAGAAAGTTCCCAGTCACTGTGCTATGGAACATATGCAAGTAAAGGTGATCTGTGCGAATCGTTGTTTAGGTTCATTGTGGCTGCTTTTGAAGGAGGAAGAATTAATGACAGTGGAGTTGACCATCTTCCGTGAACAATGTAGCCAAGAGAGGGAAAACCCTTTACCTCACAAGAATTATCATATTTTGTCCTAATTCAAAATCAGATGAAGCATTTATGCAATAACACTTGCCAGCATAAGTTTCTGGTGAGCCTTTTGACTATTTGTGTGTCTTGTGATGCTACGCAAAATTGTCTTTTGAACTCCAGTGACACTCCTTACAATCACAGAATCATGACGGTTGGAAAATACCTCTCAGACCCCCAAACCCAACTCCAACCAACTTCCACCATGTCCAACAACCACGTCCCTCAGTGCCACATCTCCATGGATCTCGAACACCTCCAGGTACAGTGACCCTACCACCTCCCTGGGCAGCTGTGCCACTGCATCAGCACTCTTTCTGAGATGAAATTTTTCCTAGTATCCAGCCTGAATCACCTCTGGTGAAACTAAGGCCATTACTTCTCATCCTATCACTAGTTAACTGGGAGAAGAGGTCTCCCTGCTCCCTCCTTCCTTACTTTCATCTCTTTTTAGTCAATCTATGTATGAACGTCAGTTTGCAGCGGTGCCTGTCACTTCCATCGTACATAAAAATCTGTCTTTGTGAAGGTTTTCAAGAAGAAAACTTCAAGACTTCATTATGTTAAACAAAGCCAAAAACAAATGCATGGATTTTATTGCAACCTGGATTGACAAATACTTTCTAGTGTATTTGCAGAAGATTGTGCTGATAGGTGAGTTGGCTATCAGACTTCTCTGTGCTCTTTTTCATTCTTTCCTTTGTTCCAGGGTTAAATAGCCAGATATTAACCTTGACTTTGATACTGAAGAAAGATTATGTGTTTTACTACTCAGATTAACAAGAGGAAATGAAAGGAAAAGAATGTCTGTCTCCTCTGCTTCCTTTCCTTCCTCCCAAATTTTGTAACACTGATTACATATGATAATCGCAAAAGATTATTACCTTCAAGATCTAAGATAATCACACCATTTTAATATGCTCTCTCCATATTTAAACAAATGTAAGTGAGGAGGAATTTCTAGAAATTTTCTAGAACAGAGAAGAACCTTTAGGTCCCTTCCAACCTAAGCCATTTGATGTTTCTATGATACAATGAATTAGCATGAGAGAGAGCTAACGCCACCATAGGAACGTTTAGGGAAGAATACCATCAGCACCACATTGGATAACCTAAATGTGGTGCAGAATGCGTTCACCCTATGTGGCATGCTGATGTGCACAAAGCCATGGGCAGGACATTTTGCAGTCAGAACAAATGCTACAGAGCATTTTAGAGATATGCAAGAAGTACACCTGAGAGAACCATGGCCAGGATTCAGCTGCATGGCATTTGGGGAACACTTCCAAAAGGAGACATTAGTGTATCGTATGAAAATCAAATACAAAACTGATTTTTCACTTCACGAAGTGTTAAGCTCAATTGTTTAATAAGAGTAAGTAAATATAGCAAGGTGAGATTTCTTTTACAGTATTCTAAAGTGATTTTAAATCTGCACTTTCCAATACATTGACATTTTTTCCACCTTTAGTTTCAACAAAGTTCATACTGCTGAAATCTAAACAACCTCTCTGCACATTACCCAGGAGGTAAGAGAGAACTGAAATCTACATCCACCTACACACTGACACGAGATGCATCAAAATATTATTTCTCACTGATTTTTCTTAACCCGAATTACGTACGCTCAAATAGGATGCTTTTTACTGACATTGGCAGATGTCAAAAAAATTAACTAAAATAAGAGCCTGGGAGACAGTTTCAAAACAAGATGTCTTCTGTCCTATACTCAAATTACTTCAGAAAGCGGTGCAAATATGTTGCCTTTTAGTCTGATAAATGGTGTGCTTTCAGCTATTTTTGCCATTCTTTTCCCCCAAATCTGCCACCTTTAGTCTTTAGCTCTTCCGCTTATACTCTTTTGTTTGCTTATTTATTACATATATTATTATTACTATATATTCTTGTGATTTGGTCATCTACTTTTACAGCAGGTATTTTTTCCACCTCCTTTTATTAGTCATCTGTTTTCTTCTTTTAGCAAATTTTCTCTCCATAGGTCCTGGTTGCTTCTTAATTTTTTTCTCTCAGCTTATCTGAATCAAATCATTGCAGTATCTTACCTTCCCAGAATAAACAACATAAAGGAAAGTACTGCAGGTATGAAATAATACTGTCCAATTACAAGATCCTTTTAAAGATGTTCCAAGAACCTTCATTTTTTTTATTTCTTTGAAATTGAAAAAGTAGTGAGTTGATGACATGTTCTATAGTTGATATAAATTGCTTCATTAATTGTTACACAGCTGCAGGAGAATATGTCATACGTGGCTTCTATTTGACATATTTTATTAAATAGTATTTTAAAACAGCTTGAAAATAGAGGAAAAATTATTTGCAGAACAAGGCAGGCCTTGTGTAGCTCTTGATGTCAACATTCAATCTTTAACTACAAAATCAATTGCCATAAAAAACCTTATAAATTTGTTACATCGGCATTTGCCTCTCATTTTACTTTTTTTTTTTTTTAATTTAAGTATCAATTAGAATTGCATTTGGTTTCCATTAATGTTCGCAGAAAGAAAAAAATAGCCTCTTTTCAATGTTTTCAAAAGAAAAATTTGTTCAATGAGTTTAAGGCTCTTTCCACCTTCCCCATTTTAAAAAAAGTCAGCATTTCACAGGAATTAAACATCTATTCACAGTTCGTTATTACTGAAGACTAAGAACTTTAATTGGTCAAATAATTATTTTCTAAGAAAATTTCAGCCAATTATCTTGAATTACGCTGTTGGTGGAGAGGGAGGATTATTCGTCAAGAGGATGCAGCTGCAGAATGTATTTCAACAGAACATAAAATAATCCGATAATGTCTGGATAAGCTGAAGAACTTTTTTTTTTTAATAGCATTTTTTTGCTAAAGAGTTATGGAAGAATTCCTATGTCTTTTATCCAACCTCCCAAATATCTTTTATTCTTATGAAAAATAATAAAGCAAAGATTGCCCAGTTGGGAAATCTGTCCATTCTTACAGTGAAGTATGAGGAGTTCCAGCAGAAGTGTTGCAGCTCTACGAGAGACAGCTGCATATCATGGTATAAAAGGGAAGGGAAAACATTCTTTTGATGCATGTGTCCCACAGTGTTAACCAGCATTAACCCTACTGAAGCCCAAGTAACTGTATACACAAGATAACAAAGAAGCTCTCACCTGTCAGTTACAATCCAAATTTAATTTATTTGGAATGGGATTCCTCTATACTTTAGACTATGACCTTATCTCTTCAGCTTTGTTTCTTTCTCCCATCAATTTATACCCAGAAAATACAACTTCTTTCAGTGATAAATTTCTGAACAATATAGGCCCAATATTCATCTTCTGAACTCATAAAACTTTTCATTACAATCACATCTTCCAAATATTACTGATTTCCTAAGATGTGCACTCACTCATTTTGCACTTCAGGAGACACATAGAAAAGTTCAGTTTTTAAAGAAAAGTTCTCAGCTTTGAAACTATTAAGATCTTGCCAAACAGTAATAGGGGAAAATCAATCAGAACAGTATATAATAATTTAGAAAGCCAATTTGCCACTCATTTGCTCTACTACGAGCTTTTGTAGGGAAGTTCTCCTAAATGACAACAATTTGACTGGCAAATTGTAGAGTTGCAAAAGCTCATCTTTGGCATCTCTATTAAAAGGCTTTCAGCTCTTCTTTAGCTTGCTGAATGTGGTTTTGTTGTGTTTACTTGTTTGGATGTAATTGCATGCAATTTGTAATTGTGCCTTTCCCTATAATTACACTGCCACTTTTTCTGTAGTGAAAACACGATGCAGCAACCACCAAAGCATGGCAGGGTCAAGATAGATGTGGTGGAAACTGACAGATTTTCACCACTACATATGTTTTTAAAGCATATATGTATCTTGTAAAAGCACATTGCCCTACTAGTTTCTGTCATGCAGTTCAAAGCTACACCGTGTTTTCAACAGCAATCTGAATACGAATTATAATGTTCAATTTATTTATAAAACCATGCAATAGGTACTTTTCTAAACTATAATCCTCTCTTTCTTTTATATTTTTTTTTAATCTTTTTTAGCTATGTAGACTCACAAGGCTATAATTAATAGGGATATTTTACATAGTTCTGTATAGTGGTCAGTAATCCCTGAGATAGTGCATTTAATATGCTAAGTTTCATCCATTTCTGGATATTGGTCCAAAAGACAGAAGTCATTCAGAAGTCAAGAAATGAATAATTTGATAATCCCTTCAGGTATTAATGGAAGAATCATAGAACGGTTTAGGTTGGAAGGGACTCCAAGAATCATCAAGTTCCAAACACCCTGCAGCAGGCAAGGCTGCCAACCTGCAGATCTGGTACTAGACTAGCCTGCCCAGGGCCACATCCAACCTTCAACTTCTCAAGGGATGGAGCCTCTTCGGGCAGCCTGTTCCAGCACCTCACCACTCTCTCTGTGAAGAACTTCCCCCTGACATCTAAATCTTCCCTCCTTCAGCTTAAAACCACTCCCCCTTTTCCTATCTACTACTATCTACTCAAATAAAAAGTTTATTCCCTCCCTTTTTATAATCCCCTTTTAAATACTGAAAGGCCACAACGAGGTCTCCTCACAGCCTTCTTTTCTCCAGGCTGAACAAACCTAGCTCACTCAGCCTATCTTTGTAGGGGAGGTGATCCAGTCCTCTGAACATCTTCATGGCCCTCCTCTGGACCCTCTTCAACAGCTCCACATAAGAACACATTGTTTATGTGGAAATAGGGATAAAGCATACAGCAGAATTGTACAGTAACATCAACTGATGTCAAAGCAGTTCACTGAAATGAAAATCTAATGCAGAAATTAAGAAGTCCAAGTCTACATCTTGAATTGAGTAAGAATATTTCAACATTACTTTTTTCCTAGTATTTTATATTTGGCACTCAGATTTTGATCCACAGGCATGAATTTACTATTAAAATAATGGAATGATACGATGCGCTTGTTTACTACAACATTTTTGCAATACAGACATAAAATACTTCCATTTCCTTAGCAGAGAATAGGTGCAAAACAGCTGAAGTATCTGGCCAGAATGAAAACGTTTTAGTAACTTATCTAAATGGATGGAACTCCAATAACATCACATAAAGAGTGTGCATAAACCCTACTTATGAGCAATGACCTCCGTGTACCCTATCCTAAACGTTCTCCTCTGGCATAAGAACATCTGCATACGAAGAATGACTAAGTTAGAATACATGAATTAGGAAGCTAGAGAGAAGTGTTACAGTTCTGCATACAAATCATTTATCATGGGTACATGGTGACAGTTAAATTATAGTTTAATTCTCAAGTTGAAGTCATTAATTCTCTGTGTATGTGTGTGTGTGGACGGACGTGTGTAAAATTACAGCCCACTTCCCAAGCATAATGCACAGTGGGATAAGCTATCACAGTGTACTTCAAAACAGAATAGAATATTCATACATTTTTTTCCTACTCATTTGACAATCAGTAGCTTCTTGACCTATTGCAATTTCTCCACAAAACTGGATTATCACTAGTTCACCCAATGCCTAAATCCTTTTAACCTCATTTTACAGAATAGTAATAGTGAAATGCTACACTTCTGGTTCTTCATTTCTTACACGACCTTGTTGTTTTCAAGACACAGCCATTCTTCAGTACTCTTCTATCTTTATCTTTTAAAAGTTAATTTTTACTTCATTTTCAGTACTGCAGTAATTTCAATATATGAAAGCAAAGGTCCGGCTGGAGATCTGCAAATGCAGGGCCCATAGCACTGTGGTGGTGAAGACACTGATGGGACAGCACAAAAGCCTCTAACTGCATGTACACATTGATGCCAGCATGACTGGCAGAATTCTGTTGGCTCCAAAGAGGCCTTTTCTTCGCATATGTGCATAGCAGAACCACTCATGCATCCCTCCTTAGTGTGCATTATCTCAAAGATTTTTAACTCACATTCACTTTTATTCTTCTTTCTCATCTTCCTCTTAAAACTGAATAGATATTCAGCTACATTCTAAAAATTGACATTATAACAAAAAAAAAATGTAATAAGTGAAACTACTATTCCACACACCCACAGTTTCTAGCTCTTTTTCAAGCAGATAAACTGTAAACCTATGAGCAAAAGAAAGCCTTGAAGTTTCAAAGAATTGAAGTTATCACCATATGGTGACTTGGAGACCAGTACATACCAACTACTATTCTTCTTGGAGAAGAACTAGATCTATTGCTGCAGAGATTTCCATATTAAAGATGTCTATTAAAAAAAATAAGAAGTGTGCAGCAGCATTAGGTAATGCTTTAACCCATGGCAGCATGGATATATACAGCAATGGTTGTGAGCGTGACGATGGAATACAGGGCTGCAAGTACTGTATATACTTTTCATATAAAATCTGTAATTTTTTAGAGAGCTCATTATGTCAAAATAACTGTGTTACCATCATTTATATACTTCTGAAAAATATATTACTTTATATATCAAGAAAACTAATTAGATCCAGGAATATCGTTTTCACGTTCCTTCTAAATTGTACGCAACATTTTATTCGCACAGTGAATTGTCCCTGGTTGAAAATGATGATTCCTTCAGAGCTGAACACTTAAATCTTTATTTAACACTAGAGCAAGCCCTGAAGAAACAATATTCCCATGAGGCAAGGTTGTATATTTCTGAAAATATTGCCTCTTGTGAAGAAAAATTTCAATTACACTTCATAATGCTTAAAATATGATGACCTCGTTAACTTATTTTTCCACCTGGTTTATACCTGTGGAATACATAAGAAATTCACCATTAATGCAGCAGGCAACACCAACTATTTCTTAACTTGAGAAATCAAATGTTACATGATAAACCTTGTACAAATTGACTTTCTACACTCACAAATGTCACTGGTTTCAACCATACCACAGTGATGACAAGTTACTATGGAAACTAATGTATAAATTATCTTTTGCAATAATTGAAGTGTGCATTTACATCAGCATTACTGTATTTATTAGAGCTATGCAGAAAACAAACTGCCATCTATAAAGGCATCTGCTGTCTCACGACTGACTCCTGGCCCCCATGGAACTGTGGAAGAATACATCTTTCTGTCAACAAAATCCTTGACAGTTTATCTAACATAACTGTTATCTGGGCTTTCTCTCTCCATCAGGCACCAAGCAAAATGTAGAAGACAAGCTGTGAACACGGCCGTATATCACAGGGATACAATGGCAAAGGGGATATAAAGAAAGAAGAGACAATTGCATTGGATGCTCTGAATTGTGGCAATAGTAAATACTCCTGAAGTGCATGTAGATACAAATGCGTCTCCCTGACCTTCTGCATCTTCTCAGAATGCAGCAATGGAGCTAATCATTTTCCCTCACATGTTAACACATTGATAAGCAAATGAAAAAATGCTAGCATCTTAGTCCCAAAAGATCAAACCCTTTGTTCTGCAGAGCATGTCAGAGCAGCTGTAAAAAGATCTGCAAAAGGGATGGAATTAATTGCTTTGTGAGTCCAATGCACTGTTAATAGAAATTTCTTCTGAATAAATAATGTGGAAATAGGACTATTAAATAGTTCATGATTTTCTAATTTACCTTAATTTAAACTCATCTTGAATTGCTGGGGCACCGTTCTGCTTCTTAACTAACTAAGGAGTGAAAAAAACCTGGAGATGTGCAGAGGTGGGAACCACAACAGCGAAAATCCTGGGACCCAGCAGTAAATCTACCCTGACACAACTGTGCTCATGTCCAGGCTGTGTTCCTTCATTTTCTCCCAAGAGGGATATGACTAGGATCAAGTATCCCTGAAGATGTGAGCAAGGAATTCCCATAGCTCAGAGATGTAAAATCCTTGGCCTGATGGAATCCCAGATTCCCATCAGAAGACTGAGCAGGAATGGTTTCACTTCTCACCATTGTCTGGGGGAAAATGGTGAAAGGAAACATCCTGCAGTCTTAGCGCTTTAAGTGGGACTTCAGTTTCCATTGTTTTATGCACTGTCACATCCCATCTCCAAGTAACAAAGGTCTTCCATGCCTGACCCCTCTTCTCTCCACTTAACCAAGAACTAACTGCCTCCCACAGTGTTTCACTACAAGTCCCACATTAAGCATATTGAATTCAACAGAACAGCAATTTGAGAGCACTACCCTCTTTATAGTATGTATTACTCTTCCTTTTTAATGAATTATTTCTTTTCAGTGAATAGGAAAGGGCCTAAACATCAGGACTATTTGTTTCAGTACACTCACTTTTGTTTTTCTGGCTCACAGTGTGAGCTTGGGACAAACTACTGCTTTTGCAAACTCTTGATTAAAACAAATTACACACTTATAATTGCAATCTGCCAAAACATGACTAATTATGTGCATATAACATTTGAACTCCCTTGTCTGGAAGGTGCTATAGAAGTGAAATCTAACCTTGAGTTCACTGTCACTACTAAGTCGTAGAATCGGAAGAACAGAACAATCTTACTTGCACTAAGTCATCATCTAAATATTAATCATTCAAGAGGTTAAAAACATTATTAATATCAAATCTCATTTTTCGGCTTCATGGTAGAATTTATAAGGGGAAAAAATGAAGGAAGGGGGGGGGAAAGAAAAAGAAAAAAAAAAAAGAAAGAAAGAAAAAAGAAGAAATTACATCTTTTCAAGAACAGTACAGGCTGTTAAGTTCCCTTGATTCACATCTGTCCAGGAGCAACTGGAGAAAGCAAATTGCCTTTGAGGCAGTAAGTAGTGCCATTCCAGACAGTTCTGTGTCATGAAAGCTTCTGTTTGAGAACAGATTTCAGCGTCAAAGAATCATCACTTGACACTAATCTGTAATCTCTGGCTGCTGGAAATTTATCTATGAAAGACAAAATGCATCAAAATGTCTTGAGCTTAAACAGAGTTAAGTTTTCTGGCAAAAATAAAAAGTAAAATAAAATAAAAGGAAACATCAGTATAATATTGTTCCACTGGTGGAAATGAATTTTAAAAATCAACTTCTATGGAGAAACGGAAAACATTCTTTAAAGAAAAATCAATCAGGACTTTCCTATTCCTAGTGTCTTGGGGTCTGCAAAGTGTCACATTTGAACTGTTAAATAATGAATTTTCTTAATTTCCTTTTTTTTTTTTTTTTCCCCATCCATATAAGTTGATTATGGAAACTTCATTAAGAGATGGATTGAGATTTTCTAAATGAGTTAAAATTCTGTTTCATTCTATTGCTAAATTTAATCAGGCTAAATTTATATAGAACAATTCTTCAGAGGCAAGTCATTCTCATAATGTGAGCCTACTAAAAGTCCTGGAAAAAAAAAAAAAATTGCTCAGGGAGCCTCTTTTTCCTTTTATTTCTTCAGGTAAATACTAAAAACAATCATCAAAATTCCAGGTTAGTATACACACAATCTTATAGAATAAGCACAGGCATAAGTATTTGTCTTAGTTTTTTGCCTAAAGGGAATTAAAAAATAATAATAACAACTTGTCCTTATCTGCCCTTTTATATGCCTTTGCACCTGCACTGCAGAATCTCAGGTAGCTCCTTTTTCACCATTTTGTTGTTGGAGATGAGACAAGACTGGTTGTAACCCAGATTAGAAACAAAGGGTGGGTCTTCAAAGTAACATTAGTCTCTGTGTCCCTTTCAGCAGAAGGAAGCACTGGGAAATATGAATGTATGTTAGTTTGCTTGACCTTGGCTCTCTACAGCAGAAATGTATTACTCTGCCTATGTAAACAGGAATAAAAACTCTTCTATCCTTCTTAAGAAATTACACCCCTTGAAAGCAAAATGAAAGCACTAAAAGAAAGCACAGTATTTTAATCCAATTCT
Source organism: Lagopus muta (assembly GCF_023343835.1). Classification (NCBI taxonomy): domain Eukaryota; kingdom Metazoa; phylum Chordata; class Aves; order Galliformes; family Phasianidae; genus Lagopus; species Lagopus muta. Next base: position 4,550,804 of record NC_064440.1, on the reverse strand, counting down.
TTTCATTTTTAGGAACAATAAACAACCCCCACATGACAGATCTCTTCAAGTACTGGAGGTAGATACAATATGACAGCAATTAGTATGATATCTGTATGTACGTAAAACAGAAAGTTATTAGTACAGATACAAAATGAGGCTTTTGTTCTTTGAAAATGGGTCCAAACTGTATTTAAAAAAAAAAAAAGGGAAAAGGGAAAAGAAAAAGAAAAAAGAAAAAAGAAAAAAGAAAAAAAAAAAAAGAAAAAAGAAAAGAGAAAAAAGAAAAAAGAAAAAAGGAACAAGGAAAAAGGAAAAAAAAAAGAAAAAGAATAAAAGAAAAAGAAAAAGAAAAAGAAAAAGAAAAAGAAAAAGAAAAAGAAAAAGAAAAAGAAAAAGAAAAAGAAAAGAAAAAGAGAAAGAGAAAGAGAAAGAGAAAGAGAAAGAGAAAGAAAAAGAAAAAGAAAAAGAAAAAGAAAAAGAAAAAGAAAAAGAAAAAGAAAAAGAAAAAGAAAAAGAAAAAGAAAAAGAAAAAGAAATTTCTTACAATCTTTTAATAGAATTAATAGAACATGAGGCACTGAAAAGGTAAGAAGCTTCTGAACAAGAATAATTAAAGCCTGCATGTCTAGATGATAACCTCTTTTATTAGTGTCCCTTACCTAAATCTCTTTGGGTAGTGAGAGTGAGATAAGACAGAGGGTCATCTTGTAGACTGAAGATTCACGGGAAGACAAAAGGATATGGTAGATTTTTTTTTTTTTTTTTTTTTTTTTACATAAGGAAAAAATAACCTACATCTCCATAAGGTTATTTTAAGGATCAGTGCTGAATATCTCTGGTATTCAGCATTTAAGTAAATCATGTGACAAGTTTGAAAGTTTGCACATAAGTTTGACTGAAGGGATGCACACACAATAGAGAACATTTAGGTGATAAAAAGGCAGATACAGCTCAATGGCAATGAGATGCACATGGGTAAAAATAACCCTACTGAGCACAAAAATAGGCCCTAGATAATACTTTGCCACACATAAAAGACATCTTCGAGCCATGTCAGACAGCTCTCTTAAAATGTCAGCTCAGTGCTTAGTAGCACTCAAAAAGGCAAATAGAAAACTCTTAAGATTATATCAAAAACATCATTAAGCCATTGTATAAATGCATGATGCACAATGTCTGGAATTCTTCATCTAATTCCAGACACTTCATCTCAAAAAGGATTTAACAGAACTACAGAAAAGTGAGGAGGGGAAAAAAACATATATACTGTGTACAAAGTTTCCACAACAGGGGAAGAAGAAGAAAAAAAAGAACAACTAAAGCAAAATTTATCTATCTGATGTAAAAACACACAACAAAGAAACAAAAAAACCCAGCTACTAATAGCTATAAAATATTCAGAGAAAAAAGCAAATAACTATTTAATTTTCAAATATACTGCATATAAATAAAAAGGAGGATAAGTTTAAAGAGAGAAAAAAGATTAAAACCAGCATTAAAAAGTCTTGTAAACTACCCGTTGTGTAACACATTGTAGGACTCATTGAAAGTTGATGGATTAAAAAACAGATTGGGACCAGTCTGTCCTTTTCTACTCAGTATGATGGCACCATTGTGGATTCCAGATAAGTGCCTTTGTTTTTCCCTTGGACCACCAGAGAAAACCTAAATGGTTTCCCGAGGTTGAGTAAGTCTGTACTTGTCCTTTATCTTTCATTTTTCCCCACTGTCTACTTAAGACTGCTGAACTGGTTGGGTTCCTTGTATCACCAGCTTGGCTGTGTTTGTGCTTCTGGATTTTTAACTTCAGAATCCTGAAGCTTACTTGGTTTTGGTACATGCCTGATCCAACTAAACTTTGATTTACCTACCATTATATATATATATACATATATATATATATAAAATCAGATCACAGTTCATAACAAAACTATTTTCCAAAATATTTTGTCATATTCCTGTTTTTTTCTAAAATTTATTATTATTACAATTTTACATTCTCTTAGCTTTCCAATAAAGTTATTTAATCTTCATTTTATATTACGTGACCAAAGGAATGTATTCATCACCCGCCCTCACAAATCAGTTTGTGCAAAGTATGAGTGAGTGCCCTGTGAGAGGCCTGCAATGAGGCAACGATTAAAACACTAGGAGCATCATCAAGTAGAAACATGGGAAACCGAGTGTGAACTGAAAATCTGCTGTACTAAAAATAAAAATTAAAAAAGAAAGAAAAAGGCAAACGAAAAGGAAAACGAGAAAAAAAGAAAAAAGAAAAAAAGAAAAAGAAATCCTATTTCCTATCTTCCTGCCCTTCTCCTTTTCCCCCTTTCTGAGGCATGGTTCCATGGGTCCCCTGCCTCACTGGTCAGAAACTGACCAAGCCAGCCTGTAGACAAACAACTGACACCCTCCCATCTCCCCCCCTTTTTTTAGGCCAGTGGGCTTATGGGCCTGATGTCTCCCTGTCCTGGATACAGATAGATCTAGAGATAACTCTGTGATACCACAGTCATGCAATGCTGTGGCAATATTTTCACTGCACATTTAGGGCTTCAAAACCTAATTGTTCTAACTTGAGAAAAATAAAATGTTCTAATGGTCACCCAGTGCAATTCAGCTTTCACTCCTTGCCTTTGAGAGCTGTGCTTGTGTGTAAGATGGTATTTGTGAGACCATGCTCAGGGTTCTGCTCTCAGACACAGTGCTGTTCACAGCACAGTTACAACAGTGCTGTTTTGGGAAGTCTTTTGTTTCTCATCCCCTTTTCACCCATTAAAAATACCCAACTGTCAAGATTCCTGCAGAATATATTGGCTTTGTGAAGCCGACAAGCTCTCTAGAAAATATTTGTTGTTTTTTAGCATCCTGTCAGATCAGAGAAACAAAACTATATGCTATGATAAAAAATGCTCCTCTCCTGACAACTCTGTGTAGCATGCAGTAATGAGGCAGCAAGCCTAGCTGCTCCATGCTGCTGCACCAACCCAACCATTGGGCATGAGCACAACGTATTTAACCACAAACCCAACAAACCTCCTAGACAGTAATGAGGTTAAGAAATAACAAAGATGTCCCAAGAGGGGATGCAGTTCTTTCAGAAATAATCATTTTTCAAAGCATTTCATTTCAGCATCTTGCTTTTGGAATTCTTTGCTAGTTTACTCAGCTCCCAGATTTCCTTTCTCATCTGCTCAGAGCTGGATATCCTACATCTAGAAAATTTTATTCAGTTTCTCCAAAGGGAATTTGTGCATTAATTTAATTAAAGTTTCCTTTTCTTCAGCTAACCTGTCTGGTTGAGGGGATTACAGGGATTCGTGGGCCAGGCAGGATAGTGTTCATGTTTAAGGCACACTGATGCTGAAATACAGCATGGGGATAGGGAAGACAGATTCTTATAGGGACTACAAAATATCAAGAACCTTCCATTTTTAAATCCCTTCTATAAAGAACGGCAGAAAATTGAAAAATACTTCTGCTTTCACCAAAATATTTGCTCAATACCAGTACAATACTGAGTTAATTGAGCTTCTGACTCAGTTATGAGAAGGTCTGTGGTGTTTCAGATCTTCAATAGACTCTTCTATTAAGACAGAAGATTTGGAAACTCAGACATCTGCCCCCGGTGAAAGATTTATAGCATTCCTCATAGTTCTAAGCGCAAGGAAAACTTGTCTTAGATTATTTTCAGTAATTTCTCCCTCACATCAAAACCAGGTCATGAACCAAAAGTACATAACTCTATAATAAATAAAATATCTTATTTTCTCCTTACAATATTATTTTGCGAAGTGTCTGGCTATTTAGGAACATTCCACCATAGTTCTTTTAAGCTTATGTGAAATAGTAGTTTGGGGGTTCCTACTGTTTTGTTATTCTATCTGCTCTCAAAATATCAGAATTTATCTAGATTGAAGCACATTGCACAGTAAGATAATTAGTGTATATATATTATATATATACATGTATATCGAAAGCATTACTATCTGGAGAATGCACACTACACAAAGGAACATCTACCTGAGAATTCATTTGTAACACTTTTTATTTAAGCATATGAACAATGAGAGAAGTCTGTTCCTTTTTGTGTGCCTGCAAAGGTAGCAACAGAGAAGAAAAACAATTTTTGTGTGCCAAACTAGATCTTATTTTGAATGTCATTCTCTTCTGCCTATAAGGACAACTGCTGCTACTTTCTCCTCCCAAAAGCACCTCTTGAAATTCTACACCAGAACTTTATAGATAAGAACAGTATTAAAATTTGAGATTTGTCCTACATTCCATCTTGTCTAGCTATTGAACTCTGAAAACTCAAAATCTGGTTCTATCAGAATATTTACAATAAATTAAAGTAGACAAATCAAGGTTTTTTTCTTGAAGCATTTTAGCTGTTTGTTTCTAGCTGGGTGTTGTTTTTTTGTTGTTGTTTTTTGTCTTTTTTATTGAACGCATGAATATTCATAGACTACTTAGTCAAGGAAGATCAACCGTAATGTTTTTTAATTTGCATTATGAAAAGCTGACAAAATTTCAGCCTTCTCTGTCCTGTTTCATTACCCTTCCTCAGTTTTTAACAACATGTGCCGTGTCAGCACTCTTCATTTATAGCATATTTCTCTATTCTCTCTGACTGATATATCTAGCTAAAAATAGAATTGGGAATTTGTCTCACATAACTTGGATCTGAGAGTTGTTCTGCATGTCTTCCATACTTTTCTCACCAACCAAAACTGAAAATCCTGTCATTTTTTCTTGAGGCTTCTCAAATAATATACAGTCAGTAAGGTACGTATAGCTCTTTCATGTCAGTTGCTGGTTCCTTAGTATTACAGTGTTTTGCCATCCTCTTATAGATCGCACTTGCACAGGTAGCATTTACCCACTCTTCAATTTGTGCTGGATTTTTTTTTTTTCCATGTCTTCATCTAACAGCAATTTCTAATCCAAAGCTACAAAGATATACTCTAAGAGAGACTTGCACATGACAGCAATTGGAAACTTCTGCAGGACCAAGTTTTGATGAGCTCACCCAGAAAAGCACGTATCGTTTAATGGATGCTCTGTTGGACAGTGGATCAACTGGCCTCCAAAAAACAATGCTACCACCACCATGAAGGCAGTCCTTCCAAGCACAATGGAAAAGATTACTGCAGCTCTGTAACTAATGCTCAAATACATGGTTTGAATAGTATGCTACGTAGAAAATCAACCAAAGCCATATACCCATGCTTTCAGCTTTTAGCTATTGTTTGACAGCAAAAAACACCCTTCCCACTCCAATTTTCCATCAGCATACACTTTCCCATGCAAAACAAAGTCAGGCTGTAACTTTAATGCCTGTGACTTGTACAGATTTTATCTTATAGTTTCTTCCACCTTCCCTTTACAGGGAAAGCATATAAACTTTCATCTTTCTTTTATGAATATAGTTTAAATTGTCAACACATGCCTTGAATTGTGGACAGCGCTAGATGACTTTCTGATAGTGTTATAAATGAACAGAATTCAGACATATCATTTTTCCATTCCTAGCTGGTATACCTTGTTTACATACGCGAGGGGATAGCACTAAGAACTCATATTTAATTCATTTCCATCAAACAACAGCCCGTAAGTGTAATGACTTCCTAAGTAGGATTTTCAGTTCTCAGAGTGTGACTTTTTCAAAGGCATGGGCTTTTTTTTGCATGCTGTTTTCTTGTACATAAGATATTCCAGCCATTCTGAATCCAGTCTGTCGCTGTCATTAACTGCATCCTAAGGCCCTGCATAATCGAAAAATGTTATGAATACTCAATGTATATTTTATTATATGTGATTAAAATGTTAAATACTAGAGAGAAAAAAAGAACCTGAAAACATATCTATGCAGTGATGCCATGTATATAAATAGTTTTAAAATATACTAGTTCCTTACTTTCACCTCTGGCAACACATTGTTTTGCTGTTCTTCTTTCCCAAACTATCCTGCACCAGAGAGCTTTATCTAAGGCATATGACTAATGTCAACGTCTTTATTTTATCAATCAGACTTCTAATCTCATCAAAGCAGCATCAAGGTAGCTCGGTAGAATCTATTTTCTCTAAGCCAATACTGTCAGGCATTAATTATATTACCTCCCTTAATTTTTTATTAAGCAAGCCTTGTATTAACCGCTGAATTATTTTGCTCCAGATCAATATCAGGCTAACAGGCCAGCAATTACCAGGTATGTTCCATTTACTCTTTTTAAATATTGGCACAACATTATCCTTCTGTCTGGCATCTGCACCTTCCCCAGATGAGTTATTTTATTTATTACAAAGAACAGTTTTACACAAACAACAAAAATACCACTGCCATCGCTTACGTTTCTTTTGTATGAAAATCTAGAATCTATTTTCAAGAAGCCCGAGGCATCTAAATCCATCAACATTAGAAGCCTGCTTCCAAATTTCTAATACCACTGCCACTCAAAAAATGCCTAAATTTTGGGTCAACATCTACATTGACAAGTTCTGATGGGTACCCAGCACAAAACACAAGCCTGAAAATATTTGCGTTCATATTGGAGATGCATGAAAGCAAGGCTACACTCAGTTCTCATTGCAGGGTTCATCACGTAGATGTGCTCTGATTATTTCAGGAAAAAGAAAAAGAAGAGGTGCCTCCTGCCTGCTCCTACCTCTCCTGCTGACACCATGCTCCCCAGGGGACATCCCGGTCCATATCCTTCTCCACCTGAGGAGGCTTTAATCCCTTTTTCACATCTCTTTGGAAAGCTCCCAACTGTTATGATGTCTGGTATTATGCAACTCCATCTGTTCCAGTTAGTATATTTTATATGGATTACGTATACAGTCACTGAGCTAAAAGCAGGGGGAAAAATGTAAGCCTGACTGCATAGTGTGGATGGAGGAAAGAGTGGACACTGCTTATGCCTCCTCTTCAGTATTTTGGTGGAGTGCCCTATTCAGTGAGATAATGGGGAAAAAAAAAAAAGACTTTTAAGGAGTATTACATTTAATTGATTACACAACACAGTGTCAGGCACTGTCTAAAATTACTGCTTGGTACATAGTATCAGAAAGCTATTGAATCAATTTAAAAAGAATTTGTTCCCAAAATTTATTATGCTATATTTTTGTGCATATATTCATACAATTCCCATGCAGTGCCTTTCTCACTGAAAGCAGCAATACTGAACAAGTAAACTTGTAATTGTTTTCCAACTCTAGCTAAAAAAAATCTCAAGGAAACATGAAAATTGCCCTAGTACATTTCCTAATGTAATAGAAATGCTTATTTTCTAAGAAAATTTCTGTAGTCTTATCAAAAAGAAGAAAATTACCCTTAGCTCCAATCTTTTTATTTATCCTCTACAGTGACAATGAGATGTTTGCATTTAAGTTGATGTGGTCTTTTCCAGTCCTAGTGATTCTATGATTCCAAGTGATATGCAGTAGGGAAGCAATAAGAACACATGAGAACTCCTTTCCTCATTAGTCTGCTATGTGCAGGGTTTAAAAATCCAACTGTTTGGCATTTCACTCACTGCTATCACAAGTACACATAAATAATGTACTGCAAAAGATACAATACCAAGATACTCCACGGAAACCCCATGTTAACTATTTTTTCTATTAATTCTTAATGCACAGTGAAATGGCCAGTTTCTCTCAGAGCACTTTGCTGCTCAGCAGCTGACCTAAATAAAGCAGAAGTGATGTCCTGTAACAGAAACAGGAAAATTTTAAACAAGCCCTCATGGAGAAGGTGTTTGTTGGTTTGTTTTGTGATACTGGACCAGAGATGAATACTAAATCTTCAAAAAATATTGAATGCGATCTCCAAATCAAAATACCAGTTGAAATCCTGCCTAGACAATGCCATGCTGTCCTATAATTTATTATTATTTTTTTAAGTGCATAATTTAGGAGGATTAGGGATTGAAACTAAGAAAAAACAAACACGTAAATGAAGAAATGAAATTATCTAATCCACTGATTTTCAGACACAAGAAAATAGAAATCAAGGCATGCAAAGAGAGAAGAGAAAGATGAATTATTCCAGAAAATCTTGTGAATCACTTATCAAATCCCTATTTAAAAACAAACAAACAAACAAAACTATATAAAACATATTTTACAAACATTGCTATTGCTTAAATTAAGCAAGCCCAGCTATTCTAACCCTATGTATGTTTTATATATGAAGTCTTGTAGCCTTTAGAAAATGAAATAAAATGCTGTAGCCTGAAGAACTGCTGCTATCACCAGCTACAACTTTATCAAAAACATTGTTTAGGAGTCAATGTGGCTTAAGAAAAAATTCTGAAAGCATTAAATGGTCCCAAACTCTCACATTGGTTGTGTTTCGAGTACACTCATGCACAAAGTTCCTACTGAACGAATAGTTTCTCCTGCCTATCCTTAGCTGTCAGCCTAGTGTGTTCTCAGTATCTGTGTTTGAACATTTTCATCAGGTTTAGTCTAGTCAGAAAAGTGCCATGCCGCATTGTACTCCAAAACAGTTACTTGTGGACTCATTAAGGCTTGTTTTTAACTGGCATATCAAGTTTTTAACAGATTTTCAGAGCACAAGGTATTAAAAGTAAATAGTGCGCAGCAGACGCGATGTTTAAAGTTCCTGCTGTGAATACCAGATTTCCTTGTGCCCTCATCTTAATTTTAAAGTGTTGCCTCACATACAATTCTATTCTGAATGCAGTACTTTAGCAGCACGCATACAGATAACACAAAGGAAATAAAACCGAGTCATTAATTGCTGGCTAACAGTTCCCTTAGCTGTTTTTAAGAGCTGTAGTTCTGTCTTTCAAATTCAGTTTGAGTGATTGTACTCACTGCTTTAAACTTTCCTTCCCTGTTAGTTTGGAAACATATTATTTCCTTCACAAATTACATATTGTACTGCATTTTCACAAGCTATCCATGCCAGACATGTTATGTATCTCAGGAATGGCCACGCTTGGTCATTTTCTCTCTTTTGGCATACTTTGTCTTAAACGGAACAGGACAAAACCAAGCCTGGGGATAGTGAACCAGGGGGAAGGAACAGAAAATCTATTGTCTTGTTTGCTGGGAACTCTGGAAATGTTCAATAAAGCAGGCAGAAAAGGTTTCCTTCCACATTCCCTGTGAGAATGTGAGGTGGGAAACACTCCCCTGCAAACAAGGAATGGCAGAAACATCCCAACCCAGCCTCATCACACTTCCATTCCAACCACTGGCCTTTCCTCAAGTCTACTCTTTCACAATGTTCTGTTTATTTGGAAGATCTATGAAGTTTATATTAAGAACACATTTTAGAATCTGTTGACTTGTCTTTCTGTAGCAGATCAAGTGGAAGCAGAAATTCAGATACAGCTCTGCAGGCCAAAAATGCATACACATAGAGCTTCCCTTCACATGTGACACCAACACATCAAGGCTGACAGTACTCCATATGGACTCTCTTGTTTCCCAAATCTGTCCACTAAAGCCTCAACTGCATGGAAAATCTTCTCATTTGCTCACTAACAAATAAATGGCTGGTGAGCTACGGGAATTCCAGATATTTTCATCTACCCAAACTGATGAACAGGCTCTAAAACATGGTTCAGCAGTGATAAAAATCACATTTGCAAGTCAGACTGAGTAACAGAGTATTCAAGGGCTGCTGTATGTCTGAGGTAAAATGTGTTATAAGGAACAGTTCCTAAGACTGCAATAGGACTAGTTCAAAACTGCTAAAAAGTACAAATTAAATAGCTCTTTTGCTAAGATTATTCAAGAAATTAATAAGCATTAGCATTATAAGAAATGTCACAGCTGTGGGCTGTTTTCTTTTTTCCTGACAACTCTGGAAAAGAAGGGCAAAGAGAGATGGAGAAGATAAAAAAAGGAATGAATCATCTTAAATATTAAATGCACTTTAACAGAAGAAAAACACAAAATTATTATACCTTTTTTATCTGAATAAAATCTGTGAGGAGAAAAAAACCTGTAATTTGAATTCTTAAACTAGTAATTATATAAAATTATAATCAGAAACAAGACTCAAAAGTTTTCTGCTTTACAATCGGTCCTGGTCATTTTTTCTTTTAAACAGAGAAAGTTTGAAAAGTTGTATTTACAGCCCCAGTGGCAGCACTACATGCTGTCATATAACCTGCAGTGGAAAATTAAACAATGCAAAAACTAAGACTGTGTGAATTTTGGCCAACAATTAGTTGGGTTTATGAGCTCACTCGTAATGTTATTCTGTAAATTGATGGGGAAAAAAAAGAAAAACAACAAACTGTTATTTCCTTCATGAGCAGCTGACATTTGTGAACAACAAGGCACCAGACCATCAGGTGCCTAATTTAAGTATTAACAGTCCTTGGCAGGAAAGACAGCCAGACTGCATGCAGGCATTTATGACAGCATTTCTAAATGTAGGTTTTAGTCTGTAATCCTATAAATGAACATTCTTTTGTGCAATATTTTGACAAATCAAGGGAAAAAATGCCAGGAAAAATCCAGTAGATAGTATGAGTCACACCTTTCCTAAACCATTTTGGGCATCTGTTACTATGGGACCATATGGATAAAACAGAAGACTCAAGTACCTTTTCCAGTCACAAATATTCTACAGAAACGCATGTGGGAAGAAAAATGTTTTCTTTTATTTTTTCCTGAGCCTGATTTTATTGTCTGCTAATACTGTAAGTACTATGCTTACAGCAGCTTTTCTCTTATCACTTTTACAATTAATTATTATTCATTGACACTCTTTACATTCTCACATCCAAGTGCCAAAATCCAAAGCAAAAGACTTCTTTCTTAAAGCTTCCTTGGGGTGAGGGATTTGGTTTTACTGGGTTTTGTATGGCTCTTTTTGTTGCTGTTGTAGTTTTTAACCATAAAGATACTCTCATTCCATATTTATAATTTAAAATTGGATTATTATACTACATGCTTATTATACTGTTAGAAAATGAAGTAGTTCAACAGAACAGGCTTGAATTGTATTTATTTTCCCCATATTAGAAGGTCACTGAATGACGAATGTGAAAGCAGTTATAACACAGGTTAATGGATCATTTCCTACATTTGCATAAAGCAGACTTATTAATCAATGTTCCTTCCTTTTCTAGCCAGAGACAATTCAAGAGGCATCACTGCTTAAGAAAAAAAAAAGTAATAAAAAATTTCTCACAACTTAAGTCCTATAAATAACATTTGCTTACCTCATGTATTACTATGTATGGGTTCCATAGTGTTGGCAGACCTATAGAGACTCAAAAACTTGGAGGCAGCATATCTCCTGCTGCTACCACATATGTCCAACTGTACTTTAGAGAGAAATGCCACAGCTGAAACTCAAAGTTTTGAAGACAGGTATGTGAATCAACGCATGAATCTGGGGCACTTATTCACCTTCTACATAAAGATCATAAAGCTCAATTGCTCAACGCAGGCAAGTTACAATGTAAGAATTTTTTTCTAGTTGTGATTTTTGCAATTAATTCATAGTATGACCTAGCACCATATGATTTCTACATGTATCTGCCAGTTTTACTACCTTTTTCCCTTTCAGGTATCATGAACACTTCAGGAACATACCGATAGGAATTTTCAAGCTGTTCTCAAGGTGTAAATGAAATTGAGCTATTTCCATATTTCCAAAACCAAGAGAATTAAAAAAAAAAAAAAAAAAAAAAAAAGCCATTTTCAGGCACCTGAAGAGCTATCAAAACGGAAAGCAAAGATCAAAATAATATACTTCTAAAAATGCAAAATCACATACACATATACTTAATTCTGTATGTCAGAGTTTGAAGTCAGCTGGGCTAAACTGATTGCAAAAGCTAAATTAAAAATTAACATTAAAGGAATTTGTGACAGCTTTTTGAAGAATATCCAAGTCTTATAATAATTTATCACTACTTTTTAAAAATGTGTATGTATAAGTATATATGTATATATATATAATTAAGTCAGTGCTGCCATTTTGAACACTTCTTTTGCTTTGATCTGAGTTCTACTTATTTGATTTGCTGGCACTCTTTTGGCCATGATGCCAATCCATGGTGATTTAAATCCAGCCGAAACATTAGCAGTCAGAATTTTTCTTCCCTTCTCCCTTCCTTCCATCCTGAAGGTTTTAAAACAGAGTATTAGCTCTCTAACTTCCTTATCAGCAAACAGTATGCAGTGCTCATCATGAAAGCTGTGTTACCACCTTTGGTTTTCCCATGACTCCACTAAGAGAAGTCAGCTTTAAATCAATTACAGCATCAATCAACCCTGATGTACTGTAGATTGAATAGGATCTTGCATTTGAAAATATCCACCAGAAACAGGGAATGCAAATACACACACGGATTACTATCTTCTTTCTCTCTGTTGCAGTATCATTTTATCATAATGATAAGCAATGACACTTGAAATAAAAGTGCTTGAAATCTGAATCTCACTGAACAATGTTAGGGTCTCAGTACATTAAAAAAAAAAAAAAAAAGAAATAAAAGCATAATGTTGTCTCTTTTATTTTCTGTGCTTCTACCTGTTCAAGAAAATTAAAGTGCAACACTGTAGAATACACAAACAGTAAAGAATACATTTTCTTTTTTTTTTTCTATATACCCCTTGCTGTCCTGCACTGAAGGCAGTTCTTGTTTAGTCAGGAATTGCTTTGAAATAAAGGAAGAAGCTGCAATTGCAAGCATAATACAAAGGTGATAGCATTCAACCTCTGAATGTGCTCTATACCAAGCCAGCATGCTCTCATTTGTTCCTTTAGAGTTAGCTAGAAAAAGGTTAATTTTCTGTTAGAAATAATTTTCAGATCCAGTTAACAAATGATAAATATATATCTCAGTATAGGCAAGTTTTATCAGTCTCTATTTAAGTTCATACTTCACTAAAATTCTATTTCTCTATTTTTTCTGGTTGATACTAGTAATGCGTCAATGGCTACTTTCAACCTTCATACCCCTAAGTATCCTGTCACAGTATTGCTATGACAATCTTGGTACCACTTACAATTCAAATGCTACTGGGAAGATTATTAGAGATAAACATATTTCACATGATCATTGGAATGGTCCTGTCATCCTTCACAGTATTTTTTTTTTTTTTAAGATATCCTCACAGATTTTCATGCATGTAGTCAGTTCAGAGTACATTTGAAGTTTATTTGAAAACAAATAGAATATTAACAAATATCCAGATGTATCGATGTAGAACTATTTAAATTTTATTTCCTTAAACTTGATCTGGTTGTAAATGATTGTCAATGAAAATGGATGGGATTTTTAATCAAAATAAATCAAGCAAGATTACGTTTCTTCCTCTCACTATTTCTCCAGAGGAAGCAATCGAGTTCTCTTTTGAAAACTAACGGATATTATATTAAAACTGTTTTATTAGGTATAATTAGAAAATAATCCTATTTACAATTCTCAGTAAGAAATATAATGTGTTATTACTAAGACATTAATTATGTGTAATTTAATTATTACTTAGAATAAAAATAATTCTTCTGTTTAAACCAGAAAGTTTCACAACTTTATGACAAAAGATTGCAGGTCATCTGTCCATCTATGTAATTAGAAAAGCCCTCAATACTCAGCAAGGTAGATATAAAGATATTTCATGATGAGGAATAGAAAGGAGTCAAAAATGGATGCACAACTCATGGTTTCTGTCCTATAACAAAAACATGACCTTGAATTTGTGCAAGCCTCTGTCAAAAAAAAAAAAAAAAGAAAAAGCCTGTTAATTGAATTCAACAAGGTAAGGCCTAACATCCCTGTTTCTTATCAGACTCAGATGTCAGACTCAGACCTTGCATGCCCATGGTTGGAACTTTCTTTGTAGCCCAAATCAAAACGGTAGGCTCTGCTATCATTCTGTTTACTGCATTTACAGGTTACTGTATTTTATTCACATACTTTATACACGTTCATATGAATATATGCATATATTGTGACAGCAAGAGAATTTAGCAGAGGCAGAGATCATCGTTATTTTTTTTTTCCTCTAGAGTAAAAAGATGACTTTGCTCTGGTCTTCAATTTTTTTCCTTCCTTTGCAAGAGAAGGTCAAGGCTGATCTAAAATACAAATATATTAATTTCAGAATTATTTCATAACTAAAATAATAATGGAATTCCAAGGTAACTGCAAAACAAACTCAGTTTTTCCATTTTAACAGTGACTTCGAGATAACAATGGGAGATAGCACTCTGGAGAGAAGTTCTGAGTTCATCAGAGAACTTCTTTCACTAAAAAACAAGAATGTGATCTTGGGTCAGTATGCACAGATCGGCTGCCCTGCTATCCAAGTGGGCATGATGCTGGTGCTCCCAGTCTCTACTATTCCTCCTAGCTGGAAGCTGCTTGGGGAAGATGCACAGGCTGGGAAGATTTGTCCAGTGAAGAGGACAGATTCTACAATGCATGAAATATTGATGCATTTCCAAACTGCTTTAACACAGGAACTCAAGAGTTTAAAGGAAATTTCTTGCTGAGGACAGCCTCTACAATTGCAGGCAAAGTTTCACAGTTTTAAAATCAGTTTAATATTCCACTGAAGATGGTTCTATCTTAGAATTACTTATTTTTGTCACCTTTATTTCTATCTAAAGCAGCTCAAGAGTCTCATAGCTATGGCGACTAGAAGTTTATTTCTAGAAATGAGAAAATAATAGTATGGAAAGAGGTTTTGCTTTGAGACTTTGATCAAATCTGATTCCCAGCTCAAACTGAGGGATTTGTAAATATTCCTCAGCTCTTGATGACCACTATTTTACACACCTTTGATCTTATTCTTGTCTTCCCTTACCCAAACAACTTCTAAGTGTCAAAATAAAGAGTCCACAGCCTTAATACAATTTCTCCATGCAGAAGCATTAAGCCTTCTTGTACTCCTTTGCATAATTTTATTTTCCACAAATATTTTGATGCTAGAGAAAATTCAGGCAAAACTGATATGAATAAATATGTTTAAGAAGTATGCTGATTAGCATGTAAGCTTCAAATTTGTTTCTGTTAAGCTTGTTTGAAGCATGGTACATAAACTTCATTATATATTTCAGTGATGCTTACAAGGAAAGATAGGCCTCCTTCTAACGGGAACACTCTGACCAGACAATTTTTCCATTTGGGGGCATGTAACAAACAAATAACTATTTTTCTCTATAATGTTTGATGGTTTGTTTGGGACTTTTGCTAACAAAACAATTCAGCACATTTTTTGTTCACTTTACCATCTGCAGTATATCCTGACAAGACCTTCTGCCTTGTTTTACTTCTACGTAAACGGCAACTTTAGGCATGCTCCTTTCAAGAAACAAATCCAAGTTTACTGTAAAAAAAGTAAAAAGCTATACATACTTAGAGCAAGAAAAGATCTTGAAAAGAGCATTATATCCTTCCAAAGGCACAAATTACTGTTCATTATCTTAGAATCTTTCCTTAGTAGTAGATACCACTTAGTGATGTAGCGTATTTTGAATATGAAATCAGCAAAGCATGTAACCACATGCTTACATTTAAGCATGTGCCCAAATCCATCTCTGCTCAGAAAAGATGTCGGACCCCCACTCAACAGAGCACTTACAGATTTCTGCATCAACCTGAAAGCACACACACAATGGGGAAAGTGGAATATGTATTATAGTTTGGCTTAAAAGCAAGGAAATCACCTATGAATAAGTGCTATGCTTGAAAAGTATTCTACTTCCTGTTCAGCCTTATAAATTGTTCTCCCAAGAGTTAATAGTTCTGCCATGAAAAATATCAATTAAACTGTACAGAAAAGAAAATGCACTGATACTGTCAGTTTGTTTATTTTTCCAGTTTTTCCTTATTTCTGCAGTCAAGTTCACAACACAGTTTCTCCCTGGGACATGGCTAGATGTTTAGTGGTTAAATGGTTGTGTGCACTTGCCACTGACCATCTTGGCTTAAGAAAAACTGAAGTGAATACATAGACAATATGTAAAATGCACTATATTTCACAGGTGCATATTTGGACTAGAAAAAATATTTGCTGCTCTCAAACAAAGAGAATGACATAGATGTGAAGCCATCCTATTAGCCTTAATTCTCCCAGAAAGTACCAATCTTTAAGAGAAAATACACAGAAGAGAGAAAACAGGCACAAGATTCAACTTATAGTTTCGAATGGCACCCTGTATAGAGCAGAAGGACCATCTGCAGAACTTTTGCCATCTGCTGAAGCTTCCTGAGTAGATAGTAGTCTGGTTTTGGAGTTTTTACATAATTTTCTAGAATGATTGAGAAACACATTGGATTCAGCAGAGAAACCAGATTATGCTTGGTCCAACATTCATCAGCGTACAAATATTAAAGTGATTCAAAAGCAGACGTATCAGATTTGATCTCCCACTACATTTATCATACACTGTACTGATTTAGTTCTTTAAGTTGTTTCTTGACAATTCAGTAGCTGTTACAAACAGAAAGTATTTAAGGAACTTCCTTTCAAGAACCTTATCTGCAGGTTACAAAACACGAATAAAAATCAGCAAGCACAGAATCTGCCAAATCCACTTCTGGGAAGAAAAAAAAAAAAACAAAAAAAACTGAGGTTACTGCATAGAAAGTCTGGAGAAGTCTGCATTTGGAAATCAGACAGCATTTCAATGGCATTATATGAGGGCTGTTTTCTGAGAGGCCGTTGTCACCTAGAGGGTCTGTGATATGAAGAGCAAATAATTTTTGATAGAATGTTTTGAATCAGGAGAAAGAGTATGGTTATAGCATTTTGATCTTATGCTAATTATTCATGTAATGGCCACAGGGATGAATAGCAACTACCTTTCAACAAAATTGGGTAGTAGGTGTCAATGGCACAGGAGCTGAAGTCTAATCTCTCCCTTTGATTGCTACAGAAGAACACAGATATCACAGATGAGTTCTTAGAAGTGCCAACCCCAACTCTCAGGTTTTGTGCCTCCATGAACCAGAGATAAGACCTCTCTTTTACTGGCTAAACTCCACTGCTATTCCACTTTCACTCACTTTGCTTCAGAATATACAGTGATCTAACGTACCCTAATTTTTAGCCTTTTTCTTTTTTCATATTGAATTAAAATGATGCTAGGTAGCAGCCAGGGTCTTAAGGGAGCTATGTCAATTGATTCAACCATAAATTATTTTTCCCACTTATCTGGCTTGATGTTATATTTAAAGAAAATAAGTGTTGCCATTGCTAATCAACCATTAGAACCACAAGGATTTAGCCCTGTTCTTTCATAATAGCTATCTTGATGGGCTGTTACTACGCAGAATGTTCTAGTAAGCACATATTACAAAATACAATGGAATTAATTGTAATTAAAACTGTATTTGATGATTCAAGCAATAATTTATGGCTAATTTTAACTACTGTTATCAGAAAACAGCCTGTAACCTTAAGTTCCTTATCTCTCTGTACCAGGAACAACCCTTTTCCCTTGATATCCTGGCAGAGGTGCAGCCATTATGACCCCATGGTTTGTATCAATAGCCTTCAATCTAGCAGTGAAAAGTGTTGACCTGAAGAGCATTCTCTATTATTGTGTCCCTACTGTTTATCTTCCTTGCTAAGCATCTGGGCTACAATCAATATTCTTGTAACTTGTTATTATTGCAACTTTTACCTAGAGTTGAGAAAAGAGAAGCAACGAATGACAATTGTTAGGCTTATAGATTACACTTATTTCTTTCTACATGATTTCTTCTGACAGGCCCTACCATCATGCTGCAGTGAGATCAGGTACCAATCAGTTAAGCCATATTGCAGGGCTGGAGATGCACAGAATATGCAGGGGAAAAGGAGCATCACCTAGCTGGTTGATCTTTGAACTGTCAGTTGACAACCAGTGAAAAGAACAACCAGAAAAAGGTGCCTAGAAATACTCAAGCATGATGAAAAGGAATCTTTAAGTATCTTCTAAAAATGTGGTGTTAAAGAGAAAGAAGTAAAAGGCTCTGCTCTTGGAACAGCTTGTACCCCAAAGCTAACTTACTTTTATTTCACGGCAAATAAAAGCTGTACAAATCACATAATAACATGTTATGGCTGCTGGCACAATTAATTTGAGATGGAGGAGAGCACAACTTTCACCTCAAACAGAAGTGTCGCACTGGAAAAAGAAAACCTGTGAAACTGTGACCGTTTCCAACTAATTCAGTACAGAAATTAGAAGATGCTGAGAAAACATTAATTTACATGAATTAAGAAGAATGTGTGTCAATGTAGCATTCCTACTACAAGGTAATATTTGTAAAGCATTTCTGGGGATCGATATTGTGATGGCAGTGAATCAGAACTTCAGATAGTAGACCTCTTAATTTCCCTACTACTACTTTTGGTGGAAAAAAGTTACATTTTCTTCATGGACCAATTAAGTTTCTATACTTTTGGGAACATGAAACTTCCACAATTAAAGCAGGCAGCACTAAAGCCCATCTCCATATTCACAAATCTTTCTTCTAAATTTCAGACAATTATACCCTTTTTGAGTGATTTGGGAACAGAAATTAATTTAAGAACTGTTCAAGGGTAGCTGCTGCAATCTAAAACCCATTGTGTATTTTATTTGTTTCTGGGTTCATAAAGAACTAATATTATGTAATTAGAACTTATCCACTGTTTCTTGTTAATCCAGACAAATACTACAGGTATTAAAACATAAATTCTCATGAAAATGGCATTTTTAATCAAATGCAAAGTTTCTTTTGTATAATTCAATGAAATTGCTTTATGCAAAACTAATTTTGCCTAAATGCTAAGCAATACAGAAGAAATACCATTGAGAATCCCCAACGAGCCAGAATCTTGAGTTCACATCTACGTGCAGCAAGCATTTTTTGAATATTTCTCTTTTTATCCTCACATAGTAATACATACTAGAATAACTCTTTGAGAATTAATATTTCTTAATCTGAAATTTCACTAAGTTTTTAAGGCTTCCTATTAGAAAAAACTACCACTTTTTGAAAAGTAGAGCTAGAGGAAACTGCATTACTTCTTTGAAGTAATAGGAGACAAGTAAGGTTTATGAGACAAGAATAATAGCACTCAAGAATTCACCAAAAAACAGTGATCAAAACATTCAGTCAGACAGCCTGAGCAGCGTATTGTTGTGTGACTTAGTGGGTGACAGTCAAGGTGTCAGCTGTAACTGCTGATACCTGATGATGTCAATTACAGCATACACTGTTTTAGAAGTAGTAGCATACATGATGTCATGTGGCAGCATGTGGCGGGGGTGAGATCCAGTTCTGACAAAAGGAAGCAAGTACTACAGGGCTCAGTTCTAACCCTCTGCACACGTCGACTCTAACATTTAAAGATGCCTTTGAAAATACCTAGAAACTTCATAAATATATTTAAATGATGTGAAATAATTACTAAGCACTTCTTAAAGTTCACTGCATTTTGGTCATTTAACAGTTTCTTTAAAGAAAGAATTACAGTTCACTACAGCATCCACAAAACTTCCTGCTAGACAAATAAGACTTCTTTCAGTCTTATCTTTCGATATTAAGGTTTGCATGGTTTGTTAGGCAAGAATTGTGCTCTGCAAATTCAATGCAAAATGTATATCAGTGTAGTGTTACATGGGGACTTCTGCCTCTGCCAAACTTTATTAACAGTGACGATTGACAAGACACTTCATGTCTTGGAAATGAAACAACAGGGTTTATTCTGTGATGTTTACCCATAGGCAAAGAGGAAAAACATATATTCTTAGTTAAACTTTTTTTTTTTTCGTGCATGTAAGAGGAATCACGTTTCCCTTAGGTATACATCCTTCTATGTTCATGAACAGTTGTAGGAAGGAAGCACAGTTTATGGTATACTAGTTTTAAATTGACTCATTTGTGATTTCATTAAAATGCAGAATTAATTTGATATCCCCAGGCAATATTTCTACAGAACTCTCTAGGCTAAGACTTTCTATTTCTCTAAAAAAAGAAATGTTCTAGAGGGCTGCTGATTTTACGTTTCATTAGAACACTGCTGAAAAAGAGAACAGAACAAATTTTATTCCCCAATATTCTCCATTACTTCTTAAAACAAAATATATTTCATGAATTCTAGTGAGAAAGTTAAGAGTCCCACTGGCTGAGTATCTATGCAAAATCCACGTAAAGGCCTTTGCAGCATAAATTACACTTTCGACTGCCATACATTTTTCTTTCTTTTATGTTACACATATTTATTCTGGATTAATTCCACCTTTTTTTTTTTTTTTTTTAAACATAATAAACAATTAGAATAGCAGTGACACCAAGTCATGTAAAGCAAGAAACTACAGCATTGCTCCCTTCAACTCAGGTGTCTAGGAGATATGGATATGAAAAGGAGCAGCAATCCTTGGGAAGGTAGTTTCATTAACAGGACAGAAGTGCTGGTTCCAATGATAGAATGGAATCATAGAGTGGCCTGAGTTGAAAAGAACCATAATGATCATCTAGTTTCAACTCCCCTGCCACAGGCAGGGTAATCACCACAGACCTATCACTGTCACTTCATTTTTAAAACATTGAGCAGTTACATATGCTCATTATCATTACCTCAAATGAGGCAAATGTCTGTATTCTGAATAGTTGTAGAAATTCATAGGGAACTGCTGCACTGAACTGATGGCCACTTACATATCTGTGCTGCAGGCTGGTTTGCTTTGCACAGAGCCTGGTACCCCCTACACAGAGCAGCATCTTGCTTTGGAAGGAAGCAGCTCTGGTGAAATCACAGCCACATCAAGTTCTGCTTTCCTCCGTGACTTTCAAACACTGAGTGGTGAGCCTAGGACATCCATGGATGAAATTTAGCTGAAAATAATATGGAAAGCATTCAGCGTGCAACACTATGTTTCTCTTTTCCTTAAATTCAGAGCCTAGTCTTTTAGGTCAGAAGGGACTGCAAGCAAAGCTGAAATAATCTTAGCAAGATACCTACGAATATTTCCTAACATCCGTCCACCAACCTAAAGAAAGCCTCTATATTTTAGCATACTATCTGCAAAATTTAATCTTCCAAACTACCTTGATGACAAACAATAAACCGATGAACATTAACAAGCAATAATGAACTTCTGATTAAATATTCATTAGATCTAGGTTTTTTTTTTTTTTTTTTTGTCTTTTTTTTTTTAATCTTTTATGAAATTTCTATTAAAAATATTCAGGTGCTTTAGTGGCCCTACAAGCAATTCTTTGGACATTTTGGAACTACTGCTTGAATATTTGGCACACGCTGTGTGCATCTGAAATGTCAGGATGTAAAGACAAGATGAAAGATCATTTCAAAATCGTCTGGGGAGGTTCAGTCACAACCAATTATTCTGAGGACTTACACATACAGTAAACGATAACCCCAGATCTGCACTGAAGGTGATCTAGGGATATCTTTATTTGCAGAATTCTGTTTCTTCAGTGGCAATCACAGCTCTTAGCAAAGATGGTGAAAATCACATCCTCTCGATGGAGCAACCATGACTCGCAGCAGATGTGCCCCCTGTCAAGCAGCAAGCTGACTCCACTGGACTGCATTATGTGCTATTTCTTCTTTACTCTCTCTGCTAATACCCTTCCCTACTGCAATGTACTGTAGCACTGACTATATGTATTTTCATATCAAGTGTGACTTTTGTCAATTTGTAGTGTCTTACTAAAAGTTGCACCTTAAATTTGGTACCAGAAATTGTTTACTGAGTGCAAGAATTGTGGCTTAGGCAGGAGCCCATTGCATAGAGGTTACTGAGAATGTCTTTTGTCCAAGCACAACTTCTTAAATTCAATATAGCCACAGGCAAACAATACATTGCAGTATTTAACCTACTACTTTTATAGTGAAGATATAATATAAAAGTAGGAGGAAAAAAATAAAAGTTCTGCTATTCTTCCATGATGTTTCCACCTTACAGATCTGTCACCATAGCTATTACTCTGTGAGTGAAGAATGAAATACAGCTTTAGCAATTTATAATTAAAGTTTGTGGCTTTGTGACAGAGCCAGTTCAAATCTGTTTACTCCAAACAATCTCACTACTGCCTTCAGTAGTTCCAGTGTTTGAATAGCAGCAGCCACATACGAAATTTTTAATAGACCCTTCCACTGAAGCTCATTCTGATGGAGATTAGAGATTAAGATGAATGCCACTATTCTTGGTCTGATGTACCACTGCAGTAAGTGAAATTATCTCTGTACAGTGTTTCTGCCAGTGTGCCTTTCTGTAAACTGGCTATTTGAAATTCCCGACATTTGGATTGCTGCAAACTATTTATTGAGTGAGGACAAAGGAAGCAGACCGAGGGAGAAGGAAGGTCAAGAAACCAACTCAAAGTTCACTCCCCAATTAATTTGATCCACTGGGAGTCCTGAACTCTCTAAAAATTGGAATTCAGAAAGAAACATGCAGTATGACCTACGTAGCTGTAACTGGCCTGATTTAGACTGCAAGAGCTATGGGGACAGCCAGAAAAATACTTTCCTGCATAATACAGAAGAGGAGGCAGTGTAAAAGAAGGCATCATTTCCCAAGGGGTCACCAGAGGTAAGCATTGCAACAGAGGGTTTTATTAATGCTGTCTTAACTGCTTATCTTCTGGAAAACCATTTTCTAAGAAAGAGATGAACAGTCCATTGCAAAGTTAGCTAGCAAGATAAGTGCAGAGACGCACTGGGGACCTAAGGTTGGAAGTAGAAGGCAATACAACTAAGTAATAAGTTCTATTTACAACATCAGGATGTTTCTTCAATGTCGGTTTTGTGTCGAAAAGCTGTAAACAAGTGGGAAAGCTGGTTCCCAAAAACCTTAATTGACAAACAGCTTTGTGCTGTAGCTGGAAAATTAAAATTAAAAAAAAAAAAAAAAAAAACACCTGCTTGATTAGGTTAGAACTGTTCTGAGAACAATATAAATGAAGCAAAAAAAACCAAAAATCCACTGTGTATAGAGAAGTGCAGGGAGAGGACTATAGCTTCTCAGAAGTCAGCTTCCAGTTTCAACTCATTTCAAATACCTTTTGGTTACGTATTTCCTCCCCTTAATGAGTACATATCTTTATTAACTTACCTACTCACCTTGGCAGGCTTAAATCTGCCACAAAAAATGGACATTATAACAAGTATTTTGAGGGTAGATAAGAATAAACATATCCCCTGGAGTGTGTCCACAGATTTAAGTTTCTTGTAGTGGTTCCAAACATCAAATTTTTTGTGCAAGTAACTTTTCATTTATTGTTCACCAATAATTTTGTGTCAGACCAGAGAGGGCTAACTGAAGGTTTATTACTTGTGCCAGGATTCAACTCTGCCTCCTCACATCAGAGGGCATGCATGGAGGCCAAATACCTATGGACAGAAGCTGCCTGTAAGCAGGTAAAGGCATATTAATGTTGATGGAGAACTGAGTTCTGCTGGATGTCTTTCTCTGGGATGACACATAAGACTATGCTTATTATTTCTCATTATTATCTTGCCTGTGTTTATGCAATAAAATGGAGTCTTATGGATATAAATCAATGGAGTAACATGGGTTTATACCTAGTCCAAATATGGATATGAAAATAAGAGATTCTGGTTTATTTCTTGACAGAAAGAAGAGTGGGGTGTAGTTACAACATTTGCTAACTGCAGTTTGAATGAAGACAGTCATTGGCAAATTCAGAGAGGAAAGGAGGGATGAAGGAATTTATATCACACTACCTTGCTCTGTTCAATCTTTAGAGCACCTCAGTGATAGGCTATAGCATTGATAATTAAAAATCAGCTCAACTATTTATTTTCCCTTAATCTCTCTCTTAAATACTGGACATGCTTTGTAAACTGAAATATCCTACCACTTAGCTTAGCTGATAGAACTGACATTGAAATTTCTGCCAATATATTTAAAGCTTAGTAGACGATAAACAACTGAAAATAGAGTTTGATGTGGGAAAGTGCTCAACAATCTGAATCGTAAACACTGCTGCAAGTTCTTCCAGTAACAGATATCAAGCAGTATCTTTCCCATAAACCTCCACAGATATTACGTTAGATTCTTTTCAAGTCAAATCAATGAAAATGGTAGTTTGCTACCAAATTACAAACAGTCTTACTGAACTTATCTGACAATTTGCTACATCTTAGGGAGAGGAGCAGACAACTCTTCAAGAGAACTTGCAGAAGCTGGGACAGACAGTCTACTGACATCTCTAATATCTGCTTAAAAGAACACAGGACAATTAGACTGTCTGTACGCTACTCAACCCAAAAAGCAATTTACATAACAAAACAAAATACATCATTGAATATGCTTTTAAAACAGAAAGGGCACTCACAAACAAATTATTCAGCAGCATGTCTATTTTAATTACAATCACATGCAAGGAACATTGTAGGCATAGAAATGGATGGCAATTCTCTTTTGCTCTCCATCCTTGACCTAATTTCATACAATTAGATAAGACGTCAGAAAACCATTTTGAAGGATAGTGAACACTTCCTCTTCAGGACTTATATAATATTATTTTTTTCAATATTTCATCTACCTGTCCTAAGCCTTCTTAGGAGAAATGTCCTTTATTAGCCTTCACATAACAAGACTGAGTGCCAAAAACTCAAGCACTCTAACTGCTCAGGATGATTCTCTTTTTTAAATGGTAAGTATAATTGAATACTATTTGCCCGAGGAGATTAGAGTTGCAGTATGTCTTATATATCCTAGTTGAATGAATAATATACTTAATGGAACATACCTGGGAAGGTGAATGGCTTATCTGGTTGCAGCATATGTCTCCAGGAAAGATAAGACACTTGACTTTTTTCTACTCCCCAACTGATAGCTCTTGATAATTCACGTTTATTCATTTGCATATAACAACTGTTTTATGGACTCTTGCTCACACACATGGAAGAAAAAAATGGGGAGAGGAGCAGCAAGCAAGTAGCAGCTCGCTGACATCTCTGCTTCCCAGCCCTCTTTCCCAGTGGGGCTCCACAGATAAAGTAGCACATCAGAAGACCTCATGCACATCCAGGGCTCTGTGACAGGGAGAAAAAAGCAGGCAAAGCTGAGCTCAATGAGATCAGCCAGCCTTCCAGGAGGCTTGCCCTGAACTGCCACCCCTAACCTGGTGCTGAAGCATCCTGCCATAAAGCTAAATGCAAAAGAGATTCCTCTCTCACCCTGCAACTGAGTCCTGTGCTGCTCATCACACATCAGCACAAAGACCACTGATACTTTTTGTTAATCATCAATAACATCTGGAGATCACATTTGCAAAAACTTGCTTCACAAGGTAGTCACCCAGCTAGAACTACACACAATAGAGCTAGTCGTGCTAGCAGGGTAAGCCCTTGTGGGGCTAACAGTAGGGGAAGATAATTCACCAAGGTAGGCCACAAAGCACCCAACAAACCAGCATCCTTATGCCTATGACCAGAAGAGTGAGTGTAGGGGAAAACTGAGGTGCACAGTAAATTTTCCTCCTGCAAACTCTCCCTTGCTGATGCTTAGCTGTCTCAGGAAGAATGCTGGCAAAGAGTACCAGGCATAAGCATTTTATTTTATGATCCTTCTTTTCAGCAAACCCTTCTCTGTAATGAACAGAGATGAGAGCTATTGTTCCGTGAAAGGATTCAGTCAGCCTTCTCTGCAGCCGCTTTGAATCATTACATCCTAGAGCTCTGCTGAAAAAGAAACAACAAAGTGGGCACTTGGAAAAACATGCCAGATGGAAATGGTCCTGAGCAGGAAAAACTTTGCCTCTAAAAAGGCACTTCTAGTCCCAGGAAATCTGAGCAGGGTATATAAATGCTTCCGTCTGGTGTTTTGATGTGGATGCTCAGGGAGGCCGTGTCTTGTTTAGCTCAGAAAGGTGGGCAAGTGGGCACCCATTAATAGCATGGCTGTCTCCCAGGACATAAAGGCAGTGCTTGAGTTAATGAAGGTAGAAAACTTGCTGACAAAAGAAGCACTGCTGCTGAAGCCATTTGGTAGTCACGGCCAAAGTCAAGAAACTAGTCGTATGAAAACATTTATATATAAACATATATATCTTACAGGTTGTCTAAAGGAAAGCTAGTCAAATCTCAAAGAATAAAGGGTCTACAAAAATAAGATAAAAAAATGTAATCCTGATGCAACAAAATGAATCAAAACAAGTCTTAGCCTATCTGAACCCAAGAACAGGGGCACAGAACCGCCAACCAAGCAGCTCAGGGTTCTGTAGGCAGATCTACTTCAGAAAGGCAAAAGGCTTCAGAGCAAGATGTTGACAAGGATGGAGGAAAAAAAAATGAGTTTTAGGCAAGCTCCTTGTTACTTACATTACTAGGGAAAGGGAATGCTTTTTACCACCAACAACCTACAACCTCACTAGTCAGTAGCTCACATAGACATGACTTCACAGATTTAATAGCTGAATCATTTCCTATATTCAGTTACCAATAATTATAAATATAGCAGCCAAAGTATCTGCTAGTAGATCAGCCTAGGGCCGTATTTTCTAATACTAGCTGGTCCCTGATTTTTAGGTCAGCTGTAAGATCTCAATTTTAAGAACACACTGAGTCATCATTAACACAGTTTGAAACAGTTCACCACTCATGGACGTCACATTGCTTATGACAACTTCTGACCATTCTTACAACTGTATAAAAAAAAAAATTGAACTTAAAAACAGACTAAAAAGGAGAAAAGTGATATAAATGTATCTCCAGACTTTCAACTTGATCTGGGTAGTGCTGAACTAAATACCCACTGTGTAAAGGAACTGGTATAAACCAACACAGTTCTACAAAAAAAAAAAATCACCCAATTGCCATTAGGGATGGTGAGAATGGCGTAGGAATCTAATTTATACTATACCAAAACTTTCTTGTACTGAAGAGATTCCTATATGATCAGGGAGTGTTCTCCTGATACTTTAATTCTTTGGCTTTTAAACATTTCAAAGCATTTCCTGACTGTTTGCTGCAAGCTATCTAATGCTGTGGAAAAAAAAATTACTTCTAATAATGAGTCTAGAGGATCTAAAATATAATGTCTTTCTTTTTTTTCATACAGGTCAGATTTTTAGAGCAGGATAGAGCCTCTGACAGAAACTCTTTCTTGTGCTCCTCTTCAAAATCTGTTTTTTTTTTTTTTTTTAAATGGTATTTCATATAAAAATATAACAACAACAACAAAAAAGTTTTACAGTCTACATCTAAAAATGCCTTTCAATAAAGTGAATCCAGAGGTGCAGTGCTTTGAAGAGAGTAACTATCCCAAGTCGGAGAAAATGATATGATTTTAACAGCATAAGAATTAAGAACAAAGCCAAAAAAGATGGGGAAAAGAAGCCATAGACATGAAATCAGTTAATAGAGGCATTAGGGTGGGACAGTAAAAGAGATAAGAAATAGTATTTGAGGGGAGGGGAAATCCATGCTACAGCAGCATACTCTTTTGTTTGGAGTTGTATTTGACAAGTTATTTATTCCTCAGACTTGGACTTCCCTCCAAGAAGAAAGCTCTTAGAAGCACAGAACACTTTCACCCTCCATATTGTTCCGTCACAGTATGTAAACTGGAAGGGCTGATTCACATAAAAATCTTCTTACCCGACAGAGTCCAACAGATGGTAATAAATAGCATAATATTACTTCCATTTATGAATAGAAGATGAAAATGCTTCAAAACCAAACCAATACACATACACTTTGATATTTAATGTTAGCATTAAACAGAAGGGAGCAAAATACCCACTTTAAAACTTATAATAAAATGTCACTGTATAATTGTGGCCCTGTCTCCATCTAGACACGAAGCCTAATTGAAATATAAACAAAATATTCATGTGACATAATAAATAATAAAATAGTTATCAAGTTGCTTAAAGTAATTTCGATCTGTGCTTTTGTTTAAAACGGTCAGTTGCACAGGCAGCACAAGGATATGCCTGTCAATAAAGCAGTCAGAATATAAAGTGCAATACCCATGAATGCCTTCAGCCTTGATGTATGTATTTCCCTGCAACCAAACTACATAACTGATTTATAAATTCATTCCTTCGTTTTCCACAATAAATCCTCAAAAATGACTTAAGGGAAAAAGTTCAAGGTCCAGCTGCTCTTACCATCATCTTTTTCTTTCAGAACAGTTGAAACAAATTAGGCTGAAATGATTATCTTGAATTTTGTTGTGGTTGGAGAACATGCTCTTTCCAAGCATTCCAATTAATTACGTCTCTTTGAATTTCCATAGGCCACACTGTGGTAAATGTAGCCCATATGTTCTAAGTGTATTTGTATAAGGAGATATGTGCTAAGTTAGGGGGAAAAAGCACATCAGGAACTGTAAAATAAAACAGCTTCTGCTGCTTTGATTGGGCAAACTTAATCGGAACCTCTTGAACCCCAGTTTGTACTCAATGACTCCTGTCCTCAGCTGCATCCTCACTTCCAGGTTTTCACATACAATAAAGAGATTCCCTCCAAGCCCTCTCATCTCTAGACTAAAGAGTCTCATCACCCTCAGCTTTCCTCTCTGGAGAGGAACCAGTTTGTCTTGACATCTTTCAGTGACCATAGACACATTTAGGGTTAAGATCTGATCTTTAAGCAAGGCTATGGACTGCAGATTTGGTTTTCATCTAGATTCTTCCTTCCTGGCTAAAAGCTACGAGCTCACATAGTTCTATGTGTCTTAATAGAGCTTTTCAAGTGTACTAAACTAGTTTGGATGAGCTTGATTAATAAAATCCTTGACCCTGAAAATATTTCATATTGATGGACAGAAGAGATAACACACAAAGCAACGTGAAAGAAGAAATTTGAGAATACCATTGAGCTGACAAGGAGCTTTCCATTTCCATTCTTTTTTGATAAATGTGCTTATGATTTAACCTCTGTGTTTGCTTTTGTATGAATATGTATTGCCCTGCTCTAATTCAGTAGAATGTAGTAGGGATGAAATGCTTCCCAAAGAGCTGCCATTTATTTTTCATTGGCTCACCTTTAGTTCCAGTAAAATCTGAACATTTTGGACAAACTCTCAGCATTGAACTGACTGAGCTGGGCAAGAAATTTTGTTAATGACTTCAGAGGAAACAGCAACAGGTCAGCCTTAGAAATGCCTTGTCATCAGTGCATGGCATGCAGCAGCTGCCATATACTTATAGTCATTAGAATAATTACACGTTTGTTTTTTTTGTAATGACAGTATTTCCAAATCAGTTTTTAAGTACTGTTTTAAGTGATTACCTAATCTAAAAAAATGCTAGAAAGGAAAAGTGAGTAATTTTAAAGGCTTGCAAGTGACATATCATAGAATGGCCTGGGTTGGAAGGGACTTCAAGGATCATCAAGCTCCAACCCCAATGCCGCAGGCAGGGCCACCAACCTCCACATTCAATTCTAGACCAGACTGCCCAGGGCCCCATCCAATCTGGCCTTGAAAACCTCCAGGAACAGGGCATCCACAGCCTCTCTGGGCATTCTGGGCAGCATATTTCAAGTTCTACCATCAGTTTAGTGTTCCCATTCATCTATCATAACATTCATTTAAATCTATAAAATATTACTGTACATTATCTGGCTAAAAAACTTGTTTCAGCATCTGCTTTTTAAAACATTACAATGAGAAACACTGCAGGACTTGAACTATGAAAGCTGAATCACGAACAGCATTTGTGGAATCCACCAGATTGAGTGGAATATTTGTTCTTTTGCTGCTAACTTGACAAGATAAATCATAAAGTAATAGAACACGACTCCAGAAACCTTCTCACCACTTGCCACTTTCATACGAAGATTAAAGCTTCACAGGAATACGCAAAGTTGAAAAAAAACGTTTAGGGGTCTATGTGAAGCTACAGCAGTCAGTACAGCGATGCCTACAGGGGTACCACCAGAATGATTTAGAGGGCTGCTCCCTTGATATTTAATGCCACAGATCTCTCACACTGCTATTACTTCTATTTTAAGTTTTATGTAGCAAATTACCAAAGTAGAATGTGAGCTGTTTTTGCAGTAATGTGATTTTAACTTGTCTTTCAAGTTTTTTTTTGTTTGTTTGCTGGTAAATTATGGTGGATATTCAGTGCCTTTTAGGAGCCTACATCTATGTATGAGAAACAGGATTTGGAGCAATAGGTAAATCATTTTAGCAAAATTAAAGGCTTACACATTTTAAAATTTCAGCCCCAAAATGATTTGCATTTATTCCAATAAGACTGCACATCGTGGAAAGGGGCCAGTACATTCCTGATTGCCAGCTTACTCTTGGAGTTTTACAAGGGTTTTAGTTTTTAATTTTTAAGTCCTTTTATTAGACTTCCACACCAGAGCAACATCTCAAGCTTTTGAAATGAAGCCCAATGTCAACAAAACCAATGCAAGCAATTTCTGTTTTAATCAGGCAGTCCATATCTGGCATTCAGCAAATACCCTTGGTAGAATGTGAAGGGGGAAAAGGGGCTCATAAGAGGCTCAAAATTGCCACGTTGGTTTGCAAATGAGCCTATGCCCTGCACAAGTGCCTGCTTCAGCTTAGTTGCCTTCCTTTAAGATCTCCCATATTAAGACATACACTGGAATAAAGCCATGCTCTGTTATTGCACTTTTGAAAAGTTTTTCACATTTGCCATTCAGAGTGAAGACCTAACCTTGTCATTACTGCCTTGCACAGCATTTCCCCACTGATTTCAAGTGGATCCATAAATGTTCTGCTTGTGGGCAAGCACAGGGCTCACTGCCTCTGCCTGAGGAGGCTGCCAATGCTGACAGGGTACACACCAGAGCTAGCTGTACTTCCCACAACATTTTAATTGGTTTTTCAGTAACCTCCACCACCTTATCTTCCTTTTCACATCAAAGAAACCAGTCTACTAATCTGGTGAAGAAAGTTGTTTTTGAGAAGAGAGTTGGTATAAAACTACACCTTCAGGCCTTAGCTTTCCTTTTTTTTTTTTTTTTTTTTTTTTTTTGCAACCTCATTAAAACTATTTCTGCCTTGCATTGCCTCACCAGAAATACACACTTGTGTAGGTCACCTTCAGTGCATCTTACTTGTTTGGGTTTAAAATTGAGCACGAGCTGATCCGTTCAATTGCTCTCTGGATTTCTCCAGTCTTACCAAAGCAGTAGATATCACAATACTATAGCATGTCTGGTCTAAAGCTTTCCAGTTCCAACAGAACAAGTGTTAATTGGAAAAAGACATCTTCAGGGAAATAGTGACATATGCCTCATGCTTGCCAAACTACAATGCAGGGGGAAAAAAAAAAATCACTTCAAACATATTTCTGTTGGATAACATCAAGTAATAATATATAATTTTCATTTTAAAAGAATCAAAACGAAAAGCAAGAATCACAAAGAGCAGAACAGTATAAAAATACTGATTCAAAGACTCAAGTCTGAACTATGAAAGAAGTGCAGATGAAATAAATAATTCTCTGACGTTACCCAGAATTGACACATTAAAATAGTAAAAACCCATTGTATGTTTAGACATCTATATGAATCTCTAAAAGATTTCAGTTGCCATTAATAAGGGTGGTACACTTGTCAGAACAAAATAAAACAAACTTCTTTAACCAGTAAATACATATTGCTTTTTGCACATATTGGTAGCAGCAGCATATCCTAGACTTCACAACAGCCACTGTAACGTTCTTCAGCCTTCAATTAGCAAACCATTTATTTCATCAATAAACTCCTGTTGAAGAGACCACTCTTTTTTTATGAGCCTCCAATACCAACAGTGGACTGAAGCTCAGCTCTGGGTCAGATGCTGGCTTTCCATGCACTTTCTGCACAATATGCACTACATTTGTCCCTAGATACTTTTATTCCCTTGCCTCCAACGATTGCTTTTAATTCTCATGCTCTACCAGGACAGTTCAATGAGTCAGTACTATTTGCTCTTGTCATGACTTTCCATGGCTCTGTATCTTTTTGGTGAGATACCAAGTTTGACCTCACTAATCAATCCTAATTGATGCTATTTAATTGTTTGGATAGAACAGACACAGCTTCCTAGTTAAGTCTAAGACTTGCTAAATATATAATCTCAGAAAGAAGCTCCTAAGGAAAAAAAGAAGTGGGAACACATTGTTTTGGAAGCATTAAAACACAATGCAACAAAATCCATTGTAAATACATCACCTGGAACACTATTGCCCCGAAGGGAAGATTAACTTCTCTGTCTTCTCTCCAGTGAGTCTAAACTCATTTGCAATGTATTGAGCTTTGAGTCATATGCTACTCAAAGAAAGTTGGAGGCAAATTACTTATCACTAATTGCTATCTGTGCACTATGGTATGTATACGTACACCTCAGTTTTAGGTCACTTTTTCCTTATTTCATTTGTAATTTAAATTGACTCTGAAGTCAATAGGAGATATCCCTCTTTACTTCACTGACACGCTCTTAATTATTTTTATAGTTACAAGAGCAATAAAAATCAATGTTATTATTAAGACAAATGCACTTTTTAAGGCACAGAAAATACTATTACAGACTACACCCTTTTAAATGTGCTTTATCTTGTTAGTATTAAAAAGCATATATCAAAAGCGCAATTAAGTCCATTCATAAATTGCAAACAACTAAGAAAGTTTTCTAAGTGAATTAACTCGTGTGGGACAACACACAGATTTAGTCAGTGAAAAAGTTCATTTTTTAAGTACAGCCTTTTTGCTATAGCAAATCCAACTTTGACTAGCACACCATTTCACTAGCACACGTATACTTACAAAGCACACCTTTGATGGTAAATTTGAAATATCCACTGATTTTTCTGAATATTGATTTCACGTCGCAGTGCCAGGTGGCAAAAAAAAAAAATCATTGTTACTCCATTCATCATTTGAAATTGACTTAGTCTGCTGTGGTTCTATGAATCAGAAGGAAAAAAAAAATCAGGAATCTACCTCTTATTCTTGCACTAATAAAGCAACAGTATCAAGCAACTGTGGCTTCTATTATTTATCAAACCTGAAGAAGAATACTCCTGGGAGAAAAAAAGAAAGAAAAAAAAAGAGGGACAGATGGCAAGAAGTTAATCTATGAAAAAGCACAAAATAAAAGACAGGAAGAAAAAAAAATATGTGACAAAAAGAGTCTAAGCAAAGACAGAAAGAGCCAAACCAAGGCAGAACTGTGGGAGATTGGCTGCAACGCCTTTGGAGAGTTTGTCCTTGAGGCTGAAGATAATCACAGAATCTCAGAATATCCTGAGTTGGTCCACAAGGACCACTGAACACAACCCCTGACTCTGTGCAGAACCACCCAAAAAGCCAAACCCTATGGCTGAGAACAGTGTACTGACTCTCCCTGAGCGCAGGCCATGCTCACTGCCCTTGGGAACTGCTCCATGCCCACCGCCTCTGGGCCAGAGCCTTTCCCTAATTCCCAGAGCCTGACTTTTCCCTGATGCAGCCCCATGCCATTCCCTCGGGTCCTTCATTCTGTTACCATTTAAATGTAAATCTATTCGGATTGTTTTATGCTAGAAACTCTGCCATTTACTATTGCAATACAGAGTCTACTGAGTATTCCCAAAAGATATCTATCATAATGCCATATTTTAGTATGATCAAGACCACCGAAAGGAGAGAGACTAAGAACGTTCTCACATTATGATGCTTTATAACAAGGTTGTTCTCCTGACTGTGCAGGAAACTGCACAGCTGTGCAATTTTGGATAAATTTTAAGTTCTCTCTTATATTGATATAAATGTCAGGGTTTGTTGTTTTTGTTTTTTTTTTTTTTTTTAAAGTAATTTTACTTCTAGGGCTATTAGTACTGTAACGTAAGAAATTTGATTCAAGCTACATCCTATTAAAGAAGTCCAAGTTGTTTAAATTGATTTCTTTAAGCATCTCTTTCATCTCACAAAATCTCCAGAACAGCATACCTACATTCATAATTTTCCAGTACTGTGTTTACAGAGTTGATATACCAGTGCAGTGCAACTCATCTTGAAAGAGAGGAGCCATTCTCCATTAGCCAAGAACTCCTACCAAACCTCATCAGTAGCTTTCTATTAGCCATTTTTAAATATCATCAGTCAATGGGGATGCAAATAATATTCAGAATATCCATTGCATTGATTGGATGTGCAGTGTGGTTTCTGCACAATCTCCTTTGACAAAGGCCTTAAGCTAGAAATGTCTTTTCTGTGTCATGTAGCATCACTACATGATCAAAATGATATAAATATTTACATGATCAGCAATGTTATAAAGCTAAGTAACAAAAGTTGTGTTTTGCATATTCTAATAGCAAGTATCACATAAGCATTAACACAAATAGAAATGGATTTATCCTACTTGAACACTAATTTCACAGGAATAAAATATCTGAAGTAGAAATTTATAGTGAACAGCAGAGTTCTGAAGCGTCTCTCTACAGCTGAAAATCCAATGGATAGAACCTGCTGCCCACCTCAAGCGTACACTGTGGGAAAAATTGTTGCTGCAGTCAATATACAGTTCAAGTTATTGAGAACACTAAAAATAAACAGTAAACTCGTAGATAGAAGGGTGATGGCAAAGGGATTCTCATGCTTTTTAATGCATCCATTTTATATTAACCAAGGAATCCCCTTCATGAAAACCTGTTCAAAACGTCAGTCAAGGCAGAAATACACAAGCTATTGCAGTAACAACCAATATGATTTATTTTTCATAAAGTGTAAATAATTAAAGAAAAATCAATCAGCATTTAGAACAGGAAAACAATTCAATGTAGGCTTTTTTCCCCTACTTACATGGTACATCTGTCCTATACGTGAGGCATAGCTTTTCAAAGACAAATTAATTTCTAAGGTGAAACACCCATGATCACATGTAGAACTATTTTGTATGGGAAGACTAATGGCTGCAGCATCACTGTTGCTCACTAGTTCAATTGCATTTCCAAAGCACTAGCACACACTTGCATTTCAGC
This sequence comes from Lagopus muta, assembly GCF_023343835.1. Classification (NCBI taxonomy): domain Eukaryota; kingdom Metazoa; phylum Chordata; class Aves; order Galliformes; family Phasianidae; genus Lagopus; species Lagopus muta. The sequence goes on along the minus strand of NC_064440.1, from coordinate 4,515,900 downwards.
CTCTTCGCTATCAGAATAAAATACAAAGTCAGAACAATCAAGCACAAAAGCAAATAGACCTGAGCCCAGCTCTTTGTATCCTCTTGCTTTCTTCTCTGAGCTTGGATCTGCTGTGTTACCTCCCAGTACACTGTTGCACCCAGGACAAAAATCAGAGGCATTCAGTCATCAGCATTTACCCCTAATGCTTTCTAACAGATCCTTGCAGTAACTTTAGGGGGAAAAAAAAAAAAAAAGGAAAAAAAAGAATTTAATCACTCTTCAACAGACATTCAGCAAACGTCAGCTGCTATACCTGAAGTGAAAGATATATGATAGGGTTTTTATCTTTATAAGGTTCTATAAAAACCACATGCAAGATTGCTGTCTGCCTTTTCAATCAGTGCTGACATAGCAGGAGGTATAAAGCAATCACTTCCTGCTTTACAACTTTCAGTCTCTACCTTTCCTAATGAATGGGAACGAAATGGCCATTGTGGCAAAGAGCAGGACCTCCTCTGACTCTTTCTCCTCCTGTCTCCTAAATCAGGCTGCACTGGACAACACACTCACAGATACACATCCCCACATTTCTGAAAATTCTCCTCTTTTCTCACCTTCCTTCCTACACAGCATTCTCTCAGTAAATAGCTGCATTTTAACACTACCCAGTGATGTATATTCAGAATTGCATGCAGTTGAACGCCAGGGCTGCTCTCAGTTCCAGATCTTTTTCACTACTTTAATATTTATTTCTTGGTGTTGGGAGAGGCAGAAAGATCAGAAGAATAAAAATACACATAGCAACAGATTTCTAACTTTTTCAAAAATACATAAAGAACACTCATTTTGTCAGAAAACATTAAAGAAATTAATTTGTACAGCAAACTGCTAGTAGTAGCTTGAAACGAATTCTGCTAATTGTACTTCTCTGAAAAAAATACAGTTGAGATAACTAATCAGATGGGAATATTAAAATCTGGCAAAGAAAGCTGTGAAGCGAAGGAGGAATTTTTATCATGGCTTAGGAGCCAGAATTAGGACAGCTTCAAATTGTTTCACAGTACTTGGCAGCATCTGAGGAAAGGCTATGTTTTAAGTAGGTTAAAAAAGAGGGAAAAAAAAACAAAAATAAACTCAAATGTATTACTAACAAAACAAGACTTCGGGAGAAAAGTTATATATATAATGCATATTTTTAGCACCACTATATATAGTGATATACACACAAATGATAGCACTAAAAATCACAGCTCCAATGTCCCATTGTGCTCCTAAAATCCCTACTAGGAGCACACTACTACTTCTTTCCTGGGTACTCCCTCCTCCATTTTGTCCCATGTCCCATTAGAAGCAGCTTTCTGGGGCAAGGAGGGAAAGTCAAAATATCCTTGAATGCACATTTGATGAGATAACAGACTTCTAGTTACTCAGTAGGATAGATGAGGTATTTGTACTCAAGGCTAATAAGATCATCAAGGGAATAACCACTAATGATTAGTAGTCAGAAAACAAGATTTACAACACGGAGTGGTACTCTGGATGAATTGATCTGGCACATTTAGAGAAGATCACATACCAATTAACTAGCATATTTAAAGAGTTTATGGAAATGTGCAGTTCTGTTTCCTAAAAGATAGTAAATTGATTTCCTGTGATTAACCACTGGAGTATTTGCTTGCGTAGATTTTATTTATTTAGAATTAACTATAGGATTTATAGAAAAACTAAAACACTAATGAAGCAAAGCTACAGCTTCCAAATTAAAGAAAAAAAGTGAATAATAGATGAGAGAAAACTAATGGGTTGCAGTAAGTAAAAGATTTGAACTGGTTCAGACATAAAGGAAATAAAGAAATTTACTTCAATTTCCTTTATTTCAATCTAAAACCGTAACATAGATCCATAGAAAGAAAAATTATTCAGACTGGAACAAAGGTAGTGCCACGCTGCACTCATGTAATTCGGAAATGCTGATTAAAGGAGGTGTCTGGAGGTCACATTCTAACTGAGGACTAATTGATCCTGGCCCACCCAAATCAATGAGCCCTTTGCCATCACCTTCAGTGACAACAGACTATGGGATGCATACACCGAGCTTCATTTCCCCAGGGCACATGGACGCTGCTAAGGCTCCTTCTTACAGATAGAGCAATGAACAAAAGTCATACATAAACAGTGTGTTGTATATTACAATATGTAAGCCTTTAAGATTGGTAGACTGACTTCAAAAATTACAGAACAGTGATTTGCAAACTGCCCAATTTCAGACATGGCATTCAGAAGACTCTACAGAATGTTAACATTTATACTGTGTTATTCTAAATATACATTAAAAAACATTGCATTGTTCTGATACGGATACATGTTCAGATGCAAGATGAGTCCTTACAAGAAGCACCTATTAAATGACTTTTTTTTTTTTTTTTTTTTTTGGCTGGGTGCCCCAGTCATTATCATGAACTTGAAAGATTTGGTTTAGGACTGTTCATAAATAAACTATTAGTCCCTCATAATCTTATAACCAGAATCCTTACACTAATTATTACGCTACCCATTTCTTTGTCTTCCCAAGTGTTGATTTGCCTATGTTTTGGAGTCAGTTTCTTCCAACCACACAGCTGACACTGAAATGAACCTATGCTGCAAGGATGAGGTTGTTGCTGCTGCTTCCTCCAAGTCTACTTTGTTTCTTACTGTCTTGCTAGTGACAATTTGTGAAGCAGCTTTTGACCCATTGAGCCATCACTGCAGGACTGCTGGCCACTGCACTTCTACAAAAGGATGCCCCCAACTTTCAGATTCAAGAAGAAAACAAACTTAGAACAGACTTTAGGAACTACCCCCTGAAAATTAACACTGCATTCAGTTAGAAGTTCATTTTGTGCTGTGACAATAGGAACACTTTGGCCTTAACAAGTGTTCTCTCCCACCTGTCCAGGAAGAACCCTGTTCCTCTCCATCTGCTACTCTGGCTTCATGGCTCCATCTCTTCACTCCCTCCAAGACTCTGGCACTTACCAGATCTTTCCTCCATCAGCCATCTTTCAAGTCTAATAGTTAAATCTCCGTTAATAAGAAATTCTCCATTCCAGCAAGTTCAACATGCTCATGGAGTGTTTTTCTGGGCGTGGGGATGAATTCGACATGATTTAGTACAATTTCTCACTAAAACAAGGTTTCTGGAGATGGGAAAAAAAAAGAAAAGAAAAAAAAAAAAGTTGAATTCTACTTGAAAAGAAATGTTTGAGTGTAATTCTGTGAAAGGAATTCTTCTACAAACCACATTCCTGCTCCATTAACCCTCATGCAGTTACAAAGAATTATAATGTAATTATTAACTTTAATAAAGATATTTTACTACAGAGACCTTATGAAATTAAGATGAGTAGCATGATTCCATTTTTTTTGAAGCATATTTCACTTAGTAGGTTCAATTCCTATTCAAAGATTTAACCTATATAACATAGATATTACTCTAAGAATTAAGAAGACTCCAAATATATTGAAAAGATATGTAAAGGGGAATGACAAAGGTTGGAAATGCAACAGTTAGGGTTGGAATTTACAACCTATTTGTGTTTTCAAATTACAGAGAGAAAAGATTCTTACCTGCCAGGCAAAGATACTGACTGGATCTGCAGCAACCTTTGCACAGCTCTGCCCAAGCTATTCCTGGGAAAATGAAGCCCTGATCTGCCTTTGGGCCATTCCCACCCCCTTGCCACGCAGGGCAGGATGAAGGAGAAGGCAGGAGACATTAGTTTAAATTGAAAGATGCAAAGTCTGTCATAACTGCAAAGAAGAATGACAGAAAGTGAGCCGAGGTGGTGAAGAAGGTGAAAGGCCATTTATGATTAAAAAGATCCCGTATTTTTCATCTTTCTGTGACTTCAATTAAAACACAAGAAAAGCAGATAAGAAATACTCATTTTAGTCTGTGGGACTAAGATGAAAGCATGCTGTTGGTGTCAGTCAGCACCCTGTGTCCTACCACCACACCTCAGATGGAGCTCCTCTCCAAGAGCTGTCCCAGAGCACATCAGAGGAGTTTGAGGGATCATCTCCATCTCTCCAATTTCATATACTGCTCTGCAGGCATCTATGAGAGGTGTAGCAGTCTCCTCCTGCTGGCTGGCACTGCTTCATCCACATGTATGATGGTCAGCAGTGAAGAGGCAAAAGAGCTTTTTGAGGCAAGAATCACATGCAGGTATCATCCGGCCAGGACATCCTTCTAACTTTCAATGCCACTCCAATAGATGCCAAATCTACAGCTGCCACTCGAATTTCTGACACAACTCAATCTATCACACACACCCTGCAGAGCAGAACGTGATTCCCCAAAGTGCAGAAGTGTCTGGTGAGAGCTGCCAGGCTGAGTGGCAGCTGAGCAGCCTGTTGCAGATCTGAAGCTCGGACTTACGCTTCCTAAGTGACAGGCATCTGCCTGAACTGTGTGGATCGAGCCTTTAATTGTTTTGGTGTCTGTCAGCCCAGACAAGAAAATAGCCATGTGAATGTCCTGCTCAACAACAGCATGTTCCCCTGAACGTGTCAGAGCTCTGTGCTACTCACGGCATTGTGAAGCACAGCCTGCCGAGCATGAAATAGGCAGGGAATTTCACTGCTGGCTTGAACTGGTACCTGTACTCAGTACAGAAGGTGAGTCGTGGGTACTTGGGCAAGCGCACAGGGAAGCAGGGCCTCTCATAAGTGGAGAAAAAGCTCCAAGCTGAAATCCAGGCTGGATGTGGCTTTAGGCAGCCTGGTCTAGTGCTTGGCAACCCTGCCCATGGCAGGGGGGTTGAAACCAGATGATCTTTGAGATCCTTTTCAACCCAGGCCATTCTATGATTCTATGAAATTGTGGTAGAAAAAATGCAAAAAAAAACCAAAAAAACCTATTGTCTCGAGGTAATGTTTTCCCCCACTGCTTCCTTTTTACAACCAGAGAGAGAAGAAATAGCATAAGAAAGAAATGTTCAAGAAATGTGAAAATAAAGCTTCAAAATGAAAAACTGCAAAACTATTTTGATCCTACAACTCACTCTGGCCCAGTGCTGCAAGCAAAACTTCTCTTCACATTTCAATCTGCTACTGGAGCTAGGAACCAGCTTGAGAGAACGCAGTTTTTGCAATAACTTTCTTTCCAATAACATTAGTCTTTGTATTTCTTCAACATAAAATGAATGAGCACGCTGGTGAAACTGGAGAATTTCTTTTGCAAACCTGAGCTTTTTCCATTGTACTTTGAGTACTGATACCTGGGAGCTGTGCCTAAAGAGAGAAAGGGAAAGTACAGTCCCTCAAGAGAGCATTGCTGATGTGCTAATAGAATTCCTTGTGTGCAAACAGACACAGACAAAGAAAGAATACGTGAAATTTCAGCAGGATACCTACAAACAGACAAAATTAAGTAACACCGTGGAGTAATCTTCTGTAAAACATATGCTTTCAGGCATTTCCTTTCTCTTTACTTAGTTAAGCAAATGAGCTAACTAGCAGAAAATGAGAACTTATGCCCTTTATTTTTCCCTTTAAATAAGATTGTTGGTGGGTTGTTTGGGATTTTTTTTTTGCTCAATGTGCCCATTTACTATGAAACTATTGAAGCAATCAAATACGTCTACCAAGATTAACCTCACTGTGTTATATTAGAAAACCCGGTAGACGTACAAGATAAAATCTGAAAGCTAGAATACAAAAATAAGGGAGGAAATGCTGCCTTGAATTCATTTATATGAGAAATACCCACTCATTTAATAGCACATGGACACAGGATACTGAGTGCATGCTTATTTGAAGATACTCTGTCATAACGCAGGCACCTATTTCCAACCATAATCAGCACATATGGTAAATGCTTGGTCTTCTGAGAAGTATATTGACATATTTGAATAGAAAGACAGAATGGTTTGGGTTGGAAGGATCTCAATCAAAAGCCCACCCAGTTCCAACAACCTCCTACCAGACCAGTTTGTCCTAAGCCCCATCCAGCCAGGCCTTGAGCCCCTCCAGGGATGGAGCACCCACAGCTTCCCTGGGCAGCCTCATGATGAGAACAAGATCTATTTTTATATTTCTTTTCAGATTAAAAAAGAAATGCATTTGGAACAAATATCACAGCCAGGAGTTTGCAGAAGTGATGATAAACCCTTGTAGACTCTGGGATGTTTCCAGAAAAACAAAACATGAAAACCCCAAGATATTTCATCTTAGTTTCCGAAGTGTTCTGTCTTTTTCTTTGCAGATAACCTTAAGTGTTTCTCTGCACAGAACATTAGAAAAAGGATTAAAAATAAAATGCTGATTTATTTTTTTAATCAAACTAAGTGATTTAAGTTGCCCATTTGCCTCATTGAGAAAAATAAAACCAAAGTTATTTACAGCGCTCTTCGTATGATAAATGTGTATTCTAATTTCTTTCTGGAAGCAGAACAGAAATGCAGAAGAAGAGGCTGATGACATATTTCAAAAGTTCAGAGAAGTCATAAGTTCTGAACTGATGTTTCAGTCACTGCTTTCTATACAAAATCCAACCTGCCAATTCTGAGAGTGGTTAAAAGCCATCTTTTAATAAAACTTCGCATACTTTTTTTCCCCATATGATTTAATATTTTTATTCCTTGGAGCAGCGTAATAATAACCAAGAATCTACTTAATTGGAAGTTTGAAAGGAGTGTATGCATTTATGCACTATGTAAATCACAACAAGAGATTACAGTGCTTGTCTACAAGATTTTTTTTCCAGTTTCCAAAGGCTTGAAGAGACAGTTTTTTAATACACAATGCTGTGAGAAACCATCTGGCTACCAAAGATTATTTTGTTTTCTTTTTAAATCCTGGGAGATTTTAGAAGGCAAATAACTTTTAATAATAAAATAATGTTAGCATATCACAGCCCACAAAACCAAGGACAGTATTTCAGAGCACTAAGAATACGGTAGCATCAAAAAACCTGCAAATACTTACAATTTTCAAATATTCACACTCTGTTAACTATAGTAAGTGGAACTAAATGCATGTTTGTCTTTTTAGAGGGTTGGTTTTTTTTGTTTTGTTTTGGGTTTTTTTAACCTATTATGTAGGTTACCCTAAAAGCAATGCCTCCCATTTATTTCCATGGAAACTACAACAGTAAACAGGAAACTACACAAAAAACACAATAACACTCTGATAGAGCAAATTCTCAGCTACAAATCACTATTTTTCAAAATAGCCATACACATCTTCACATCAGACACCGTTCTGATAGACTGCCCCTCTGCTGCTATCTATCTCACAGCAACAAAACATTACAGAATATTGGTGGGAAGGTTCAGTCTCTACTGCCATCCCATCAACATCCACCTCCGACATCAAAGGCCAACATCATAAAATTGGAGGCATTACTTTTGGCATTACTCATCAGTTTTATCAAGTACAACTCTCATAGCAAACATTAGTAAGAAGCCACAACAATAGGAAGGGAAAGCCACAGTAATTGTTAAACATTCATGCCACAATCTATCCCCATATATTTTGTTAGATTATAGATTATGTAGACAAGTGGTAATGACAGCAGCAATTTCCATGTGTTACATAGTCTAATAGACCCATTTCTTACAAACTCTGAGCTTTAGCTTTGCTTTTCTTCTCTGTACTTAGAAATGTGTGAACTTCTTCCTCTAATAAGAGAATTTTTTACTCTGAGTATGTTGTTGTTTGTTTGTTTGTTTTCTTTTAAACAATTTTAAACCAGAGGAGAATCTTAAAAAAGACAATAACTATAGTGAAGTCTCCGGCATTATGTTCCTACTTTCCACAATTCTTCAGCAATTTGTAAGTTATGTCATAGCCATGAACAAGTCAATTTGTACATAAACTTCAATTTGTGTGTGGAAATTAGTTCCTTCAGGTATTAGATCTTCAAACTAACCAAAGGTTATCTGCACCATTTCCCTCAAAAATACATTTCTTGGTCCTACACAGCCTCACCAAACTGCATATCCTGCTTGTGCTTTTTCTCTCTCATAAAGAGCAATTATCCTGGTAGAGAAGGCAGCATCTTTCATTGGAAACAGGTTTAAAAGGCTTGGAAATACCACTCCTTTGAACTCAGCTCTGCCTTAATGCTGAAGATTTTATTTTTTTCTTTCAACTCTCCCAAAGCCATGCTCTCCTTTTTCTCTTTTTTGGTCTCTGGAGTATCCTTCCATTTTAGCATTCTGTTCTTTTTATACCTCCCTTTTATTTCCTTTTAGGGGGGTAAAAAAAAAAAAAGATAGCTATTTGGCAGTGGAATTTCAACAGCTACTAAGCACATGAAAGACAAGAAATACCAAGCAACATGAAAAAAAAGTTAAAGAGCTTTACTCTTTGGATCCCAGCTAGTTAGGACTGAGTGCTGCCACCAGTTTCGAAGGGCTATGCCAAGGAAGTCAGTGGCAGCAGGGAGCTGGGAGCTGCCCGTTGCTTTTGGGATGTTCAGCAGGGAGCCGGCTGACATGAAATCTTGGCAGAAGCTCCAGAGGCAGTTCAGGAGTCCCATACAAGCTGCACAATTGCTCATTTGCCTCTCTTGTTTGAGCTCAATATCCCTTTCCCAGTGCAGCATTACTCTGCACTACCAGAACACTAAGAATCTTTGTTCAGAGGCTGTGATCACACAGAGGTCAGAATCCTGTCTAGTACACCCTCATTCTGAAAGTGAAACTTATTGTTAACTTTCTCTGACTTTTTATGGGACAAACAGCAATGTTATACCTTTATACATTATTTAATAGGAACTTCAGAGTGAAGCAGTAACTCCCTAAGGCTCTTCCAAAGAGTACAGGGGATTATGGAACACTAAAGCTGGATATGCTACAACTTTTCACAGAAGTCAGCCAGCTTTTGTATCTCTCCATACATTAGTTCTGACATGCTTTTCATTTTATCACGTACCTTTTGGGTGTAGTTTGCTATACATTTAAAAGATCCAGTACACATAGAATGCATTTCCCCCAGCATACATAGTATATATCACCCTGATATCAACAAAATCTTGTTCAAAACCACTCTTAAACATTATACCCATTGATAATAGTCTGCTACAACATACTATAGACAACGAGTGGCTATAATTAGCAACTGAATGTCTAGGGTTGAGTTAAAATTACTGTTTGGTTAACGTGGCATGGTGGCTGCAGATGATGTATCACTGCATGTGAATTACAGTAACTATCGTACAACATTTCTGGAGCAATCAATTCAAAATAACCTTGTAAAGTTTAATTACTATCTCAAATGAGTAATGAATTGAACAAATGTCAGATCTTAGTAAATGTGTCTTTTATCATAAATCAGTATTTCACATACAATAATTATCCCATTAATGCCAAATGAAATGCTTATTGAGTGTATTTAGCATGTGGTGTAAGTAGCTGAAATGACCAGGTGTATGTAATAACATCCTGACAGATACAGTTAAAAAAAAATCACTTTGAAAGACAACTTATACTCATTAAATAAAATTACAATGCAGAAGACAATTTCCAATAGAAGCAAAGGCATTCTAAGTTTTCTGGAATAGTTAGAGTTAATTTAGTTAAGATAACATGCTCCAGAATTGCCAGGCAACAACTACCTTCTGCTCACATGTTTGTTATATGGCATGACAAAGGAATTTGTAGATTGAATCTTAACTTTATTTGTGATACATTCTACTGGACTAAAGCTGCAAAGGGCACCTAGAAGAGGTTTGGTGTGAAAAACACAATTAGAAAGGTAAACAAACAGCAAAACATTGAAAACATCTAAAGCTTTGGAAAAGACTTTCAAGAGAGCTCAATGCTTTTATGATCACTGAGCGGTGTCATAACTATGATCTTTCTGCTTGCTTTCTGAACCTACACAAGTGCACTACTGTCTGAATCAGATGTGCTCAGGAAAGAAGTCCTTTGCTGTCATATGTAAGAGGAAATTAAGATAAATATACAACTATCAACAAGCCAATTCAATATGCACTACGCAAAAGTATTTGCTCAAGTTCTCCAAATCCTCACAAACACTCCTGTTGGCAGATTAAAGGCGCACCAACAACACTTACAATCTCCTCTTCTTTTTCCATTCCTACGATCAAACCCAATACACAGCTTATTTTATGTACATTTCAAAATGAGAACTCATCCTCACAGTTTTCTTTTTTGGCAAAGCACTATGGCATGAGTCTCCCATCCTTCTGACTCTGCCTGTAGGCTACAACAAACATGCAGCAGCTTCTTTAAACAAAGCAGCATAAAAGCACTGAAAGAAACACATGCATCTGCTACCTTGTAAAAAACAAACAAACAAACAAACAAACAAAAAAACAAACTTGCTAAAAAAGCTTAGGAAAGCACAATAATGTGCCTCTTGAACTATTTGCAATTTATGTGCATCAGTAGCAACCATCATCAATTGCTCCCCATCCTTTACGCAAACACAAAAAGCTTTTTTTTTTTCCAGCTCTTTCAGTGTATTTTGCAGCACCTGTCTCTTAGGTCACCTCACCTTGCAAGGCAAGTTTTGACTGAAGAGTAAGGAGATGTCCAGGTTAGTAGGCAGGCTAATTTACTTCTCATCTGCTACAAACCAGAGCTGTTTTCCAAACATCTCATTAAGGAGTGGCTCTCAGCTGACAGCTTTAATGACCCCCAAACTGTCACATGAATCTTGAAGCACCTCATAATTACAAGAGAGCAGGAAATATGTTGACTGGATTATTAGTGAATGAAGCTCGCAACCTTGTGACTGGATTCCTGATGTGATCAATAGTTTAATTATCACATCATTCTGTCATCAACGTGACAGAAGCCTGGCAGCTGTTACAAAGCCATCCCCTAACAAACTGCTGATCCAGAGCCCGCATAGATTTGAAATTCAGCAAAATAAACCCTTCATGTTTACTTAAACCTATGAAAAAATATGGATGGGACAGAGAGCTGCCAAATATCACCACAGGCTCTAGTTCTGCACACTATTTCTGACATTCAATATACTTTATTCCCGTATTAAATGGTTATAGCATTTTAAACACTGATAAAAAGTAATACAAAAATAATTTTAAAGTGTAAAAATAGAAGTAAGCCATTTTAAAAGGCATCACCAGAACCCTTTAATTTCAAGTGTGAAATGAGAACATTTAGAAGAGAAAACAGATTGGCCAAGTATTTTACTCTGTTTCTTAAACTTAGAAAAAAAATCAAAGCAACAGCAACAGAAAAATAGCCTTAAGGAGCAGCACTCCGTACAGTGACAGTATTGGCACAAGATCCCTGTGCAAGGAAATGAAATGGTCCCCAGCCAGATGCACACTTTCACTGCTGCTTTTCCCTGCCTTGGTTCATAGATTCCTGAGCTCTCTTCATAGTTCAGTTGCTGACTGAGGTTATGAGTACAGGCAACGAAATACTCTCCTTTATTAAATCCCCAAATACTGAATTTGTTCAAACAATTAACTGATTGCAAATTGACTCTGCAAGACAACTGGTCACCAAGAGATATGGCCATTCCCAAAGTTGTTGATCTGCCCAATTCAAGCTCAGAACCTCTTTTAACCTTAGTGGGAGCTCAGCTTCTCTAACTTCCATACAGCAATGCCACAAGTTTCACAGCTTTCCAGTTTTCCACTAGAATTATTGGGGGGAGGAAGCAAAAAAAAAAACACCCACAAAAGGTTGTTTTTGTTTTTTTTTTTAAATTATAATTTTTATGTCCCCTCTCCCTACAACATTCACTATATGCTTCATTTGCAGTGTGATTACAAGTGAGAGCAAGAGGATCTTTAACTTTCATCTTCAGAAGAGGTGAGCAAAATTCTTTATATTTTGGCTACGTTATGTGGTATTGGTGATATCTGTTTACAGACAGATCTCATAGAGGCTATAGAGCTAAGCTATTTATAATATGAGATTCTTCTACGCACCTCTTCTCTAATAGATATTTATCAAGTTCTGATAGGCTGATAAATTTATACCACTCACACCAACACAAGAGCTAATGACATAATTTATTTCACCTTAGTCTTAAATAAAAAGAATAAGCTGACGTAAAGAGTAGTAAAAAGAATAATAAGATTTCCTCAGTAAAGAACAGATAATCCTAGAGATAACATCTTTCGCTTAAAAAATTTCCATTCCATATATCTGTTTTTTTTAAATACGCCACTTTGTTCTTCCAAACCAAGAAAAGGTTACTTTATCACATTTTCTTACGTTTCTTGTTTTCCTGTTCACATTACAACATACTTCAGAGAGTGAAGCTGAAAACCTTTCTTAAAGATGGGGATAAAACATTTTAATCTATGACTACTCCCGGAACTTGTTAGATTAGCCTTAGTTTGAACAACCTGTATATTTAAAAGTCTCTGGTAGGACTGTGGAAGCAGCTGTTATTTCATCCAAAAGTAGTATTAAGCTATACTAGTCATATTATAATGCCACATCTAATAGTCTTTTCTGAGACTCCTCAGGCCTGAATGATTACAGGATAACATTTGCAACCATGCTTTTTGGTTTTTTCTTCTTGGGGTGACTGAAATAGTCACTATTACTGCGTAACTCTGAAAATACAGTGAAAATTCTGTTGCAATAGCAACATATTTCCAGTTGACTCTCAATGGAGAAAAAAAAAAAAAAAAAAAAAAGCTATGAAATGCAAGGACCACTGAACTACGACAAACATCAGGTTCCACAACCCAGAGCATCACCCTGCAGTGACTGGCTACCCTGGCAGCAGAGGCATACCTACAATCAGGCCAACCCCATGACAGACAGCTGAGGCAGCATCTGGCATCTGCCAAAAAAGAGATGAAAGAACTGAAATTACATTACTTTGTGAGAGTTTGCACAGCGTAGCAAAGATAACGGAATCACCTCCTCAGAAAACAAATTCGTCACAGAAGTAACAGGCAACGTTTCAGCACAAAATGAATAGACTATTAGCTTTCAGCAAATGGGGTATTTATGGGTTTTAAATTGTACATTAGTGCTCAAGCAACAATGATATTTATACTGCACATCAACTGGAAGAATAAGAGAATAGTGAGCTAAAACTGAGGACTTAGATTAGCGAACGTGTATGCCCTGAGGGAGTGTGAGATCTAAACAGATGCACACAAAGCAAGCAAGATGCAGTGATATTAGGGGAATTATGCCAACTGAGTCAACAACACAAAAAAGCTGCTCTTCAGAGGTGTCTAAGGGATATCAGACTGCAGTCCCAACAGACAGTCTGGAAAATGAAGGGGTTTAATGAAAGAAGGGAGCAATGCAGAAAACAAGAGCTAGGGAAGAGATAACATCTCCCCAAAAGTGCTGCTCCAGTCCTTTTACAGCACCGTGGGCACAAAAGAAGTACACACAGCAACGTGTACGTAGCAGTCAGAATGAGCTGGCATTCACTGGAATTTTATACTATCATTTCATACTGGTGCATAGTATAGAAGATTTCCTTAAAGAGGCGTAGGCCTCAACATAACAGTGTTAAAAATTCTTATTTGCTTCCTGTAGCTTTTAAGCTGTAGATATTAGAGACGAAATGCTCACTTACTCAAGCAGAAATGCAATTTTGACCCCAGCACATTACTGTAAAGACAAAACGTTTTGATATTTACAAGATGCCAGAATTAGCTGTGCTTCACAATCAACCACACGCCATCCTTTCTGAAATGGCCCTGCAAAAGCCCCTCTGGAGCAGGGAGAGAATAAAAAAAATAATAAAAAAATCAGTAACCAGCAGAAGATTTGTAACTCAAACTTTAAAAACATTGAATCATTATGCCTGAACTCTGGAGAAAAAGGACTCAAAAAGCCTAAACTGGAAGCAGACCCTGCATATTTTAAAAATGGTTCCATGCAGCTGATGAGAAGCATCCATTATGTTTCTTTAACTAAATATAGGAGAACTGTAAGTTTAAGATGTTTGCCATGTCCAGGTGATGTTACAAAACTGATTAGCAAGCAACACAACTGCTGAGAGATAGACACAGTCATCTGCTAATACAGTAGCCACTACTTTTTGCAACAGAAAAGCTCCTGCTCACCTTTAGGGGAGTATAAACGATGCAGAAGACCCAACCCTGAACCCTGTGAAAGCCATTACAGTTCTCCAGCGCTAATTGGGCTGATGCCAGCTCAGGTTATTACAACGCCTTTGTTTGCCTCCCTGAAAGCATAATGCTACAGCAAACCACGCGACGGTAACGTATTGCTATGCCATGCTGCATTTGTTTTTATTACCAAGACTCAGTACTTAATATAGTTGATGCCTTCTACTAGGGTAAGGAATCTTAATGATCTCAGCACATCCACAATAGTCCTCCACCTAAGTTCACTGCCTCATGAGTTTCTTGGGGAGGGCATGGATTGCTGTCCAAATATTACTAATGCCATTTTAAAAAGCTAAAAGCATCTCACTAAAATGAATTTGTCATTATAAATAAACAACAGTAAAGTGGGCACACAGCATAGTACATTTACTAAGGCTATCACGTAGTGCTAGGCATTAGCTTTGGTACTTAGCATGCTCCTGGGATGATAACAGTTATGGGTTTTACATATACTTTTTTACTCTGGCAATTTCAGTTTCTAAAAAAAGAGATCTTACTGTCAACTCCATGCATAAATTCAATATTAGCGTTTCAAGGGATTTTGTCTATCCTAATATCAAGTTCTACCAACAATAAGCCTGTGTCTGAGCCCAGACACATTGAGCTCAGCAATAAGAATATTACTGAGCCCAGTAACAAGCCTGGGCAGTAAAACAGCATTTAGCCTGGCAAGCCATCAGCTTTTACAGGTGCACCCAGTAAAATACTGGAGTAATACCACTGAGTACCACAATAATGACATGTAGAGCTATAACACTGCTCTTGTACGTTCACCCTATATATGACCTGTACTAGAAAGGGCAGCTACATACAGCTACATATTGGAAGGGCCAGATATAGATAGTCCATACTGGAAGGGAAGGCTATGCAAGAAATTCAAATCCAGAGTAAAACACAAAGTTTGTGGAAACTGTGGGTGTTTCATCACTGCTTCTTCTATACTATTGACTTCTCAGTGGCAGTTTCATACATCTTTTAGTATACTTCCTCAAAATGGAAACGGAACATTCTCCTTGACTTCAATGATTTTTTTCAGCTATTTATTACAAGAAAATATAATCACTGCAAGGAAAAAAATTCTGTTGAAGAATCACACAGTATTTTTTATTTTTATTTTTTATGGATTCAAAACTGCAGGGCTGCTGGCAAGTCACGTGTGAGAACACATACAGCTGAGTCATGAAAAAATTGAATAAGCACACTAAGATTTAGGGATTTTTGTTTTACCACAAGAAAAGCAACCAAGCTGCCTGGATGAGTGCAGTTTTCACTTCCTTCCCAGACTTAGATCGCTCCCTATTGGAATGAAGTATTACAATTATTTTGAAAAGTTGTTTTTTTAAAAAAAAAAAAAATCTACACTGCTGACAGAACAAGATAAAAGTGATTGACTGCAAGAAAAAGAACTGAAGAGTGCTCAACAATGCTCTGTGGCTGAGTGGATGACAGACTTAGTAAGGACAGGTGAATCACTGCGGGTGTTACGCAGCCTGGGCTGAGATGCAAAGTCTGCACAATTTACACTGACCTACATGGGCTGCTGGAATACTTGGGAACTGATCAGATCCTGCAGCTCTACTGCTGCCCCTCATGAGGCCAAGAGCTGTTTCTTAAGCACCCATTCTACTCAGCCTTTTCTGGCTGTACAAATGGGCAGCAGCAGCAGATCACTGCATCAGCAGTAGCTGTGTGCACACAATGCTAAGCCCTGCCTGTATTATCGATGCTGTCCGCATGAACTGCTGCATGCTCTCATCTTTCTGGGTACCGTTCCTGATGGTAGCAAGCCAAAAAAAAGAAGAGAGCAGATATTCAGGTCAGGGAACATTATATACATCATTTCAACCTATCATCAGCCCAAGTAAATAAATACATCTTTTTCTTTACGTGTAGTTTAAGTCAAAGTTACCCTTGCTCTAGCTTACCAAGAAACATTTATCCATTCACATCTTTTCTTTACTCCCTGAATTTGAGCTCCAGTTTTTAATGACATTTGCTGTGAATGCAGAATTTCTCTGTCACACGCTAAGGACCATTTTGGACAGGTAATTCACAACAGCTCCTTCCTGTGGCCCAGACACAGAAAGCAAGGCTAAAAGGCCAGTGGCAATGATTTCAAGGACCAAACCTTTAAGGAGATGGGCAGAAAAAGAACAAACTGTTCAACAAATGAATTGTTTCAAAGCCAATTCTATTTCTTCAGTTGGAGACAGCTTGCCCACATAGAGCGAATTTAAAGATCAGGCTCCTTAACTTGATATATTTGCCCAAGGAGGTTGTGGATGCCCCATCCCTGGAGGCACTGAAGGCCAGGCTGGATGTGACTCTGGGCAGCCCAGTCTAATGGTTGGCAATCCAACACATAGCAGGGGAGTTGAAAGTAATTGAAAGTAAGCATTGTGGTTCTCTTCAACCCAGGCCACTCTATGATTCTGTGATTCTATATTATGCGGTTCTTCCACACGTTTTGTTTGCTGTGCCAATCAATCTTTCCGCCAGGTCCAGATTTAAAAAAAAAAAAAGCAGATTTTTTTTTTTCCTAAATTTCAAATCTTTCTCGTACTCTTCAGGATCTTTATATTAAAAAAAAAAAAAGTCTGTTAGAACTAGTAATATATTAATTATGTAACGAAAATAAATGCTCCTGTTAATGTGTTTGATTAACCATACAAAACACTTTATTTATTTGTATTTAAGATTTCCTGTTTTCCCTGAAGTATTTATTATCCGAGGCATGATTCTTCTAATCTTAGTTATAAAAGAGTACTTCAGTCCTGGAGTATATCAGCATTTCTCAGATGCTTTTATCATGAATAGATATATTACAACCACGTTAATGAGCTGCTTAGTATTCATATATTAGACTTTTCCTCATTTTATATGGAAATAATACTATAAAAATTCTAAGAATACTAGTTTTATGTGCACGATAATGATGAGATGCAAAGCAAATAAGGAGGAGAAAAATCTGTGGTGGCAGTGAATATGAAATGGATTAGTGCATCATCAATGTGCTTTACATTGGTATAAAATTATTAAGCATGTAATTAAGTAGGATCAATTACACTGTTTGTTTTTAAGGTAATGTTCTAGATATTTTAGACGTTTTATCTTTTGGAATTTAATTTCACACTTTAATGATCTTCTTGTAATTTCCCTCTCCTGCTATGAAGTCACACAGTCAGGATAAGCACAAAACCTGCTACGTATCAGGAAGTGACTGGAGTGTAAGGCCAGGCCAAAGTCACTGCAAAAGAAGCTAAGAACAAGGGAAATTAAATAATTTTGTAAACATAAAAATAGTTCAGTTCAGCTGACCTTCTTCATCAGATGAATTCAAATTTGCAGGCTTGTTAGCAGGAAAGAAATTAAGCAGTTACTTGCAGCAACGGCAGACCTGACTTAGCTGACCTCAGAGACATCTCCAGTGTAGCCAAAGTGAAATGAGATGTGGCTTTATAGGATCCTAACGGGTCAAACTGCTGGCCTTCAGCACACTGCAAGCTGCATGCAGATTGTAGGAATAAATAAAGAAAAAACTTACTCTGCATAAGAATCAGTGCTTTGAGTTTATATATGTTTGATGGTAAATATGAGTTTAGCATCCTCACAAGGAAATATGTATATAAGCTTGGATCCAATGTATAAATGTATGTACTTGTGAAGAGAAGTATTACTAAATTATTTCACGTTGGGCACATCCAAGATTCACACAGAAATTCACCCTAAGTTCCAAGGGCACAGCACAGGGACCTGCTAAGCCAGAGGCATGTGGGTATCAATGTTTCTTTGAACAACATAAAATGAAAGCATCAAGCAGCGCAGAGGCATGGAAATGTTTCATTTCTATCCGTAGCATTTCACCTAGAAGTACTAGGACATACATACAAGCTGCTAAAACAAGGGCGTTCTGGATTAGATCTGTACATCCTAAGTTAACGTAAGGAACTCAATCCTGAAGGATACCTTCAGAATGAGATTTTGTTCATCGTTTCCTGTCATGCCTTATTCAAAGAGTAAAATGCAGTGCAGTTGAATTCAGACTTCTGGCAATCGTGAGTTATACTTTTCTTCATACTTATGCATTATTTGTGAACATAGCTTTTGTCTTGCATTATTTCTTCATCCATAGCAAAGTGCCCTCTTTGCTGACTAAACTACTGTGCATTACAGAGCTAAAACCATATCTGAATTCTTATTTTAAATCAGGGCCCTATTTTCAGAAAGAGCAATTTTACTTTTCTTGCAGAAAGCCATCTGCCTGCTAATGAGAGATGTTTTCATCAGTAATTTTGAGAAGAAAAATGGTTATTTCATGTTAGCATTTCCAAAGTGACAAATAAAGAATACCACCCGGTTCGCTATTTTAATACACTACATTTCTCCTGGTGTGGGATCTGCAGGCCAGACGTATCATTATAATTATACACATTTGTAGTGAGTCTCAGTGCCACCGGGGCCCAGAGTGAAGTAGCATCACCTCAGATAAAAACCTTTCAGCAAAAAATTTCATACGTAATAATGCTGTAATTTATATATCTTCACATTATCAAAAATTACCTCCTTACACCAGCAAAGCCAAAAAGGATTTTGATGATGTTATATACTTTTCTTTTTCCTAAATATGTTTTTAAATACTCAATAGACCAGGCTGTGTAACAGCAATTTCTCTACCTCCATTTTGCTAAAGCTATTCCTGGTGCAGATTGGAATGACATCCTAACAACCAAGGCTATCACAATCGACTCGATATTTGGCTGAATTATCACATTTAAGGTGCGTTTCACCTTTCCCAAAATACTTTTTTCGCCTGATGCTGAATAGTTGACAAGTTGGCAAAAGACAAAGGACTGCTCAGGAAGATAAGAACCAAGGCAGGAAATGAAGGAATAAGGATTAGAGCACTACTGAAAAGAATGAGACCCAAGGGAAGAAAGGGAATCTGTTTACGATGATGTCAGTGGAAAAGTAAAGGAAGTAAGAGGATGACAAAGAGTTTTAGTACTTTTATCAGCAGAACCACCAAAGCAGAAAATGTAGGGAAAAAAAAATTAAGTGCCAGCCAAGAGCTAGGGACATATATATGTAGAAAAATGCAGAACTGGAATGAAAGGGAAAAGGCAAATACAAAAGTCCCTGGAATAAATTCACCCACACTACCATTTCACATCTCTTCCCCTCAATCACTAATGTAAAATGGCCAATAAATTTGTGACAGCCCCATGTTTTAGTGATGACAAAAGCTTTTTTTGCCCCCTCTGCAACTTAGATAATTATTGGTACAGTTCCTTTCAACATTAGGCTATTGCTTAGCTCCTCAGTGGGTACAAAGAAGCACACACATCCCTCCTGTGAAACTAGAATTGCACCTGAAAGACTGCCCATGCCCAAACTGTGATCACCACTGAGACGTGAATCTTTTTTTGCAGCCAAATACTGTGAAGAAGGTCAGGGCTGCAAAACAATGTCTTTATGTTACGATTAACAGCCAGCACAACCTCACACAAGAGAAATTGTGGTAACTCTTGCCACCGCCTTTTTCGACGTCTTAAAAAAATAAAAATGCTTGGGGTTAAATAGTTGCAAACTTGGTCAAAGTATGACTTACTTTTATAAGCTTTTCATAAGATTGATATTTTCTTGTCTTAGTATATATCCCAATAGAATTGTTTCTGTGTAGGAAGTGAAATTTTAGCAAGCAATTAATCCATAAATGAGCTGTTTCAGATTTTTAGGTTCTGGGTATCATCCTTCAAAGGCTCTATCCTGCCCTTGTGTTTATTATACCTATTCCTCAGGCCTTAAAAGAGAGACTATTTTGCCAGCAATGATATAACTGAATTCCCCATGAACCACTTTCAGAAAGCCATGCAGAAGATAATCAGCCACAGACCAAAAAAAGAAAAAAAAGCAGTATGTTTCTAATGACCATGTTACTGTGAGATGCAATGACCTCTAAATCCTCAAATTCTGATCTTGCTGTTGCGTTTTAGTCCAGAAATTACAGAGGAAAAAAAAAAAAGCAGCTGGTGAGCTACAGAATTTATATCTATTTGAACCTAAGCCTCTTGATAGCAAATATACAGAATAGAAAAATAAACCATTAAGAACTTCCTGAATGGTTTTAGGTTTTTACAATTACGAATATCTTTAAAGCAAAAGCAATTAAATTCTACTATCTGCCAAATTACAGTGTTAACCTGACCATTGAATACCATCTTCAAAACAATTATTTCAGAAAATATATTTTTTTTCCAACAAGGAGAAATTACAGCACCCTAAAAAGGAATGCTCCCTGTTGCTAAGGCTTTGAAGAGAATGCAGCATGGTCAGCTGGGTCACCAGGAAGATTTCATGTTTCTGATACCAGTTGGACAAACATACCCTGTTGTCTACTCTTTTGAACACGACCTGATCTTCCTTACCCTATTCCAGCTCCCTCATGTTATCATGTACATCCATGGATTCATCCTTTACTATTAAATAATAATACATTATAGCAGGCCTAAACTTAAATTTCCCATACTTCAGATTGCAGAAGGCAAACTCCAACCAAAAGCCACAAAGTCCTTCTGTTGGGACCCACCAGTTTGTGCTAAGAGCTATACTGCCATTCAGTGTTACACCAGCAATTTGCTTGACTTTTCTGCACAGAGGCCCAGGCTGCCTGCAACCATTTGAGCACGCCCTAACAATGTTAGGAAGGTGTTTTAAAGTAGGAGCCATGCTATGTATTCACACAAAAATGAACAAATTGGCTGTATTTGAAGAAGGATAATGAACTTCTTCCAGTAATTTCACAATCTGCTTACGTCTCAGAAATAGTTTTACCAGTCATTGGGAAAGAATAAAAAGGAATCGCCTCTAAATGTTCTCTAGGGTCTCTATACCATCACTTATATGCTGTCTGGGAGAGAAGGCACGTAAAAAAAACATCACCCTCATTCCAGGCCCATTGCAAGCACTTATAAGCACCCAAAGATGGGGCAGCACAAAGGGAGAAGGAGAAGAACTGAAAGTGAGAAATGAACATCTCCAAAGTGCAAAACCTCTCAAGGACAACTGGGCCTTACTGATAGCTGTCCCACATGCCACACTGGATCAACCTGAACTCCTCTGTAATGCAGAGTTTCTCTCAATGGGGTGCTTTTCCATAACCTTTACTGAAGTCTTAGAGGACACAAGCACAATTGACTTCCATCCTTTCCAGGCTACTTGTCTAATATTCAGTTAACTACCAGAACATCAGCAATCCTATCACAGCAGCAAAATGCCCTTTCCTGGAGAGGCCAAGAGATGAATTTTTCCCCAAACGGTAAAGAAAGGAGAAAGCAGAGGTCAGAAGCTGAAGCCCAGGCAGCAGATGTTTACCTTGGGAGAAGGGGCAGAGAACAAAATATCTGAGCAAGACCAAGCGGCTACATGACAAAAAGCAGTATGGCAGAACAGGTCATAGCAAATACATCCTTGATCATCTGTGGTTACCAACTGCAGTTGTTTCACCAGAGGAAACAACAAAGAGATCCTCATTTGAAAGTGTTTTCTTCCAGATCAGAAAAGTTTGACCTGCTACAACACATTTGTTTTGCTCTCTCAGAAGCACTTCTGTTTACCAGTTAATATAAAAAACATGGCAATACTGTATTGTTGTGCTAAGCATTTAACTTAATTTTACATAATCTAGCAAATGTTTCATAAGATCTGCTAACATTTGTCAGTTTGTTGTGGTTTATGTCCTACAAAAGCTAAAGAAGTTAAACTTCTATGCTATTGCTATGAAAGATCCTGACTCAGAAAAGAAAAAACAAGTAGCAGACATTCATCACCTTGAACAAATCAGTTTAATATGAGTACTAACACAATTATGTGTCTTGCTGAAGAATAGATACAAGCAGCTATTTTACACAGCGGATTTCCAAAGCAAAATTAGAATAGATAAGAACACAAGATCACATTTTTCCGTTGTGTCCAGTATTTCTGACATTTACCTTTAACAGCCTCATGGCACCACATCCTGAATGCACGTTATGCATTTATTGATCCGGGATTTTCCAAAGCTACTTAAGAGTGGTTTGGGAACCTGACTTCTATTGAACTTCAATGACTCTACACATAAAAGAATTAAGAGCTTTAGGAAACGTTATCTTCGTTGTTTCATATTGCAGGAGTAACACAGCATCCAATTACCTTATCCTGTGCTGGTAAAAGAACAATTTAGGTACTATATTAACAATTTTTATGCTTATAAAACTAGTCTCAATTAGCAACCAGACAATTAAAAAAAAAACTACTTCAGCATACAATATGAGATCCAAAAATGGTATTTCTGGTTGCTGCCTGTATCTTCCTTCAACTATAGTTTAATTGTAATTATAGAAGGTGATATTCCCTCAAAATCCTAGAGAAAGATTATCATCAAAAATCATTTCAACGTCTTACGATAAAGCTCCACCTGCTCAAACTTCTAGAATTATGGACCATTCAAATTGATTATTTGTTAATGAGAACTGAAATCCTTTCAGTTTATAAATAGCTACAAATAAATTATCTAAGCGGACTGCATTCAAATATTCATCTGGCTAGCATTTAAGAAATAAATAAAAGGGCAACGAGCTCAGAAGAAATTATAGTTGGGGACAATATGAGAAAATTGCAGTCTAATGATGTAGAGTGAATTGTTTTTGAAATTGTATTACTGCTAGAATAATTGATTATCAAATATTTTCATGTCTTGATAGTATAATCTGATATTGTAACTCTCTCAAGATATTTTTGATACTCTAGCAAAATTTAGGTTGATAGGCAGTTCTAATGGGCACCTGCATGGTAGCAATCTGCAGCCTAGAACACATCACAAAATGGTGTGAAAAGAGTTCTGGGTATACTTGTGGCAGACAAAGTCTGCACACAACAAGTATCAGCAAGTACTATAGCATCTTCCTCTGTTTTGTACAGACAATAAGATTCCTCTGTTTCATGGCAAAGAGACAATAAGACACCCCTTGTACTGATCATCACAAAACCCAAACACAATCATGTGGTATGTACCATTCCAGAAAGAAGCTACAGGAAAAGTAAGTAATTTGGTTGCCTCTGTTTCACATTCCTTAGCACGATGCACTCTGACAAAGAACAGTTTGTGAGCTCAGGTTAGAAATAAAACATGCAAAACAGACAAATCCTGAAGCTGACAACACAAAAATCTGTGTGTAATAAACAGATGGAGTCATTTGCAAATAGACCTTTTAAGAGTCTGGTCAGTAAGAGGTTGAGGGGCAAACCTGCCAGTAGTATATCAAATCTCTCATTAGGAGGCAGTGGGCAGATTTTTTCTCCGGCATCCACAAAGCTGGTTTAGAGAAGAACTTGTTAGAGCCTCAGCTGTAATGCAACACACACCGATATCTCAAAATGGCAATGCTTTAAACTGGTGCTTTGATTGAACTTTTGCATTTAAGATATTAGCTATACAAAAGCCTATTACTATTTTTGTTTTTTAAAACTCCATTTCCTTCAAGAGTATTTTTGATTCTTTTGTGTTTATCTCAGCAGCATAGCTTAGCAGATAACCCTATAGGCAAAAATAACTAATAAATGGTAATTAGGAGGAAAAAAAAAACTTTGAGAAAGTCCTCTAAACATCTGTGTCAACCTCCAAACCGTCAGCTATCTACAAAGTCAAGCATTCATGGCCAGATTCTGGGGCGCCTGATACAGCTCTATTGATTTCAAGTGAGCTTGCTGATTTAGCCTACTAAAGAACCAAGCCTCATCCGATTAGGTTAAGAACATTGATTTTTGAATCCTGACTATTTGCAAAAACTTTATGAACAACTTGGAGAGTTATCACCCCAGGAAAGGGTAGAAATTACTTGGACAAGTATTTTGTTAGTATTATTTTTAGAAAACAATTTTCTTATGAACAGATCATTAACGGTAAAGCAACAATATTTTTTTCACTGAATTTTTTATTCTGAATTACTGAACCAGGTCCTTTGGTATTAACAAAAGTATCAGCTCCACTGAGAGCAGAATGAATTACTGTGGGTAAGAAACAGAGAGAACACATGTAGATGCTGCAGGGAATCACTTCTGCTTTTACAAAGCTATTGCTGAGATGAGTTGGTGGAAGCTGAGAAGTGGAAGGGAGATAGCTGCTGTCTTTTGACTCAGAAAAACAAAGGCCATGACAAAAAGCTCAATTACTTTTGTCCAAAGCTAAGGAACTTTTGCCAGCATCAAGTTCTGCCCCAGCTTCTGCCAACTCAGTGGCTGAATACAATAATAACTGACACCTTTTTTTCTCCTTTATATTCCAGTCCTAGATCTCTCTATCCCTTTCTTTTTAATTAAGGTAGTAAAGGGGGCTAGATTGCATGATTCCAGGCAGATTCTTGAGAAGAACTGTTTGTGCAATGATACTATGTGCTTGTACAGACCAGTGAATTTCAAGATATTTCAAGGTATGGTTCAAATCTTGGTTAAAATGCCAGTAGGAGGGAGAACACAACAATATTTTGTTCCTATGAGTTTTCTGCAAATAAATGGTTGCGAGATGAGACTAATAAGACTTTTCATATTCTCACCATGGGAAATGCTGCAGCATGAGAATTTCTCACTTTTTAGACACCTTGACATCCTCACGGGAGAGAGGCAAAGAAATTCCACTTGCAGAAAAAGCTTTGATCGATGTTTGCATGTTATTAGAACCTAGAAAACCCTATTGCTAGGCACAAATCTGCAGAAAATCAATCAAACTTCATTTGTTTATGGCTACAGGAACCGCTAGCAACATCTGTCAGGCCACACCAAATAATTTACCTTACGTAAGTCATTAAGGAGCTGAAAAATAGAAGCTGCATTTATCTATAAACAAACAGACAGAAAATGTACTAAAGCTAGAAGGTGCTGAGTTCCTGGCATTAACACCAGAGTTGTCAAATATAAGGGTATTTTAAGGTGGTTTTTAACTCCTTGCAGGGTGATACAAAAAGGTCGGCATGAAAATTAAGGAATATGATATTCATCTGCAGTGAGAAGCAACCTACCTGATGAAACTAGAGTACAGAAAAGCAACAACACTACATTAACTTTGGACAATATAAGCAATGCATCCTACAGAAACTGTTAGTGCTTGCAAAGGAAAAGTTGTTTCCAAAAGGATTTGACTGGCTGATGTCAGAAGATAGCAGGCTTGTTTTCCCACTTTAATTCCCTTTCTTCTAGTTATCAATAAACTTCAGAGGTTATGTTTTTAACCCACTGTGATTTTGAATGGCTTTACTGAACACATATCTTATGATCCAGTACAATATACATGCAGAGTTCTTGGGAGGGAAATAACCAGAAATCTAGCAGCAGCTGGATACAAAACTATGTGCAAAACACCTGGAAGCAGAATAAAACCTGTGTTTGTGACAATCTCCATGCTCTTACCACAGTCTTCATTAGAAAGCTGAAAGATTTTAAGCTGTCAATACGCTATGTTTCAATGTCATCTTTACAGATATCAGCATAAAGACAACAGTGATCGATCAGCAGCACAGAAATAAGATCCTGAGTACACCTGAGGCTTTCAAATGCAACACTTTGTTTTTAAAAATCCCCAGAAGTTTCACAAACACTTCATCAGAGCACCCTCACCTCAGCCCCAAAAGCAATTTCCCTATCAATTTCAGAAACAAATGGTGAAAGGTTGCAATCAACTGTACAGTATTTGCCAACCAGAAATGCTTTGCAGACATCTCAGCTTTCTGTCCCTTGTGTTAAAGATCAGGCTCTTAAACACTGTCTGATGTTCAATTCTTTTCTTTAATTTTAATAGTAAACTACAATTCTAGCCTTTTTGATTGCAAACATTGCTTTGATGCAAAATACATGTTTCTTCTCTCACATTAAGTGATTATTCTGTGGATAAAAATCAGGAAATTCACCCAGAAAGCAAGAAACATATTAAGATTTAATATCACCTCATCAGTAGTCTAAAAGGCAGATAAGAAAAATAGTCTGTAAGGTTTTTGCTCTGGTCCTCAAAGCTCTCAGCCACATTAAAAAAAATAATAATAATAAAAAGACCTTTTATTATAATTAACATGTTTTATTAAAGCTTTCTCTCCTTTTCTTCTTTCCTCCTCATAGTTCTTACATCTGCTTTCATTTCTCCCTTTGATGTGTGTACGCTCTTCATACTTTTATGGAAAACACTCTGCACTACTTATTTCCATCCAGCCATCCCTCTTTTCAGAGCACATTTTCCCCATATGCCTGACTTTGCCACTGCCCTCTACAGCTCAGTGAGAGCATAGGGAACATATCCTCTGGTGACAGTGTTCATAATAAGGTGGCACATGAACAAAACACCTTCCATTTCTTTCAGCTCTCACCTAGATACTGGAAGTAATGCATTTCCTTGATAGGAAAAAAATTATTAATTAAAAAATAAAAGCACAGCCTATGCCTGTTACACAGTTACTACAAATACAAACTATACCTTTAAAGGGAAGATAAAATAAGGTGAGAAAATTGGCACTTTCTTTACTTACATGTGTCTACAGACTCATCTGAATCATCGGGGCAGTCGGGTTCTCCATCACACAGCCAGTGCTGGGAGACACAAGTCACGCGATCACGACACAGAAACTCTCCTACATCACATAAATGATGTTCCTCTGAAAACAAGAATGTTTTAGAATGAGGTAAATTAAAAAAAAAAAAAAAAAGTGACACAATGAAAATTAAAAGTGGAAAATAAAGTGAAATATTGATGTTGAAATCAGGCATCAATACAAAGAACAGAAACAGCGTGAAGCAATTATTTGATGAGGTACCTAAAGGCAGTGACCTTACACAGGGAGGATAGCCCTAAAATTTTGGTACATCCTGTAATCATTCCAATCAGACATGAACAGGATTAGCACCAACTTACTTCTATGATGAAGAACATTAAGAATTTCTATTCTCCAGCTCTTTCACTCTAAAGTAAATTTGTTAAACACATAAATTCAATAACCTTTAATTTCATGCTTTCATTTTTGAGGCCTGGCACACACAAAGTATTATCTGACTTCAACCACCAAAATCTGAAATCCTGGAGATATGGAAGACCTAGTTAACAGAAGATTACTCCATCATTAACTAACTACTCTGTCATTAATTAAAACTCATAAAGCCTCCATGCAACGTATCTTATATTCAATTTATTGATGCATTAATTGCAGTAGTTCTGTCCACAACTGTAGAGCACAGGAAAGGCTCCTTACAGATAGAACAGAGGAGCACCTTCACTGGAGTCAGTACTGTTACAGAGATAGAAAAATGAATATATAGGAAAGAAAGAACTGAACTTAATTCCACCTGTAGATCTACTCACAAGCTTGGTTCACAGCAAAAAACAATGGATACGTTTACATGTTACTAATCACTGCTAGCATACCTCAAGTCATTGCCCTCTTAGTCCGCTAGCTCCACCAACTTTTGGACTGATTTGCTCCCATGCAAGACCAGCTTTGCTACAGCTTGTGATTAAATGCTTAGAATTATCCAGAAGCCTTACTACACTCATTTCTTAGCTCTGTCAACTAGCAATTAGCATCATAACAAACACCCAGTGTTCCTCCAAACAACTCAGCTGGCTTTCTACAAGGAAAACAAAACATTTTCCAGACAAAATATACAGACTGCATTCTCTAATCCCTTGAAGATATGCTTCTAAGCACGCATGTATAGCTGACCCTAAGCTTCAAAAGAAAAGTGATGGCACAGTTCTTGGGACTTTAGGAAAGAACTAAGAGTATTTTGTTAAAATTAACCCATTCATTACCTATACATACATTTCATTTTTAGTGTCAGCCTATAAATCTATCAAGGGATATAATTTCAAATGAGTCAAAGCTGCAACTCTAAGGTAGATACCCTTTGTGTTACTTAACATGGTTACTTAATGGCTTCTGTAACTCTATGAGAATTTGCATTTACAGTAAGGAGGTCCATTATGTTCATCTTTGTACAAAACAAATGACTTCATAAGCAGAAAGTTTACATGTTTGAGGAAGCAGTTTTGCTTTCATGTCTCAGGGAGATGCTTAAGGCTTCTGCTTTGAAAGCTCATCTTGAAAAAATTGCTGGAAGTAAGAAAGAGGGAAGGAAAGCTAGCATTTCAAGGTTATGCAGCAATATGAACAGATCTATATGAATTTTTTTTCAGTATATTCATAACACTATTTAAAAATCCATGGTAGAGCTGTGTATCTCTGGAAGCCTCGTAGCACGTGAACGGTCAGCACTACATGATATTTCCTAACAGACAATGAAAAGTAGAACTAGAGCAGTTGTCATAGAATGGAATTGTTTGGATTGCAAGGGACCCCAAGGATCATCAAGCTACATCTCCTCCACCGCAGGCAAGGCTGATCTACCATGGCATCGTATTTATAGCTCTCAAGAATTATATTCTTGTCCCTCAAGGTGGGCACATGTGTGATCCTAAGTATTAGATCAGTGGATTTACTCAAACGCTCACAGTATTCATTCAATACTTTTGAAGGAAGTTGAATTAAGGTTAATAAACATCAATTTTTTTTTTTCTTTTCCTAAACTGATAGCTAAGTGGGGGAAAAAAAAAAATCCATTGCCAAATAAATATAACTTCAAATTTCTGAATACATGCATGCCATCAGTTTACACACCCAATTATCTAAATGCAAAATTCATATTGAAAAAGAAATTTCATTTCTTTTCTAATTCCTAACTGGCAATAATTGACTAGAAGGAGAAATCAATGCTGTCATTTATGCTGAAGTGTAATACTCCAAGTGTAATTACATTGTGCAGCAAGCAGAGCCTCAGCATTGAGAAAATCGCAACCGAAGGTGATGAAGAACTTCAGAATAGCTACTTAAGTTTGTAAACAAACCTTACAGTGATACTAATAAAGGGAATTCTGGAAATTTCACACTGATTTTTGGAACAAGCTCTGTATTAAATCCTGCCCCTACCTCCTGTGGCCATCACTGAAGAAAACTTGGCACTAAGGGAAAAAACCGCTCCCTTCGATACGTCAGATTTGAGGTAGAATGACACCCAGTGCAGCCATGCTGCCATTAATTTAGAAGTCCTTCTCCTCTGCATCATTCCATCATGGTTTATACTTTTATCTGTAATAAAATACCTTTTCACTACTCAATGCCAACTGCCAGTCAAAACATACCCAAACAGCAAAACAGCAAAACTCAGAAGAACACTACGTGCCCAAGTGAATGGCATTCAAATGAGGAAATACATGGAAATGGGACATATCCTATCACTGTGCTCAAGGGTAATGAAAGTTTGACACACAAAAAAATGGTAAGACTGCTGATGGGAAGAGGTTTCTTATTTATTTATATGAGGAACAGCAGCCAGGAAGCACTGGTGTAGGTGATTATCCCACAACTATTAGAGTACCAGGTTGCCCTAAAGCTGCAGATGGTCACTTATGACTGCATAAATGAATACCATCTTGTTCTGGATAAAGATTACAAAAAGTGCCTAACTTGAAGTAAACAAGGTTTAAAAAGCTATTTCATACATAGCTCGGATATGGGCAGTGTGTTTGGAGAAAGAGCTTGTTTGCAATTTTTTTTCCCCTCTATTTGAAACAATTTAACTACTTCCACACAATTAAACTTTTTTGTATTTATTCTATTCAAGACTAAAGAAATTACAGGGAGATAAGCCTTTCATATCCTCTATCTACAGATAAACCCAGCAGAGGGAGAAGAAATACTAACTTACAAAAAAACACTTTGAAAAACAGATCATATTTTGAAAAAGCAGCTTAATATTAGCTCAGGGTTTTATTAGCTCTGAAAATTCTTTTTCAAACTATTTTCTTTTGCATATCTATAGAATTATCATTTATTTTCAACTGCTATCTTTGAATAATGCATTGGACCAGTTAATCATAAATATGCTGTAATTGGAGTTCTTTTGGGGAGAAAAACACATCCTGAAAAACAGGCATCTGAGATGGCCTTATTTCTCTACAGAAGAAAACAGCGATTTTCAGTGGCACCTCTCTGCACAGTTTCCTTCTGTATTATGTGTGCTGAAGTTGGCAGGCTCAACGTGGATGAGCAAATTCACATATTTTTAACATACCAATTCAGAGATATAGAGCAGATGGTTAGAAATCATCTCTCTACGGGTAAATGAATGCTTTGTCTCCCACAGGACAGCCCTCCTACCCATGGCTGCAAACACCTGGCAATGCCTCTTAGAAAGAAAGTTTCACCAAAAAACATCCAACAGTCAGTGTTTCTAGATTAGGAAAAAAATGCAGTCTGTCAAAAGACAAACAACAGGTTTAAGAGGACAAAGCTCTAAATCTCCATTGGGAAGCTGATTACATGTGCATAATTACAGTAAAACTGGAAGAAAAAAAAAATCTGGAATAGATTTATCAATACTTGCACTTTCCAAAGGTTCACACCCTCCTATCTGCAGCACACTGCAGGTCATCAGGGATCTTAACAAGGACTACACAGGAGATAGTGTCTATGTAATCGAGTGCTACTTTAGTTCTACAGCAAGAACACGTGATTCACTGTGAATCTGATTAGTACCTGCTTTTATCAAAGATTCAGGCACTGTGACAGTGAACTCCTTGCCCTCCCACACAGCCTGGTGTCCTGGGACTGATACCAATCAAGGTTTCACCTGAGACAGTTAATGAGCATCATATTGTCTCAAACTGGGTGCTCAGATAACCTGATAACAGACACTTAGTTCAAGAGATCCAGTTTTAAGTTGTACAACTATAAGTCAATCATCTTACCCCACAAACAACAAGCAGCCTAAGAACCCTATGAATAATAGTCCCAGCAAGCAGCTGTCTGCACACCTGGATCTCCCCTTGAGTAGAAATACCTCTTGAAGTTACTCGGCACCTGTGCACATTCACCCAGGATCCACAGTAAAGGATTGCTTGTTTTTAAGCTATATTAGCCTTGAGCTTAGATTTGTTATACACACCCACCCTCTGTATACCAAATAGTCAAGGATATCAACCAATTCAAGTTGTGTTAAGTCACTGTCATCATTGTTTAAATTATATCTACTTTATTTAAATTAAATGTCTTTCTGCCTTCCTCTTATGAGCGAAGCATGCAGTGCTTTCGTCTCCATCCGTGATCCCTCAGATGGGAGCTGCTCCTTGTGCTGTCCTCAGAATGCCTCATTCTCCATCTGCTAAGGACACCCAAGAGTCCCCAGAAAACCAAATCTCCCATATGGCAACATTCTTCTAAGTGGAAGAAAAAAATCAACAAAAATATTCAACCTAGCGGCCTTGATCTATTACAGAAGGAAGCTTGCTCATTAAGCTTTCGCTATGTATTCATAAAAACAACACGTGGTAACTAATCCAAAAATACGTATTCAAACACAAACTTCATACTGATACGATATGCCAGCAAATAAAGGGATGACTAAGGGGAACAAAAGATCATAATGTTTAAAATGTTTTGTAAAACAAGCTTAAACTAACTTGAAGTTAGAATATTTTATGAATTCAATGTTGTGAATTTTGGCACGAAAAAAAAAAAAAAAAATCACCATTCCTACAATTCAAAATTTGGTGGCGGAAAAATTGAGAGAAGAATGGCACCACATTTTGCCATCCTATTAGGTGAACACTCAAAGTTTAAAATGACAACATGGCTACACATGCAAATAAAAGAAAATACAGGAAACAAAACAAAAATGCATACCAGTATTGGATTCAACAATTTTTGTAGGACTCTTCCTACCAAATTATTCTGAAGTGTTCACCTGTTGTCTCCAATTCCTTACACAGGAAAAACTCTAAAGAAAGATGGAGACATACCTGCCCAAATAGCATTTATTTCAGAAGTACAAGAGCTGGAAGACTAAGGAAAATTAGAAGGGTCAATGGCAGCAGGCACAGAACTGGGCTTCAGGTGTATTTTTACATTCTGATCCACTCAATGGTGTCTACATTACATGTGTAAAATTATGGGGAACTCCTATGGACGATAACAGAGCAGTTCTGCCATGTTTCAAATATATTATGCAATCATAAACTTGCACTTTAAAGTCCTTAATTAGCTTTGCTTTGATTTTAATTAAGTTATCTTCATTACAAGAGCTTAAAAACTTAGAATTTTTTTCCCCCTCTCAAAAGCATGTTTTCCATTTGGGATTTTCTTTGATCTCTCACTCTGAAACATGGAAGGTTTTGCAGATTAATTTCTGCAAATTTTACTCAGAAGTTGAAAAGTATATTCTGGAAGTAATTTATGATAGAATTTGTCATATGCTAAAACCTAAATTATTATAACTGAAAGGGAGATGGGAAGAAAAAGCACGCGCTGCAGTTTCTACTTAGGAAGTAGTAGTCCTACTGAGGACTTCTCAGACTGACATAAATCTTTTCTAATCTCTTATACCTTTTGAGTTAAACCCACATTATTAAGAGCCCAACATACAGTAACACATTCAGGTTTTGGCTGTGCTGAAGTACAGGCAACATCCTTGGAATGTGTCTTGCAAAATGCTAAGCAGAGTTTTACACTCAGAATCTAGAAGTGCTGTTATCACTGGTTTCTGCCCTGCTCAGTTCTGTACAAAGTCAGAGAGCCGTTTTTTGTTCGTGGGATCCAGAGATCTCCCCTGGTCAACTAGGCTTTGATTAGTGGCCCTGCGTTGGAAAAGGGCTTAACCAGCAACACGTTTCTATACATAGATATCATCCACTAGAAAGAATGTATGTTTTATATACTCTTATTCAGTTCCCAATGTGCTCGTCATCAGTAGTTATTAATCAACTAATCGATTTTACTTTACTCATAAGCAGAGCACATGTACAGGTACCAGTCACTGGCATAGCTCCTGCTACACACCTCCAGATGGTGCTTGGAGGCATTCCCCACTCTGCACATTTGACTCCACAGCACCATTGCAGGCACTTTGCTTACTGTTTGGTCAGTTTTCTAATTGCCATCAGACATCATAGTTCTCAGTCTATAACCTCATCTATAAAAATTCACACTCAGATTCCATACGTACATTATTACACAGCTAAAACAATTCTTTACGTTTTTCAGATTTGCCCAGTGTTACAAATCTAGCTGAGCAGATAATGTTAGAGATTACTATTAACAAGAGGACCAGAAACATCCAGTACTTTATACAAATCGTATTTTGGCAGCAGGGAGGTGATAAATCTAGGGGCAGCCTTGTTCCTCTCATTTTTTGTTCTTCTTTTGACTACACAGTACCCATTAAAGGGGTTGACCCTGTGTCCCCTCCTGTGGATTTGAACCACAGAAGGTTATTATTCTGCCTTAATTTGGCACACTTTATGGATAGACAAGTCTAAGAAATAGTCAGATAATGAGAACGACCCAAATATTCCCAAGACAATTTTTACCTAATCAAGAAAGGGTCACGCAATACTACATATCTCAGCAAACTATGAAGTGACATGATAGCAATGTTCTCTAACGACACAAACAAGCTACAAAATAGCAAGATACCATCTTTATTACAACAGAGCTATACTAATAGGAAAAGCATTCCCTCTAATCTTGTAATTTATCAAACCTTACTCCAGCTAGTCCTGTATAAGAAGTTGGAAGTTCTAACAAGCCCACTGCAAATTAGTTCTTTACAATTATCTTTTATCTTCTTGAGAACTGGAAGAAATAAACATGTTCCCCAGTGTGAGGTTGCTTTTCCCCAACAGCCAGATTTCAAGTGACTATTAACATCAAGATGAAGGGTCAGAGAGAAAATCACTTATGCCCTTACATACAAAGAACAAGCCCTATAAGAGCGGCCACCAAGCTCTTCCAGCTGCCAAGATAAACAAGAGTAAAACCGTTCATTTGTGAGAGGTCCTCAAAGGCTATCAGTGAAAAAAGTCCTCTCCCTTCCCCATGCTACAAAAGAAAGTGTCTTTGAGATAATTGCCTTATGAGGAATATGAAAACATCTGAGCCTTTCCATCTTGGTTTGTATTATCATA
This sequence comes from Lagopus muta, assembly GCF_023343835.1. NCBI lineage: Eukaryota > Metazoa > Chordata > Aves > Galliformes > Phasianidae > Lagopus > Lagopus muta. Next base: position 4,481,782 of record NC_064440.1, on the reverse strand, counting down.
TTGCATTCAAAGTATCATTTCATTTGATGTGGTATAAGCCTCCCCATCAGGAGGGAATGGTTGCAAGAGAGGACCTTATGAAGACTATTTTTTTTTCCCCCTCATCATTCCTTAAAAATAAATAGGATCTTGACAGGAACATTAGTAGGACACTCTACAAACCGCAATTCCTACCTAAAATAGCTGTACCTGAATAGTCAAGACAAACTTCCACATGCAAAAGAAATTCAGGAAGCATCCAGGAGAAATAGCTTGCATAATGCATTACTTCATACACTTATTCACTTTGCTGCCTCTTCAGGAAATTCACCAGAGAAAAGACTAAGCCTAAGTCTCTCAGCTACTCCCAGGATTATATCTCCAACAGATCTGAAATATACACTCCTGAAAAGAAGAAGAAATGAGCAGAAGGACTGGGACTGAAGAAAAGTCACCCTGAGTCAATTTAAAGACCATTTCAGTGCAGTGTACATTTTCTTTTTCTCTACTACCTGCAGTAGTTGTTTTAACCAGGAAGTTTCCAACTACAATTTTAACTTATTTACTTTCCATATTTAATTGTAATGTTTTCAAGGTAAAATTGCTTCTTAACAGCAGAAGGAAATCTCGAGATAAGACAAAGTAATTAAATAAGTGGCAGACACAGGATTTTCTCTTCTGAAAGCCTTAGAACATCCATTACAGTTTAGTATAATATCTTTGATAGATTCTCTGTTCATCAGATGTTCTATTAGTAAATAGTGAAAGATAATTTAGATAAGTTTCCTATGTCAAGGGGGACTCAACAATGTCATATTTTTTTTTTAATTCAGTACGTCTTTTTGTTTGCTTGTTTTTTACTGTGTAAAACAACAAAACTTCATTCTTTAGATTTTTTTTCAAACATTAATAGAACTTCTTCCTCAGCAAGGAAGAAAGCACACTCAAAAAGTGCTTCAATACTTGGAGATATCAGGGAGATTCAGGGAATAAAAGAGCTGCTCTATGTATCAATGTCTTTAATACAAATAAAATTTCAAATGCTCTTTTAAAGTGTTGATAACTCTATGAAACAAAGAAGCAGCTGGACAATATGTCAGTAATTTAGATTTGAGATTTAGGCAACACAACAGAAAAAGCAATGTTATAGTTAATAAGAGTAACTAACCAATCATTTATCATAAAGAATAAAAAAGCATTACAAAAGGAATTCTACAATATCTAGATTGAACTGAACACTTGTCTTCTCTTTCTCATCCATTTCCTCGGGAGGAGAATGTTGTGGTTGTGCTTATCATTGGCTGTTGATTTGTCTGCTCTGCTTTAGGTCTCACAGTTGTTTCAATACTGGACCAGACAGGTCAATCCTGAAACATTCAGTCTTCCAACAACTAAATGGCAATGGCTCACTCAGCTATTCTGAATGGAGAGAACGTTTGCAATAACGTGCAACCTAGCTGTCATTACTGCAATCAGATTATATTTATCCAGCTCAGAACCGCTGCTTGCAGCCCACATTTAAGTGCAGTAACACCAAGCCATCCATCTCCTCTATCTACTTTTTTGTCGTTCTATTGCCAATCGCTTACTGCTAACTGCTCTGCTAACCACGATCACGTCTTGGAGATAGTGGCTGAGTTTGACAGATAGCAAAGCTGGTTCCCCCCCCAAGAGTGATTAATGCAAAGGCCTGGGGGAGACAAATGCCAGAACTTGCAACTTGCACGTCATTTAAACACACAAGCATACTGCACAATGACATAGAGGATGGCAAGAGATGAGGAGAGAGAACTGAATTCCTAGGGGAAACCCCAGAAGGTACTCAACATTAAGATGTTCTTGCAGTAATGAAGGAAAGGGCTCTCGTGCAGCTAGGGTTACGGATGGCAGGCTTCTATCTCAGAACAGTCCCATTTCAAATGACAGAAAATAACACTGAACAGGCTTAGACAGCAGATGGAATCCTATTGCATAATTCAATTTTAATGACTAAAGAAGTCTGAAATATGAAGGTTTTGTTTTGGGAAACAGAAGACATGAAATTAAGCAGACAAATCTGCCACTGTAAGCAATTATGTATGTTTAGAACATGTTAATTTTATATTAGAATAATTAATCTACAGGGAAATAATGCTAAAATGCTGATTAAAAGGATGGAAGAAACAGGAGAAAACCAAGCTTCCTAAATACAATCTATATACACAACTAAAAGGAATCTTATTACCAACGTTAAGTATTCCATTCAATTTGCATACTGAATAGCTTTAATACCAAAAAACAAAAAAAAAAAAAATCACTAAAAAAGTAGGTAGTAGCATTCAAAACCTACAAATGAAAACATAGGTACTTTGAAATGATTTATATAAGCTTTGACTCCATATTTTTCTGGATCCTACTGAAGTCATATCCATTATTTAAATAGCTCTAATCAACAGCTCTAAGTTAAACTCTAAGAATTAAGCCAATGGCACACCAATGGGTCAACTAATGTAAGCCTTACTGCAATTTAACAGCTAGGAAATCAGTTGAAATTGTGGTCTTCCACAGTTCAGGTCTATCTTTATTGATAGCATGGTGCAAGATTGATAACTTAAGGTGTAATTTAGAAACTTATTCATTGAATAACAATTTTCTTAGCTGTAGAGAATACACTGTGATTTTAGGTAATGCTGTCAGTATATCTTGAATGCGAATATCTGAACACATCTTCAAAAGTAGTAAGGTGTAATATTTATCAAGTCACTACTGGAAAGTTTTAAATATTGTTTACAGAGACAGCTTGTATTCTCTCCAAAAAGGTGATGTTACAAAGAAGGATCATATTGAAATAATTGGCAGACTTCATATCTGCGGCTTTATGCGTTGTAAAAATATAGCCAACATAAATGCATACTGCATCACTTAGAACAGCACAATGTCAGCTTGCTGCCTACAAATAAGTTTTGAAAGCACCCCTACTCGGATTTATTATCCCATGCAGGACAGCAGGAATAGCACTGTGTGAGTTATAGGAGCATTGAGTACAGGCACACAGATTAATGAGTAAGCATGCAATTTGCACCTTGGACGTGAAAAGGAAACAGTCAAAGCTTTGATGCTGTCTGACCTGGGAGATAAGTTGATAAAAGAGCTAGGAAACCATTGCAGGCCTTGGGTTCAGATCCATTTTTGAAAGCAAGCTAGGAATTCCCATCTTCTAGAACTGAAAGTCACCATGGTGTACTTAATCTTTTGCAATGCTAACATCTTTAAAAATAATAACTGGTAAAGAATAGTGAGAACAAGGCACGATTGTACGTATAGATTAAGTATTATTCAAAAAACCAAAACCAAAGAATTATGAGTTTAGATAATTATTGCTTTCATTCATTTAGATGAAATTATATTAGCCTTCATAAATGTTAACTTGCGTTTTAAAAAAATACTGTAGACATAACAGATAGAAGAGAAAATAAAGAAAACATTTGATAAAAGCTTTGTAAAGACAGAATTAAAAAAAGAGAGATTACCAACATGTTTGGACACTTAAGAAACATAAAAACCAATGCCACACTCATACAGAAGTAACATTTAATTCAACAGCGGAGTTCCTATGAGCAGGCCTACATCAGCCATTGTTTTTTCATATCCCTGCAGTCCCCAGTGCTACCAAAATACATGAAATGGTCAAGATGATGGAAATGGGCAATTAGGAGACCAAAGACAAAAATCAAGAAAGAATCAGTGTGATAGCGTGCGATCTCATGTATCTGCTGAAGGTTTATTTGCACCAAAACACAGGATGAAATAATTTCACTTTTTAACGTAACTCCTTTCTTAAAGGTATCAGGTATCTGAGGATTGAATGGCAGCCAATACAATCCTAACTTCTAAAGGGTTCCAAGGCAGTCATGATCATAAGTCTGATATGCTGAATAAGGAGTTGCTGGAAACAGTGTTTATGTGCAGGATGGACACCTGAATAAATACAGCTCTCTGAGTGGAAAGTTCTATCTTACCACGAAGCAGGCTGGAGGGCAACTAGCAAATCAACTCATCTTTATCCCCCCTTTCTTTGGTCCAAAAACCTTTGAACTACTCTGAAGAGCTTTCACAGATGGGCAGCAATAATTAAAATTCAAGTGAAGGCTGAAGAGATGGAAAAGGAAACCAATAACTCCATATTCAGAAAAAAAAAAAAAAAATAGGGCAGCTTTAAATAAAACCCAAGACACCCGTAGTTAGCAAGCTCAGGACAGAACCTGCAGATATCATCATTTTAGTAGGTCAAAAGGCTGATCAGTGTTTAGCCTATGTTAGCAATAACCAGAGCTCACCTAAGCAGGAGGGGTGCTGAGGGTTCTGTTAGCAGCTTTGCAAGCTACTGAGGCTACGCTAAGAAAATTATGCCTTGGTTTTCCCCCCACAAAAAGGGAAACAAAGACTTTCTGTGCATAACACACTCAGCTGCTTGGGCTCTAAGTGCTTATTACTGCTTACCTTTAAGTGATTTCATGCATATAAAGGTGAGCCATGCTGTATATTGTAAAATAAGTAAAATCTTGTAAACTGTCACTTTCTCAACAGTGTTACCATAGTCATTCCCAGCTACCTCCAGGTGATGCAAAAACATATGCTTGAACTGTCTCTGCTGGGACTTATTAAACAAACAGTATGTTCTGTAGATTAAACCATAATTAAGTATGATGTCGGTATTGCAAAAGCTCAGTAATTATGCCCCCATTTGTTCTACTAATTTCTGCTGCAATAAAATACGAATACTCACAAGTTAGCATGAAACTGGTGGTTCACAGTTCAGAAGTCTCCTTTCATCTGACAGGCAAAAAGAGTTCTGAAAAATCAGTGAAGATACCAGGTTCCTCCAAACACTTTTTAAAGATATTGGTGGACTTTGGATCAGACCATAAATAAGGAGATGTTATATCTCTACATAGTGTGGTCCACTTAACAGAGTCAAGTAGCATTCATCTTTATACTATGTTTTCCCTTGATAATAGAGTAATAGCAGATGCTAACACAGGAGAAAAAAAAACTAATAAGAAGCACGTATTTTTAGCAACTTTAATTATATTCTAGCAGCAGGAAAGAAAGAGATGCAGAACCATATGAGCAAGCAATTCTCCCCAGAAGACAGACATGGCTTTGGAGCATGCTAGAATAATGATTTCAGTTGTGAGTAATTTTGGAGTCAAGCAATTACTGGCAGGGCTGTTTCTTTGGTGCTGCGCTTGTTATTTTTTGTAGCTGTCCTACAGCAGCTCAGCTACCAGGCTAAAGCACTGAAGCAGACTCAGTCCTTATAATTCTAAAAAAAAGACAAACGTGTGTACACACATGCTCCAGGAAGAACTAGCTTGGTCTGATCTATGATCACATGGATAATACTACTTAGCCTTTCATAAATTATACATATATCTTTTTCTGCTGTTTCTTATGTGAACAAATTTTCTAAGGTGCCCCCTAGCTGTGGATTCATTAACAGCAGTAAAATGTACCTAAAAGCATGGGGAAAAAGCAGCATTCGCTCTCAAATCTAGTGCAGTTGAAGGGTTGTAAGACTGAATACCAACCTAGACTGTGAAATATTTTCTACATGCATTCTAAGCAACTGATATTCTTGAATTGATAAGCAAATGAAACTGGATGATCATTATGGTCCTTTTCAACCCAGGCTATTCTGTGATATCCCAACTTTTATTTATTTGATTTATAATGGTTAAAAAAAAAACAAACACCTCCACTGGTGCAGATTTTTATGAGCTCAGCATGCAGGCTATTATTCATCACTGGCAAAAATGCACAGGTAATGGTGGTGACCATATGAAAAAAGTGTTCCGTACCTGAGAACTTGCTCTATCACAGCACTCTTCCCATCTCTTGTAGTTCCCATAGCAATAAATAGGAGGCACTACTTTCAGAGCAACCTATATACAATAAATTTCACCAAACCATTTTTTTTCTTCAACATATTAATTTTGCAGTATGCAAAATTTAGGATGTAAACGAATAAAGAGCTTGATCCTATCATAATGGACAGTTTTTCCTGTTGAAAAGCCCATATCTCTTAGCAAGCAGTGAAAAGTGGGTTTCCATTAATCGTACCCCTGTTTAGAAGATATTTACATCACAAAGGTAAATGTTTATTTTGGTGGTTTAGTACCATATTAGCTAAGAGGGAAACAAAGCTTCATCTATTGGCTGTAAAGGGACATGCTTGCAAATTGGTGAAGGGCACCTGCTTTCTCTTGGTAGGAGCCAGCAGAAGCTGTGAAAGAACCAGACCCAGAAGCTGCTGGTTCTTATGGTGCGATTAATTAATACAGTATCAAGCCACAGAGCACCACATAGCATGTTATGCTTTCTTATATTATTGACATGGACAAAATAAGACTAGCAAAGACATACAGCAGAAATAAATAACGGGTGAAAGAAACCCTGCTCAGAACAACGTTGTTTTATGGAAAGGCATTTAAATGAATGAGTTTTATAACACCTATTAAAATAAGTGTTAATAAAAACTGCACACTCCTATTTATCACAGCTTGGAGAGCCAGGAAAAGCTCACTTACAACGTAACACCCATGAAAAAGGGACATAAGGAGGCTGCTTCACTGCCTCACAGGCACTGTAATGATCAGGGTCCTGAGCATTTCAACATTGTCACAGTTCAGGGCTGTATTTAAGGGAAGCACCCATAAAGATGCATTACCGCTGACACCCTTTTAAACTAAATGGAAAGAATTTAAAGCCCAGCCATCAATAATTCAAGGATAGCTTTTGTACAACAGGTCTTAGTATTGATACACTTCAGCACTGAACCTTGGTATGTTCTCTAACAATACAGGAGGATTTCAATGGCGACTGTGACTTATTTGCAAATGAAGACATCAAGAAAAACACAGCCAGCACATCACAAAGGTTCAACTTCCCCTCTGGTGAGGCCACATCTGATATACTGTGCCCAATTCCAGGCTTGCCAGTTCAAGACAGGCGGGGAACTGCTGAAAGGAGTCCAGCAGTAGAGCCACAGAGATGCTAGGGACCTGGAGTATCCTCAGTATGAGGAAAGACTGAGAGACCTGGGACTGAGCAGCCCAGAGAAGACTGAAGGGGGTTCTTTTCAATACTTATAACTAACTAATAGAAAGGAGTTAGATGAATGAGGCCAGGCTCTTTTCAGTGGTGCCCAGCAACAGGGTTGGCCTAAGCCAATGGGACACAAGCTGGATAACAAGGGGGTTTTCCATACGAATATGAAGAAAAATCTTACTTTGAGAGTTAATGAGTACTGGAACAAGCTACCTAAAGAGGTGGTGGAGTCTTCCTCTCTTGAGATATACAGAACTTACCTGGATGCCTTCCTATGGAACATTCTGTAGAAACCCACTTTAGCCAGGCATTAGACTAGATAACCTCTATGGATCCCTCCCAAGCCTTACATTTCTGTGCCTGCTCAAGAATAGTTTGTCTAAATACTTGCCAGGAATACATTCTCCGCCTTACTGATTCCCTTGGTACATTAATGTTGAGTCTTCTCCAAGTACCAGCTTCTTTAAGCCAATTCCTACAAAGGTTTATTATTTAATCAAACTACTACTTATGACTGCTTATGTCCTCATTTGAAAGTTTGCATAATAACCAATTACATTATTTTTTTTTTTAAATAATTGCAATAGGTACTATTACGGCATGACAGTGAAAAATATTAATTTTTGTTTTGCTTACTGTATTTGCAGAACAAATACAAGCCTGAATTAGGGCTCAGGGAAAAGAATATTTAGACTGTGCTATCTAAGTATATCTCCCAGGGAAAAAACAATTAATTATCTTTGTTACTGCTTCCACTGCAGAGAACAGCTGCAATTTCTGGCTTGCCAAGTTCACGTCATTGAGGGTTATTCCTATTAATATCAATTAAGAGCTAAACTGTTTGAGTCTCTTCAATAATGATACTCAAGTAGGTTTAAAGTGCCATTTCACAGAATGCACGTTTCATCAGAATGAGAATACTTGTTTTTTTATCTAAAGATTTTTTTTAAACATAGATATGGATCAAAGCAATGCATCCAGACACCTGTAACTAAGGCAAGCCAACGACTAAGACAGACCCAAAGACCAGCATATTCATTCCCATTTAGGAATCAAAGTGAAATATTTGTTCCTTAGTTGAACCAGATATAATACTGCCCTTTCACTTGTGGACTGTAGCTAAATGAACTCATGAAGTCAAATCAAAGTGATACTGAGTACATTTCACGACTTCAGTGCTAAGGATATTAAAGCTGGAAGGAGCTCCCCACTTGCCATCTAAGCCATGCTGTTCATCTATTTTAACTACAAGTTCAGCAGACATAAAAGTTTATTTTCTCATTTCGAGAAAAGTCCACGACTTCCCTCACACAGCTTTCCACTTCTTTCATTGTTGTACAAAATTGACCTAGGATCTTTTAATCAATGTTATTAGGAGTTGACAGAGAAGATAAATAAAACAAAGCTGGTCATAACCTCCTCATTCTCTACCCTAACCTTCATCTCTGCTTCATCTCTGAGCATCATTCTCATCACCAAATGGCCTTAGGCATAAACACACAAATTACATTATACTTCTCAAAAGTAATTTTTTAAATATCTTGACCACCGGTTTACATTTGTCAGTATAATCACTGCTATCAATGCAGCAGGAGATGAAACAATCTATATCAAAACTGTGCTGTTACCTTAGCCGGAGCCCTGGGCAGCACTTTCCTTTGCCTTAGTTCAATCAGAAATATCACACTGTGAATCCATTTTCAGCAAAAGGAGCATAACATAAATCAGTCTAAGGATTGAGGAAGTAGGACTTGGTCTGTATAGTTTCCCTTCTTTGGTAGTTGTATGACCAACTTAACCTCCCATAGAGGTTTATCCACCATTCCAAATGAATTTTATGTTCTGCAGAAGAAATACTTGTGAATTCATGAGCACTGGGAAGAAAGATAAAAGAAAATCCCCCATGCTTTACAAATATGAAAGAGTTGCAGATTTGTGTTCCTAGATTAGCACTAGAAAGGACAAAAAAAGTAACTGAAGCCCCAAACCCATAGACCTCTAAGACTTTTACTGGGCACTTCTTAAATAAGACACACTTTTCAGTGCCTCTGCATTGGCTTAAACACACTGCTGTGCAGCACCTCCCCTCTTATTTCCTCTAGGTGACATTACTTAAGGCTGCTCCAGAAGTGGTGCTGAGAGGCCCAAAGCCAAACAGTAACATGGGACTGCTGATAATGAAGCAAAAATGAGATGAAACAAAAGACTAAAAAATGAAAACAGAAACTTACATATATATATAGCTCAGAATAAAGGCAAAACAAAAGCAGACCATGGATTTGCTAGGTTCCATGAAACATCTTTCATACATACAGAAACTGGAATTTCACACAGCCAAAAGCCACAGACGATCCACGTGAATCAGAAGGAACCTTTCATCAGCATTACACTAAGCTCACATCAAGAGAAAATAACCTTTAAAAGTGAAGTCCTATTCATCATTCAAAACCAAATGCAGTACTGCTCCCATTTAACTCAATGCTGCTTCTAATAAAGTGGTTTAGACTCGCTTTATTGGTTTACAACTTCATTTTTATTCTGATCAGATTCACTGATTCTGTTCTGCTTTCCTGTCTTGTCAAAAGAACACAGGACCAAGGCAACCTCAAGGTTGACATTTTGGTACATAATAGCACATTTATCATTCAGAAGCAAGCACTGTATTTCAAAAAGTATGTATTTCAACAAGCATCCTCTAGCAGGTAAAAATTCTTCTAAGTTTTTCTAGTAATGGTTTGTTTACATACCAACAACTTGAAAGAGACTAGTTCATGAAAAATCCCTACTTTCCTCCTCGCCATCCCTTAAGTTATCTGCTTTAAGCACAAAAATTAAAATTCAGAAAGACAGAACTTAACCTATTTAGTTACTGCTCACAATTTAAAGGTGATAAATACCAGAAATCTGCACGAATACAGGAATAACTTATCAATGAATATTCTGAAGTCCCAACCTTTCCTTTGAATGAATTCATGTTTCTTTTTCATCTTTGGCTAACAGAAATTGGGCAGTGTTCTGTTTCTTGTGAGAGATTCCATTGTCATTCTTCAGAATTTTGATCAGACTTTCCTTTCTGGAGGCATACAATTACATTACATCACACAGACTTGTGGCCTTCCCTTAGTTTTCTGGTGTCCATTCCATGGAAGAACATAAGAGCACTATTTCTACTTCCAGTAATGCTGCACTGGTACCACATTGGCATAAGTGAAACTAATTCATGCATAACATGAAATAAAACTTCTCCTTGACTGTCAGTACACAAAATATTAAGAATTCCAGCATGCTGAAATATGACCTGGGGAATAGAGATCACCAGGAGAAATGAAATTTATTTAGCAGAACAAAACAAAGCCTGGAAGGCAATATTGTCACTGATTATGAAGATGTCAGAAGAGACAGACACAGACTGTTGGATTGGTTTGTTGGGTTGGTTTCTTCCTAAACAGGTGTTCTTGTGCTCTATTACATAAACTGGTCGAGATTTAATGTAAAATTTTCCAAAATACAGATTTTTGAGAGACATTTTAAAATCTTTGTGTTTTTTGAAATAAGATACAACTACACTTAAAGAAAATCATGAATAGGATATAAAAATGCTATATTGCATTCCCAAACTTCTTGATTCATAAATTGTAGTCCTAAATTTTCTACAGCCTGTACTAATGAGCATGTGTGCCATTCAATTTGTTTATGGTGAGCTGTAAAATATCATGCTTTTTAATTGCATTACAATCACCAGAAGTTGGCACCAGTCAACCTGCATTTAAAAACAGCAGCCAAAAGGAAAGCATAGTGTTACCCCATGCCATAGCCTTTTAAAAATCTGTCCTCCACATAGTTGCAGCAACTCTAAAGTAATGAGCATTTCCTGCAAAATCCAAACTATTTTTTTTTTTCTTTAGGACAGAATACATTTGTTTCCCAAATCAGATGGAATCCTACAGATGTTGGCATTAAGTGTACTGATGGGAATCATGATAATCTGTCAGAAAAATGTGTAAATCCTTTGGGCTCTATAAAAAGTTGACAGCATTCCTGTGAAATATTAACAAGGCACAATGCAGTCATTGACATTTAACTATTTCCACTGTGTTATTGGGTTTTTTTTTTTGTTTTGTTGTTTTTTTGACTCATCATTGCTCTCTGCAGTTTTCTCAGGCTCTGTATTTTATAGAAATGACCATATGCTTCGATTTGTATTTGATGACATAATCGCAGAACTGCAGAAGGTGAACAGCTGAATCTGTGTTCGTTAGCTGGTTTGGGGCCACAGAGCTAAAGAAACCTTCTGCAATGCAGTGAAAGCCAAATCCCAGCAATGAGATGGGCATTTGTATTATTGTGGTCTGCATGCAACCAGGCAGCCCTTGATACAATCTAGGATCCCCTGCTCCTGTTACAGAGGTAATAAGGGAAACAAATTTGAATGCAAGTTTTTCATTTCTGTGGAGAATGGAGTTGGCCTTTCTGCAGATCTATCATCATTTGCAACACAGCAATATGGTAAGACAGAAACTTCATGAATGTTTTATGAAGTTGTAGGTGGTAGCAAACAGCTTCTTGCTCAAAAGAGCAAAATTAGTTAGAACCTTCTTCTTCTTCTTGTAAAGAATTCCTTCGGTGAAGCCAAAGACCCTCTTCTTAATTAAAAGCTTCACCAGAAGCGTGTATGTGGAAAATATACCACCAGAAGTTTCTCTTTTGACAAACAGGTTTTTTTTTCCAGCTTAAGCCTACTTAATTGAAAAAAAATTCCAAGAAGTAATATCCAAAGTGCTCAAAAGGCAACGTGGTTAAGATCTGTCAGCAGCACAGGGGTGAATGCAGTGGAATTGCAAGTATCTGTGCTGCAATCTCTTGAGCAACTCAGTAGTTTCTACAAAAGAGCTCCAGAAGACATCAAGTTCTCACATGCAGGACAATATTACACTCTTGAATCACAACACAGCTCTTGGAGGCTTTCAGCTCTTGACAGTCTTAGCTTAAATTTCTCCAAATACCACAGGAAGCCAAACTTTAAAATCTTTCACGGAACAAAACTTCTGCCCACTGCATTCTTCTAATCAGAAATATTTAAGTAATTAAATATCACCCAGTGAAGCAAATCATAATTTCAACACAAGCAGAGCCAAGATTCAAGAAGGTAAGCACTATTAGAAAGCCATTGCACAATCAACAAAAATTTGTACTCCAGAAAAACATAATTGGCCTAACTTGATATAGAAGTACATTAGTTCTTGGATGCAAAAAGCAAATCTTGATTACAGCAGCAGAGAAACCTACTGTGATTATATTAATTAAAAATTTGCCAAGTTATTTATAGTATAATACAAGGAAATGACATTCATTACCCTATAAACTATTCAACAAACCATTAAGCACTATAATAAAAATCAATTGGCAAAAAGAGGTGCAATTATATTTATATTCATGTAAACTCCTTAGCGAACTAAAACCAAAGCATCACCCAGGCCCAGTATTCTTTACCACAGAAGTGTTTGAGAGATTTAAAATATAACAGTATCATTCAATTAGCATGTTAAGTTACTTAATCAGTTAACTTCCAATTTAGCTGCTAATCACCAATCACACGTCAGGTTTTCAGAGATCAGAAGAAAGAAATTTAAAAAAAAGCAGTTACCACTCAAGAAAAGATAAGTAAAAAAAAAAACTATTTTACCACCTTTTAAAATGTGTTGATATATTCTTAATTAACTGATGAAGCCGTGTTCTGTAGTCTATCACTGCACACACAATTAACTCATAAGCAATCAAGGAAATTAGAGGAAAATTAAAAACAGGATTGTCATAAAGCATTGATCATCTACACCTGCAGTATGCATCTGCTGGAATTTACCTTGCACTACCAAACAAACAGGCTAATTTCTGTGGGGGAGGAGGGAGCAAAAAACAAAATCTTAAGCATAATGTTATTCACATGCATAGGGTTGAAGTAAAGAAAGTAGTTGCCCTACAGGTTACCTTCTTGAATCGAGGTAAGTCAAAACCAATTTAGATGAACAGGAATAAATTTCACAAAGGTAGAAGTGAAAACACCATGACTTGACAGAACCCTTTCAGCGTCAATCCTATTTAAACCCACTTAGAATGGAGTCCCATTCCTATGCTGCTCTATCAGCTTTCATGCTGGAAAAGAGGTTATCACTCTTGTCTCCCTCCACATCTCCTATCAACTCACAGCCCAGCCCAGCCATGACCTTTGTCTACGCCAGCGGAGAGCCTCCACCTGCCAGGATCCCTTTTCATATCAGCTAAGCTGGAAGGAGAGCTCTCAAATAACTTGGCATCAAGTGCAATAAAATATTTTTCTCAAAACTCAAAGGCTGGATAAGCACCTGCAAAAACAACATGACTCTGTGGGCTGCCAACATATACATGTACTTTGGAAACACTGTTCAGGAATGAGTAGGGAAGCAATTACTATTTTTGAGGTAGTGCAAGAGGAACTCTGTGCATTGATCTCACTAGTGAGAATGAATCAAGACTGGAATCCACCAAGGTAAATAAACCCAGGAGACTGAACTCAGTCATCTTCGCTACCTCAGAAACTGGAGAATGCAACTAGGATTTCTTCACAGTAATGTCTTATTCAACAGATTCATCCTTTCATCTCCTAAAATGGCCCCCAAAAAGCAAATAGCTGTATTTTATTATTTTGCTATTTAGGTAGACTATCTTTACCTCTTCTGCTCCAACAGATCAGAAACTCATACTTTACAGTTTCAGTTTTCAAAAGAAGGCATTAGTAAACGTTTGTACCCTACCTTAAGCCCATTTAAGTCATCTGAATAAGAGATGTAAACTACTTTGTACGTGTTACATTACAGCCCATAACCCTCCCACACATTTACTAGAGAGTTCCAGATGAACACTGCCTCAAGTTTAAGTTCCATTGACAAAATCCATTAATTACACAAATAAAAATAATAACATATAGAGACAACAAGGCACCCACAAATGCCATCTGACCACCCACAGTCTCTGGCAGCAATGCATTTAAAGCAAGGCAGAGCAGAAGGATTACAGGAAATATGTAGCTAAAGTTTGCAGAAGCAGCTGTTTTCTCTCTGGTAATGTAGAAACTAAGAATCACACCACTTTTTTTTTTTTTTCTCCTCTCATGAGAAATATAAGTGATGAAAAGCCCATTTCACTCCTCTCATTTTGGTCTCCAGTTGCAAAAATGGACATCTGCTTGAGCTGCAAACTCCACCAGCAGCTGACACCTTAAAAATACTCAAGGGAGCAAACACCAAGAAGCAAACGTGAATGCTTTCTTTCTTACTAAATTTGCTTTATTTTATTCCCAGGATTCACTGAGAAGAGACAGCACAAAGAATTTGAACCCATGTTAGAAAAGGGGAGAATCTAAGAGCAAGATGTGTTCTATGAGCGGAGAAATCCTTCAGGTTTATAACATTAGCATGAATTCTTATGCTATCAGACCAATTAAAGCATTAGTGTCTTTCCTCATTCTTCTGGAAACCATCAGTGGTGTCACACAAGATAGGAGAGGGGAGGAATTCAGCCCCACTCTCTCTCTTGCTCTCACCAGCTGAAAATTTCAGTGTTTAATACCTACACCTGGACCAGTGGGTATCATGGCTTCAACAGTCTAGGTTTTACATGGTACATCCCATGCAAAGCCATGTGAGAAAACAGCAAACAGGGAAGGCACAAACAGAGCTCAAATGCACATAGCTTGGAGCTGATGAATGATAGGCATGAAGTCGGGAATTAAGCTAGGTCGTCACTTAAAAGGCCTACCTAATTTTTAACAGTTTTTCTATAATATGGGAAATCATAAGAAGCCAGATGCAAAAAAGTCAGCCCTCCATCTAAGGAAACTGAAGTGCTTTGCTTGTCTAAGAAAAAAAACTTACCGTGGCAGCAAACATTTTTAATTCTAACAACTGTAAAGGAGTTTGGCTCCTTATCCCAGCAAAGGGATGAAAGGGATGATGAAGAGGAGGAATAACGTACGCAATAAATTCAGTGAGAGAACATATTGAGAGTGAGAAACCTCACTTTCTCCAATCTCCAGTTGGCAATCCAGCACTGCCTTGCTATTTTTGCCCCATCAAACTCCACATCTTGGTTTAAAAACAACTGGTGACCCAGTCACGACTGCAGCTGCTTGTCACCAGCCAAAGTGATCATGCAATGTTCTCTCAGACTAGACTTGTGAGAGGACTTTTACCAGCTCTAAAAAACAGGAATAAATCCCATCATGGCTGCTACAAGACATCCCTTTTGTTTGCCAAACAGAAGCCAGTTGCCTCTTCTTAATTACTCAAGTGCATAAGCACATAACCTGGCTACATCTTTTCCTGTTTTACAATCCTACAGCAGGGGCTCAGACTCTTATCATATCATATAATCAATGAATATAAAGATGTTATAATTATGAAACATACAAGAGAGTTTGGCTAAGAAGATTATTACACCAAAAAAGAATAGATAGAATGCTTACCCTTGTCCTGGGCTCACTGGGTAGCTCCAAAGGAGGGATCTCCAGAAGAGATCCTTCCCCACTGGCAGTCAGCTCTTAAATGGGTCTGGAAGGGGTTGAGCCAAGTTCCACCCATTCCAGCAGCACAGGTGAATTGCCTTCACCTGTACTCCCAGGGCTGACTCATTGCTCACCTCAGGTGATCAATCAGAGGTTCAGGCTGTGATTCAGCAGTTCCCATGCACATATACACACACACACAGATCTCTCTCTCTCTCTTCCTCTTCAGAGTTCACTGAATATTATTCCCTTTTTGCTTTTACCTTTCTTAGGTTATTTCAATTTTTATTTAAATGCAGCTAAAGATGGAACAGCTTTTTTCAAAGCAGCCAGCTTGTTTGACATCCTTATGAAGTGACCGCATTTTTCTGAAGGCTGAGTTTAGTAATGGGAACAGCTCAGGGCTGAAGCTCTTCAAACATGTAGACCCCAAATTACCTGCTGCTGTCTTTTAACTTTCTGAAAAAAGATAAAGGAAGTGAAGAAAAAGAAAAAACATTTCATCTTTCACGCTATCTTCAGGTAGAAATTCCTTCCTATCTTTTAAACGCATTTAAGGTAAGTCCTGGAAGTAAAAAGCACATGTAGGTGGAAGTAATTGTATGATACCAGAGAAGATCTGTCTTTGAAGAAAATTGGAATTCTTCAGCGTATAACTAGTACACATATTGCATTTCCCCTGTTTTTAATGCTCTGCAAAACTTGTGGGTATGTAATGAGGTTTAGTCAAAGTCACAGGAAAAGGTTATTTACTCGTACTGGCTTGTTGATACACGGAAGATTTCAAGGCTGAACTCTTCAATGGCATTTTGCCACTGACTTCAAAAGGGTTAGGATCTTCCCTTGAGCAAAATAACGTGCATAAGAACCATAAAGTTGTTATTTTCTTAAACCTTTTATATTAGCATAAAATAAGAGCAGAGCTTTGCTCAAGATGGCATTAGCACTAGCCAGATTTCTGTGCAAGAACAGCTGTGCCCTGTTTCCAACCACTTCAGTTGAAAAGGTGCCCTAGAAAGCACCAGAGAAAACAACAGTGAAAAGAGTAAACAAATCCATTCCTCACCACATGCTTACTGGGTTCCTGAAATCACCACTATCTTAATTAGCAAAGGGATACTATGACATTATAGTAACGTGAAAATTCAAAGACTCGATTATTTCATTTCAGTAGGTTTGTTATGGGAAATAAGAGTAAATATTAGAGGAACAAAAAATGACTGATGCTTTCTAAAAGAAAATATAGGATTAACTGTGCTTGAATGCTATAAAAATTAGTTATGCAATTGGGGGGCTGTGGAAGAGACTCCAACAAGAACACTACAACTCTGACAATTATTTGGTACAAGCTTCAATGAAACCAACAATCTGAACAGAGCAAACATCTAATGTTCTGTAGACCATATTAGCTTCTGATTTATGCTGATGGTAGTATTGGCACAAAAAGGGTCAAGATCCGTGGAGATAAAACCCCCACCACAGGGAGCAAGACTTAATAGCACACTTGAACACCACCAACATCTGTGAGAGTGCAGATAGCAGAAATAGCAGTCCACAATTAAAACTTAATGAGAAATGCTGCACATGTGGGCTTCAAGTCTCACTCCTTCTGGCACAGGGTGCTTCTGATTTAATAAAGTGCTCTGCATCTCCACCTGCACAAAAGCCACAGACTTCTAGAGGATAGTATAAACATCCACTGCATAAACAGGAAAAACAGCTCTTTTAAACCATGTTGGAGGACCATTTCTAATCATAGTCAAAAGATGGCAACGTCACCTTACACCCCTCTGCAAAGACGACACAGAACTCAAAGCTTCCAATTCACAGGGGATTTCTGAATTAGGACTTCTGGCTAGGATCTCTGCATGTTTCCCCGAAATCCACATCACCAGGCAGCCACAAGCATCCTCACATGAAGGACTGCATTTGCACCAAGGAACCCACTGCACCACACACCATTTGACAGGGCTGGGTTCCAGCCCCTTGTTCTAGGAGGCCTCAACCAGTCCCGCATGAAATAATTACTGAACAGTGAAAAATCACTCAATTAACTCGAAACATCTGACTTGTTTTTCAGTTACATCTTTGTCACCTTTCCAGAAGGATTCTCAAACCTCCCTGACAGTAGAAGAGTTTAATAAACCTGTGAAATCTATTCTGAGAAATCATCAGGAATTAATTGCCACAGGAAAAAAAAAAATCCTCTTCTAATAAAGACAGAACAGAACAAACCACTTGGGCACAGTAGGTATACTTCAGCAATAAAGATACCTAATTAGTCTTCTTGGTCATTACAATGAGTAAAACATAAGTAGTAACTAAGATAAAATCAAACTCAGGAAATGTAGAACACACCATTACGGTTTGTGTCTTTCTCCTCCCTCTTTTGGATATCTATGTCATGCTTTCTTCTTTAAGAGCTGCCTGAAGTTGAAAACACCTACAAGTTATCCAGGCCTGGAAATACCCAATGGTAAATCACCACTGAGTCAATGATTCAACAAAACTATCCCGTCCTTGTTAAAAGTTGTCATACTTTACAGTCAAACTTTCAGAAACAAATCTTATAACTGATTATCTCCTAAGCGTTATGACAGCACGCTGCTGATTCCTCTCCTAAAGCTTACGACCACGTGCAAAATGTAACGCTTCCAAGTAATGTCCATATTATGTAGTAACATCAGGCCTATTGTAATCAGCAAACAGGAACATGGTACCTCGCGCCGCATCACACTCCCCAAGGACCAGCTGATGAAAGATGCTGGCAGCTGCTGAAAGGAGAAAAGCTCAATGAATTATACAAGCTGCATTAAAGCGGCTTTCGCATTCACTTCACAACTGAGGGACAAAGATTTTGAGGAGGTAAACAGAATCTTAAAACACAGTGTTGTCATGAAGTGCAATATCATAGGGACATCTCGATTATTCACCACTGCCAGCCTCCTCCTGTTACATTAGCTCTGCAGATGAAGCCTCTATTTTTTTTTTGAGACCTTGATACTTGTCATTCACTAATAAGCTCTTACCAGACTCAAACACTAGCTATGTTAAGGAAGAAACAACTCCAAAAGGAAGGAGACCAAGGAGAAGACATGGCATTGATACAGTAATCCCGGCACCACCTTGCCTATTGGGTTGATTATTTTGCATTTCTTTTATAACTCACTTGAAATTTTCACAGCTGCTTTTTGGTTTTAGCAGTTTAACTACACGACATTGGATGGCAGAAAACCTGGATGAAATCATCTGATATGTAATAGAATTACACATTATCATCCTGTTTGGAAATATTATTGGGTACAGGGCAGATAATCAGAGTTTTAATTAACGGCTAATTAGAAACATGGGCTTTCTCTTGAAGACTCCCAGTAATCTCTAGATATCTCTAAGTTTGCTATCATATCTTTTACAACAACTATTTTGGAGCTATACTTCTTTCCCCACCTGTCTTGCCCCACTCTGGCTTCTCTGGGTACATCTCCAGCATGCTGCAATGGAGAAGTTTGGTCAGAAAAGTCCTAAGAATTAAATTATCTTAATTACAAAACATGGAAAATGTTGATTTATTTTTCCCTAAAGCTTAAGTTAAACATATGCTTCCATTTACTGAGAATTTGGTTCTGAAAGCTCAATAAACTCTTTCTAGAAAAAAGGAGATACAACTGTATTTGAAGGATGTCCCATTTTAACTGTATGCGAGGTAGAAAAATCAAAGTTCTCAGATAATTTGGTAAAGGAATTTTCCCATTACCTCTGCTTGAAAAGAAAATATTACTCAGTTGAACTTCTTAAAGAGGAAGGAAGTGGTCAATGCAGCATTCACCTTTGCCCCTTGGGCAAACCTGTTTTTTTATTAGCTTTGCCCTACAGAGTTGAATAGTGCAAGCAGAAGAAGAGAGACAACTGAGATTGTTCCAGGGCTCGAGGGAACACTAAACCATCCAGAGACATACCCCTGGGACTTGAAATTGCTCGGTATCACTGCAGCTGTCATCCTGCCGCAATCACAAGACAGCGTTTCTCAATTGGTATGAAGAAGAGATCTATTACATGATGCCAAATACACTGATACACTTTGCTGACATTGCCAGAAACATTTATTTTAATATAATGGAGGTAAATGTAAGTTTGACCTTGAAGAAAATAAATAGTTACGTAGCAGATAGAATAGGCATTGAAGGATATATATGGAAATATATCTATATAAAAGCAGTTCACTAGCAATCCAGCATTAACATATATGCTACTTCCATCCAAGTCAAAGTGATTTACCCTTATTTAACCAAACTCAGAGGGGAATACGTGGGTGCTGGCTAAGGTGGATGCATGCAGAACACGACGGATCAGCTCATGTCCCCAAAATGCTTTCTGAAAGCATCAGCAGCAAGCAGCTACCACACTAATTACTCACCAACTCCTGATTTTCATGAATGAGAGGGGTAAGTCCCCAGCTCCCTCACAGTGAGCCCTAGGGCAGCATATGCACACAAAGCACATTATCCCAGTGATTAGGATGCTTCAACTAGCTGACAGTCTGTATTCCTGCTCCTTGCCTCAGCAAAGCTGCACTGTGATTTACCTCTGAAGCACCAAGTAAAGAACCTAGCCAGGCACTTTGCTGGCTTTTGCTATTTAGATAATTTAAAACACCTTCGTGTTCTACCTTTCCGTCTTCTGAAGCATAAAAGGAAATACAAAATCTTTTTGGGGAATCTGTATGGTTATTATCCAAGCACATGGAGGCACTGTGCTATGCCTCAAGCTAAGAAATACAAAATCTTTGCTTTTCAAAGTGGCTGAATCAAGCCTAAGGAAACACTGAATTGATACAGCCCAGACACACAAATCATTTTCAAGTAGACAGTCAATCCCATTTCTCTATCCATTTATATCCAAGAACCTAAATGTTTCTCCTCTGCTTTGACCAGGGATATAGCCCGACTTGGTAAAAGCTTTATGATGCAGCAGAACAATGTACATGGATTTTTACAATCTGAGTCACTCCAAGAATTATGCATGTCTGACATAGTTTGGTCCAAATTACAGACAGAAAGACAGCATTAGGATAAGGAGCCTTATGATTACACAAGTAAACTTCAGAGCTAGTCCTGTGTTATACAAAATGCGCCATGCTTTCGCAGCTGACTTCAAAGGAACAAATCAGGAATGATTCCTGATGTTGTAAACAATCCACTCTGCAAGGCACTGTAAACTGTTAAATAAGCCAGAGCCAACGTTAGTTCTAGTCCACACCTTTCCAGTGATTACAAGGCAACTTTTTCTCTTCCCTTTTTCTTTTCCATGCTTACATATATCTCCATTTGTCACAGTTCTGATCCTACAACACTCTGGACTCAACCAGTTACAGCTAATAAACACACTATTCGTCTGTTTCTCTGTTTTGTATGGAAACTTTCCCAGGCCTTCCAGAGAAATAGCCCACTGCCCACCTCCTTGTACTCTCCACATCCTCATTCTCTTCCCTGGACCTCAGGTGTATGAATTTTTCCTACAAACAGATCCATAAAGTTTCTTCCAAGCACTTAAAATAAACTTTACCCCTAGTTCAACCAGTGACCTGTTCCCCAGAACAGTTCAAAAGATAGACAGCACTATTCATTAAGAACTAAACCAAACAGTTCTCTCAAGAAAGATCGTTGGAGCCCGTTGATTTTTGGTCCTAGAAATACTGGAACTCTAACTCCAAAAACACCAGCCCTATCTTACCTTTCTTCACTCCACAGTAACCACCATAATCTCAACGCTGTGACTGTCTCAAGACTTCAATAATTAGGTTTTCTTTGCAGTTTCACCCTTACCACTCTCACTAAGCAGGTAAAATAACACACTTCTCACAGACCTGCCCTTAGCTATGGTCTCTCCTTTCATAACCTCCAACTTTATTTTTGTCTTCAAATCTTCATGCTTCTACAACTCACCCCATTTGTCCTGCATAGCACCAAACTCCTGATTATTCATTCTTCACAGAGCATATTCCAGAAACAGCTCTATAATACAATAGTGAAAAAGCAGCTACTTTTCTTGTTCTGCCTTTTCCACCTGCATCTCATAGGGTCCAAGTGTTTTCCATCACATCCAATGAGAATACAACTAAATAATGAATCACAGCTGAACTGAACACTTCTCCTCCTTAATCACACCTGTCCTGAACTCTTGGTATCTTAAAAATACATGAGATAGTGCTGAATGCTATGTTAGTTCATCTGTAGACTTATCAAAATTATATAAAACTACACAATTATATACAAAATGTAAATAACAAGTTGGAGAAAGTAAAACAGAGGCTGATGTGATAACAGCACTTGCATGGTTTACTATGCTGAGGAAAACTTATACTGCCTTTGAGCCAGGCATCTCTTTCAAGTGGGTATCTGGGTAACATTTAGCCAAAGCACTGCAGACGGATGGTGGTTCTTAGATCTCAGTTTCAAAGCAAGTGCTTAAGTACTTCATAAATTTCAAATTAGTGTCTAGGTTTTGTGGGGAGGATCCGGTGATAAAGTTTATAAAGTTATAATCGCTGGCAACAGATAAATCTTAAAAGAAAATGATGGATATGTCCAGGCTTTGCTGCCAATGGGTAAATGTGGAACGCAACAAACAGAACTGGAAATGGTATCAATATAGAATCTGTTGTTTTCTTGAAATTTATTGTAGCCAGTTTAAGTTGAATACTAAATAAGCATTTGTCTGGCTACTTCAAAGTTTCATACATATTGAAATGGCCAAGTTTTCAATAAACACAAATATAACAATCATCTAGTTAGCTACATTTACTACAGCTGCAAACAAAAATACTGCTTGAAAAATATTTTTATGTTAATATACTGGAAAACAGTACAACAAAGTAAGTGCAATAAAATTACAAATCTAAGAGCCAGTATGATCTTATGTCATACTTAGTAGAAAACCAAAACATAATAAATTAACACTTTCCAGGCATTCTGAAAGGACTCCCACCACTGCCTAGGCCAGATCTCTAATTAGTTTCCTCCAACATGTATTTTCCCACTTCTGTACATCTTTTGTTTAGCTGATGGTGAAACAAGATTAAGGCCATCATTATTTTTTTCCCCACATACTTTGCAGAAGCATAGCACACATCAGATATGAAGCAGAATATACTGAATATAGCCTATAATGTGACATCATCATTTTGTATTTTATTTGCATATTAATGGTGCTGGTGGGAAGCACAAATTGAAAGCAATTATTAAAATATGTAAGTTGAATTTTCTTGCATAAGCCATTTTCATATCATGTCACCATTAAAAAAAAATTGTGATAAATGTTCCCCCTGAAGCTGACAAGTTACAAGGGCTTGTACTATGGGAATAATAACTCCTAGATTCATAAAAACGGTAATTACTTTATCAACCTTCCAGTCACATTGCAGACACATATACTGAATCACTCCAGAATAACACTGACATAAAATTAGACTTTATATTGATATTATTCTTTTTACCTGAGGTGGCCTTTAAAAGAAAAAAAGTCCAATATATGACAAATTACCCTAGAACCAAACAATCAGGTTTCTCTCATGTCTCTGAACACAGAAGTAAGGCTGGATTGGGTGAGGTAAGGAAAAAAAAAAGGAGATAGCAGAAGGAGAGAAGTACTTCAAGACCAGGCCAGGAAGTGACTATGTTATGGCTATCAATGGCTGAGGTTAAGAAGTTGGAGGCCCCTGATAAGACAGCATCTTCTTGGACAGCCTCCTGGGAAGGACAGTGGGGACAAAAATACTCCACGAATGCAATCAGTTGAAAACAGAGCAGGATTAATTAGTTAAAGATGTTATGTGTTTGTGCCATGACCCAGGGAGGTCTCTCCTGTCCTTCATCCCACCTGGATCCATCCATCACCATTGCAACTGCCAAGGGAAGCAATGGGCCCTGAAGAAGAGATTTGGTTGGTGGGGGAGACAAAGGGATACAACATATTTCTGTGCAGTCTCCATTAAAACATGTGGAATTACAACTATATGTGATTAGAAATGTGTGAGATTAGACACATAAAAACAATTACAATTTTTCAAAGCTAAGCAGCAGACTGTGGCAGAAAACATCTTCAAAATAATACTGCTTTTATGTGTGTGAGTGTGACTTAGGTATTAAGCCATTCTGATTGTCCTTTCTGTATGAGCGTGTGCTGCATTTATTAAAAAGTTTTCATTGCATTATTTTAATTTCTAATCAGTCTTTATGCCAGGGTTCCAATACAGCTGGATGTTTTCAAGAAGAGCCTTTTGGAGATGGAAATCTCTGCAGAGAACTGTATCTCCCCTGTGAGCTTCCCAGCTAAATCCAGCCTGAAAAGAGGCAATAGCTCAGCCTTTGTTCCAGCTCAGTCCTTGACCTTTTTGTTTACAGTGCTAATAGGAATAGCAGTTAGTCAGAGTCAAATTGGCATTTCTGAGATGTGAATAATCACACGAGAAAACAGAGTGAAACAGTCGGCACATTCACAGTCGGAACATTCACAGCGCCTGCCGCGCTGAGCCATTAGCTCCTTATGATGTTCAGCCACTAGCACTGATCTATATAGGAATAGAGACAGTGACCTATAGGAGAAATAATCTGTATCCCATTACCAACTCTCTGAGACATTATTCCTTCCAAAGCCCGAGCTTTTCAATGACATCCTTCTAAAAAGGCTCTCTTTCATGTCACTTTTATCATCCTGACCTTGCTCTAGTGGGAATTTCAATTCTGTCCTTTGAGACATGCAGATGATGCAAAATCTCACCCTCTCTCCTTGCTGCACAAAGATCCAAAGAGCCGAAGTCCAACTTGCTACGTGGTCCGTGCCCTTGTGCTGTGTGACAACCATGCAATGCCTGCTGCCGGTCACAAGGCTGTTAGTGTGTCCCAGCTGTACTGCAGGGAAAATGGGCCTTTCTATAGGAAGCCATACACTTTATATTTTAAATAGGTATTACACGAAAAACAAGTTTACACAACTGCTTTTTGCAGAAGCATAAACTATCTCATTGTCCAAGGAGGCTGTGGATGCCCCGTCCCTGGAGGCATTCAAGGCCAGGCTGGATGTGGCTCTGGGCAGCACGGTCTGGAGATTAGTGACCCTGAACATAGCAGGGGGGTTGAAACTAGATGAGCATTATGGTCCTTTTCAACCCAGGCCATTCTATGATCTCATTTGACAGTACTGTGGAAAAATGTGACATTCAAGACATCAAAAAACTGCCTTTTTTTTTTTTTTTTTTTCCTGTGCAATTAAAGGTCACTGATTACAGTCCTGGAGATCTTAACATACTTTTTCCACAGTATCCTGGATTACTACTTGAATGAACACACTCTGCACTGAGCCACTGTGGCCTGGACTTCCTTAATTATGCTGGAATAAGACAAAGATGTCCCCAAAGCACAGCAGTGGCTTAAAAGCTCTCAGGTTTGCCCAGCTAATGGGGTCAAAACCTCTGCAAATGTCAGGTTCACAGGAATCATGACTCAAGGGCTATGGCCTTAAGTACAATGCAGAGAGGAGAGTTGTAATTGTGACACTTAGAACTATTCAGAAGAACAAAAACATGCATTAAGTGAAAACAGAGAGTATAAAAAGAACTACTGAGTGTAGACTACATCTACCATGGTTTTAAGCTTCCCAATTCATAAACTCAGTATTTATTGTAATTCAGATCTGTTACAAAAAGGCAGCTATTTTTGGTATGTTGGTGCTGACAACACGCAGGAAAAGACTGAACAGTACCTGAGGAGATGACAGAGGTTGTATTAAACTGAATTTCTGATGCCACATTGCTGTTCATTATTACGGCTTTGAAAAACAAGACCCTTGAGTAGTGGAGGACTAATTGAATTCCTACACAATTACAGGAGCCTAACAATGATTTTAGCAAAAAAAAAAAGTCAAAACTGTTGTAAAAAGAGAAGCGATTATTTTTTTCTACTTTGTTTTTGAAGCTTTGATCAATAAGTACTAAAATATCTTCGAAAGTTCATAAAGCATTCTTGATATATTGGTGGAGTCATGGCCCTTTCTAACTTGATTTGTGTCCTCTACAGTTCCATCATTTGTTCTTTCTGAGTCTCACTTGGATGTGAGAAAAAAAAAAACTTATTTTGATTTATCAGTAAAGTATATAAAAACCTTAAAAAAATTTCCACAAGAAAAGAAAAAAGGAGCTGCTTCTTTACTCTTAAATTCCCTGTAATTTGAATGCATTTAAATTTCAGATTAAGTTGATACAAAAAAAAAAAAAAGCAACATCATAGAAATGTTGTTAGCCATCTGACTTTCTAAGCAGAGCTATAGCCATGAAAGATTACTAGAAATCATGTAGTGCACTGCACGTACAAAATGGAGTAAGAAAGGTCAAACTTGCAAGCAAATTCGTGATAAGAAAGAACAGCTTTGATGATTTTTAAAATCACCATAGTCATACTATTTGTGTCACCCACACGAGCTTGAATCTTTTTTAAAGTTATAATAAATTGAAAAATCCAATTTCTTGGATGAAATATTTTTATTTTTAAGTCAAATTCAAGCTTGATTGAAACGTACTTGAAGGATTTGCAAAGTAAGCCAAGTCTGCAAAGCAATCAAGAAATGTTGATGTAGGTTGCTGTGGGATAACGTGTCATACATGCCCTCCAAGTTTCCAAAACAAAGGGTCACTGAGAAGTACAGAGGAGGGGAACTCCGAGTTCAGCATTTCAGGTAGACATATTCTGTTCTGGTGGAACTGATGTAATTAGCTGCTAAAACTGAGCAGGAAAGATTTAAAGGTGTATTTGAGTAAGAATTAATAAAACTCTGAAAGCTCTGCCTCTGATCACAGAAGGCTGAACTAAAATAAGGATCCCAAACTTTCAAATGACTTTTAGCAATTCTGCTTATCCTTTAGTCGTGCAGTAGCTGCTATGCACACTCCCATGTAAGCAGTTAATGGTGACCGCAGCAATCATCTGGGTCCAACCAAAGAAAATTCCTGCATCTATTTCACTGTGACAGTGGAGGACTGACTCATGATCTGGACATTCCAGCTAGCCTGGGACACAAAGACAATATACATGCCCTATTTGTTTCAGAATACATTTTGGGAAGCTGGCTAATGCATCGCATGGTGCCTACGTGACTGTAAAACCTCACATAACCATTGACTTCTAGACCAGTCATCTGTACACGACAAGGGTGCTCTCACATTTTGCATGCTGGTGTCTATTGGCTGATCTTGGAGGACTTCTGGATGTCAAAGTATAATCAGACTTTTTGCTGAGAAGTAAAGTATTTTTCTTCTGTCTCCTCCTGGTTGCAATATGATTATCAGGAGAGGAATTTGCTATTGTTTTATTCTCTGGCAGCTTTAAAATAGAATTGAGATATGTAATATCTGTTTCCTAGAAAGTCCTTGCAAGATTTTGTCTTTGCAAGTGTGTGAAGATGCATTGCCCCTGGATCTCTGGCATGAAGAATTTTTGGGGGGGTGTTAAAACAGAGAGCAGAATGCTGGGCCATGAAGAAATGCACACAGCAGGTTGTTTTGGGGTGAAGTGGGCTGTCCTGTTTTCTCCACTCTTCTTCCTTCTTTGTAGGATCAAAAATAGGGAAGTTGGAATATTTATGCCTAGACTATGCCTTTATGGCTGTGTCCTGTGTTTCACGTGGGATTGATTTCCATTGCACACATCATATTGCAGGAAACAGCATGCTCACACCACGAGAAGGTAGAAGGCCAAAAAGGCAATTTCAAATGCAGCACACCTCTCCTGATATTCTTTCCTCTACATGAGCTACCAAAGGACAAAGCAGTTCATTTCTTTCATTTTATGAAAGAAATCCTTGCATCTCTGGTCATTTGCTGGGACAACAGGTATCTGCATATTGCTTGAGGGGATCTTTCCTGCTATTTTACTGCATCTGCAATGATAATTGCTTCCAGAGCTCACGATAGGTGTGACAGCTACAGCATGCCTTGTACCACACAATCAACAGAATTTCTTCACTGTTTTCTACCTTTAAAACTATTTTAAATGGGCTTGTTGGGACCAAACCAAGTTTCCCAAACTGTGTCTCCATTTCTACTCTGGCTTTGGAGATGAGAGCTGGCAAACATCACAAAAGCCCTGCTGTGAACACAGGCTTTCTGCAAAGTTTTAAGCAGCCTTTGGAGCTAGAAAGCAACACATCTCAAGGGCTTCCTCAGGCACTGCATGCCTGTCTGCATACAGACAGCGCCCTGTGCACGCTCATTCTCTATCATAGACTGCTGATGAGGGAGCACATTATGCTGGACAGGGATAGGGTTACATCATTACTCCCATGAGAAATATCCCAGGAAAAGAGGCTGGGAGATTTCTCTCATCTTCAGCACTTTGCAAGGATGCCTTGAGAAGGAAAGCTCACGTGCAAAGAGCATCAATCTGGCAGCTTAAGCTTTAAATTACCTGCCATGCCACAGAGGTAATGATACAATACCGGTATCTATCGGCTTTAAATTTTCTCATATGTTGATGGTCTTGCTGCAGAAGGATTTCCTTAGGTTTTCATACAAAACGAGAAGTGTGCACAACACCTTCCCTTTAAATAATCTCAGTCAGGATGGATATTTGGAAACATTCATTTTCAGAAGGAAAGGTGATGCAGTGGCAGAGGCTGCCCGGGGAGGTGGGGGAGTCACCATCCCTGGAGGAGTTCAGGAGCTGTGGAGATGTGGCATTGAGGGCCATGGTCAGTGTGCATGGTGGGGGTGGGCTGAGGTTGGGCTTGGAGGTCTAAGAGGTCTTTTCCAACCTTAGCAACTGTATGATTCTAGATTCACCTGATGAAAGTATTTCTCTAATTACTGTGGCTTTTTCATCTATGTGTAGCTTCTTTATATTTCAGTTACACGACCACTCCCAAATCCTGTCAAATCCTCTTGCACTTACAACTAATCTGGGGCAAGCAATGAGCTCAGTATCGATAGGAATCTGCTATGAACACAGGAAAAAAGGTATGGTTCTCCTCCAAGAAAATTCACAAAGAGCCAGGAAAGTAGAATTATGAGTAATAGTATCAAAAAGCAGACAGACTACTGCCATGCCACCAACGTCTTAAAATGAACAAACTTGAATTAATAATAAACTAAAATCCAAAGAAATAATGTAATAATGGTATACCTTAGTGAAAATGGACACTAACAAAGGGCAGTGAGCAGCACTGCAGAAATGTCATAGAATTATAGAATCATTAAGATTGGAAAAGGCCACTTGGACCATCTAGGCCATCATCTAGGCCATCATCATCTAGGCCAACTGTCAACCCATCACCATCATGTCCACTAAATGTCAGGAGCACATGCAGATCACATTTTTAAGGAGCTGCAGAACCAAAAGCTGTGAAAGAACTCAGCATGGGGAGAGTGAATGATGGATAGTATCTATTTCATTTGTCATAATACAGTAAAATAGAATTAAGTATTGCAAAGCTTTCTAAATGCACTAAAGTGATAAACTAAGTATGAGATTACAATGAGCATTAAGGCAATATTTAGACATTGCACACAGCAGAGAAAGGCTGCTGAAAGAGATGACTGATGCCTCTAACTGTACAAGAAAACTTATTAGAAAGTAGTAGTGATATATATTAGTTTAAAAGTCGGATCCTATCTTTTTTTTCCTTGAGATCTGACTTTTAATGCAAGGACTTTATTTTTAAATACAGGCCGTAAAAGATGGGACTTCAATATGGTTGTATTATTGTGCCAGTAACTAGTTACAACAAACACAACTCTTTAAACACAACACCCTCACCACCATAACTCTTAAGAATTCCTCTTCTTATCATCTTCATCCTCTTCTTATCTTCTTCATCATACTCTGTTGATTTCTCAAGATAGAGAAAAGTGAGCTATGCTCTGTCAGGGCAGTAAGAAGACACTTGAGCTATTGGTTCCTCAAGCCAACTCTGTATGAGTGGTGGCAGGACATTTTAAGCAGGAGACCTTCATTTGCAAAACTGCTCTTGTATTTTGCTGGAGCCAGACTGGTCTGATTTTGGGATGCAGGGCAGGTGCATTCGTTCTGGCAGCCTTTTAATCGAAACTCTTCTCTGGCAGAAAGGCAGTTCTCGTGTGTGACAGTAATGTAGATTTATGGAAAATAATAAGGCAATCAGCTGCCCTGCAGAGTTATTATTTTGTTTCATTCAAAAAAATAAGACACTGAGACTAAACCGATAGGTTGATGTATGCAATAACACGCGACGCCTGTTTCATAGTTCAACGATGTTAATCGAAAAACTCTCATTGCCTTCTCTTATGAATCACCCAAGAAATTTAAAAACAAGTCAGAACAAAAACTTAGAGAGAAAAAACCCTACATCTAGGTAAATACCAGATCAGCAACCATTCTATAAATATCCAACTTGTTAAAATAATTTCTTCTGACTCCTTTACTGTCTCTTTGTGCTCCCTTGGTTTCATACTTGAGCAAAATTAAGGCAATATTAATCACTAAAGCAGTGAAATTCAAATTAATGCCCCGGAATATGAATAGGGTATTATTAGGATATGAATTTTAAATTTATAATAGTGTTTATACAAAAATAATTAAGACATTTTTTTCCTCATCTGCCTCCTGATTATAATCTCATCTTGATAATAAACTGCCAGATCAATCCAAGTTGTGTTTTTGACTTTATTGTGCATGGGAGAAGACACGTAACCAGAGAATAAAATGTACTACGTGATCTGCTGCATCCAATTAAAGCTGCTTCTGTTTCAAATATCAAGAAGCAGAAACACTTAACACTTCTCACAAACAATCCTTTGCAAAAAATTCTTGGGAAATGACTATACAGCAATGAATACTAATGAAAAAACTCATAGGGCAAAAATTAAGATGATGTAGTTGCTCATATACATTCTTATCTTTTCTGCTACCATGGAAAGAAACATCAAAATTGATAACAAATGCTATGCCAGCTTGGAAACAAAGCCCCATGATGAAATTAGAGTTACACAGAAGACTTTGTCTCCTTCTCCTGTTTTGGTTTTCAGGCCCAAGATATTTTCAGGAAACCTGATATTTTCAGTGCTGTAATCAATGTTTTCAAAACTTCTTTTCATGCAAGCAAAATTGCTTGTGCTGAAATAGCTGTAATATTTTATTCCAGCACATTTTTTCACACGTATTTTCATAGTGGTAAAAACTGTGGTTTTCACCAAAGAGAGTAACAGCTAAAAAAAAGAAAAAAAAAAGGAAAAAAAAGTCAATAATTTAACCACAAGCCAAATAGCAGATCTCAGGCAGGTCAAGCTGAAAGGAAGAAACTTTTCCACCAGGATACAGACCAGTCAGAAAACAGGATGCATTACACAGTGTCAATATTAACACAAACCAAGCCCAAGAGCCCCTTAACCAGGTGGTTCTCCACACTGATTGCTTTTTGCAGTGTAAATCCCTCAGAGGAAGCACTTCTGTTGCTTCTTTTAAACCCAACAGCTTGATCATGAGCCTTTGCAACATTGTATGACCTAATATCATGCATCAGCTGGTAATGGAGGCTGCACTTGGCTACGTGCGATTAGTAGCTATCCAAGACATTTCTCAGAAGAGAAAATACCATGACATTTCTGATTTATATCAACTGGGCTCATCTTCATCCTGGTGAACACAATTCCAGGGCAGACTGCTGCCAGCTCAGAAAACATTGCAGTTGAACGGTGAAGTCATGCCACAGCAGCTGCATCCCTACTGGATTGCTTTATTGGCACAGGACAGTAAAACTATTCTAAATAACAACATCCAAACTGAGCAATCCCTTCGGCCTTCATAGATGGGAAAGTTATAACTCAGGAGAGCACAGTCTTGTTTCATCACCATCTGATACTGCCATTCTCTTGAAACTTTTTTTTTTCCTTTTTTCTTTCGAAAACTTGCTCTACCTCTGAGTTCCAACAGTGTTTTTTAATTCCCCAGAGATCAGTTTATCTTTGTAGTCTGTTCAAAGCATTGATTGAACTGATAAGGCTGTTGGCAAAAAAAAAAATAAAATAAAATAAAATAAAAAATTAAAATTAAATAAAATTAAAAGGCTACTGACATGGCTAATGGTGCGGAAGATCCCTGTGGTAGAGCTGTATTGAAGATTTTGTCTCAGGTCTTCGGTCTTCTCTGGCCCTGTTGGATGAGCAGGGCAAGCACCATGTAATAACACAGCTATGGAGCTAGACCTTATGTATTTCTCCTTTACTTTCTTCCACCTGGGAACATTTAGAATTGCTCACCTGAAGTGATGGAGCAGTCACAATTTCTCCACCAGGATGCAGGAATGGAACTGGGATGGCAATGGGTGGAACTGGAAGCACATTTTTTCTCTGTCCACATTGGAGTTTTGAGCCCAGTCTTGACATTGATCAGCTCACAAAACTCCAAGTGATTTCAACAAGAGTTCAGCTATAGCTCAACAGAAAAGTGGGATTTATTAACACGCCGTCGGAGCTTGCTGAGTGCTGCTGCTGCAGTATTGATCAGATCCTGTGAAACGGCAAGTCTGCCCAGAGAGATTATAGAAAGAATCAAGTAAGAGGCATCAGATTGCCTAATATTTGTAAAAATTTTATAGTGCTTGTTGTTTCCCTGGTGCTCTGCATGCAGAGAAACAGAGGTAGCAACAATGCAGGAGGGAAATAATCTCTAAAAAGTGAATGCAAAATGAGGTTGCAAAAACTAAGTGGTGTTTACAGAAAGATTTTATCTGGACCTTATCAACAGTACTTTTCAAGGTATATAAAGTTTTTACAATAGCTCTTTCTGCTTTGGGGTTATTTTCTCCTCCCTTAGCTTTAACCTTTCTGGCCAATCCAGCCCTACAATTTGTTTCTGATGAAAAATTCCAGCTGACACTGGCCTGAGGTCTGCCTACCCATTCTAGGACTTGGAAACCAAGTTTGCCTTCCCATTGTATACGCTCAAGCTCACCGATTCAGGTGGACTTTAATCAAATTCACATTGCCCTTTGCTTGATCCGAACAATCAGCTCAGAAAATTTCTCATTATGGCTTTTGTATGAAGAAATAATGGCCTGTCTTCTTGCAAGCAAACACAATTTGAATGAACAAAATTAACGGCTGTTTCCGTTAATTTCTTCCTCCTACTGATGTGATACATTGTACACGAGGTGTAATTACAGTGGTGTCACTGTCCCTGTTGAAAGAGTTAATCTGCTAGGAAAAATTCCCACCAGTAAAAACAAAATCTATGTTATTCTGATGAACTGTTTACTTGGTAGCTCTTCTGCGATCAAAATGACGCTAAGCTGAACTGCTGAAACAATAAAAGTAAATTGTTGCTTGGGGTTTGCAAACCTCAATTAAATAAATATTATGCAGTAAACAACATTCTGGATTTTAATTAGGATAAAACAACTGCAAAAGGAGTTACCTCTATTTACCTTTATCTCACAGTAACCTTCAAATATTCCTTAACTTACACAACAGTGCGTAACAAAGTGGTATACCTTAGAAAACATATGCACAAAAGAGAAAACTTCCATTTTACTTTTCTTTTAATAAATAATTCTGCTTCTGAAGAGTTTCCATAACTTTAAATCTGATAAATATAGCTATTTGTGGGTGTTCTCTGGCCTCAGCTTTTCATTTACTTGAAGAAAGCACAACATTTTGAAAATAACGTGATCAATTTGCTGCACTCTCTCTAACAAGACAAAATAACCATCTAATTATCCAGGCATATAGAAGTGAAATGCTAACTGGGGGGTAACTAATTTTAAGTGGCAGGTACCAGGATAGAAGATCATAGCTGACTTTGCATTTTTTCTGGTGAGTATAATGCAATGCAGTAAAGAATTTTCAGTATCCATTTGCTTTTTTGTAATGCTATGCACTTTTTAACAGTTGATTGGCTTGTTCAGTTGCCAGCATGTCTTTTGCAATGGAGTTAAAGCAGATTTCTACCAAAACTGAAGACGTTCATCTCTGACGAGTTTGTTCCATCCCTGCAGCTGGCTTCCTACAGCAAGTCAAAGCTGACTTTCCCAACAGAGCAATGGGAAAAGAAGTGTAAATTGTACCATGCATTTCTGTGGCCAAAAGGAAAACAAAATGCTGTGCTCCTTCTTGATATGGCAGTGCCATCTGCAAGCTCTGGGAATAAAAGCAGTGGCTCATTCCTGCACATTGTAGGGCAGTTCCCAGGATGCTGATGGTCGATATTGGCTCTGTCTGCAAGGTACCAGGCCCCTCTCCAAGCGCTAAGGAACTGCAGGACCAACTGAACCTGCAATGCCTCTGGGATTTCATCTTGGAGGTAGAAGTCAGCATGCACACCTCTTCCCTGCACCAGGCAAAAAATGTATTCATGGATGCAGTATTTGAGTGTTAACATCACTTAAGCTGTCTTTAAAAAGGTGAGGTTCTATCCTGCTTATAAATATTGTTCCATTATTCAACAGCAAGACAGCGCATTCTCAGTGGACATAAAATCACCAGTCTAAAAATGAAACCGTAAGCTAGTATAGAAATAGCAATGACACTCCTAAAATACTAATTGGTTAATTACTCAGGTAACACGATTTTAGAGGATAGCTTAAGCAACAATTTAAATTGAAGATTAAAAAACTTGTCCTGAAGGCTTGGATTTCTATCTTCCTCTTATACCACGACCTCTAAATTAACGGGCTCAGTTTTTGTGTGACGTGAACCAGAGGAGAGGAGCACCTGACTGCTGAGTCCCTGGCTGCTGTGGAACAATAAGCACAACTCCCATATGGTCTCCAGCAGAACTTTTGTATATTTTGACTTACTTTTCTATTTCCCAGGATACCGTCTACATCCAGAAATTGTTTTTTACCACTTCTCTCTCTTCTCTTTAGCATGCTGTTAAAACATTTGCATGCACACCTGGAGCAATGCAATTGCTTGGAAGCTCACAGAAAGCTCACAGATTTCCTCAGCATGAGAATTTTAAAAGAATGCTTTATATCACACTTGTAGGTGTCAGCGCCTACTTCTGTACAATGACAATTTCCTAAATCAGCTTTTAATTCTACTTTATTTAGGAGTTAATGCTTTATGAAATGTATTTACAACAGACCTTTGCTCCTGCGTAACCTTCACCAAGCAGACATCCTGACAGGGAGGGTTTGGGTAGGAAAAGAACTTTTTTCAATTGTTATTAGCAATCTGGAAATGAGGGGATTTTTCGTTTCATTTTGTTTTGTTTTTCTCCCCCCAGAAAATGGCAGAATGATCTTTAAACAGCAGGCCAAAATGTCAGCTCAGATCTGCAGTGCAGGTCTCCAGCCATTCCCTAGTCAAGGCTCACATGTTGCTCTGGCCAGCTTTATTCTTTCCTACAGAAAGCTCCATAGAACAGGGGTCGTGTGCCTGCAGCAGGGACATGGACCCTGGCAATGTGATCCTCTTACCCAGAGGATAGCAGCTGAAGGTCAGAAGGAAAGATTTCCACCGTCCTTACATCCATATCGCCTTTGCTTCCATGTGACCGACAGCTTCCAGGTTCACAGAAAAAAGACTGACAGCTCTGTGATGTGGAACATCAAGCTAAATCCAACTTAATTCATTTAAAAGAAAATCCATCTTTTAACGCTTCAGCTGGTTGATTTTTTTTTTTATCAGCATAACACAGAGCCCACAGCATAGCCGACTTCAGAAGTGACATTGGGGCCATTTCATTCTCTCCTTGCTCCCAGTTTCTTGGTAATTGTTTGGATAATGCATGCAAAGAAATGATGAAGACAGCAAGGGGCAATAAGGCAGCTCTGAGCTGGCTGGCAGCGCACTGAATTGTATACTCTCCAAAAACCAACTTCCATGTTCTCCAGTGGTACTGAGCACAAAAAGAAGGAAATTTGCGTTTGCATGATTTAAAGCTACCTAATTATTATTTGATTCTTTCTATATGTCAGACATGGGCTCCTCTGAGCCTTTTGCAAATAGACAACAGGTATCCCAGTGCCATCAGTTCTTCTTAGCTGGAAGATTTAAAGAGTCTTTGAACACCATTAAGAGCTATATTCCTTAATGGAAAGCTTATGCAAGAGTATCTACATACACAAAATCCACAGGAAGAAGCTAAAGTTTTCTTGTGTTCAGCCCCAGCCCCATCCCTGACGTTTTCTTCCACTGCCAGAAATTTTTAGGGGACATTAGATAATGGGATGCACATGACTAAAACTTCTGTTCCAGCTACATTCAGCTCGTCTGTGGTGCCCCTACTGAAATAATTCTCATATAAAGTGAGTTCTTTCCTACGGTACCACAGAACAGAGATTTAGAGAGCGCTATTTGCTGGCTAATGTCTTTTCCCCAGACTTCCCTCACTGCAGTCAAGCAGAAGCTCACTGAAAGTATCTCAGCCAAAAACTCCCCGATCAGAGTTCTGGAAGTCATTTTCCAAGGCAGAGCAGGGTGCACAAGCCCTGTTTGAGGAGATGAAAGACTGGCAAGTTTCACTTCAAACACATATATAAAAAATGCTAGATAAAACAAGGTATTTGCAAAATGAAACGTTAATGATTAAGACAAACACTGTGATCTCATATGTGAAACAGAAAGGATGGGTGCCTATGAGTTCAGAGAACCAGGAAAGACGAGAGTGTGAATCTGGGAGAGCGCCAATCCAAATTTATAGGAAATCACTGAAAGCTCAAAAGGCTGAATTTAAAAATTGACTTTCCCCCTTAGAGTCTCCGTAGATCTCACAGTGACATCTTATTGCTGCTAAGTGAACAAAGAAGCCCTGAGTATACAGTTAAATCACACACAATAGCAAACATTAATTGATATTTGAATAGCGTGTTGAGAGCGTAATGGTTGTACAAGTGGGAATTGGGAAGCAATCATTCAAATTTGACATCTTCAGTACTGTCAGCTCTCCTTCCAGCTCCTGAGAGCTGTTACCCAGTGCTCCAGCTGCACCCAGTGCTCGGGGTCAGAGTTCTGCAGGTGGGAAGTTAAGGTAGGGATCACTGTCCCTCTGATTCTATCACTGTGGCTTTGTTCTCCCAGGCTCCCTCGGTTCGATGAGAGGACACAGATGATCTTCTACTTTGGAAAGTTTCGAGTCATCCCTATTTTTATTCAATTTCTGTGAAAGGTGAGTACAATTCAGATCACTTATCAGTGATGCTTCCTCACCCGTGTGCCGTTTTTATCCTGGTGCATCGGTTTTCCTGGTTCAACAGTCAGTTCCTAATAAAAGAGGATGACACACATTGGAAGTAAAGAAAAATAGCTGTAATAACAGTACTCCAGAACTACTTATTTGTCTCTTAACCTCTTTCTTTCAAAAGCTCCCACACTGCAGTGCTCAGAAGAAGGTTACCATTGAATTATCTCCTGGAAATCTATTGACATCTTTCACGGCTTTGGTGCAGCACTGTGCTGGGCAACAAGAATAGAACTCTTCTCCAATCCCTGCCCCTCTCCCTTCTGGGTCTGGAAATGAAATCTGTAGCAGAGGCTGGAGGTGTTCTAAATGAAGCCTATGATTGCAGGAAGACATCAAGCTCCAACTGACAGCTTGTCCCCAAGGACACTGAGCTCACCCATTGCCCCCCTGCTCCTTACAGCCATTATTCTTTGGAGGCAGTTCTCAAAAATTCTCACTGATCATGAAAGCCAAATAAACTGAATCCCAGAAGCAAAGGCAAAAGCATCAATACAGTTTTCTCAGCAGCCCACTGCTATTTATACAGGTGACTGTGAACATTCACACATCAAAAAAGTGGGATTTTGGCATATCTTCTAGGAGCATTTGTCTCTCTGATGGATTGCACATAAATATGCTGTCCCCGATGAGGTAAAGATGCTTGAATCATTACAGCACTGGTCTGTAATGAAAAGGATGCAGATTCAGTTCCCTGACACATTTCCCAATATGAGATTTTTTAGAAATCTCATAGGGTATCGTTGCATTTCAGTGCAAGGATCTAGGTGCCTTTTAATGCTACAATTAAAATCTTTGTGCTTTTCCTAACTTCAGAGAGGAATTATCAAGATTGATACATTAAAGAATAAAGAATTCATTTGGGAGCTGATAGCACACAACTTTGGTATCTGAAGTAGATGGAAATTGAGACTGGGCAAATTAAGATTCCAATCTAAAAGCAAACTGCTTCCACAAATGATGGGTTCAGCTGGGGCTGAGGAATGGCTGGGGTCTGCTCCCTTTGGAAGGCATGGTAGTTGTATAACTACTGAGCCATCTCTCTGCCAACACTTCCCCTCTGAGGTGCTTGAGAATGGAGGAATCTCTCTCCCTGCATGGCATAATAGCAGGGCTCTCCTCATTCTCACTTCTTTCACAGCAGAGGTGGGACAAATCTAGTGCTTTCCACAGACAGACAAGAGAATTTGACATATATATTAAAAAAAAAAAAAAAAAAAAAGTATTTTGCTGATATTGCACCCTGGGCACTCGCAATGCAAGCTGTGCTATCTCATTTCCAAGATTAAGCAGTTAAATAGTCTTGGCCTGGTTCTCCTTAATAACACTAACACCACTTTTACAATGATTTGGGCTAAAAGGTTTAGTATTAAGGACAATTGCCCTCTTCCTTTATTGGCCTCCAATGCTGAGCCACTGCATTTAATAAGGAAAATGCCATAGGTTTCAGAAAGAGCGAGATCAGATTTGGACTCATTCTGGCATGGAAACAGTCAGAAATTTCTATTCAGAAGTGTCCAAGCGATGAAGTTCATCTGAATTCTTCATTCATGTCTTAATGAAGACGCTGCCACAAGTTCAAATTTAGAGCTTCTTTCTGTTGAACGTCAGTGCTAAAAACAAGTAAGAATGAAGATCAACTGGAGTCATTTTGGCATCTAAAAAGCTAGTGAACTGCATGTCCTTGTCAGTGCTCCCCAGTGTATACGATAGGAATAGCTGCAAGGACTGGAGAAGCAGTAACTTTTGGAAAGGACTGTATCTGCTACAGAAGCATCACATTAAGTAGACCATTTCCAATGAATCCCAAGTGCTCATGTTCATTAGCTTTTTGTGAAAGCAGAAAACCATGTAAAATGTGCATTGCACAGCATGGCTTGAATGAGTGTCTCAGACAGTGGAAGAATTCAAATCTCATCCCCAAATCAAACGTCCACAGGAAAAGATACCATCCGAACAAAAGAAAAATTATTCAGTAGGACTGCAGTCAAACAGAACTGGGAAGGCTATGATTTCTTTACACAAGAGCACAAAGTACACGTATTTTAAAGTAATATCTAAAGCTAATATCTGCTTTGTAAATCTATCAAACAGAAAATAATTTATTTTGCTATTACTTCAGATAAAGAATAAGTACATGACGAGTCAGAGGACTTTGTTCAGCGTGGAATAGGATATTAAACAGCAAATGTGTCATATTATTAAATCAAAATCACAACGTGTATATATTACCTTTGTTGTTGTTTTGTTTTTTGTTTTAACCTTAATATGAGCATTTATATGAACAAAGATCTCCATAAGTAGAGGACTATGGGAGCTGATGTTGAAGCAAGCAAACATAATCTCCAAACATAATCTCTTAGAGGTAGAATCCTGGGAGCGCTCCCCAGCTCCTGGGATAGGATGAGGCCCAAATGCAGCTGCTCCAAACCCCCTACATCCCCAAGGGTTGTAGCTGAAGGGACCACCATCAAGGGGCCCAGCCTGCAGACCCCATCCCTGGGCACACCACAACACATCACGCAAGACACAGGTAGATAGTGTAAGTGGAGAGCCAAGAAAACCTATTTTATGGCAATAGAAAAAGCATACTGTTAAATTGCCTGCTGGGAAGCTTTGTTCCTTGGTAAATGTTATGTATTTCTTCTTCTTACATGCACAAATCTATGTGTCAGACAGCAAGGACTTTACAGCCCTTTGAACCAGTGAAGAGATGGAGTTCACTAAGCAGAAGACGATAAACGTCACAGTTGACTGCAACAATTACTGGCCTTCCCCCTATCTTTCTGAGATGTGCCACTTGTCTCAGCCGGAAGATGTGTTTTTTGTCTTTTATGTGAGGTGGACCAAAATTAAAGGATTTAAACTGGAATATTCACTTGTATTTCTCCTACTGTAATCACTCCGTAAATTTTTCACGTG
This sequence comes from Lagopus muta, assembly GCF_023343835.1. Taxonomy (NCBI): domain Eukaryota; kingdom Metazoa; phylum Chordata; class Aves; order Galliformes; family Phasianidae; genus Lagopus; species Lagopus muta. The sequence goes on along the minus strand of NC_064440.1, from coordinate 4,442,056 downwards.
GTGGCCATTAGGATGTCCTAGACTGCCACGTGATTATTGCTAGTCCGTTTTGTTCATTTATATAAACGTAGAAAAATGAGCAAAAATATTATCTAACACACGGGGAAGTTATGAACTGTCACTGTTATTGATAACAACAGGAAATGAGATCTATGCCAGTTCCACTTGCTCAGCACTAACGTAGTAGAGTCATAAAGCAACCAGAATGTATAGAGCCCGTGTTATTGAGTGCAAGGCAAGGAAGCAGCTCCGTGCTTATCCACCCCAATTCCTGCCCACAACTCTTCCATTTTCCAGTCCACCCAAGAACTTGGCCTATGGCACTGCAGCAATACATTTCAGATGTCTGTGACTTTCATAAAGCAGCTCCACGTCTGCTGGGCTGTGCTTTGGTTTTATCACTCCATAGAAAAGGCGACAAAAGTCATTCACTTAATCAAATCTTCGGCCACAGCCAGGATGCTACACTGGCTGGATCATGGCCAAGAACAAATGCTTCTTAAGAAGGTGGACTTTGCAAAAGTCCATTTAAATTTGATTTCAGATAAAATGTAATGCTTTACTGTGGAAATTTCTGGCAAATTTACCTGTAAGCCAAGATATATTTAAGCAGTATTTTTGATTGTGCTGACTGCCTGCATGGCCCACTGGCTTTTCTCTCCTAGGATAGCATCCTGCACATTGCTGCTATGATCTCACATTATCTTCAGTAGTACTTCGAGATGGCAATTTTGGTCCAGGAGAGCTGAAGAAAGGTCCTCAGAGCAGCCCCTAAAGGCAGCACTTCCAGGGCCTCAGTACTCTTCTTTCATCCAGGAGATACAAAAAGAAGAGAACTGAGGAATATTTACTAATTTGTCCTGAAATACTGGCAATATCTGACAACCAACCAAGACTAGGTCTGCACAAGCAGGAGAAAGAAGCTTACCAGATGTTCTAGCTTATGACAGTATTTAATGTTAAGTCCCTTTAAGTCCTCCAGCTTAATCACATTCTTTCAGCAAACATTCTTGTCACTGAGCATTGCAGAGAAAATCACCTTCCCATGCTCCTTCTAGGCTGGTAACCTCAACAAGACCATGAAGTTAAGAGGCACACAGTTCTCTTTCCATCAGTAGAGGGGTGGCCAGCAGGGAGGGGAGGTGATTGTCCCTCTCTACTCTGCTCTTGTGAGGCCCCATCTGAAGTACTGTGTCCAGGTCTGGAGCCCCCAGTACAAGAAAGACAGAGAGCTGTTGGAGAGGGTACAGAGGAGAGCAACAAAGATCAGGGGGCTGGAGCACCTCCCCTATAAGACAAGCTGAGGGAGCTGGGCTTGTTCAGCCTGGACCAAAGAAGGCTGTGGGGTAACCTCATTGCAGCCTTACAGTACCTAAAGGGAGCCTATAAACAGGACCTAAAGGTCCTTTCAGTACCTAAAGGAGCATACAAACCCTCTTTGAAAGTGATGATAACAGCAGGACAAGGGGAAATGGTTTTAAGTTGAGGGAGTGAAGATTTAAGTTGGATGTCAGGGTGAAGTTCTTTACTATGAGAATGGTGAGGTGCTGGAACAGCTGCCCAGAGAGCCCCGTCCCTGGAAGTGTTCAAGGCCAGATTGGATGGGGGCCTGGGCAGCCTGGTCTAGTATTAAATGTGGAGGTTGGTGGCCCTGCATGTGGCAGGGGGGTTGGAGATTCATGATCCTCAAGATCCCTCCCCACCCGGGCCATTCTGTGATTCTGTGATTCTGTCTTCTTCTGGAAGAAAATGCCACTGCACAATATATGGAAAACCATGGCAGCAAAGTAAAGATCAGATTAAGATCTGATACTGATCATCAGTGCATTTCCATTCTGGCAGGGATTTCTATGAACCTGACCAGTAATCTCTTCATTACAATATCAGAGCTCCACCTACAATAAAATGAATCCCCACTTTGCAAAAGCACAACGTGTGAGTGTGACTTTTACATTAATCCTTGAAAAAATGGATACAGTCTATGCAGCGTTAATAAGGCAATTATCACACAAGAGGCACATTTTTTTCTGATTTCCTAATTAACTTGGCTATCAACTGCTTATTAATAAAGCAGTTTCCTATGCTTTGACTTGCAGCATATTGTAAACAAATTTAAGATGCCATTTCCTGCTTCAGCATTTACATCACACTCTGAATTCACACTTGCATTTGCTTTTCCTATTTGTTGGGTATTTCAGAGAAAACCGTACATCGCAATGGGGAAGAAACACAACAGTAAAACAACAAGAAAGGAACCACAAAAGCAGATTGGTGGATTATGTCCTATTAAATTATGCACCCAGGGAATTTTCCTACAGTGTGTGAGATCATGGTAAACAGGATGAACTGCCACCTCCTACATCAGTATTTTATGTGCCTTTCTCCAACAGATGCTACTGTTGGTTTACTACATAGTGCACTGGTTCATGTATTTAGTACAGAAAAAAGAGCATTTATTTTCATACAAATTAGATCGTGCATGAACCCATGTTAACTGCAGCATTCAGGGAATGAAGGTTTCAGTCCAGTAAATGAGTCTGTAAGCATGATTTCTTCCTGTTGTCAACACTAAGCAGCTTCCAATGCGCTCCTCTGCTTTGCTGCTCCCCCTAAACGCTGCCCTGTGGCTGAATTTTCCAAAGTCAGCAATGTCAATATTCATCCCTTGAAATGACATCGGTTTGGTGGTGTGGCTGCCTGCAACTGAGCACGGCATGACTTTGATATACATAGTGTTACATTAAGTGTGTTGCTGTTGTTTTTTGAAACCTTTGCACGTTGCTTTCCAACGGGCTGCTTAATGTGAGAAAGCATTTCTGAGTGAAGTTGTGCTGAAGGTTGTGCGAGCATTTAAAGGCTGGGGAGATGATTTCCTGTAGCATATAACCTGCACTGCAACAGCCTAACTAATGAGTCAGAGAGTGCTGAAACCCTCTGGTCCCATAAACATCCACTAATGAGATGAAACAAGATCTAAAGTGCTCAAATGTTGATAAGTACGGAATGCAGCTCACAATGTACTCTTCACAAATTAGTGATGGGTTGCTATGGCTCCTTAATGAAACATTATTATGTTTTAAAACTGAAACCAGACATCTGGGGGGTGCCGGGCGGGGGGGGAGGAAATGAGAGAGTGTTTGAGCACCGTTGTCTAGGCTTCCTTTCATTGCCCAGCTGAATTTGCTTACTTGTCATGAATGAGTGGCTCCATTCCTTCAGCCTCATGATGAAGCTGAGCAGTGTGTGCTGTCTTCCGCTCCCTAGGAAGTGAGAGCCTCACCGGTCCCAAACTAAGTATTGAAGATCACTTATTTTAAGCTAAACTCTGATGTGCAAATATTCATTTTCCTTATAAAACACTGTGTCAACCCCTTTCCTTAGCAGGCTCAGTATACATGAGTGTCTATCAGTAGAAGGTTGTATATATGAAGTATATATACACATATACATATATGTGTGTATTTACATAGACATACACAAAACATAGTTGTGCACATATATAGTTGGGTTCAGATCCAACTACAGCAAGCCTCAGGACTTGCTACCACCTTGTGCACAGAGACTTGAAACAGTGCCCTGCACACTCAGATCTATTTTCCTCCTGAATTATAGAGTTATAGAGCAACGTGTAAGAAAACAAGACGGGCTTCAACAAGTACGCAACAGTCCAGCTGTTACATCAAAAATGATGTGGGAGCCACCCAGGTGGTGAGTAACAGGCAATGCTGAACAGCCCCCCTCCAAGAGCAGATCTTGGAAGCATTGCTGTAAAGACATCCTTTTACACTTTCTTTTCAGAGGCTGAAGAGAGGGAGGAGGCTGACAAGGATTAAGTGAACTGACATTCACTCTCCTGCTCTCTGGGATGCAAGAGTCCACAGCAGGTCCCACATACCCACTATGTGTGTGGGCTGCTTGGGGTCCTGATTCCATCTTTTCTGGCAAAAAGCAGGCAAAATATATCAATTTTAATTCAAATACAATTTAACTCCATTCAGTGAATCAATTTAATTCTCCTTTAAGTCTCTCCTGCCTTACCTGTGGCAATATATCCCAACTGAGCCCCTTCCTACCCCTGGGGATGGCATTTGATATTCTGTGTCATCGTCACCTTTCCAGGGTCCCTATTTCCCAAACTGAGGAGAGTTTTAATATTTCACACTATCTTATTCTGTTGCCAACTCTAGTAATAGCTCTCTAGGGAAAATATTTAAAAATTTAGAATACAGCTGTATAGTTCAAATGGTTGATAGCTATTCCCAGGCTTGGCACTGCTACAAATGACAGCCGAGGGCCCCTATGCGCACTTAATGACTACCAGCCCAAATTGCAGGACCGGGTTCAAATACCTTTGTATCAATCATTCTGGCTGCTGAATCAATTGCACTAATATCTAGAAGCAGAGGCTTGATATACTTCTCATTATAGTCAATGAGATATTTTTCACACTAATTACTGAGTCTGTCCCATAGATGCAAAGCAAGCAGACGGCTTTCTGTAACCCACATTTTCCTGGATGCCAATTTAGGGACCTCTGGTGATTTCCCCTGACCTTAAAATCTCGAGTAGGACTTAACCACTGAAACACAACTACAATGTAGAACATTTCATTGCAACTATTCAACAGGAATGGGTTCTCAATTCCTGGGCAGCCCCTGGTGATACCATACAAGAAAAGTGGATCAGCATCACCAACAGCAGTGGATCTGGTAACACTTCAGCATCGAGCTTGCTGGGGGAAAATGCTGCACTAAAACAAGCACTTTGGAATGCAGAGTGAGGAATACATCTTGCCACTCAAACTAATAATCGTAAAAATAATGGGCTGAATTAAAATCAGCTCTACTCTTTACTAATCATACTATTTTCTTTCTCTAATTAGAGTTTAAATCATATACGGCTACACGTGTATTTGCAGCATTTAAAAAGGAGAAAGAAACAGAAAGAAAGTTTAATTACAGTTGTTTTTGTATACATATATATGTTCTAATTATCATTGAGTCATTCAAATATTGATCTCAACAACGTGGTACTGGAAACCCCAGGCTGACACTACAGTTCTGTAATCACCACTCCCACAGTATTTACTTTAAACTTCTATGAGGAAAAAAATTTAAAAGATGCAAAGTGATTTTGAAATAAATATTTCAGATGATACATTATGTGATTTTTTTTCCTCACTACACACTCTTCCTGACTTTTAATACCAACATGCAGGTCTCAGGACAAGATTTCCAACCAATTTGGTCATCTTCCATTTGGCAAACATGGTGTCTAATGGAGCCTGAAATTAAAGCAGCTTTTTTGGTGATTTTCTATTTTGCAAAACCCATCAGCGATGAAAGGCTGTTCTGCTGGTGTGCTGCAGCAGAGCCTGAGAGAATAAAGTTTTCTTCTGCCACTTCCATGAGTACAGAAGTGCTACGCTGTGAGGTCAAAGTCCATGGTGAGGTCAGTAGGAACTAGCACTTTAAAAACAGTACCAAAACAAAAAAAATACATACTAGTACACAGTGTTCTGATGTTGACTGTAAGGAGAAATTGACACAATTTACCTATTTGCATTGCCTACGTTGAGACAAATGTAAGTGACAAACAGGCACGACATATGCCAAAGGAGTAGGTGTTGTACTTGGAATTATCTCGTTAGGTTAGCAGTGCATATAATTTAATTAGAGACTCCTTCAACTTCTACTGAGTGTTTCAGTCAGTCAGATAAACACACTCACAGGTCTGTTAAAGTCTTTCCACTTCTTAAGAGTACTTGATCTTTTCCTGCATCTCAGAAGCTGTTAGGACATCTAATGCGCTCCAAGAGATGAACAGTTACCCCAGTCATTTTTGACTATTTCTTGTCCATTTTGGAAATCAAATTACATTTAAGTTTGAAGATACTCATGCTGGGTGCTTAATAATTAGCTTTGCTGCAGATTTTTAGCTTTTGCCTCGAAACTGAGACAGTAACATCTGCATATCTGTATCAGCTACAGCTACAGAGGATATCTCACTTGGATTTACATCTTGGCAGTAGGAAAAATTTACTTTTCTAATTTTTCCATTTCCATTTCCATTTCATGCATCTGTTAAATCAGCGCAAATACTTCATGTCACTGTTTTCTAAATGGCAAATGTCTCCCTTTTTTTCTAGAACCCCGCAGTTTAATGTTGCAAAGAGGCTGGGCTTTGCTGTAGCCATCCCTCATGGAAACATTCAGTCACTGAATTGGCCAGCTGTGCTCTTTCAAACAATAAAAATCTGCTGTGGGGCAATGACAGACTGACATTGTCCAACATTTATGCTCTATTTTTTTTTAACATCTACGGTGAGATCACGACCTTGTTGTGGATATTCTGGAGAGAAAAAGATTAGAATTATTAAATTAACATTATATGTAAATTCATGGATCAATGTTCCTCTCAGCACACGATTGCCAAACTATTCAACGATTGCTTCTATTTTTATTTTTTTTTTTCATGTCAACTTTTTACTTTACTGTCAACTCTTTACTTTCCTGAAAATTTCATCATAAATGTGTCTGGGGGCAGATCATTAAATGCTGAGCTGTGCCATTTCCCTAAAGATATAATTATAAAGCTATGGTAGGAAAAGAGACAATGTTTTCGACCACTCTTCTTCCTTTACTGCTGTGTAGTTCAGTGGCTAATGTGTGTATCGAATTTAATTTAATCACTTCTGTTATTTCTTCCAGTTAGATAGCAGTCATTTCATACAGGCATATTATCACATAATTTAGATGGGACCTTCTACTAGCTCAACTTCATTAAACTGGAGTTAACAGATTATAAACTCAAAAATAGCACAGCTATCTGAGGTCATGGCAAGAAAGAGCCAATCCAAGAACTTCAAATGATCATGCCAATATGATCACTATTGGCCAGCTTCTAAAACCCCACTACTGCTGGAGACCCAGTGCATGCAGGAGGAATGTGCAGAGCAGAGAGTGGAGTCAATCACTCCCCAGGGTTCATTGGTTTCATCGATCTGGTCCCCACTGGCACAGCAGATGAGACACACTGGCTGCGGGGAGACACTGACATTTAAGCCAGCCTCATATTGAATCCCATAAAAAAAGCTCTGAAGTTGAGTCACTGCCTGGGAAATTTTGAGAAGTTTCATTGTTTTTGTACGATTCCTTCCACTGACTCTTTCTGAACTCTTGTTTCTTCTTTCTCCATATTAACCTGCAGACATGTGAAAGGACATTCTGAGCCATTGTCATCCTTAGCAACAGTGTTTAAATTCAAGATCAGTGTATGGGTGACACTGCTGTATTCATTTTAGTTAGGGGCATCACAATCTGTTTCTAGTTCATAAACACTAGGTTGCTAATTCAGGGATGCTAACCCATCCCACTTACTTCTAACATTCAATTAATGAAACAAAGGATTACTGCTCTTACCCATTTGATCTTCTATTATAATTTTCACACACATTTCCTCAGTAATCCATGCTATTGTCTAATGTCACTCCTCAGTTCTCATACGCTGTACAGTACCTATCACAAACCCACAAAGTGCCTCCTGGGTATGCTTGAACCCAGCCAGAGGGCATCCCAAGATGGACCAGTAAATACTCCGTGTGCAATGCCGAGACAGACCTCATTCTTTGCAAAATGAAAGCCTTTTTTCTGTAGAAAGGGCAATGTGATCAGCCCTATTCAGCACTGATATAACTATCCATAACTTTAGATTTTTTCCAGAATTACCTCCTTTTAAAGCTTAACAAAAAATCAGATAGGCTCAGTTCACAGTGAGTCCATATGGACATATTTGTCTGGATGAGGAGCTGAGAGATACGGTTTAGTAGCTTGTGGTAGCAGTAGTAATGAGAAGACAGTTGGACTAGATGATCTTATAAGTCGTTTCCAACCCTGTGATTCTATGATTCTATATCCATCAGTTTATTGTCACTGTATAGGAGATTCAAGAATCATCTTTGTCTCAGCCACATTCTAACCATCACCCCGTGCGCTGACTTGGTAAAAATATGTGTTCAAATATCCCCAGAAATGTGAGCTTTGTATGTCACGTTTATACACATAATTGCAGAATTTGGCGACAACACTGATAAGGAGCAAATCCATTTTCATTGTCCAATGTGGTATTGCTCAAGTCAATCGAGTTGCACCCAGCTACAAAAACAAAATTTAGTGCCTTGCATTTTGGGTGTCAAAGACAGAGATGTTTCCTAGCCATTTAGCTGACTTGCAGGTGGTTACTTTCCATGGGGTTTAGGTGCTATAATCAGCACAATTGTTATGACAGTGAGCTGTGGATATCTTCTTCCAAAACCTGCCCATCTCCTGCTGGGAAAAATGTTCAAAAGTTCTTACTGTTAAATTATACCAAAATGTGTCATGTAATATACATAGTCATAGAGATTATAAGAACAAGAGACATGTGAACAAGAAAGATAGGAAAAGAATAAGGGCTTATCTACCACAAGTTGTTATTTGACTTAGCTGATTTTAAATTAATCTAGCTAAACTAGTGAAAAGACTTCGTAAACCTTATAAACCAATGTTACTGTGGTTTAAATCAATTTAAAAAAAAGATTAAAGTCTTGGACACAAGAACTCGTTACCATGAGAAACAGATTTCTGCACCACAGGCAATCTGTGGTAAAGTAGAATATGTCATATAAACTGAAATAACACTGTCTGCACAGACGCTTGTTTTAATTTATCTGGAGCACCTCAGCCCGTATGAAATTGTGACCTCATGTAAAAAGAGATTAGGGGAAGTGAAGCCATGAACGTGCAAGAAAAGAGCATGGAAATTGTTTTCAGATAATAGTTCACACACATGCAGGTCATGAGATAAACATTAACGTAACAAATTTATAGTCCTATTGAGGGCACTTCATAACAGCATCACACCAGAATAACAAAGCTGGAGTATTTCCTTGCTGAAACAGGATTTTCTAGCACTTTGCTTGCTTCTACAGAACAATTGGTTTAATTGACTAGTCTCAGTCTTTCTGAACTGCGCCTTCTGAACCCAACCTGCAGGAACAATGGCATTTGTAAACTTGGTTGAATATTGCCAGTTGCATCAAGGATCCCTGCAGCCAACTAAGGACCACGATGGACCTTGGTGATCTTTTGCACATATGCTTTCAGCACTCCATTGTCCAGTACATGAAGCTGCCACTTTCAAAGCACTTCAGGAGATTACAATAGGGAATATAAGAAATGAATTGCTCGCCAACTCAAGACACTTGCTTCAGATTAACAATAATCATATTTACTGAGTGGGATGGACAAAAATAATTACAATGGGTTATGTGTTTGATGATCAAAAGTTTTCTGTAAGTCTTTATAAAGTACCACTAACATTCTGTTAGAATTCTACTAGTAATAGACTTCAGAGCAATTGAGCAAATCAATTCAGACGAAACTCAATATTCTATGCTGCACGCACAGATCTTCTGGATATTTGCTATTTATTTCCATGATGGTGGAGGGTGGTGACACACTAGAAGAGGTTGCCCAAGGAGGTTGTGGTTGCCCCATCCCTGGAGGCATTCAAGGCCAGGCTGGATGTGGCTCTGGGCAGCCTGGTCTGCTGGTTGGTGACCCTGCACATAGCAGGGGGGTTGAAACTAGATGATCATTGTGGTCCTTTTCAACCCAGGCCATTCTGTGATATGATTCTATGATATGATTCTATGACTTTTTATACTCTTATTTTTAAATAATACCAATTTACCAAAATCAGCAGCTCAGGAGCCTAGCATACTTTTTGCTTTCTAATTGCACAAGCTTGAAGAATTAGAAGCAATTTGCCTGACATTATAGGACAATGCCAACGCACATTTTCCTAAGCAACCTCTTCCCACCTTTTGCATAGACAAACGTCAGTTCTGTGAATCACATCAGTAAGGTTTTTAAAAAAAAGTTTGCAAATAACTTTTCTCACACCTTCCTCGCTGCACTTCCAGCCCTGAATCCACTTCTCCACTGAGTTCAATGTGCCTCCTTTGAATCAAGCACTGAATACAAGATTTTTTGAGAACTAGGGAAATGGCTCACTGCCACGAAAGCAAGGGCACTGAAAATTAAAAATTACATTCTATCACACTGCTGGTTTCTTTCCCTGTCTCACACAGCAGCCTTGTTTTGTCACTGCCCTTTGTGCTCCTGTAAGACGGAAAGGTTTGATACAATAAATCATAGTGCCACTTTTGGTGTAATTGCAGAATTCCAGACTATTTTTTTTCCGTAATCAAGGTGAAATATGGCACTGCCCTTTCTTTAGTAGGCTCAAGTAAACCCAAACTCCCAGTAAAAATTAATTTTCTTGGTCAAATTGAATCCCCAGTTGATCAGAGATTGCACGTGGCCAAATTGTTCAGCATAAGAAAACAAAGGAAATTGGGTGCAGGGTGCAGCAGAGAATGAGACAAAACGGGGCACTGTTGAAGCCCAGCCTGTCATATTTACTCACAGTAATATGTATTTTCAAATAAGATCCTAATATACTTAGGGCTAGATTATGAGCAGCTTCATACTCGACATGGTTAGTTCAACCATTTTTGAAGTTAATTGTGTTATTTCTGAGTCACAGTTCTGTTAAATCCCAGGGGAATTTCACCTTTATGGGATTATAAATGAATTGGTAGAAAGGTTGGGACCAGAACTAAATTCAATTTGTTCTTTAACATCTTCTTAAGTGTTTTATTCTATGAATATTTCACACTAACTTCTCTCTCAGATGAGGAAAAACATTATTTGTGCATGCCAGAAAATAAAGGTCTCGGGGATATGCATCGAGACAAGAAAAGAAGGAAAAAAATTACAACTACTTACGGCTGAGGAAAGAGAGAAATTCAGCCCTGCGAGCAGAAAAGCACAATGTTGCTGCACCACCAAAGCCCAAGAAGATCAATACTAAGTGGGTAATTAAACTACAGTGGTGTTTAAGAAAGCACGTGTTTTGTAAATGCAGTGAGTTTTGTTGCTCGTTTGTATGTCAGTTTTCAAGACTGCATTTCTGTATTTACACCTCAAGATGAGAAGCAAGAGGGAAATTAGCTGCCCAAGGAATTTCTACAAGGAATTTCAAAGTTTAAAGAATATTTCTAATGACACCAAACACAGAAGTGACTTCAAGGGCAATTTAGTGTTTTTTGCAACAACATAAATATTAGTGAAAGGCTGTAGGTGTCAGCCTGCTTTAGCCCTCAGCCAGAAAGTGCATGTTGATGTGAGGTCTTTGCACACCTCATCCAGGACAGGAATGAGCTGCATGCATACGAAGGGCTGTTCCACACCATGCCGACACTCCAGGTCTCCCTCATTTGATCTTGCTTTGATATTTAAATACTACTACAGTATTCTCATTTCACTTTCTTAATAAATACAAAATAAATACTTATTAGAGAGGGGATGTGAACATTTATCAAACATTTTTTGAAGGCTGTTTATATATTTAAGGAATCAGCAATCGCCATCATCTTGTTAATTAATACTGTGTCATGGCCTTGATGTTTATAGGCACAGGTTTTTTGCAAGAAAATGTTAATTAAGTTTACCAGATAGAAGCAGAATACATAAGAAGCCATTTATAAATTAAACATAGTAGTTTGTGCTTTAACGAAATCAGAGCGAGACTGAAATTGTGTTTGGATTCACAGATCAGAAACACGCATTTTGTTCACTACGGCATATCAAAACAGAATCAACAGATGGCAGAACACCACTGGGGTTTGTTTAGTTGTTGTTTTGTTGTTTTTTTTTTCTTACAACACATTTATCTACATTAGATTTATAAGACAGCAGTGTCAGAGCTCAACAAGGATTTGGGAGTGAATGCATACTTAATAAATGCGGCACTTAGAACACATAAGGAAGAAGAAACAGGTTATCCTGTGCACCAAGGGTCTGAAAAAAGGAATTTCTAACTGAGAGAGATTTGCAGACTCTGGAGTAGAAGGTGGAGAGATGCAGGGTAAGTTGCAATATGAGAGTTCATTGGGATGATTTGCTTTTATATTGGAAACACTGCAAATGAGCAGAGAAAAAACCCGCAGCCAAGACTAATTAATGTCCATGTTTCCCTCAATTCAATGAAATGCAATGCACAGGAAAACAAACTGTGGAAAAACGCTCTCTGAGCTGAGGCTAGAACTAGAACCTCTTTACAGTTCTGCCATGAATGGTTCAGATTCCAGTATGTCGTAGAATCATAGAATGGCCTCGGTTGAAAAGGACCACAATGATCATCTAGTTTCGTTCCCCTGCTATGTGCAAGGTTGGCAACCAGCAGACCAGGCTGCCCAGAGCCACATCCAGCCTGGCCTTGAATGTCTCGAGGAATGGGGCACCCACAACCTCCTTGGGCAACCTGTTCCAGTGTGTCACCACCCTCTGTGTGAAAAACTTCCTCCTAATATCTAACCTAAACCTTCCCCATTTTAACCACCCATGTAAACAACTGTTCTCCCTCCTGTTCATATGCTCCCTTCAAATACTGGAAGGCCACAATGAGGTCTCCCAGGAGCTACATCCATCATTTCCTCTGTAGACCCCGAGACTCAGACACACCACTGAGGTTGGTAATGGTGACTGTGGCATCCTCAGGGCAACTTCTGCCTCTTCTGGTTGACCTGGTTCTGCAAGTCTCAGGCACTGATTTCCACTGTGCTCAGGGTATTGGGAGGTCTGAGGAACATTTCCTAATGTTAGCAATATTGCATCTGCCATGCTTGAATTTCAGCAAGTGTCTGGCTGAGGCTAAAATAAATGAATCAGACTTCAGATCTTGATCCTTAAAAGCTGTTTCAGGGCATTATTTCTTAAGGTATGAACTCAGAGAAAACAAACCTTTGTTTATGAGGGAAGTGCTCAGTAAAGCTAAATCCTTCATCTGATGATACACACTGGGGGGAAAAAAAAAAAAGAGAGAGATCAATCTAGCTGCTCCAAAGAGACCTGCTGCCAGATAAGGAATGGCAGGTAAATGGACCTGCTCAGAACAGAAATGTATAATGAAGGAAAATGCTTTTTTGTCTCCATCTATTGGACAAAAGTCAATTTAGCTGCTGTTTGGTTATGTGTTTTCTAATGCTGTTAGTGAAAGGACATCTGTGCAGCGAATGCCTCCACATCCCCATCCTTTCTGTCTTGCGATGAGCTTTTTTGATGCACTGGAACACATTCTCCATCTGCCTGATAAAAGCCTTTTTGTACAGAATGCAGGTGTCCAACTTTATTATTTGCTACTAAGACTGAAATAATGCAGCAGTCTCTGACGAGGCCCTTTCCTCCCCGAGAAATAAAATATGTGCCTTTACAAAAGGAGAATATTACAGATAGTGTCGTAAACCAAAGAGGTAATTCAGGTTTTTAACTAAACACAAGAGTTGGAACAGCATATTGACAACATCATCTTCATTTCTAGTGACCTGGAAAATGGAATTGTTTCTTTGCTATAATAAACACAAATGTAAAGGCCTGAACTGAGAGGAACTAATGATTTAGGAATTCTTCAGTCAGGAAAGAGACAGTAACACTCCAGGGAGAGACGGTGCAGGAATAAGCAGCTATTTAAATGTGAGCAACATCCTCCCTTCCCTTTTTTTTTTTTCCCAAACATTAGCATCCACAACAAAACAACCTGTATGTAAGTTAATATTGGCATACTGTCCCTGCTCAGAAAGCATTCCTGCTGCATTACAGAAGGCAGCTGGGTGGCACAGTAAATGTGTCATTTGCTATTTAACACCGCTGTGACCTGGATTTAAATTCATGGGAGCACAAAATGAGACTTCAGTTCCCGTGGAAGGCACACACAGGAACGCTTGTGAAAGATCCAAGGCAGCGGGAACGCGCTCCCCGTGCTTGTCCCTGCGGGTGCACACCCCGAGGCTGCAGGGAATGGGGGAGCTGGTGGTGTTTATTAAAAGGACTCCTTTAGTTTGCAGGAAAGGCACCAACTCCTGTGAATAAATCTTCTGTTTATTTACAAATTTACCCTCGTCGTCTTCCCCTCCCCGTGAGGAAATGCACTCGGTGTGTGCTGCCCATCCTAGAGCTGCATCAGAGAGCTTTAGAAGTCAAATTGTTTTCCTATCCACAAAAGAAGAGCTGTGAAAAATTCAAAAATGTTCCATTCTCTCACTGAAAGCATCATTACCCACAGGCTACTGCAGCACAGCACCAGCCTGCCTGCTGCATCCACGGATGAGGACAAATTGCCTGCCTCACCCTTACCAGGTACGACAAGTGCTCACGGCAATGCTTATCTTTAAATTAAGCTCTAACCATTCTTTCTTCATCAGGATTAAAACACAGAACTTCAACACAAGACCATTTTTCACAGTTTGGAGCATAGCTCTTTTGTGAAGTGGCCCAGCAAGTCCTGAGCATCTCTCAGCTGGACGCCTACAGTGGGAGCAATCACAGGATCATAGAACCATTAAGGTTGGAAGAGACCACTGAGATCCTCAAGTTCAACTATCAATCCATCCTGAGTACACTCATTAAACCACGTCCATCAGTGTGACATTTACCCTTTTCTTGAACACCTCCAGTGATGGTGATTCCACCACCTCCGTGGGCAGCCTGTTCCAACACCTGACCATGCCTTTTAAGAAGAAATTTTTCCTACTATCCAACCTAAACCTCCACTGGCACAATTTAAGGCCATTACCTCTTACCCTATCACTAGTTACCCGGGAAAAATCCTGCCCTCCACTTCCAGAATTCCCTCCCTGCAGCAGCAGCAGTGGGTCAGTACCTGGCCACATCCAGCCACTGCCCCAGATGAAATCTTTTCCTTTGTTTTATGGGAGTTCTGCAGTTCAGCTGCATCCAACCCTTGGTTCCCTGGACACCTGGCAGCAGCCCGTAGTACAGAGAAGGAGGTACAAAGAATATCGCCTGCATACAGATGTAAGCTAATCCTAAACGATCCCTACAAGCAAACCCTAGCAATTCATTTGAATGCTCTGCTCGTAAAGTTTCCAGGTAAATAAAGTTTAAGTAGAGTTTGATTTTATGCCACCGTTTCCTTGAAAATTTGAAACAAGTAATTTCATTTCAGACTGCTGAAGTTTAACCAAAGCGTCTCAATTTGTCAATCTAAATCAAGTCATTCAATATGAAAGCGTACCTGTCTGAACTGTCACGGGGTCTTTTCAATGTTGTTAAAAGTGAAACACTGTGAAGCATTTCTTAATACAGTGTAGAATAAACTAAGTTGTGATTATTGCTGAGAGATCCTTGAGTAAGCAGTGATAAAAACCAACTGTACTTCAGCATACTTGTATTGATCCTTTTCTGCCTGGAAAGTGGATTAAAAAGAGAAATTTAAGCAGGATACGGATATCTGTCTGAAGTGCGCTACATCAAAATTAGGAGGGCTGCTCCGAAAGTAATGCCTTTTATTTTCCAATGCTGGCCCACAATGTCCGAGGTGGATGTTGGTGGAATGGCAGTAGAAGTTAAACCTTTCTGTCATTTCCATGGGAATACATAGGAGACATTATTTTTGGAGCAATGGTTCTTTAAAACTCTTGGATGTTAGGATTTTGCAAGATAAATGGGAGGAGGGCACTTGTGGTTTACACCTGGGGAAAGATGCAACCTCTCTGGGTCTTGTTCCTCCTATGCTCCATCACTGCTTTCCTATTTTCTTTAACTAATCATTTCAGTGCACTGTGCAGAAGAACAGCTCTCAGCAGGATGCTCCATCTTCAGTCTTTCACCTCCCCAGCTGGCAGCACAAGCAGATTCCATCTCTCATGGACCTAATGTGGTGACTCCTGCAGCTCCCCACATTTTCAGTTTACACACAGATGTAGCTTAATTCACATACTTGTCTATTTACAGCCTCAGTTTTATCCATATTATGTCACTGCCATCAGGTGCTAAAACATCTAGGAGCCCCAGGTTTCCTCAAGCAGCTCTTGCTGGCTGAATTTCTTTCATTTTTTAACTTTTTTTTTTTTTTTTTCCATTTCCCTACAGAAAACTCTAATCAGGATTTGGCCACTGCTTTACTGAATTCCAGGAGGACTCGTCACGACTTGGGAGAACTACAAATCGAATGCTTTAGAATAAACCAAAGCATAAAATTACATTGTCTCTGGTAAGAAAAAGATTTGATTATCCACATTTCTGTACAAAGAAATTGCAGGAGAACCTACATTCAAGTTTAAAGGCCTGACTTGTTTCCAATTGAAATATAACAAGCAAACAGGAATGTATCTCCAAATCTTATCCTGACTGGAATCAGCTTGAACTGATTTGTCCCCTCCCTGGTGACAGAGTGAATGTGGAGTGCTTGCTATTGCAGATGTAGGCTATTTCAGGTCTGTGCAGCAAATCAGCTGGGATTTTATGCGTATCAAGAATTGACTTGTGCATCTCTCCCAAATGAAGGGAAAATCACTCCCCATGAAGGTGAGGTCATTGAAGGAATTAAGGAACAGTAGAAAGCACGCAATAAATAAAGGTCAGTCTCCGTATTTTCAGCAGAGAAAGGCTGAACTTGAAGACATGTGGAAACGAAATAATTGCTATGTTTGATGCATGTTTGTAGCCTATGAAAATTTGTATTTCAAAAATATCATCTGAGCTAAAAACGGGCCATATAAGGATTGGCTATAAAAGTCAGTAGTTAATGATTCACCATAATACATGATTTAGCTGTAAGCTAGGAAAACATAAAAATAGCTCAAGAAAGTAATTTCTTATGCCGTTTCAGGCATATGGATGATTTAATCTCAGGCATCTCCACATTTTTCAGATCCCTGAGCAATGGCATCTGATGAGAGACCGATCTGTTTAGGCATTCTCTTTCTAGGGTAAATAATGACACTTTATGGCATCCTAGAAAAGATTGTGCAGTTCCATAAGTGGTAATTTTGTACGGCTTGCATGAATTCTGTCTCATCACACAAATTTCACGAAGAAAGCCACTGCTCTGAATGGGTGTTACACATGATTACACAAAATTGCTGGGAAGGAGAGATGAGCACACCATCAATTACACTGATAGAAAATGAGTGGGACCAAACAGTGATCTGCAGCAACCACAACTAAATTCCTAACAGCAGAGATGGGTACAATACTACTGTCCTAGGCTCATGGTTAAGTTACAGGGCAGAGATCCCTGGTTGGGTTGTACCAGTGGTTTCTCATGGGGCATTTTTCCTCAGGTCTGCATGGCTTTACATCATGAATGGTTAATGGTTGGACTGCATGATCTTGAAAGTCTTTACCAACTTGAAAAGCAGAGAATTCAAATGTGAAGCTGAACTCAGAGAGTGGTTCCCTTGGCTGTCTGCAAGCAGTGCCAGCTGGAGATAAGTTTTGCTATCAGCATCTCTACTCTTGTGTTTTCAAACTTCCGCAAACTTAAGATCTGTTGCTAAGTTCCCTAATGCTGCACTTTGTGACTGAATGAGATCTTTAGCCAGTGAGTTCAGCTCCTGTCAGATTTATCTCTAACTGAGCTGAGTGCTTTTGATTTTGCAGGCTCAGCTGATGAGGCTCAAATGAGCTCAAATGATTTTCCATATGCTGCAGTTGAAGAGGGCCTATTTTGCCCTTATTGTTTCACCACAGAAGCTCAAGTCACGTAAGGAAGCTTTCTGCTTTCCAGCTACAAGGAAGGATGACACAGCAACAAACTTTCAGTTCCTTTGTGTGTTTTGGATCAAATCTTCACCTAGATCCTCTATTTGTATTTTTTTTTCCTTGATCTTCTGAATTGATACCATTGATCTCTGGGTGCAGTTTGGAGCACTGTAATATCAGAAGCACATAAAACTATTCAGGAGTGTCTGAAGGGAGGCTATGAAGATGAGGAAGGGTCCAGAGAGAGGGTGAGGTGTACAAGAAGCACCTGAGGTCCCTGGGTTTGTGGGGCCTAGAGAAGACAGGCTAATGGGAAGCCTTATAGCAGTGCAGAGCCTCATAGGGAGATCTGCTCTATGGTGACAGCCACAGGGCCCAGGGGAACCACATGGAGTTGCTCTAGGAGGGCCAGGTTGGAAATTAGGAAAGCAATCCTGTGAGATGAGCAAGGCCCCACTGTTGCACAAGCCATCACATAATTAATGAGCAGATCCCTGCTGGTAAACTCATGAAGAAAATCCCTAAGGAAGAAAATTCTGCTCTTTTTATACCAATGCATCTCAGACTGATGTAGACGAGAGCCACACCAGTTCTTGAACTTCGATCCGAATGTTTTTGTAAGCACTGCAAAATAACTCAAAAGTGCTTTCAACATCAAATTCCTATCGCAAAATCCTTTACGTAGCTTCAGAGCTTCCCATAAGCACACTGGGCACAGTCATAAAAACAAGTCTTCCAGGAACTACACTGCAATGACTTTTTTCTGACAACAGTCATCAGAGAATCTCTTTAAGATGTTCAGTGTGGTAAAATATGTAAATGCCATACAGTTGCTAGGAGATAAAAAAAAACTACATAAACTTGTGAAAACATTGCAATCTGCCTTTGGATCTGCAAGGTCAGCTGTATTTGTCATGATGATAACTTATTACTATTGTCCCACACTAAAGATGAGGTTCTGCACACAGGTTATCTCTGTAGCAAATACTACCTGACCTCCTGTTCTCATCAATTGGTATTTATTACAAGGCTGGTTAACTTCCTCAGAGTTTACAGCCCTTTAATTATGTTTTGCCAGACTAATTAATAAACACACTATACACTACTCCTTTCTGCTGAAACAAGCAAAGGCTCTCCATTCAACAATTATGCATTCATTTATTTATTTAAACATTTCATTAAATGATAGATATGTCTCTTTTCAATGAAAAATGTTGTAACGTGAGGATGAAAATGTGGTTTACTGCCCAATTAACAAATCTAGTAGCTTACTCTGTCACTCAATGAATGATAATGCATTGCTCATAAATCAGGAAGAGAACTACTTAGGCATAGACCTTGTAATCAATGCTACAAGTATTGGCTGCTCTCCACGTAATCCAGCACTAAATGTGCAGCATGATTTTATTCCAGTAACACATTAACAGAATGTACAGCCATTCTGACTTTTGTAAATGGTCTAACGGCATCACAGCAAAAAGCATTTGTCCATATTTTAAAATAAATGTATGCCGATGATGAATGTGGTTAGCAAATTTAGTGATGAACCAGCAACATGAACTAATTATGGCCTCTCCCTGCTTTTTCTTTCCTACATTTGTGATGGGCCTTCCACCAACAGGGGCACGATGGCTAGGATTCCATTTTTACATCGACCTTAATTTTTCTGTGCCTCCATAGGCATAGCTGGGATTCCTTCACTTTTGCATCTGCGTAGGAAGATACTGCAGACAGCATCTGTTGCACTGTTTGACCACAAGAACAGCCAAAATGCTGTAGGTCATTGGGGCAATTGCCAAAGGCTTTACAATATCATTATGGAAAGCTTGGAATAGGAGCAGAATTTCTCCCACTCTCATCCTCACTATTGACTTCCTATGGACCACTGTGGACTGTCCTGCTCCAGGGGTTTGCTACTGTACTGCAGAAAGACGGCAACGTTTCACTTATTGGGCTTAGTTATAAACCTTTTCTGATGTACAGTTGTTGTGTTCTGAATACACAGAGGGTATTAAACAGGATAAGTGCTAAAAGCATCTCAGGAAATAAAAAAAAGGAACGTGCTAAAAGACTTCACAAATACATCGATAGAAAGCACAAGGCAAGATATACAGCTTATGTCACTTTTGGTTGACAACTCATTTTTGCTGACGCAGATGCTACGAGAGAGTGAAGCAATTGGAAACCCCAGTAAAACGACATGTGGTACTGATATGTCAAACATAAAAGCCTGGTGAATCTAGCAATTTTTTCTGAAGTGAGCTCACTTATTTGCTAAGCAGCTTTGCTTGAGCTTTCACAGCCAGAGCTGCAAAGGAACAGTAGCTGAATTATGAGAGATCCTCCTGGGATATTTGAAAGGGTGAGAAGGTTCCAGAGCAGTGGAAGAATAAATCCTAATTCGCATCCAAAAAAGAGAGAATGGGATAATCATGAAAATATTAGCAGGATAAATGTGTTGAATAACAGCCAGAGGATCTTTACCAAAGTCATCTTAAGTAGGATTGAGGAAACACTGAAATTAATAATATGTGGATTAGCACCGTTTCAGGATGAAATGGTGTTTATGTATCAAATCTTTCTGGTTGCACAAGCTGGAGAAATGAAGGGGTTTTGTGTGGTTTTTATTTTTGCCAAAGTTTCTCTCTGAGAAAGATGACCAAGATGTGCAATAATGGAATAAAAATCTGAAATAAAACAGGAATACCTGTGACTGCTCTGCTGCATTGTCTACGTGTGCACTGAAGCAGATAATTTAGATTACTGAACAAATATAACTGACATATATAACTTTTTCCTAGTTCCTTTTCTTCCAGGAAGAATTAATGCATTTCCTCAGGGAAATAGCTAATCTACTACCAGGGTGATATTGGTGATACCAGTAAAGAACTATCAAAGGATGTTATTGTGAGAACTAATGGGAAATAGGAGGTTAGGAGGAAAAAAGAAACCTGAAATACATCTGAAAGAAAGGAAACATTAACAAAGAGGAAATATATGCTTCAAAAAAATCTGGGTGACTTTTCAGATGATGCAAAATGGAATCAGAGAAATTTCTTGACAGACAAAATCTTGTGATTAATGAATGGCAGAAGCCTCATGTCTGTAGACACTCAGATGTGAGGACTTAACACAGTAAGCTGAGCTTTTACATTTGGATAAGTTGTCTCCAAATATTTTAATTTGCAAGGCCAGGAAGGAATAATTTCATCGAGGCTTCAGGAAAAGTTGCTATCATTGCAGAACTTGCCTTGGGAATGTCATTGGCTCTCAATAGCAGCAGTCAGTATAGGAAGTAAAACTACAAAAGAATTAAGCAAAGAGTGATAGACTGAAATAGGTGAACAATTACTCATCATTAGTGGCCAAATAAATATAAGATGAAATGCAATCCTTCTGAAATAACTGTAACAGCATCATCATTGTTCGGGGAATGATCATATTGACAGCAACATGCATGTACTAGGTCTCATGCCATCCCAGGCTTCATTAGAAGCTCTGGCTGAGAAGGCATTGCCATGATTTACAAATGAAGAATCCAACCACTACATTCCTTTAGAAAACTAAACTTGGGAGGGAGCCCAATAAGTCTTCATTTCTCTTCCCAAGATGCTCTCTGCCAATCTGTTCTCTCTGTTTTGTCATCTTGCAGCTCCTTCAAAGGGATCTCCACCCTTTGAAGAAAGGGTGAGGAAAGAAAGAAAAAAAATTAACAGAAAGGTAAAAGCCACACATCCATCATATCCTTTCCAGTGCTTTTCCCTTGAGAATATGTGCTTAAAACCTGTCTGGATTTGGTGCTCAGGGACATGATATTGTGAGTTAGGATAGTATGGTTAGGTTGTGGTTGGACTTGATCTCGAAGTTCTTTTCCAACCTGGGCAATTCTATGATTCTATCATCAACATCAAAACAGTGTCACCATGTGGTAACATTTCTGTTAATGTCTCCCAGTATGTTTAGGTTGGATGGGTCTTCTCCAGGTCTTCTCCAGTGCACTATCTCCCAATTTACAAATGTTACAATGTGTGCAACATTCATAACTGATCAAACTAAAGCATCTGCAACACAGATGCAAGCAAAAATAATACATAAGGAAAGATCCTCGGACTTCTGGAACTCATTCACCCTAGGGACGGCTAAACTGACCTGAAGATTCATAACCTCCCCTGACTTCACACAAACAGCCTGAAAGGTATAAAGATGTCATTTTTGTTTCCCTATTTAATAAAAATTTGAGATTGAAATAGCCATTACTAGTTTAGAACTAAAAAGCCTTAGAAAAATCATTTGCAGAATTTTATATAATTTATTCTGCTCTTCTAACTGGGTCACTCACCCCAGGAAAGTTTGTTTCTTCCTGCACCTACCTTCTTAAGCAGGTCTGAGCTGTTGTTCTTTTCACTATTTTTGAACAAATGACAGATTTAATACTTTACCTAAGCAAGATAATTAGCTGGTTAGATTCTTGTAGGCTGACTGCTGAAGGAATAAGCAGAATGAATTTCATTAATCAAAATCAGCTTTAAAACCCATAACTCATGAAACATTTACATTTTACAAATCAGCTGATATATTCAGCCTCACCATTAGAGGATTGCTTGTGTTTCTCACTGAGGCTGCTGTGTATCTAATGAGCACAGTGTGGTCCAGTGACCTCCCCAGTGTAAAAGTACTGTCCTTCTTTAGACCCAAATTGTTTTCCTTCCTTTTACTTGATCAACACGAAAGCAGTTAACATACTACAGTATTATGCATAATTTAATACTATATTTATTATTTTCCAATTCTGCTTGTATGAGCAGAGAGCAGACAAATTCAAAACTGATGTACTAAACTCAAAGATAACACTGGAAGAAAAGCCATAACACAGGGATATTAAATAAGAGGAAGTTATCTTTGAAAAGGGGTTATGAGTATATTCATGCATATGGAACTTTGCATCCATAACAAATAAAATGTGAAAGAATTTAAACTGCAGTGTTTCATGAGTTGAACTCTAACACCAAGTATTTCCAAGAAGCAAAGGCACAGAGCATAGCTTAAAAAAGCACAGGAGCTAAACTGCAGTGATTGAAGTACTGACTGGATTTCTTCGCTTACCAACAGCACTGCAGAGCTCTGCCTTAGACTTCCCAGGAGCCATTTCCCAAATTGCTTGATCTCTCTAAATCTCTAAAATAGAATAATAACAATTCTTATCTCCTGCTCTGAGAAGCTGTGAAGGTCTCCTGTCATGTGCTTGTGCAGGCTTCCCTGCTGGCTCTGAGCTTAATTGAAGTCTCTGGACATTGTTGAAATTTAAATAAAATTATTACTGGTGACTATTACTACTGATCACCATCTCGCAAAACTTAACCATCAGCTGCCACTTGAATGTTCAGTTTGAACACGGCAATTGTAATTCACCCCATTCCAAAAGTGATTTCTATCAATAATTTATATTGCTATAAAACTTAAATGGCTCAACCTGTCCTCATCCGAACTTGTGATTCACCTGAATGGAAAGACACAGTATGCCTGACATCGGAGGACTGCTGTTTCACCTGCAGAATGACTCTTCCAGTGTTACAAGGGTTTGGTTCTATCCCAGAGAAGCTGTGCTGTTGCTTTCCAAGTGTGAAAGGGAGCAACATAGGCTATATCCTGGGCTTTTTATCCCTTGTGGTGCAATGAGGCTAACTGGGTGAATGTTATATCCTACTGCTCCCTGATATATATGCGCCATTTCCACCTCAAAGCCAAGCAAACCTTGAATTCATTACAGTATCACGAGCTTTAAATAAATTAACACCCAGCTTGTGTCAGGACTTGCTGCGTGCTGAGCAATTTGCATTTTCTGCTTCCATGGATCTTTCCTCAGCTTTGTGACTCTCCTGTCTACAGAATAACTCAGGACAGGAAGGATTTCAGCTAATTCTAATTCCTCATCCAGTTAACTTGAACATTTCTTAAAACTTACATGAAATTTGTAAATTGAAGTTTTAATAAAAGTTGGTATTAATCAAAGCGAAAAATCAAATAAATCAAGTGTGACAGTAGGCCCATCAGACCGGACTGAGCTTGGCTGTCCTCATGTCCTGAGTTAATTACCAGTCCCTGTTTCCCCAGGCAGCCTGACTCATGCACTGTGAATCACAAAGAGCCAGTGACTTGCCAGCAGCATGGAAATCAGAACGATCCAGAGCAGAGCTGGATGCTGGAGCATCCATGGAACTGTGTATTCATGGACCATTTTTGCAGAATGCTTTGGTACAGGCTGAATGTGCAAAGTGTATCATCCTCTTTCAATCAGTTCCATTTTCTCACAAAGCAGTCCTGTCATAATCAAGATACAATTTAGGACTGAGCTCGCCTGAAATTACTTGTGGCATAGTTTTTGTATTTATTGCACTCAAGCCTTCTCCACTTCAAATGCTTTTACTTGCCTCAGTGCCAGCTGTGTCACCTTGGTGCCCTATTGCAGAGGAAGGAAAAATGCACAAAGCCTTTTTTTCCTGCAGGACACACACACTGCACATTGCACACATGCATTACCATTCTCGCGAGCTTCTGGAATTAAGTTATTGATGAAATGTTTTCCAAGATATGAAGAAATATGTTTAAAAAGTAATAATACAAATTGTGTAATGGTTATTATTCATATTAATTTAGGATGCAGTGTGCATTTTAGAAACATAATCCCTAAATAAATATCTCTCTTCTTTTTATCATTAAAAATAAATCCAGTTCTCCTAGCATACGACCAAATGATCAAAGTACGAAATCACACAGGTAAGTCTCAATGTTCCTCTAATGACTCATCTGGCACGTTGTGCCCAGTACTTTACTGATGAAGGAACTGCAACTATCCAAAAAGAAAGCCATGTCCTCAATTAGTACTTACTTTAAGGCTAAAAACTGTGCAAGCCTTCCTTCCCCATTAAAATAACAAAGGCATTTCATATTTCATATTACAGAAATATGAGGCTGGAGCCAGAAGCAAATTAGGAAAGAAAGATATTTCTACTGCTCCCCTTGACAAAAAGACAATAATCACTGAATAGAAGAACTGCTCAATTGTGGTAAAATGCTGCTAATATCATCAAGGTTTTCCTGTGACACCAAGATGTTCTCCATCACCATTAGGTCTTAGCTGCGGTTTTAGGAGAGTATTTTCTGATTTATCTTGGTTTGAATTTAATTGAATTCAGATATTTATAAACTACATTGGCCTCCACCCTCTTCACACTACTGTACCACGGGTCTGTTGATTAAGGATCCATCTATTCCTCAGCAAGGTCATCTGGCCCATGAAAGCTATTTATGTATGGGATGCAAGCTCAGGACATATTGATCCATAGGATGAAGAGAGACCATAGGGCAAAATGCCCTGACTATTTTTAGTTGGGTTAATTTCCCCCTCCCCTTCAGATAAGAGGAAATGACTGCTGTAATGCATTGCGCTGGCTCCCTCACTTCTCAAAGGAAAAGCTGTATATGTCTGCACGTGCTGTTCCACTATCACTTTTATTATTTCATGGGCTTTATGTTAGCAACATCAGGACAGAATGCGGCCATTACTCAGACTGATAGCTCCACTATGGGCATGGCTCCTCTTGGTGACTGCTGGGACAGGTTTGGATGGCTATGGAGCCCAGAACAGAGTTAAAAGGAAGAGGGGCTTCTGGCCTGGACCACTTCCAGCCCTGGATTTTCAGTGACAAGCATAGCATGTTATACTATTTAAGAATGATATCTGAAAAAACAATCTGCAAATACTATGCAGCCGAAGTGTGAAGTCGTCTAATAGAATAAATATATTTGGGGAAAAAAAAAAAAAAAAGAAAAAAAAAAAACAGCTTCACTTCTCCCATTTACCTTCTGTTTGCAAATAAAAAAACACTTCAATTTATTTGCTGAAGCATTTCCATAAAATATTAAAACAACCACTGGCATCAATTTCTTTCCTATTGCATAAAAAAATTTGCAACTCTATACAACTCCAGTTAGAAAGCTTTTAT
Source organism: Lagopus muta (assembly GCF_023343835.1). Taxonomy (NCBI): domain Eukaryota; kingdom Metazoa; phylum Chordata; class Aves; order Galliformes; family Phasianidae; genus Lagopus; species Lagopus muta. The sequence continues at coordinate 4,416,444 of NC_064440.1, read as the reverse complement.
TGCATTTATTTCCATAAGATAAAATCAGAATCTGCTCTCTTTTACAAATCTGATTGCTTTTGCCTTCTGGTCTGGTTTCTCTCTTTAATGTTTATTCTTCCAGTCAGCACTTTGCAGCACTGATTGCTTCAGCTTTTTTTCCCCATTAGACAAAACTTTCTCCCAGTTCACATGCTTTGAGGTGGGCTCAGTGCAAGCAGCAGTTCTTATCTGCATAATGCAGGGCTTAACCACCTTCTGCTCTCAAGTAATCTATTTCCTAAATATCTTGTCATATTTGGATGGCACTGGTATTTATATCGACATCCCTAATTTTTCCCACTGGTGAACTTCTGGTACCTTCATTTAAGTAGCAGAGGCTGAGCTGAGCCCACAATTAACCCTCCAAAGCAGATCCTTAAGAGCAGCTGCAGCCAGAGATCAGACAGAGGTACACAGAAAGAGGAATCACAAGGAGGAATAGGGCAAAGATTGTATTGCCAGCCCCAAGCTGATTTGTTGCCAATATTACCTTACGCTCAGCAGAAATTCAAAGCAGAGTTTTAGATTTCCTACAGGAAGCTTGTTTTTAAGAAGAAGCAAATATTGTTTGAACCAACACAAAGAAGGAAATCAAAGAGTAATGACACCCAGCATTATGATACCTCAGTGTTTTGGTGAAGGCATGGTAATGTGAAACACACTATGCCTTGCAAAAAAAACCCACAGCACGTTCCCAAAGGTTATGCCCATCTAAAGGCCTCAGCACAAGAAAAAATGCAGGCATTGTCTGCAATGGCATTCACAGAATGATACAATGGCTTGGGTTGAAGGGACTTCGAAGCCCATTTTGAGCCAACCCACTGACATGGGCAGGGTTGCCAATCACTAGATCAGGCATTAGAAGGAATACATGTGTTTTTTGGCCCAAAAGAGGTGAAGCAGATTTCCTCCTCCTACTCATCGTGAACTTTATCTGTGCTACAGCTATTTAGGGAAAAGCTTTTCGTGATGAAAGGTTAATTGTCTTTTTTGTCATTAGCCCAAATGAAATCAAAAATAAAAGTTCTTAAGTTGCTAAGAACTGAACCATCTGTGCTCTTTATGCTCATGGTAACTGATTGTTCCCTCTGCTTGGAGGGAGGATAAAACAGTTTCTAGGTCATCTCTGTAACACTCGTAGAAAAAAAGGACAGGAATGGGATACGGTTGCAGGGCCCAGCATACGGGATAGGGATTGATCATATCCAATACAAATCCAAGCACTCTCCAGACTGCTAAAACCATTGTTCATCTAGGAACAGGCTAAGGGAAAAGTAAGGAATATACAACCTTCAATCAGACTGCTTGTGTGGCAACAAGGCAATTCAGAAGAACTTGCTTTGTTTTGTGAGTCCAAAAATGCCTGGCATTGAGGAGCCAAGAATATGCAAAGGGAAAGCCAAAGAGCATTTCAAATGCTCTGCCAAGTTATGTATAGCAGAGACTTCTGCATTCATTACAGGACACATTTTCCCATGCATCTATTTTGCTTATTTGTAAAATGAATCACTAATTAAAAAAAAAAAAAAAGAAAACAATAAAAGTACATGGCTTCCTTTATGCTTGCAGCATTAAAATCAGCATAGCCTATGTAAGCTTGGTATCAAAGCTTTTGCTGTTCTCCATGAATATATCTCAGAAGCCCTTTCTCACATCACGCAGTCAGTGATGTTGAAGAAGAAATATTGCCTTTGAAGGATGCTTTCATTTGTTTTCATTCTCCCCTTTGTATATGAAAGAGCTGCTACATGCAGATGACTCAGCACACACCCCATTGTGTTTCAACATTACGCACAAGGCAAACTCACAGCCCACAGATCTTTTCCAGTATCAAACTTACATACATCTTGTTGCCCAGCATTACTCTCTCCATTTAGGCCTGCCAGATCCATGTGGAATCAGAAGAAATGAAATCACCTCACAAATCTCAGCATTTGTTTCTGTGTCTGGGTTTCAGCACAGGTTGCTCACATAATGGCCAAGGTGGAGAGAAGCCCATGGCTTGTGGAGGAGCTCAGAACTGGCAATGGAATTCCTGCATGCTGCATTGAGATAGTGTTTCTTATTGGAGAGGGTCTTCTCATCAGTCAGAATTTGGATGAGGCTGCTTACTGAGCAAAGGATGCCCAGGACTAGATGTGCCTATGTGCATACGATTTATAAAAACACTCAGGCATCAGCTTCTGAACAACTTGGCCAAATTCCTCCAACAAAATCTATAAAAATAGGAACTGTTGATCTTTCTGATAATTGCAAACTAAAAAATAGATATGTTTGCTGCTGCAGATTGTGCCAGAACTTGCAATCTGCTCACAGGAAACATGAAGTCATGGAATGGAAAGTTCTGTTATTGTATCTGCATTGCCCTCTTTCTGTCACAACATTTCTGAGCCACCGTGATTTTACTAAACTCTAAATTCCCGTTCCTCTATTACCAGACATAAAGAGCTTAGCTTCATTATGCAACTGTAATTTTACTTAATTTTTCTGAGACTTCAACATAATTTTCTTCGTGCAGAGTAAAAGAAGATATTGAAAATGACAATACTTTAGTTGGGTTGAATGAGCTTATCTCCATTTCTTTGCTAGCATTATAACTTCACTGTCTAATGTGTAAACCTACCTGATTGCTATCAAAATAGAAATGGAAGGACAATTCATTCTGTATATATTCATGTATGTATTTGAGGTAAAATAGGAGATGTCCTAGGGTCAGTCAGATTTTCTCAAAGTTAATTTGAGCATGAGCTGATTTACTGTCATAAGGGAAACTAGATAACACATTTTCTGAAAACTTTTGTGTGTTTGAGGAGAGAAGAAACCTCCCCAATGTTTAGAAAAATAATTATTGTGACATGTTTCTGTTATTTATGGGGATAGTTAAAATTTCAGGTCAGCCTTCGGCACGCTCCAATTATTTAAGGGTTGGGTTCCTGGGACAAGGTGAGTTGCTCAGGTCTGTGCCGATCCATCTTGGCAAGCTCTGCCATGCTCGGCAGAGCGCTTCAAGGTCCCCTATAGAACACTCCATGCCATGGGCTCAGACAGCACTGTGCTTATGAGGAAAAGTAGGGTTTTAACAAAATGAAATGCAATTACGTTTTTTTCCCCCAATGCTGATTGTTCCTGAATGCTTCTCCTCATGTCTTTGAATGGGAAGTTATGATTGCTCATTCATTATCACTTCCACAGCGCAGGGCAATGAGTACATACTAGCTTTTTGGAATAAATGTACTCACTATGCCCCAACAACATCCTAAGCTTCCCTGTAAATATAGTGAGATGCTGGAAACAAGCTTTGCAAACAGAATACTCCCTGAAGTCTTAATGGCTGCTGTTTTATTTTTAACTTGTCCATTAGCAGTTCTTAAAAACTCCTGAGGCTTCATATGCAAAAACCTGAACACATTCCTCTACAAACAAAAAATAAAAGCACTTTGAGCTGAGAAAAAGGAAGGCAAAGGAGGTAGGTTACCATATGCACATCCTTTTCAGTTCTGCTTATTTCCTTTATTTATATAGGTGGGACAACGTTCATTTCAAGGCAAAATTAAACAGCAAGAGGGAATTAAAGCAGTAATGTACAAAACAAGCTTAGCATAAAACTGATGAAAATTGGGAAACTATCTCATGAAGAATAGGCAAGGTAAAGCCAAACCACTGCTTTCCCAGAGATTTGGCATGCTCTTTCCCACCTCTTTGTGTTCCCAGCATTTTTTAATCCATTAGAGCAGAAAAACGATGTTTTCCTGTCTTTAATGCATCTTTTTCTTTTTGTTCTGAAAAAGGCAGACAATATATTTGGAGTAGCTACAGGCTAGCAGTTGAACTCCATTCATCTGCTCTGGTTTTTTAACTGGTCTAGTTTTGAACTGATATATTTTGAATGGATATCACTTATGACTGTGTTGGTAAATTGAGACAAATTACTTAAACAGTCAAACAGAAGCATTGGGATATTGGGCCTTTCTTTTTTTTTTTCCTGTACCTCTGCAGAATTCATATGAAAATGTGGCAAGAACTAATTTAAATGTCCATATCCCACTAGGTAAGTTCTATTAATACATTTAATGGCATTATTTTATATTACTATTAAATCAGAAACAGTGTTTATTGATTGTTCTTTTTTAGATATGATCATTCATCATTTGAAGGAAGTTGTTGTATTTGTATAAATGTAAGACAGACCTTATTTTAATAACACAACATTTTTCTTTATAGAAACACTATTTCCACTCTAAAAGGTAAGAGGTAGAATATATTTGCTTTATCAACTGGAACTTCTGAAGTAGTTGTATGAAAATAAGCATGACCGTTCAGTTTCCAATAGCAAGCTGACACTGTAACTGCAGGATCTAGCTTTGCCCAGCTGCAGTAAGTGCCATCCTGAAGTACCTGAACTCTGAATCCTCAGAGTTGAAACCCAAAAATTTCTCCAGGATTGCCATGGCTGTTTTGTCCTTGCCCACATCTGAGTTTTGCAGCTCAGATGTGAGCTGTAGGCTGGGGAAAACCATCCCTCGAGCAGCCCCACCAACCCTGGCCATCTTGCTCCTCATCCTCCTGGATGAAGGCTGCCCTTCCTGCAGTCCTCCCAAACCCCTCAGGGCAGGCAGAGGTACATCAGCATCCTCTGCAATTGTTCTCACTGCATTGTGAAAAATTGCCACATTGCAGGAATGCAAGTTTGACCTCTCGAGTCCATTACGCTTTGACTGTGGAAAGGTTGCCAGCAGTCAGCATTTGCAAGCAATTAATAAAAAGCACTGGGAGATTCAGGATACCATTACTCTTCTGTCATTAGACTTAAATACCTACCTCTGACAAGTCTGTGGTTGGCAAAATCTGACTTGTAAGAGCTTCCATGGAATGCAATTTTGCATAGTTTGTTGAAATTTCCAAAGTGCATATTGAAAAAAACAATGCACTGATAAAGAGGAGCACCCTATCTAACCCGAAAGGATTACTTAGTCAACGTGGAGCAGGTCACAAGGCTTTATGGCAAAGCCTGATGACTGCAATTAGAGTGGTCCTGGAAAACCATGCTGGTACAAGATACAGACATCCTTCTCTCACAGAGATTGATGGTTCTCTAATATGTAAAAGCCCATATAAGAGAAAGCAATTCACATGTGAACATGTGCACCAAGTCCATCATTAGTGAAATAGAAAACCATCTTTTTTTAGGAAGGACAGAGAATTGGGGCATTATTCATCACCTTTCCCATCTCCTGCAGAGGCCACAGCAGATTAAAACAAGCAAAGAATACAAACACGTTGTTCCGTGGTCAGCCAAAGCTTTAAATTCTGGGAATATTACGTTTGTTGTGCTTTTGTTAACCTTCTAGAACGAGTACATTATGATTTATTATTAATAAAAATAAGCTGAGATATGTCCTTCAGGGAGTATGGATACTCTAAAACCTCAGTTTCAATCAGCACAGTCACTCTTTGAAGTACATACGATTATTTAAGATAAGAAGTAATGGTACAATTTCAGGCCCTCTTGCAAATGGATATTTTTTTAAAAGTTATTTTTATTAAGTAATGAAGGCTTTGGTGACAACAGCTAATGCAAGAGGCACTGTGGCAATGGGCAGCCACTACTTCTGTGTTAATATTCATCAAGTGTGATGTCTCAGAGAAAATTGCTCCAGATCCACAAGGAAAACAAGTGAATAACAGTTTACAAATCTGCATTTATTCCCCAGTCTTTTATTTAAAGAAAGCCCTTTCTAAAAAGGAAAACACCACAACCTATCAAAGATCTGCAAATCAGGAGAATTCACAGTCTTATTGGCTTTCTAAACCAACATATCCTTTAAGTAAAAGACATCAGGACTGCAAAGGCCAATCCTGTGCATGGGGATGCTGGAGGAATGCCAGGCAGGAGTGAGGAGAGATGCTTCAGTTTGACTGACCACAGAGGAGATAGTGATGTGTGACCTTGAAACAATGTCCAGAAAGCTCAGAATGCTGAAAGAGCAAAGCACAAACTTTGAATGTTAGCACTTGTCCATGGACTGCTCCATAACATCGTTCCTGGTAAAAATATTGATAGGTGAGGACACTCTTACATATAGAATTGTTCCCTCCTCAAAGACTCTTTGCACATTTGTGCTCCTGCTCAGAACACCTCTTCACCTGCCTATCTGCCCCGTGGCTGCTCCTGTCCTCTTGTTTGCTTCTGCACAAAGCTTTAGCCCAAAAATGTGACTTCATTTATGTCTTAAACTGACCCAGAGAGAGACCCACCGTAGTTCACAGAGTGACAGATTCCCATAATTCTTCACACGTTGAAAGATGCTTAAGTGCTTTACAAAGTTTGTAGCCTGGGATGGCATCACCAGAATGCAGACCCTCAGCGGGCTGCTTGGCAGCCTAACACTGGCACGGAAACACCCCTCCGTGCTGACAACAACCAAACAGCAACTGCTTGTGTATGTTTCCTGATGGCTTAGTGCAGGCAGAACAGCAGGATGAGTTATTTTTGGCAAAACTGACTTATTCTCACTAATATGTTTGCATTATTATGTTCTCCTTTGAGGCATAGATAGATTATGATCAAAGGCGATGTCGGGCAATTTCACTCTTTATCCAACTTTCCATTTCACCACTTACAATAGAAATGTCCATTTGTCCACAGCTGAGCAAGGTTTCGTTGAATCATACTAGGGCTGATCAAACTTTGGCTCAAGAAGAGCACTGTGGATAATAGCTCACTGCCTCCTTCCCTATCCCTGAAGAACCCGACGCTGCAGATAAGAGATTCTCCTCATCTCATCTTAATAATGCTTACCACTTTACACGCTCTGCTTCAAAGTGTGAGACAGACGTGAACTGTCGCAATGCCCCACTGAGATAGCAAGGTATTATCTTCATGTACAAGATATCAAAAAGAATACCCCGTACCTGGAGAGCCTTCCTGACACCTCATGATGGACAGGGGCACCGGGTCAGAGATGGCATTAGATCTCAGAGGTTCTTTGCTGTCAGTTTAATCTCTAAATATAATTTCACCCCATCTGTCTCTGAATATTAACTATTCATAGAAGCATTGTCTCCTCCTTCCTCAACCCAGATTCTTCACTTTCAATGTTACTAGCATGATAATTACACAAAATTGAACTATTAGCACCAATTTCTATACAAATCTACAAACTGTGAAGCATAGCCTCAGCGTCACATTGTCCAGAAGAGAAGACGGGCACAATTTAATTGAATATGACTTTTCTTCTTTATCTAATTCATTTTCTAACAACCTCATGACACTGGTAATATTTCTTCCCTTTAATGGATGGTTGAAGTGGCATTTCCTCGGCTCCCATCTCTGCAGCGCTCTCCTTTTCCTTCAGCCACTTGGGCTGTGCTTGAGCCCACATCCCTGGAGCTTGTTCTCAAAGCAGAGATCCCACAGGTCTGCAGGGAGCAAGCAGCATCCCTGTGGCAAGGAGCCACTGGCAGCATCCTGCATCTGGTGCCCTGCCTCGGCCACCGAATTTATTGGCACTAGGGAAGAGAGCAGAAGGATGATACAATTCCCCAGCCATCTGGCTATGGTACCCATTTTCTTAACCTTGTATATGCTAAATAGCGTAATAAATTTCAAAATAAGACTTTGAGGTGGCTCAAGGGATCCTTTATTATGACAGTATGAGTCTGTTATGAACAAATATTATCGGCTATAGTTCATCTCCAAACGCGCCTACATCCTCTTATTTTAGCTTTAGGTTTTCTAGGTATCTTCGTTGGTAAACTTTTCTCCTGTGCAACCTTGCTCCATGCACTCAGAACTACAGCAGTAAAATAAATCCATCAGTTTGGGAACTGTAACCACATCATATACAGACAGCAGCCTTCACAGGGAGTTGGAAAACTTGAAAGCAATTTTAGCTTTCCCCACTGGTCTGACCCTATTACTTCAGCAGATGAGAATGAGAGAGAAATGAATTCCCCAGCACAGTGAGACTTGTGTGGGGCCAAGGTAGGCTGAGGGGCTGCACTGTGCAACTGTGGGGCCGAGCAATGCTGCAACTCCAGAGCTGACTCAACACACATCCTTTGCTTGGGGAGGGACCCAAACCGGCTCCTCATTTTCCAAGCAAATTCTCCTTCTAAAGGCAAAAAAATAATAATAAAATTTAAAAAAGAAATCATAGGTTTTACTACCGATTTTAATCTAAATAGATTTGCTGGTTTATTGCTGATTTCAATCTCAAAAGGAAGGAACTAAAATCAGGGGACTTTCAAGTTTGGTGAAATACATGGGTCCCATTCCACATATGCTGGTCTCAGCTTTCCTAATGAAAACGTTTTATTCTTTCCACCATACTGCACAGCCATTAAATTAATTCTCCACTGTAATTATATTTGTAAATTGTCTGAGTTAGGTTTGCAAACCAAACCTACAGAGAGGGGAAGGAAAAAAACATCAGGAAGATCAGGATTGCTCCATGTGGGTTTTCCCTTGCTTCTTTTTCTCCCCCACTATCAAATTCAAAACTACTGTTCACTGCTATAGTACTTTCCAATTAACTGCAATTAATTCACATTAGAGGAAGCCTGTAAGTTGCTATTATATACTCCTTTTTTTTTTTTTTTTTTTTTTTTTTTTTTCCTCTGCTTTTCTCAAGAGACTGTTTGGGGGAGATGTTAGGTTAAAGAAGGATTAAAAATCACCAATACTAAGACTGAATGCTCATTTACTTGAGGCTTCATCAGAATTTCCTGGTTTAAATTGCTGTCCTTCCCTTCTTTGAGAACATCCTGCCCCCACACAGGGGGAACATGGTGCCATTAGATGCCAGCAGAACTGTGGACATACACAGTGATCTGTTTTTCATGGTGAGAATGCAGGAGCAGGGACACTTCTTTGGCTTTGCTAAATGAAAACCTGGCTTGCAGCAGAGCAACTGGAGCTTAAGGGCTCCCAGAAATGTTTTTTATGTAAATCAGACTCCATGCTTTATTTGAAGACACATTTTGAAATGTAATTTATTAGCGGGTCATTTTTCCTTAAAGTTGAGTTTCTATTTCACGGAAGACTGGCTTTTGTCAAAGCCTTTCTATGTATCTCAACTTTCACTACAGTTCTACACCCCTATTATGAACAGAAGGAGATGAGGGATCATGAACAAGCACAAAGAAATTACACGAGACAATGCTATCAGTTTTAAACTCGCCAGCCATTTCACCTAAGCTCTTAAATTACTATAGCCTGCAAAGTATTCTTCAAAACCCCAGGGAAAACATGTACTAGGCATTCACAGATGCGCAAAGAGGGAGGAATCCCTTACCCATTATTGCTGGCTTGAGGACTATCCATCAACATAGCTGTGCCTGTCCAAGACTGCTCCATAGGGCTTCCCAAAGATGAGAAGATACTGGGATGAGGACCCCAAAGTGATACCAAGGAGACACAGAATGGCTTGTGTTGAAAAGAATCACAATGCTCATCTAGTTCCAACCCCCCTGCTATGTGCAGTGTTGCCGACCATCACACCAGGCTGCCCAGAGCCACATCCAGCCTGGCCTTGAATGCCTCCAGGGATGGGGCATCCACAGCCTCCTTGGGCAACCTGAGTCTTCTGAAATGCATGGAAGCTGCCCCAGATCTCATGCCCACCATTGTATGATGCATGGCCCCAGAAATAAACAGCAATAATCTCAATGGGAGAAAAGAGTGGGAAAAAGCGTGGAGAGCAATCAAAGGGCACGAAAATAGATAGCCTTATTCTCTATGAGTGAAGGTCATGAGCACAGAGAAAAACAGCCAAAAGGTAGCTTAAATTATAACAGCTGGCCTGGTCAATGCATTTGTTTTGCAGTGGCAATTAAAAGCCACGGTTTGAGATCAGCACTTGAAAATGCTAACTGCTATACAAACAATAATCCCAGCCAGAGAGTCCCCACAACAAACATTGCCCAACCAAAACAGAACAGAGGCAGCAGTCAGGTCCAACAAAAGGTTAAAAGCAGCATGCAGTGACAGTAAAATGATGATAATCAGCACCACAGCTAGCAGCTACAGTGTGCAAATGCATAGCTATTATGGGGAGGGCTGTAAAATTACATGAGAGGAAAGTGTGAGGAAAGGACCTACCCATGAAGGTCTAATTGTTACAGCAGTTCTATAGAGCAGCACAGAAAGAAGCGGAGAATTGCTTTAAAACAAATTGACTAAGCCTTGCTGGCAGTGATGTACGACTGAAGACATAGGTGGTAGCAAAATAAAGATAACGACAGCATATGGGTAGTGTGGGAACCTGTAAAGATGAATAGTTTTTATTTGGTGATCCCATTTTCCTCTGCTATCGGGATGTGTTCTTACAGGCACACCAGCCCTTGTTACCTGGTGTCTTTTAGCCACCTTGTTTTAAGTGGAAAATGCATGTTTCTTTCAATATTCAGGAGAAGCTGCCAATAATCATAGGAAAAAAGCCCTAACTGCTCTGGTGCAGTGGTCGTCACTCTGAGACTCACATAACACTTGTCTAAAAATCCATCTAATAGCAGCACAGTTTAGTCCAAAGGAGCCCATAATTCTGCGTAATCAATGCAACTATGCTTAAAACTCAGTCTGTCGATATACCCTTTCAAAAAAGTATTTCCAAAGGCTGCTTTCTGACTGAAGGCTTCAGCACTTAACACGTATATGCTTTTTTGTAGATTTTCCCCAATCACAGCTCCACAATGCACCCTTCAGACGTACAAATAGTGCATTTATCTACAAGCATCTGTGCTTGATTCCAGCCTGCCTTTTGCAAGAGATTGCAATTATCATCTAGGGGAAAAAAGAAATCTACACTTCACTGTTTTTAAAGAACTAAAATAACCTTTACATATAACAGCCATTCTCATACCCTGCGCACACATTAGATTTGCTGAAGAAAAGAGAACCACCAGCAAGAGAATCCAGCTTGGAACTGTTTTCAGGTAGGATGGGAAGAGGTGATTCTCATCTCTCACATACCTGACTATCACATCTTGATTTCCACATTCTAATTGCCTTTGCTCAATCAACTCCTGCACGTTTCCCTAACACCCCTCCAACTTGCACTTACAGCAAAAGGGATGGCTTCTACTGTCTTCAGACATCAAGTTTGCTGCATATTGTGGAGAAGTGGGTGCTCGTGAGGAAGAAGCACAACCACACTGATGAGGGATAAAGAGAGAAGATTTTCATCTACTGCTATTACAGCCAGGCCACTGGATCCAATCTGAGAGCAGAACTACTCCTCTGGTGCATGGGCAAAAATTTCCAAACCGCAAAACCCACCAGCAGTTTCCAGGAGTGATTTCACTGAGATGTGCATTCCACCAACTCCCAGTGATAGTTTTATTAGTCTTTCAATCTCTCTCTCTATATATGTGGGGTTCACACTCCTTAAATGTCTAGCTCGGGGAATTTTGAGGTCTTGCTGCATGGCTAACTTAACCAAACCAGAAACCGACTGTTTCCAAAAGCAATCTCAGTGGCATCTTTTGCTCAGCTGGTGAGTTGTGAAGAAGGGCAGCTTAAAGGGGCAAATTTCATAAAATCAAGAGTGGATTCAATTTCCTCGTGCGATCTACTACTAAGAGATTACAATCAATTGGCTGCCTTCTAATCATTCAGGACAAGGGCTGATGGCTGCTGAAATTATGAGAATCCTTGCACCAATGTTGAGCACGGAACAGAAAGTGGAGGAGGAGACACAGGAGCAGCCACCAGCCTCAACAGGAGGGTCCAAACCAAGGGACGGAGAATGTTGGTGGTGCTGGAAGTGATGCTGTCATTCACACCAAGCAGTCTGGGAGCAAAACCTCCTGTGACCTTGCACTGATATAGGAATTAATTGGCATTTATCAGCCCAGTAAGGAACAATAAGGGCTCAGATTACATGTGTTGCAAAGCAGAATTAATCTTTTGGGAAAAAAATAGGTAACTTTTCACAAGCCTTTTCAATCTGTACCAGTGTGAATGGCAATCAAAGCCTCTGCCCAGTTCTAACGGAGAAAAGAAGAACCTCACTCACTAGATATGACGATGCTGTGTCTCTACATCGCTTCTGCTCAGTCATCTCCATCCCATGAGTGACCCTGTGTGCATGCACAGCCCTTTTATTCCAGCAGTCCCTGCTGCCAGCCCTTGTATCAGCCAGGACAGCAGAGCTGAGGGCCAGAGGTTAAAAGACGGGGTGGGAGATGTGAAGACACGTATATATGGACCTGTCAGATATCTTGGGGGAGTCTCATGAATTTTGTCAGCTCCGCTATGTACTCCTGCAGAAATTGATGAAACATCATGCTTTTTTCTCCCAGAGCCACTATACCCTCGACTCTGACGAAAAGAGCACCGAGGTCCAAGCAAGAAGACCATGAGTTATCATCTCGGCTCTTGTGCTGACTGCCCATAATATTTCTCTGCTCTTTATAATTCTTAATAACCAAGGTCTTCAGTCCCTGCCAGGGGACAGATAACTGTAATTTACCAAATGTATAGCTACGGTGGCAGAGAGGTTGGGCAGGTCATTGCAGGCAGACCTGGAGAGAGAGTGTGCTGTCTCTCATCCCCTTGCTTTTTCATGAGCAGACAGCAAACAGTAAGACTGTTGAAGGGCCGGCTGTCTGGCTGGCAGATCACCTAATGATCACATAATGAGATCACAGGAGGAGATTTATCAGTCTGGTTTTTTTGGCTTTATATATATTTTATATTATGTACTGTATTTGACATCCAAGATTTTAAGACTCGTTCACAAACACCACCCAGAATAACATATACAGTGAGTTTCTTTCCACTAAGTAAAAATCCCAGAAGACAAAAGAAGGACTAGTGGGAACATTGGCTGATCACCCAATTAGCAAAAAAACTGAATTTAAATGAATGTGACAAACCAGCAAGCCAAGAAAAGGAGGCTAAAGTGCAAAATGAACTGCATATAAAAGAAAGAGGAAGCATCTTAGCACATGCTGAAGAACTTACCCTACGCCACGGGTGATGAAATTAGGGAGGGCAGTACATGAGTTTTTATTCTGCTTATAGCAAATCAAAGCCTGCTTGAAATCGTCTTACAGCAGTTACATTCAATCTAAAAATTGCATCTTTACAGTGAAGAAGCCACTTTCTTCAACACACAATAATAAAACTCGTTAGAGAAACCAGGCTTCCCAAAGTCTTTGCATGTTTGAAGGTAGAGGCCTGAGTCCAACCCAAGCAATTAGGAGATAACCTCCACAGCCATCAAACAGATGGTTCCAATAAGAAATAAGTTTTCTGAACCTAATTTGCTGGTAGATTTCTTTATAGCAAAGGTACAAAAAGCTGTGTGAGTGAACACTGATCTACTCCCTTTAACTGCACACTTTAGAGACTCACAAAAGCAAGCATTCAGCAGAGACCGACCATCACCCAAAGCACTCACAGCACAGAAGGCAGAACGCTGTGTATCCTCCTGCATACCTCGGTTTGAGAAATACAGCTAAGCCTTGGTTGGATGATGAAAGAGAAGGAAATTAGAAAGAGCTTGGTCTGTTTAGCCTAGCAAAATGAAGCCTGAGAAGGGATACAGTCATTCCTGGTAGGTACATTTGGAAGTAAACAGCAGGGAGGGAGAAGAATTATTTAACTTTAAGGGCTGACAAACAAGATTGAGGGGCTATAAATTCTTCATGAATAAATTTATACTGGAATTTAGGAGATTTCTGACAACTTACAGGCCTCCCAAACAAGCTGGTATAGGCAAACTGATTTGCAAGAAAGCCTGCTATCTTCTTGGGAAAAATAACATAGGGCAGGTGTGATCTTTGATATAGGACTCATGAGTATGATTCGCAGTGATTGTTGTGATTTGGGTACAAGATGACTTGATAGCCCTGTGTGGCCTTTTACAAGGATGTCCCTGGAAGTTTCATCTTGTTGGCCATGTCCCACTGCAGCAACAAGCGCTCAATGCTCAAGATCAAGAAATGGTTTTCTAGGCAAAATGTTGTTTCCAGGATTAAAGTGGCAGATTAGTTTTTGGGGTGCTGTTTGCTGGCATTTAGTATTTGTGTCTCCAATCCTTGTAAAGTCATCATTTTATCCAGAGTAAAAGAAAACATTCTGCGTTATGGGTTAACAAAGACAAACCAGAGACTTGTGGTCATTTACAGATAATATACAGAGATCTGTCTTTATGGTTATATGCACACTTTCCAGAACTAATTAATACAGGCAGCTGAATAGTATCTGGGAAAGTTACATTTGCCATAGCACGATTGAAATATTCATATATCTTTATGCTTTGTTCCCTTCTCAATTTTAGAGCTGTCCATATGAAAACTAATTTTCCTTCTAGAAAAATGTCTGTATGTTTGGTGTTCACTATAAGTACTTCAAAGTAGCCTCCTCTTTTAAATGTACCAACAGGTCCTTTAGCTGCTATCTGCTGTAAAGGCATTTGCATGTTAGAGAACCACTGAGATATTCCTAAAGGCTGCCCACATTTCTTATGACAAACGGCAAAAATTAAACTATGAGAGGGATGTACCTGAAAAAATGTCACTTTTTATAACCTCATAAGCAAGTTCTCAGCTGGTAATTAACACATCTGCATAAATTCTTGTTTCTTCCTTGTAAGGCAGAAGCGTTGGAGCTCAATGATCTTTAAGGTCCCCTCCAACCTAAGCCATTCTCTGATTCCAGTTTCCCTTCTACATCTGACATATTTTACCAAAAACCTTTAAATATTCTTGCATACCTTTGCACTAAAGCTACTTTCTTTTCCAATGCCTTTAAAACGGGCCATTGCCACAGTGAGGATTTTAGCGCAATCCATCAATCTCACTATAATATGAACATCAATAATGACAGAAAAACCTTCCTTGATAATTTTTTTGCTTATTTGGAGAGGGGAATTGAAGAATATCATGACGTGTTGGAGCAGAGTGTTGAGGAATTAAGGCAAGCAGACAGAGAGGGCTGACTCAGGTGTGCAGCCCCTGTGCTGACCCTGCAAGGGCTGCAGGCCTCATCCTCGGTGCTGGAAATCCCAGCAGCACTCCTGAAGTTATTCTAACATAAACCATAGGAGATTCCCTTGGCGATTTGCCACAAAAAGAAAAAAAAAAAATCAAAAAACCACCCAACAGCCTCAGGAACAGGGGTGAATGGCACTGACTTAGTGCATTCCCTGCTTCTACAGTAAGATGCAGGTCACACTGCATTGAAGGAGCACTCCTACAGCAGCAGATGCACTGCTCAGCTGCCTGCCCAGGTTTACACAGCCGTACCCTACAAATTTTGCTTTTGCACATCCACTCTTTTTTATTATTATTATTCCAGATTCTTTAAAAGAAAAAAAAATAGCTAGGGGCATAGAAGGATGGAGATAACTCTCCGGTAACCTCCGCAGCACATTCGGTAGCTATCAATGTAAGGCTGGGTGTGTTCAAGGTCTGTGCTGCAGTGATTGAGTAATGTGTCTGCTAACATCATCTAAATATGAAATTATCTGTCTCCCTACTCCAAGAGTTCAGCATTAACATGCCAATAGCAGAATCTGACTTTTGCACCTATTAATGTATGATAATGTTATATGCTGGCTGCTACTTGAAAATGTAGGCAGGCCTGCATATTTTATTTACAGACATGTCTGGAAAATACACAGCCCTCTGCTATTATTTTAGTGCAGTAAACCAGAGCCTGTGAATTTAGAACAGAGCAGAAGAGAAGGGAGGAAGAAAAGTTATGAAACTAACTTTCACTTCAAATAAGGTATAAATAGCTGTCAATTTCTCAGCTGGGATACAGAGGAGAATATATTTAACATCATTTACTCCCCGCTGCAAAAGAAGCAGCAAATTAAATGCAGCAGTAACAGTATTAAAACTGCAACAGTTTCCAAGAACTCATCATTACAGAAAGTGCATCCCTTTCAAGTGTCAGCTCTTCAGGTACTTACATCAGGTTGTTGTTGCTAACCTCTGATCCTCCTGCATTCAGCAGCACTATAAAACCAGTTAAGTTACAACAGACCCATAGATATTTTCTGTCGTCGTGTTGAAGATGTGACATCATGCCATCATTGTTTAAGTATGTGAAATGAAGAGCCTGACCTCCTAGGCTCTCCAATAGCGATTAGAGAAGTTGCTGCTAAGGACAACAGACCTGATTTCTACCCAGAGTATGGTAAAAAAGTGGAAAATGCTGAAATGCCAGCACTGTCCTACCTGCCTTCCCAATTCTCTTTCACGTTTTCAGCATCATTAATATTAAACACCCATCAAAATGAAAGACAGGAGTTGAGACGTTTGCTTTAAAGTAACTTCTTAAATTGCTTTGATCCTTCCATGTTATTAATTACTCTTAGAGAGCAGTGTTTAAAACCATCGTGATACAGCTAACAGCAATCCATCAATTGCCCACAAGCTCACGATAATGGGAGAATGAGAAAGCCACACAGGTGACTAGGAACAGTCATTGAGAAATGGAAATTCCTAGAGAGGACAGAAGGAAGAAACCAAGCAATTCTGTCCAGCTGAAGAAAAAGTATGTAATGCAGGTACATCGATTTTCTTTAAATGCTCAGTCTAACCCTTTATTTGCAGTAGGAACTGGAAGGAAACACATACAAAGCTCCAGTACAAAGCTGGGCACTGTACCTCTGACCTTGGCAAACATGCCCACAGCAAGGGGTTGGAACTGGATGATCCTTAAGGTCCTTTCCAACCCACAACATTCTGTGATTCTATGATACCCAAATGCAAAGCCCTAGTTTTACTGATTTTCTATTTAAAGCATATCCCTATGCATGCCATCGGTAGTAAACAGTAGCTGTGAAAACCCACTCAGAGCAAGTACATTTCACCACATTTTGACAGATGAACAGGTAGAAAATAGCAGCTGAACATTCAGAGCTCATCAATAGATACAGCTCCTGTCAGGGAGAACTGACCCACCACACTGCCCCACTGCTGGTATTTACCACATGGGGATCAGAGAAGTACTGAAATAAATGAATTGTAAATTGCCATTCCTGTTGCATTACCGCTAGAAACTACTTGCTTTGCAGCCGACTACTAATATCGTATCACAGACAAAAAGGGCATTAATCTAGAAATGGTTTTAAATGTGTAGGACTATAGGTTCTGAGCTAATGATTCATACAATCATTTGCAGCTATTAGACGACAAGGATAGGAGCTGCGAGTGCTTTTATTTCCCTGCTTGGTGTGGTACCATCAATTTAAAATCTATCCCCGACACCATGATGGATTTATGTGTGCTGTGGAACCCATAGCAGCCTTGTCAGAATTTTTAAATCTAGATTGCTATATACAATTACAGGTGTCATAATATGAAATAACAATCGAAGACACTTAGAGGAAACCTCTGAAAATTCCTGTGTGCACCATGAGAAGGCAGTCGCTTAATATTCCTCCATCACACTGTGATTATCTCACTTGGTGGAAGCGATGTATTTTTACATAACTTGATCTAAGGTTACATCTCTCCTGAAAATGACTTGCAGTCTTGAAATCCCAGAGGAGAAGGAAAAGCATGAGGAATATTTTTAATGGGCAGATGTCATCTCCATGAACGTTTCACCAGCTGTCAATACAAAACCTTTCGTCTGGACTTTAAAAGACCCGAGTTGGCAGATATTTTCATTCTTAACCTTTCTCTCAAGAAGCTTACAGAAGAAATCTGCAGCGTTAGGCATGCGTAGCAAGGTCTGGATTGAGCAGGTGAGAACAGCAGTAGAGCTGAAAGCAGTGGGCTTCTTGGATCCCCTTGGCAGCCGTGGTCCCACTGGATGGGGGTCAGCCCTCCCAGACTACAAAGCCCACAGGAGCTCATTTGCTACCTCTCTCCAACACAACCTGACAGCAGTACTTTATTTCCACCTCCCTAATGAATTAGATAAAATGGCTGGAGGTGTGGGGAGACTCACAAACCCAGGGGATTGCTAACATGATGAAGACTTTATTTTTTAAGTCACTAATTGACATCCAATCATGGAAAGAGTAATGAAGAAATCATAGTTGTCTGGAGACTGTGTGGGGCTGACAGATGCATTCAATCCCTGTTTTGTAGGACAGGCTTGAGAAATGTATGCAGTATTACAATGTGCATTATTGTACTGGGCAATGGAAGAGCAATTGAAGGAGCAGAGATAGATGAGCATCATTTCAACCTTGTCAATGTGATGGCTGTACAACTGCTAAAGGGAACAAGTTTGTTTGTTTGTTTGCTTTACAGCAAGAGCACTTGGCTCCTTTGTTATAAGGGAAAGGGGCTCTCAGTGGGGTTTGTTGGGTAGGTTGGTTTTCTTTGCTGCTCCTATTCACTGGCATTTACTTGAACTGAATGTGCCACAAAAACGTAATCTCTAGAGAAGACTGACAGTGTAAGTCTGGATGTCTGGCAGCACAAAAACAGTGAACGTTGTTCCTGAGGACTTTAATTTAACAACGTTTGAATTTAATTAAACTATTTGTATTGTAAAATTAATTATGCTAAATCGCCTAAGCCTGGAATGGATGTACTTTGCCTTTTAATCTAAATAAAACACACATAGCGAACCAGCAGCATTTGGGAAACATGTAGCCTTTCAAGAGCCATCCTGAAAAAAAAACAAGCAAAAACCCCAAGCTGCTAAGAAACCAAAAAGCACACTGAGGCATTTCCTCAGACTGTAGGGCAGCATGTCATTCAGTCACCAGGAGAGCCACAGGGATTACACCAGACACTCTGAGTTGCTGCCTAATTTTTTCTACTGACAATTAAAGATATATTGGAGAAATCAAAGTTTCTTTTGAGGTTTGTCATCTCCATCCCTTACAGCTCTCCTAAGGAAGGGAATTCAAAAGGAGGGAGCTGCTGAGGTGCCTGGTTTGCAGGAAAGGAGACACAGGATTACAGCAAGGGGTTGGATGTTTGTCTAATGGGAAACAAATAATCTGGGAGGTCTCACCTCTTTTTGAGCAGTGGGAAGGAATCAGCATGTGCTGTCAGCATCAGATTTTCAATTATAAAAGGTCTACATGCACACAGACACTCATCAGTCTTTTACACAACTGTCATTTTTATTCTAGTATTTTGACTGTAATGGTGTGGCTATTTAATGATTCTGATATTTAACCACAGAGCACAAACCATAACTGCTCTGCTTCTAATAAGTCTCTGACCTCTGTCCTCCAGCTGACAAACTGTGTAACTCATTTCCAAAATACATAAATGTTCATCAAATTCCACATTTCCCTGCATAAAAATATGAAGATCTTTTATGAACTTACATTAAACCTTCCTATTCAAATATCTTGCAAGAATATGAGTAATACATAGAGATAACAACGTTTTTAGGACTATTGAAACAGAAATGCCATTTGCATATTGAAATTGTCCATTTCAATATAGGCAGTCAGAGGATGATGCTACAACATTCTCTCATTGTTTTAGAATGAACACCAGCAGGTTTAATCTAAAATGTTAAGATTGAGTAAAGCATTCTATTTTCTTAGGCATTCTTAGGTCTTGCAACCAGCATTGATTCTGTGTTTGTGTAAAAACCTAACATCTCATTCACTCAATAGGCCCTTTGGGGTGCAGTATTGTTCCTTCTGCTATTATGGACCATTGCCTTCAAACACTAACATCTGTGTTACATGATTACCAACTTCTCAGGCTGAATGAGTCCCTAGTGCAACTTCACTGAAACCAATCAAATTATGCCAGGGTGAATCTGACTCTTTGCCTTCTCACATTTCTTCTCAGAAGTTACAGTGTGAATGATGCAATCCTTCACCTAACATTTTCTAGATAAATAATCCAAGAAAACTTAAGTGGCCTGGAAGGAATTAGTCAAGAAAAATCTAGGATTATTATTATACTTTTCTATGTCATTCCTAGCTTTCAATACTGGAGTCGTCATTTTTAATTTCCCGTATCTCAAAAAGATGTAAAGGCAAAAAAAAAATGAGGAGAAAAAAAAAAAAAAAAGAAAAAAAAAAGGAAGCTGTTTAAATTGATTGGAACCTGGCATTTCTTTAGCACTTTTGGAAAGCAGCCTGATTCCCAGCTGTGCTTTCAAGCATGGATTCCTTAGCAAGACAAAACAATGCACAGAAGTCCAGATGGGGAAGAAGTGGAGATGGTTCGTACATCCTTAGGGAGCCTTCTGCATCTCTCTAAGTTATTTATTTATTTTTTAAAGGCTATAATTGGAGCCACACAAT